>NC_138962.1:98501250-99109166 GCF_055761805.1 Camellia sinensis | reverse complement strand
CTTAGTATCCAGCTGGAGAGCACCGGCAGAATAGATGGCACCTGTCTAACCTGCAACAGAAAGAGAAGACTCCGGTGGTGGTTCGCCACCCGGGGGTACTCCGACGATCAAGTCAGTACTCAATATCTCTCAAAGATAAATCAATTATTCAACTCACAAGCTTGAGCATAAAAAGCATACCTTAGACCCATGGGGGTGCCTCTCTTTTATAGCCAATACAATCCTAGTCCCAATAGGAGCCTAGCCCTAATAGACTTAGGATTACTGCTAATCTGGGACTCCCAGTGGGATTAGGATAAACTCTCTAAGAGTCTTACCTTTACCCAAACTGAAGTCTTCTCCCAATCTAGGACTCTTGTCCCTCATCCATGTTGAGTTCCCTCTTCATTCTAGGACTCTTGTCCCTTATCCACTTATCTCGGATTCCGATATCTTCGGAGATAACCTCGGCCTAACCGAGATTACCTCGGCATAACGACCAGGACACGTGGCACCTCGGCTGACACGTCGGCGTCACCTTGGCCACGTGTTGGTGCTCAGAAAATATATCCCCACAACTGCCCCCTAGGTTCTATTACCTCGACATTCTGACGTGATGAAACCTACATTGTTCGTTCATCTGTGCCCCTCTGTCTGAGATCAAACTCGCCGACCTCAAAGTTCCCTAGACTTTACTGTCCACTTGTGTCAAGTATCAAGTTTCAAGCTTTCCAAGCGGCTTGAGATCGCACCTCCTAGCCGAGGTTCTGGTTCCATTGATTCGAAAACTCCAAGAGCTTTGCAACTGCTCCATTCACATCTTCTGGTGGGTTCCCGATTTCCAGTCATCTATTTGACTCCGACGATGTTCATACCGGCGTTCATTTCACTTGGTAGGTTCATAAATTCCTTACTTGTTATTAAGCTCAATATTTCATAACTCTTCCGAATCTGTTTACTTGCCATGTGTTGTCTTCTATTTTGATTTTTTTTACTGTTTGAATGCCTGGTACTGTTCTTGCCATATCCACTTTCTGTTGCTAGCATCGTGCCTGGGTCATTACTTTCTTGTTCTTCACATACTTAGTGCCTGTGCACTTGGCTTTATTCACGAACTTTGTTGTCTTCTTGACTTTGAATTTTCTCTTCTTGTTTTTCTTGTTGTATTTCCAGATTCTTGCCTTTGCATAGTCTTAGAACCACGTCCCTTCTTGAAGTTGATGCCGAGATAACGGTAAAGAGGCTCCCCCTACTGACTGCCGATGCTGAACCACCGCCAACCGTCTAAGCAGATTAGTCTGACGTTCTTCCCTAATTCTTAGGGTCTTCATTCTTGTACTTTTGTTTTCTTTGCATATGTAACTTTTTTTGCTTCTGAAAAATGTCTTTTGTTTGATGTTAACATTCCTTGCTCCTTGATTATCATTCCTTCTTCCACTGTATTTGATAGCCATGTCGGGTAATTGACTTTTCTGATGGCCCTGGCCTCCAGAAGTCTATCTACTTCTTCTTCCACTGCTTCGTCATGCATCAACGTCGGTCTTCTTGTTCGTTGTATTACAAGTTTGGCCGACCTGTCGACGTTCAATTGGTGGCAAGTGACCTCGGGGTCAATGCCAGGCATTTCGTAAGGTGTCCAAGCGAATACTTCAATGTTTGCTCTCAAAAAAGCTTCTAATTCTCTTTCTTCTTCTTCGGCTAAGCCTGAGCCAGGAAGAAAGAAGCGTTCTTCGTCCCCTTCCTGGACGAGGATTTTCTTCAGTGCCTCTTTACTCTTCTCGGTTGGCTCCTTGCCGACATCATCTGGGACCTCTATGTCCTCGTTTTCAATCTCTACCTTCTCTGGTTCTCGAATGCTACAGGTGGATTTCATTGCTGCCATGGAGCAATTTTTTGCCTGCAGTTGGTCTCCTCTGACTTCTTCAATCCCATGTTTTGTTGGGAACCGCAATAGTTGATGCAATGTTGAGGGAACTGCCCCCATTGCATGCAACCATGATCTTCCCAAGATTTGTAAGGAGATGGAGTGTTGATGATAGTGAATTCTGTTGTGATCTTTCTGGTGCCAGCCTGCACCTCCAAGCTTACTGCTCTCAGTGGCCATGTCGGCGTTCCAATGAACCCAACCATTGGGCCATATCGTCTGGATGAAGGCCGAGCTCCTTGTAACATCGGACATGCATGATGTCACAAGAGCTTCCTTGGTCAATCAAGATGCGTTTCACTTGGCACTCCCCAACCTGGAGGGATACTACCAAAGCATCATTATGCGGGTGTTGGACCATCTCGAGGTCGGCTTCAGTAAAAGACACTACTGGTCCCAAGCACTCATCTGCCCAATGTCTCTTGTCCCCGACTTGGTAGACATGTTGCAGGTGCTTCACCTTCTGAGTCTCCCCCCTAATTTCGTTCTCGTTGACCCTCGAGTGAATTACATTAATTACCTGAGGTCCTCCTGCCTGAGGTTACTGTGCTGGGGGAGGCAGAGCTGCTGGCATTTGAGGCAGTTTTGCCTGTTCTTCCCTTGTTCTGGTCTCATCGACGAGGTCATTTCAGATGGTCTTGCCTCATCAGATCTTCTAAGTGAGCTTTTAGTGCTCTGCAGCCCTGAGTCATATGTCCGTCTTCAGCATACACCTTAACTATGCAATCTCCTCGGGGTATAACACCTCGGTTGTACCCATTAATCGGTTTATCTCGGCTTCGACCTAACACTTGAAAATATTTATCATAATATTTCCATAAGTGTTATTTACAACTTGATACTTCACTCTTAGCAAGACTTCTGTCTTCAAATTTCTTCCAAGTCTTGGCAACATGGTTATCTCGTCACGTGTATAGATACTTCATAACCTTGGTTTAACTTCAACTTGTAAATTTTCTCAAAATTTCAACAAGTGTTAAACCAATCTTCTCTCAATCATGACCTCAGTTTAACTTTAACTTGTAAATTCTCTCAGAATTTCAACAAGTGTTAAACCAATCTTCGTTTCTCGACTTAACTCCAACTTGTAAATTCTCTCAGAATTTCAATAAGTGTTAAGCTAATCTTCGTTTCTCGACTTAACTCCAACTTGTGAATTCTCTCAAAATTTCAACAAGTGTTAAGCTAATCTTCGTTTCTCAGCTTAACTTCAACTTGTGAATTCTTTCAGAATTTCAACAAGTGTTAAGCTAATCTTCGTTTCTCGGCTTTAACTCCAACTTGTGAATTCTCTCAGAATTTCAACAAGTGTTAAGCTAATCTTCGTTTCTCAGCTTAACTCCAACTTGTAAATTCTCTCAGAATTTCAACAAGTGTTTAAGCTAATCTTCATTTCTTGGCTTAACTCCAACTTGTAAATTCGCTCAGAATTTCAACAAGTGTTAAGCATCATCTCGGTTTAACTTCAACTTGTAAATTGCTACAAATTTCAACAAGTGTTAAACATCATCTCGGTTTAACTTCAACTTGTAAATTGCTACAAATTTCAACAAGTGTTAAACATCATCTAGGTTTAACTTCGACTTGTAAATTGCTACAAATTTCAACAAGTGTTAAACAATAATCTCGGTTTAACTTCAACTTGTAAATTGCTACAAATTTCAACAAGTGTTAAACATCATATATCGGCTTAACTTCAACTTGTAAATTGCTACAAATTTCAACAAGTGTTAAGCATCGCTTCGGTTTAACTTCAACTTGTAAATTTTCTCAAAATTTCAGCAAGTGTTAAACATCATCTCGGTTTAACTCTGCTTGTAAACTTTTCTCAAGTTTCAACAAGCGTTAAACATATTCTTGCTGGATCCATTATTACCTCGGCCTCGCTTCGGCGAGCCGTTTCCTTTCTCATGCTTTTATAAGCCTCTGCATCCTTTTGTACGTAAGGTCACCAGAATCCCTATGATATGGTTTTGTGGGCAAGGGATCTGTCCCCTGCATAGCTTCCACATACTCCTTTGTGGACTTTATAAAAGGTCTTCATCTTGGCTAACTTCAGTCCGATCTTGTGTGTTTTCTTTTTTATCTTCTGGGATCTGAGATTTGCTCACCGAGCTCTTCTCTTCTCGGATTTAAGTGCCGAGCTCTTGTCTTCTGGAATCTTGGATCTGCTCACTCAGGTTGAGCTCTTCTCTTCTCGGGCCGACTTATCTAGGCCGAGATCATGTCTTCTGGAATCTTGGATCTGCTCATTCAGGTTGAGCTCTTTGAATGTCATTTTCTTGGGAGTGCGCATGCCCCCTGTCTTTGTATCCCTTCTGGAAGGGTCTTCATTCTGTTTATGTCGACACATTCTCCATCCTTGCTAAACTAGTCGTTTCCGATACGTTGATCTTATACGGTGGTGGCCATCTATTCTCCTTTCGTTCCCACAGACGGCGCCAAATTGTGTGGGTGAAAATCTAACCACACTGCAATCTTAGTATCCAGCTGGAGAGCACCAGTAGAATAGATGGCACATGTCTAACCTGCAACAAAAAGAGAAGATTCCGGTGGTGGTTCGCCACCCGGGGGTACTCTGACGATCAAGTCAGTACTCAATATCTCTCAAAGATAAATCAATTATTCAACTCACAAGCTTGAGCATAAAAAGCATACCTTAGACCCATGGGGGGGCCTCTCTTTTATAGCCAATACAATCCTAGTCCCAATAGGAGCCTAACCCTAATGGACTTAGGATTACTTCTAATCTGGGACTCCTAGTGGGATTTGGATAAACTCTCTAAGAGTCTTATCTTTACCCAAACTGAAGTCTTCTCCCAATCTATGACTCTTGTCCCTCATCCATGTTGAGTTCCCTCTTCATTCTAGGACTCTTGTCCCTTATCTACTTATCTCAGATTTTGATATTTTCGGAGATAACCTCGGCCTAACCGAGATTACCTCGGCATAACAACCAGGACACGTGGCACCTCGGTTGGCACGTCGGCGTCACCTTGGCCACATGTTGGTGCTTAGAAAATATATCCCCACAGTTATTAAGGCTCAGGGTTAACTCTGACTTTTTAGAGGGCCTAAGACGAACTCAGAAGATGGGTCTCGATTCTCATACAATTGTTAAAATATATATATGCATTGCTAAAATAGTAACAAACTTCAATTTATTTTTATTTTTTGCTTGTACCTTCTATAAATTTGTTGCATATAGTACACATAATTATTGACGTAAATCATAATTATTGAGATAAATTTTAAATATTTTTGATTATTAACACTATTAATTTATTCACACGTTTTCCTAATGTAGTAAATTAAATTGAAAATTTGATTAATTTCAACTTAAAAAAAATTATTTCTCCAAAAACAATTGTAATTTGTATAGTCAAACAATATTAGGTAAATTATACAAATAGTCCCTATAATTTACACGATGTGTCAATTTGGTCTCAGTTGTTTGAATTTACTTGGTTTTGTTTCTTAATTTGACGGATTGTGTCATTTTAGTCTAATAAATAACGGTTGTTAAGTTTGGTGAGCGGGAAGTCAAACTATGTGTCAATTTGGTCTTTGTAGTTCACACCATGTGTCAATTTGGTCACTGTCAAAATCGAGCAAATTAAAACAGCAGGGACCAAATTGACACATTGTGTAGATTTTCTGTCCACTAAACTTAACAACCATTATTTATTGGACTCAAATAACACAATCTATTAAATTAAGGGACAAAATCGAGCAAATTGAAACAACAGAGACCAAATTGACACATCGTGTAAACTACATAGGCCATTTGCATAATTTACCCAACAATATTCTATAAATAATTCATACATTTGTCTAATAACCATCCATTATTTTTAAATAATTCACCAATTCAATTGTTTGTTTAAAATTTCATTTTTAAACTAGAGCAAATTGTGACAATAGTCCCTGTATTTTGGTCCTTACGTCATTTTGGTCCCTGTAATTTCAATTGACTCGATTTTAACCTTGAATTTATGATTTTGCTCTTAGCATTTTTTATGATGATCCAGAATTTAAAAAAAAAAAAAAGGGCCCTCAAATACACATTACACAGACGCACACACCCAATTTATATATACATGGATATGTAGCCTAAGAGATTTGTGTGTGCTGATATAGACATATATAATATAATTTATATATATATATATATATATATATTTGTGTGTAAAGAATAGGCAACCACGTGGGGGGGGGGGGGAGGGGGGCACTGCCCCTCCACTCCTTTCTCCTCATTCCTTTTTCTCTTTTCTTATTCTTCTTGTTTGAAGCATCTACAATGGTTTGGTCTACAAAACTGGAGAGAGAACCCAGTCAACCACAACCGTTTCTAGGGACCCTCCGGTCCCCAATCACTGGAACTTTCAGGATATGATGAAGTAAATGATGGCCTAATGGCATTGAGTTCTTCTCTAGCAGAGATGGACGCTTTGGTTCTCAACACTGCTGATCCTTTAACCAAATCGAAGCTCTCTCACATGGCTTATTCTCTCTAGCCTCTCTCTCTCTAGTTCTGATCTCTAAATTCACTCTCAATTTGTGTGTGCTCGATCTTTCCCTCATCTAAAGAAGAAGAAGATGGATAAAGAAGCTTTTCTTGGGGGATAAAGCAGTGGTGGTGGGAGTAGAGATCAGTCATCGCACTTCCCTCGAAGATCAAACGCCATCGCTTATGGCTCACCTTACCAGAAGGCCGCTACTCTTGTTGATTTGGCTGAAGATGGTGTTGGTCTTCCTGAGCAAATTCTTGATCAGTCAAGCTATGAAACTGCAGCAAAGTTTTACTTCATATTTGTTCAATTTGATTTACTTTGGTCCCTTAATTTCTTTGCTTTGATTGTTCTAAATTTCCTTGAGAAGCCGTTGTGGTGTGCTGAGTATTTTGCATATTCTTGCAGTAATAGAGAGTACTATTTTCTTGGACAGTTGCCATACTTAACTGGTGCAGAGTCTCTTGTTTATGAGGGTGTAACTCTTATCATTCTCATGATACATACCTACTTTCCCATTTCTTATGAAGGATTTCATATCTACTGGAAAAGTCATCTTAATCAATTAAAGGGAATTACGGGAGAGCATCCTCATCTTGGCTGGAATGCTTAGCACATACTTCAATGTCGTGGCTCTTGGGTTTTTATTTCTTCTGTTCTCCAGTTGGGTAGCGTATGTCATGTTTGAAGATACCGAACATGGGAAGACAGTTTTACTTCTTTCGACACAGCATTATATCAAATGTTTGTTTTGTTCACCACATCTAACAATCCCGATGCCTGGATTCCTGCATACAAGGCTTCACGTTGCTTCAAAAGTCAGCTTGCAAAACAAGTATCTGAAAAGGACTGTACGAGGAAAATAATTTTAGGGAAAGTCGTTAATCTCATTCATAAAAATAATTGTGGATATTAACAAAGGGCAATGTATCCATCTGTTTGAAGAGCTCAATAAATATAGTTCTTGAGGCCAAAGTGAAGAGCTTGGTGAGAGCAACATTTTGATTGGTGGAGATCAAAATCCGACAAAATCAAAAATTTGGATTACCTTTTCTTCGTACTTGAGGTAAGGATTTTTCCTATACTTCTTTATGCACTTTTACTTGATTATAGGGAGTTTAGAGTTGTATATAATTTAATTAGAATTTTTGAAAAAAAATTGTGATTTATTTGCTTAAAAGAGAAATTTTGAGAAAAATACAAAGTTGATGCCCAAATTGTGAAAGTGTAAACTTGGAATATGTTTGTAAGGTTGTGAAAGAGCTATGTTTTAAATTTGAACAAAAACGGACTTCGATTCGATTGGCTTTGAAATTTTTACCGGTTTATGACCAAAAAAGCATTTTTAAAGAAAACAAAGGAATTACGTTTAATTTTTTGGGCTTTCGATCAAAATAGGATGTCATAACTAAATAATGCTTGGAGAATGAGTTTGGAAAGAAAATGACATTTTCTTGGGCATTAACGGTATTGTTTTGTTTAATGTATCTGTTGGAATAAAACCGACACGGTTAGAAATGGACCTTGAGAGGTTACCGGATGTGATTGCGATATGAAAACTAGTGTAGTTGTTCATATTTGATGAGACGTGGAATAGATTGTATTTATCAGAATTTTTTTGGAATTTAATTGTTTAAATATCCGTTTAGAAATATCTGTTTTGGGCTATCGATGGAGGATAGCCATGATTGTTGTAGAAATGCATGAGACTTGGGTAAATTGAACCGCATTCCTCATTTGTTGCATTGGACATTGCATTACATTCATTTCATTGGAAATGTATCTGTTTTTGAGAAATGTTTGGAAATATATTTGTTTGCGAAAAGTTGAATACTTGGCGAATCTGGGTAGGGGGTGTAGAACCGCGTAGTTAGGTGTCGAGCCTTCCAGTTTACTAATAAAAATGACAGTGGTAGTGCATTAGGGCCTACTTGCAGACACTAATCTAGAGATTCACAGAGCTTGTATTCATGTAACAGATATGGTTTAAAATGGAAATGATTTTATATTTGTTGTTGCATCTCAACATTGCATGCTTTATAAAAAGAGAGATAAACTGTTTTATCATGAGCATGGCATGAGCATACTCCTCTTTAGTCTTGTCATTGTTCATATGTTGTATAGTATATCTCTACTAGGCTGTGGCTCACCCTATAAGGGAAACCATTTCAGGTACAGGTGCTATGCCTCTGTCAAGGCATTGACTTGGGAGGACTCGGAGCTGAGGCTTCATTTTTGTTTTATTATTATTTGTTGAATGTAAGCCCAGGGCTAAATTTGTGTTAAGTTAAAACTCCATTTTGTGTAACCAAGAATGTTTTTGGATAAATTTGTAAGCCTGTAGGACACTTATTATCTGTTTGGCTTCCATTTCATATTTGTTGTACAATGCATATTTGGGATTAGAACTGGGGCATTGAGATATGAACAACATCTATTTGGCATTTGGGATTTAATGGAAATGGGTGTATGGATTAGTTAGCTATATATATATGTGTTTGTCTATCAGGTGGGTTTTGTTGCATAAATAAATATATCATGCCCAATTTTCGAGGCGTGACATTTTTTTTGTAAAAAAAATATGCATATAAGTAACTTGTGTCATATTTTTTAGAGTAAAATTATAAATTTACTAACCTCAGTGATTTAACCTTAACTAATTCAGTGATTATTTTACGTCAAAAACACTAATGATATTATCAATTGGACCAAATTGACACAAAATTTAAAAGTAAGGGTCAAAATTAAGCCAATTGAAAATGTATGGACCAAAATAACACAGAGGGTAAAATATAGGTTCAATTTGCCCTTTAAACTACTAATACTATAATGCAGTATTTGGTTCACTGAAATGTAATTGAATTGAATGTATTGGTCATTTCTTAATCATAAAATTACTTTTTCCTCAAAATGGTGAATGATGATTTTATTTGTAATCTTTTTTAGTAAATCAAACGTGAAAATAGATATTATTGAAATGACTACTCTATTCAACTTTATTTTAATAAATCAAACATAACTTAAGACCGAAATAATTAACCAAACATAACTTAAGATCAAAATTATTTCAGGGCCTCATTTTTAGATAGAATTTGGGGGCCTGAGGCGGCGGCCTTACTTGCCTTACCTCAGGGTTGGCCCTGTCAAGGCTATCACAGAGGATCCTACACGTCTCTAACACTCTGAGCTTTCGGATTATTCAGACTCTAAGATTTCCAATTTGAGTGAGGATTAGAACTTCACGTGTGTACTAAATTATATCAGTTTTTCCATAATTTAGTATTGTGTGTGAAGTTGAGTGTTTCACAGTGAGATTGTGGGAGGTTGTGTTTCAATTATCTTTGTACTTGTTAAACTTTATACTTGTCATTTTAGTTATGCTGACTATTAGCCCTTATAACTAATTATTAGTTTATTTAGTTTGTATATGAGAATTAAGTTTAAAAGATCAAATGTTAAAGTTTCTAGAACGAAATAATATAATTGTTCTAGTTTTACAATCGGTAAATATATATATATATATATATATTTTATCGCTTTTCTAAAAAAATTAAAAACAAATACTAAACAAGATCACTAATGACATTTCAATTGGTTGACAATAATTAATGATACATTTATCAAGTACACTTCAAAAAAAAAATTTGTCCATACACTAGTTGAAATATTAAAAAATGACTAATATTTTTATGTTATTTTTTTATTTTTTATTTTTTTAAAAAAAGAGTGTAAAAACGTTATTACACATTTTTAATGTCTTCAAAAAGAATAAACGTAAAACGTGTTTTGTAAACATATTTTATAAAAAATAAAAAGTGAGTTTACAAAACCCATTTTATACCTACAAAATATTTTAATTAGAAAATAAAAATATTTAAGCTAAAAAAAAAAATTAAAAGATATTTTTATGTGATTTATAATTCTTGTAAAAGCGTTTTTACAAAATTCACTTTTGTTTAATTAAGTTTTTTAACATAACTTAATGAAAAATGTGTTTTGAAAACACACTTCTCATGAGATATTTTTGTTATTACTTCAATCAACTTTTAAATCTAAAAAACGTGTTTTTAAAAATGTGTTTTCAAAACCCACTTTACCCTATGTTGGGAATAAATTAAAAATCCACGCTATTGTGGAAATAAAGTTGTAGAAATACTTTTCTTAGGAAAATGGGCCAGATTAAATATATGACAGGGTCACCTAATATTTTTTTTTTGGATCGGCAAAAGTTAATTATTAATTATTAGATTAGCATCTATGGAAGTTAACCCTACCATTTGCAAAGCATCAAGTGCTGGCCTCCTTAATTCAACTCCTCCTATGAAGAGTATAACTCATGACTTCCCCCTAGGGATTAAGCCCTAAGGAAAGTCATGTTGTGTAACGCCCTCAAAATAATAACAATAAACCCATCAGATAAGACATGAATTTACATTTAAACTAACCGCATTCCTTTCATTCATTAGAATTCCAAGACATAAGTATTACATGTTTAACCTCATAACAAAATGCCCTACGGGCTTACAGCTTTCCAAGTTAACACTTGGTTACAACAAAAAGTTCTAACTCGTTTACACATTAAGCCCTTGGCTTGAAATTACATGTAATACATCAAAGTAAAACGACAAAACTATGCCCGCCACAAGCCTCCCAGCTATGTCCTTGGAGGTGGCATGCTTCCTGTACCTGAAAATGATATTCCCATATAGGGTGAGCCACAGCCCAGTAGAAATACACTAAACCAACCATGGATAATGACTAAAACATTAGCAATTGATAGTTGGTCAACACTGATACAATCACATAAATTACATATTTATGTCAACGACTTACAAGTCCCAATTTCTTTTCATTTTCCCTTTTTCAACAGATAGCTTGCTAGCTCTACCATCATTTCCACAGATATGTATAAATACTATATCTCACATTCAGATAAGCATAAAAGCTATATCCACATTCTCAACAGATATGTATATCAACAATATCCACAGATAAACATACAAGCTGTATCCACACTTCACAATAGATATGTATATCAACAATATCCACAGATAAGCATACAAGCTGTATCCACACTTCACAAAGATAAGCATATGAGCTCTATCTTCACTTCTCTAGACAAGCATATGAGCTCTGTCTACGGAGTTCATCCCCTATCTCCTCCCAATACCTATCCGGTTTAGAGGTACATCCCCTATCTTCCCCTAAACCGCGGAGTACATCCCCTATCTCCTCCTCTACACATAACGTATAAAAACACATTGGTTCTATATACAATCACACAATACACACAATTAATGTATTCTATCAACCGTCAAGTTCCATGACACATTCCATTGATTAGTTTCCGTTTACCTAATCATCATGCATTGTCTACAACAATCACGACTATCCTCCACCGATAGCCCAAGCAGTTATTTCTAAGCAGAAAATAAATGCACAAATGGATATTCAATCGACATTTCTTTTCCTCATTTCTCACCAATTAATTATCTCAATTAATTAAACAATGTAATTAGGCCATTTTCCACAATTACCATTTCAACCCTTAGGTCCCATTTTCATCAATGATTCAACAATCATTCCATTTTTCTATGCCAAACATGCATCTAGTTTTATTATGAATAAAACCCCAACTTTTGTAAAATTACACAAAAGTCCCAATCTTTCACAAAATTACCAAACCAAACCCAACATCTCAAAATACCAAAATTTAAAGACAAAACCCATAGAGAGGAGTAGGTTATCCCTACCTCAAACCCGGAGCCCCAAAGGAGATGAAGACCAAAACCAAAATGCTCCAAACCTCGAAATTTTCAGATCAAAAGGAAGCTCTCGACGATCAACACAACTTTTGTGAAGACAAAAGGTGAGTAAACGATCCTTACTAGATCAAATCTAAGAGAGAAGGGCCGATTTAGAGTGAGAAGCTCTGAAAATGGCTTTTTGGAAAAGTAAGAGAGAGAAGAGAAAGCAAAAAGTGATTTGAAAAGTCACAATTTCGGAACTTTAACCCAGTCTCCCGCTTGAGCGTAAAACACCCCGCTCGAGCGGCCACTCACAGACTTACGCTCGAGCGGCCAACCTCCCGCTCGAGCGCAGAATGCACTCGCTCAGCACTTTTGCAGAACCAGACCTCCGCTCGAGCTCCCAACCCTACGCTCGAGCGTACAACACTGCACAACAAATACTGGATGGGTGTATTCCCCGCTCGAGCGCCAATACCTCCGCTCGAGCGAACAGGCCAAAAATCTGGGCAACTAGTTTTGGTTTCTAAACTCAACCAACCTGAAACAAACCCACCCAACACATCCCATAACTCAAATATGAAGAAAAAGGAATGTAAACACGATGATAACCAACTACCAACATCCACGGACACATGTCCGGATCACTGTACAACAAGGGTAAACCCGGGATCGCTATAACCTCCCCCCCTTAAAGAATTTCGTCCCCGAAATTAAGCATAAGTTTCTCAAAAACAAGTTTTTTTTTTTTAAACAATGTTATATTTTAACATTTAACAATTCGACCCATTACCGGTCACCCCCTCCCTTTAACAAGAGGCTTTTCACAATATGTAAACAACATATGTACTTTCAACATGCATCAACATTATGCACTATCTTTCCAATTTCAACAATATATTCAACATATACCATGTTACAATCAACTTCCATATAAGGCAAGTTCCCAAAACATACTTCCAATAACCCAAACATTTTCAATGTTTCACAACTTAAGACATATATAAAAGCTCTTAAGTTCAACAAAATGCAAAATTTAACTACAAGATCACATATTAACAAACAAGTCCGGATATTTCTCTCGGACTTCCAACTCACGTTCCCAAGTGGCTTCCTCCACTCCGTGATGTTTCCACAAGACTTTCACCAAAGGAATGGTCTTGCCACGCAGGACCTGATCCCGCCTATCCAAGACCTGAACCGGTCTCTCCTCATACGAAGCATCCTCATCTACCTCTAAATCAGTCCAATCCAACACATGTGATGGATCTGGCTCATACTTCCGAAGCATACTCACATGAAACACGTCATGTACCCCGGACAACTGCGGCGGTAAGGCCAACCGATAAGCAACCTCACCAATCCTCTCAAGGATCTCAAAAGGACCAATAAACCGAGGGGATAACTTCCCACTCTTCCCAAACCTCATCAGACCTCGCCTAGGTGATATCTTCAGAAAGACATGATCACCTACCTCAAACGCCAAAGGCCTCCTCCTACGATCGGCATAACTCTTTTGTCGACTCTGGGCTGTAACAAGCCTCTTACGGATAAGCTCAACTTTTTCCGTCGTCTCCCTAACCAACTCCGGACCCAACAAAGGTGCATCACCCACCTCGGCCCAACAAACTGGAGACCTACACGGTCGGCCATACAAGGCCTCAAACGGTGCCATACCAATGCTAGACTGAAAACTGTTGTTGTAGGCAAACTCTACCAATGGCAAGTGCCTCTCCCACGTCCCACTGAAATCCAGGACACAACCCCGAAGCATATCCTCGAGGATCTGAATAGTACGCTCGGACTGCCCGTCAGTCTGAGGATGATAAGCCGTACTAAAGGTCAACTTAGTGCCCAAGGCACTCTGCAAACTCTGCCACAACCTAGCAGTAAAACGAGGATCTCTATCTGAGACGATCGTCACTGGGACCCCGTGCAATCTCACTACGTCCCGAATATACAAATCGGCAAGATGATCCACCGAATCTCTCACGCGCATAGAAATAAAGTGCGCCGACTTAGTCAACCGGTCTACAACCACCCAAATAGCATCACTACCTCGCTGAGTCCTCGGAAGACCTACAACGAAGTCCATAGTGATATGCTCCCACTTCCACTCGGCAATAGGCAAGGGTTGCAACAAACCCGCTGGCCTCTGATGCTCGGCCTTCACTTGCTGGCAAGTAAGGCACTTCGATACGAAAACAGCCACATCTCTCTTCATACCTCGCCACCAAAACTGGCGACCCAAATCCTGATACATCTTAGTACCTCCCGGATGCACCGCAAGGCGCGAATGATGAAATTCTCGGAGTACTTCCTCACGGCAAGATTCCGGTACAAACAAACGTTCTCGGTATCTCACACTCTGGTCGGGATACACCGTCAAACCCTTCTCCACTTTCCCACCGGAGATCTTCTCTCGGAGGGATTCTACCTCAAGGTCACCTCCCTGTGCCTCTAACACTCTAATCACAAGTGTAGGCTGCGCAACAACAGAAAACAAGGCCGCAGCCTCAACAGATTCGCCCAGTAGCAAATCAAACTCGCCAAGTGCTCCCAACATCTCCCATTCCCGGATGGCTATACTAGCTACATCACTAATGGATTTCCTACTAAGGGCATCGGCCACAACATTGGCCTTTCCCGGATGATAATGCAACTCAAAATCATAATCCTCGATGAACTCCATCCATCTCCTCTGCCTCAAATTCAAGTCTCTCTGTGTAAACAGATACTTCAAACTCTTATGGTCCGAGAACACCTCGAACTTCTCACCATAAAGGTAATGCCTCCAGATTTTCAAGGCAAAGATCACAGCCGCTAACTCTAGATCGTGAGTAGGGTAATTCTTCTCGTGTATTTTCAACTGACGTGAGCCATAAGCTACTACTTTCCCCTCTTGCATCAACACACAACCCAAACCCTCTCGTGAGGCATCACAATAAACCGCATAACCCAACCCTCTCTCCGGAATAATTAACACCGGAGCGGTGGTTAATCTAACTTTCAGCTCTTGGAACGACTTTTCACAAGTCTCACTCCACACAAACTTGACTCCCTTCCGAGTCAGTCTAGTCAACGGTGACGCTAGCCTGGAGAACTCTTTCACAAACCGACGGTAATACCCAGCTAATCCCAGAAAGCTGCGAATCTCAAACACACTCTTAGGCTGTGCCCAATCTTGCACTGCCTCAACCTTGGATGTATCAACAGACACCCCTTCCCCGGATACCACGTGGCCTAAGAATTTGACTTCCCCCAGCCAGAACTCACACTTCCCAAACTTGGCATACAGCCTATGGGCTCTAAGTAACTCAAGCACCACTCTCAAGTGTGCCTCGTGCTCCTCCTCAGAAGACGAATAGATAAGGATATCGTCCACGAAAACAACCACAAATCGGTCTAAGAACTCCCGGAAAATCTGGTTCATCAAGTCCATAAAGACTGCCGGTGCATTGGTAAGCCCGAATGGCATCACCAAAAACTCATAATGGCCATACCGCGTACGGAATGCCGTCTTAGGAATATCTTCCTCCCTGACCCTCAACTGATGGTAACCCGATCTCAAGTCTATCTTAGAGAAACAACGGGAACCCTTCAACTGGTCAAACAAATCATCTATACGGGGCATAGGGTACTTATTTTTAACCGTAGCCCGATTCAACTTCCGGTAGTCTATACACAATCTCAAGGCACCATCTTTCTTTTTAACAAAGAGGGCCGGTGCTCCCCACGGCGAAACACTAGGGCGAACAAAGCCCTTATCGAGCAATTCCTGGAGCTGAACTTTCAACTCAACCAACTCTGCTGGAGCAAAACGGTAAGGTGCCATAGAAATCGGCGCCGTACCAGGCACTAAATCAATAGAGAACTCTATCTCTCGGTGAGGTGGCAAACTAACAAGATCTTCGGGAAAAACATCCGAATACTCACAAACCACCCTCGGCAACACAATCAGTGTCTCATCACACTTACTACTCTCAAAGCTAGCAAGTAGACCACTAAGCTCACTTCGCCCTCGCGAATCATACCCCGGTGGCAAAACACTACCAACCCGGTCTCCCAAGAAATGGAACCACTCCCCGCTCAAGGTACATAATGTAACCCTCTGGCGGTAGCAATCAATAACAGCCCGGTATGACGATAACCAGTCCATACCCAAAATAACATCAAAACCCTTCATGGGCATGACAACAAGCGGAAAAGGAAGCCTATAGTCGGCGACCTCTATATCACATCCTCTAACACCCTATTTCAGAATCAACTCACCACCCAAAGGTGATACCACACAAATAGGAGATGCTAACTGTGCTAACTCCAATTCCAAAACAGATGCAAATGCAGCAGATACAAAAGAATGAGATGCACCCGTGTCTATCAACACATTAGCAACTGAGTTGCAAAACAGAAAAGTACCTCTCACTACTGATGGAGCCGGTACTAAATCCTGCGCGGTAACAGCATACACGCGCCCCGTAGGCCCCTGGTCTACCTGCTCACCTCTCGGAGCAAAAGACTGCTGCACAGACTGGGATGACGAAGCTCCCGGATTGGCCCTCGAGGCCTGCACAGGCTGAGCTGGCTGAAAACCCTGCGTCTGCCTAGAACCAGACGCTCCCGAAGTGGCACTCAACTGTGGGCAAAACCTCTTCATGTGCCCAGGTTGTCCACACTGATAACAAGTCAGGAGCTGCCCCCTGCCCAAACTCTGACTCGGCGGTCTAGCTGAAGAAGAAGCAGCTTTCTGACTCCCACCCTTCTGCGGGCAAACAGAAACCTTGTGACCCAGCTGGCCACACTTGTAACAAGTGAATTCCCCCTGACTGCCTCTCCCTGAGCCAACACTCGGCACTGGAAAGGTCGATCTAGAGACTGCACCCTGAGACTGCTGAGGGTTATAACCCTTCTGTCTCCTGCCATCACCCTGACTATCCTGGCTCCTCTTGGAGCCTCTCTGACCCTCATCCTCCTCCTGCATCATAAGCTCCATATGAGCTGCAGCATCCACTAGGTGTCTATACTCTCGAATAGAAGACCCACCAATTCTCAACTTGAGGCCCCGCCTCAACTTCCGCTCAAACTCATAGGAACGGCGTTCCTCAGACGCCACCAGTTCAGGTGCAAACCTAGACAGACTGGTAAAAGTAGCCTCAAACTCGGCCACTGACAAGCCCTGCTGATTAAGCCGGCTAAACTGATCCCTCAGCTTCTCCCTAGCTGCTGCTGATAAAAACCTCTCCTGAAAAGCATTTACAAACGCCTCCCAAGTACCACCAACACGAGCTTTCTCGTACTTCCACCATTGACCCGCATCTCCCTTCAGTTGGAAGGATGCCAAGGTCACTTTCAGTGCTCCGTCCTCGATGCCAAGCATCTCAAACGTCTTCGTTGTCTGTTCGAGCCATTCATCTGCCTTAAGCGGCTCTTTAGGATCCCCGATAAACTCGTCCGGATTACACCGAAAGAACTCCCTCTTCAAGAAGGAAGGCCCTGTCTCAGCTGCCTGATTCCCAGCTCTAAGAATACCTAAAGCTCCTGCTATCTCTCTGGCCAAGGCACCCATAGCCTGCTGACCTACTGGCTCGGCCACAGTGGCCTGCCCAACCCCCTCCTGCACTGCCGGAATCTCACCCTGTAACGGTACTTCCTGCCTCGCAGGTCTACCACGCCTAGCACCTCTTCCTCGTCCTGACATCCTAATAAAGGCAACACAGAACGTTAGCACATTCACGAATGTGCCGAAACTAAACACTCACGTCCTAATGCATGGACAACTGTAATTCACTCCACATAAGCACATAAACACATAAGCACTTACGAATTTCATTTCCGGATAATGATAGTCCCGAGGCGTTACTAGAGTTCCGGTTAGAAACAGCGTTGATCAAGTGCTTTTCCAACAAGACTCCCAGAAACTCAAGGATCCAATCAATATCCCAGAAATTAAATCCCATACCCACATAGTCACATAAACATGTTATCAACTAAGCACATAGCATATGATACTACATCTAAGTCTCTACCAAGCGAGACAAACCCATTGTGATACTAATCACTTCCCACGTACCCAAAGTATTCGAACCCGGTACGCTCTGATACCAAGTTGTAACGCCCTCAAAATAATAACAATAAACCCATCAGATAAGACATGAATTTACATTTAAACTAACCGCATTCCTTTCATTCATTAGAATTCCAAGACATAAGTATTACATGTTTAACCTCATAACAAAATGCCCTACGGGCTTACAGCTTTCCAAGTTAACACTTGGTTACAACAAAAAGTTCTAACTCGTTTACACATTAAGCCCTTGGCTTGAAATTACATGTAATACATCAAAGTAAAACGACAAAACTATGCCCGCCACAAGCCTCCCAGCTATGTCCTTGGAGGTGGCATGCTTCCTGTACCTGAAAATGATATTCCCATATAGGGTGAGCCACAGCCCAGTAGAAATACACTAAACCAACCATGGATAATGACTAAAACATTAGCAATTGATAGTTGGTCAACACTGATACAATCACATAAATTACATATTTATGTCAACGACTTACAAGTCCCAATTTCTTTTCATTTTCCCTTTTTCAACAGATAGCTTGCTAGCTCTACCATCATTTCCACAGATATGTATAAATACTATATCTCACATTCAGATAAGCATAAAAGCTATATCCACATTCTCAACAGATATGTATATCAACAATATCCACAGATAAACATACAAGCTGTATCCACACTTCACAACAGATATGTATATCAACAATATCCACAGATAAGCATACAAGCTGTATCCACACTTCACAAAGATAAGCATATGAGCTCTATCTTCACTTCTCTAGACAAGCATATGAGCTCTGTCTACGGAGTTCATCCCCTATCTCCTCCCAATACCTATCCGGTTTAGAGGTACATCCCCTATCTTCCCCTAAACCGCGGAGTACATCCCCTATCTCCTCCTCTACACATAACGTATAAAAACACATTGGTTCTATATACAATCAAACAATACACACAATTAATGTATTCTATCAACCGTCAAGTTCCATGACACATTCCATTGATTAGTTTCCGTTTACCTAATCATCATGCATTGTCTACAACAATCACGACTATCCTCCACCGATAGCCCAAGCAGTTATTTCTAAGCAGAAAATAAATGCACAAATGGATATTCAATCGACATTTCTTTTCCTCATTTCTCACCAATTAATTATCTCAATTAATTAAACAATGTAATTAGGCCATTTTCCACAATTACCATTTCAACCCTTAGGTCCCATTTTCATCAATGATTCAACAATCATTCCATTTTTCTATGCCAAACATGCATCTAGTTTTATTATGAATAAAACCCCAACTTTTGTAAAATTACACAAAAGTCCCAATCTTTCACAAAATTACCAAACCAAGCCCAACATCTCAAAATACCAAAATTTAAAGACAAAACCCATAGAGAGGAGTAGGTTATCCCTACCTCAAACCCGGAGCCCCAAAGGAGATGAAGACCAAAACCAAAATGCTCCAAACCTCGAAATTTTCAGATCAAAAGGAAGCTCTCGACGATCAACACAACTTTTGTGAAGACAAAAGGTGAGTAAACGATCCTTACTAGATCAAATCTAAGAGAGAAGGGCCGATTTAGAGTGAGAAGCTCTGAAAATGGCTTTTTGGAAAAGTAAGAGAGAGAAGAGAAAGCAAAAAGTGATTTGAAAAGTCACAATTTCGGAACTTTAACCCAGTCTCCCGCTCGAGCGTAAAACACCCCGCTCGAGCGGCCACTCACAGACTTACGCTCGAGCGGCCAACCTCCCGCTCGAGCGCAGAATGCACTCGCTCAGCACTTTTGCAGAACCAGACCTCCGCTCGAGCTCCCAACCCTACGCTCGAGCGTACAACACTGCACAACAAATACTGGATGGGTGTATTCCCCGCTCGAGCGCCAATACCTCCGCTCGAGCGAACAGGCCAAAAATCTGGGCAACTAGTTTTGGTTTCTAAACTCAACCAACCTGAAACAAACCCACCCAACACATCCCATAACTCAAATATGAAGAAAAAGGAATGTAAACACGATGATAACCAACTACCAACATCCACGGACACATGTCCGGATCACTGTACAACAAGCGTAAACCCGGGATCGCTATATGTTGGCCAACTAGACTAGGCTTAGTTGGTTAATATTATAATCATTGTTGATCAACACAAACAATACACCGCCTTTTAAGAATGTATTACTTTAAGAATTCTAATGATTTTAATCCATACAAATTGTGACAATCATCTTGGTGATATAAACAAGAAGTTTTTGTTTTTTTGCTTAGAATTTAGTAGAAAGATAAAAATCACAAGAGTGAGAGGCCGGCCTCTCTCTCTTTTCCTAGAAAAATTATTCAGTAATTTTATTTTTTCAGTTAATTTTATTAAATAAAAAATTATAACAACAAAATATTTATAATTTTTCAAACTATAGAGATAATTCATATTTTAAATAAACTTCAAGAATGTATTTATAATTTGTCATTTTTTTTATTCATTAATTTCTCTATGTTAGGTTTTATCTCTTGGCAATCCCGTTTGACAAAACTCCTTTCAGTTGTATTTATTTTCGCACATTTATTTCAGTGAGACTTTGAGTGTTTAGATGCGAATTCAACCCGAATTGAGCCTTTCAAAGAAGTTTGTGATGCAAATAGTTTCAAGATTGCCACTTCGCTGATTATTACGGGGGTCGAGCTGCCCGGTCAGCTCGCGGCCCGAAGCAAAATGCAAAAATGCATTCAAAGTTTCCTGTTCGATCATGTTATATTTTTCCAGTTTTTCCAGTTTTGGCCTTCCCGCTCGAGCGGGAAAAGGGACGCTCGAGCGGGGATTGGAAGCTCTCAGCATCTCTTCAGTCGCCTGAAAAAGTACTGGATGGTGTGATTCGCCGCTCGAGCGGCAAAACCGACGCTCGAGCGTGGAGCCTGTATGAAATCACAGAATTTGAGGTCTCCGCTCGAGCGGGAAGACCCACGCTCGAGCGGACCGCGCGATCCCAGATTTCCAGATTTGATTAAAGAGTTGGTTTTCTTCTGAAATTAGGATTGCTTTGGTTTTCTATAAATAGTTGGTTTTCTCCCAACACTAGGGGGAACTTCTCCAGATCTTATTTTTGGATCTTAAGGTTTATATCTGGAGAGATTTTGCTAGTTTTCTTTGATATTTTATTGAGTATTCAACTCATGGTTTAAAGAGAGTACATCAAAGGTTGTCTTTTGTTCTACAAAAGAGAGAGTTGTTCTTCGGTGGATTCTGAAGAATTCGAGCCTGAAGCTTTGGTGGATTCCGGGGTGGCTCATCGTAAAGACAATTCCGAGGTGAAGACAGGTTGGAAGAGGCACATAGAGGTTGGTTCAATTAGGCATTGTGGATTCGCTAGGTAATTGAGAGTATACCTGTGTAATTCCTTTAAATCTTCTTAGTGGATTGTTCTTGTGGCTGTTGCCCGTGGTTTTTTTTATCACAGTTGGAGGTGTCCAATTGTGGTTTTTTCCACGTTAAATCGTTGTGTCTCTTTGTCTTGATTGTTTGATTGGGATTGTTATATTCTGCTTAAAATTGATACATAATCACAAATCAACATCTAGGGGATTTCTAGATTTTTCAATTGGTATCAGAGCAGGTCGTTCTATTTTTTTTAAAAAAAAAAAATTCTTTTAGAACGAGATCTTGTTTGATTTGTGATAATGGATACAATTCGGCTAGGACAAACAGATTCTCCGAAGATGTCAGTTGAGAATATCACTGATGATGAATCCTCGGAGAGTGATCATGAAGAGCTTGAGCAAGCTTATGAAAAGTTGTATAAGGAGTCTCTTAACTTGTTCAAATTGAATGACAAACTCACAAAGAAACTCAAAGCATGTGAAAGTGAGAATGTCAAACTTAAGGAGGAGATTTCCAAAGCCAGGATTAATGCCATCAAGGTAGCTGATGATCGACAAGTTCTTTGTGCAAAACTGCTGACTTGTGAGACAGAAAGGAATGAGCTGCTACAAACCCATGCCATGTATGAAGATAAGATTGAATCTCTCGAGATGTCATAAGTTGCTTTGGAAGAACTAATGATCAAAAAAGAGGAAGAGCTCAAGTGTGCTATGGCTACCATTGGTCTTTGGAACAAATGATCAAAGACTTTGGAGGATATCATTGGGTCTCAACAAATGAGTTGTGACAAGAGTGGCATTGGCTTTGGTGGTAAGAAAGAGCAAAAACAGAGTGCTTCAACATCTCATGATACAAGAACTCAAGGACAGGGAGAACAAAAAATTCAACACAAGGATGGACTTCTCAAACTTCCTAGAGTTGGTAAGGTAAAAGAAAAGGAGGTACACCCTATTTTTATTTGTCATCATTGTGGTATGCATGGTCATATTCGTCCTTATTGTTATAAGTTGCATGGGAGAGTGTCTCAAAAGGGTAGGAATTCGAATACTTTTTGGATTAGGAGACAACCTTACATGTCTAGGCAGAATACCAAGATTCATGAGGGTGTTCACAATGCCACGACATTTACCAAGACCACTAGACCTAATTTTGTTAAGATCAAAAAGATTTGGGTGAGGAAACTTGACTTGTGTTAATTTGTTTATTTGTTTTAGCTTTTGGGTTTTTGTGTGTTGTTTTTAATTAAAAAAAAATGTGGGCTTGGTCATTTTTTTTCTTGCTTTATTTTTGAAAAAAAAAAAGAAAAAAATCCCAAAAAGATTTTCTTAGTATGGTTTGCAAGCTTGAAATTTTTTGAGTGGTCCTTGGTGCATATTTGATTTGATAAGAATATCCATTACATGTTAATATATGTGTGCTTTCTGTGGTCATTACTCATTTTAGAGTGTGTGTTTTTTTGATTAGTATGTCTCATTCTGTACACACTCTTGGATTAGCAAATTTTGGAATCTTCCGCCTTAGTGATTTTTTTTATGGACTTCTGGCATTGTATCTTTTGCTTTTCTAAAGGAATTGACCTATTGTGAGAACCCGAATATAAAAATCAAGTAAATAATTAAATAATAATAATATTACAAATCTCAAATATTTTATTATGAATCTTTAAGTGCAAATTAAATATTATTGGAGGATCTTTTAATTAATTTTAAACCTAAAATAAATTTATGGTGAAAGTCATTGATTGAGAAGCAAGATTTATTATTAAAAAAATAAATAGAGAAGAGGGTGTGACTTGAACTCTAGACCACAAAATTAATAAGTTAGACTATTACCATTTGAGTTGCATATAACTTATATATATGTTTTGTATATTTATCTATTTATTTGACCTATGTGTGCCCACCACTAGTATAAAATAAAATAAACACAAACCCTACTCTATTATTTGTTCACCACATAGGGCAACAACACAGCAGCCACGGGAGAGGGCTTGAGAGAAAGAAAAAAAAGAAGAAGATGTTGCAATCAAAGAACTTTTGGGTGTGTTATGTTGTGTGTGATCATCAAAGGTTAGCCCTCCTAGGTTTTCTTCTCTTCTTTCTTTGTTCTTTATCCTAATAATATTGTTATTTAATTCATTCATGGAGGTTGTAGGTTTATATATTTTGTATATATATATGCTGTTAAGAAATCTAAGGAGTTAAATTCATGTATAAAGAATCGGTGTGAATCTTAGTCCAAAAATTCTGCACATAATCACAAACTTTAAAAATCAATAAACCATATCAAACGGATGAATTTTAATCTAAAATTTTTACAGTAGATCAATTACACATTGAATTGCATATCTGAATTTTTTCATAATTTTTGGGAGTCGAAATCCATATAAATTGAGTTATTCAAATCTGTCCAGGAAACCAGTCCGAAACAGTAAATTCGGGATTGTTGTTCTCTTTGGGTATAAATCCAAAAATTATCAAATTAGTGTCATTAGAACCGGTTACGAGTCTAGTTTCGTACGTTTTTGGCCTTGCATTGATTGATCGTGTATATTAAGAGAACCGTCAATTTCTTTAAAGTGCTGCAGAAAACAACCTGTTTGGATATAATAAATTGTAGATAATTATTTTGATAAGAAAATCAAGTGAAACCAATTGGGTTTGAAACTTAGGATATATTAGTTGATATCTGGAGGTTTTTGGAATTTTTTGAATAGCGTGTAGTGGGTTTTGTAATTTTCAAAGTTAGCGAATAGATTGGGAAAACTTGTTTAAAACACTGTTTCATCTTAAAGTTATTTTTAGTTAAGTTTCGATCGGAATCTATGTCTTGGGTGATTTTAGACCTTGAAAAATATGAACTTAGGTAATATTTAAGAGTAACGGTGAGTTGGGTTGAGCCGTGTTAGTGCGCTTTAGTTTGAGGTTACTTAGTTCCTATTTTTTTTAGTATTTTTAAATTAGTTGTGACGCGTAGTTTTTATACTTGGTTCAGGCCACTAGTTGGACTTTTACACTCTATTCGAGGATTATTATTTCGTTTTCAGGTGAGTAGTTTCATGCTACGTATTTTTATAAATGTTCCCTTACCCTGAACTGTTGGAAAAATTAAATTGTTGTTTCATGATTAAACTATTTTGATAAATTATTATATTATCAATTGAATCAAATTACTTCTGAAACACGTGTGAACTTGGCATACTGTAAACTATTTGTTTTGGTCTCATGTTTATAATGATGAACCACCATGTTTTGCGAAAACTGATGTGTATTAATTATTGGGACCATGTGTGTATTTAGTCCAGGGAAATTATTCCACTGTGTGTGGTGACTCTGGCCACTAGGGAAAAGATCCGGGTTGGGCCGTGATGACTCTAGTGCTCAACAATTGTAAGGAAAAGACCTTTAAAAACAACTAGGTGACCTTCAATCGGATCGTCTTTGAGAAAAGGCCCAGGTGCCACCCTGAGGATGACTCTTAGTTCGGTATTGGATCCAACGGGGCTTATAGCCTGAGAAATGTGTGGCAGATTATTTGTTTTTATTGGTACCCAGAAAATTATTGGTGTTCATGTTATAATCTGTTTTAAGTGAAAAATGTCGTTTATCATGTTCTTGCGAGACATGAGTATTTTAAGTGTGGAACTGTAGAACCTTCTTTTTGAAACAGATTGTATTTACCAAACTGTATGCCAATCTAGTTTCTGTGATATATATCTTATTTTGGAATTGAACCCTGTTTTCAAAACTGTATTTTCTATCCATGTTGCTACTCACTGAGCTATCAGCTGACTTAGTTGTTTACCATTTCCAGGTGTTAGAAGGACTTAGAGTGGACTCATGGCGTAGCGGGGACTCAATTGCATGGACCTCTAGGGCATTCCTTTAGTTTAGAGTGTTATGTCAAGTTTGTGCATATTTATATTTATTCTTATCGAAGTTCATTTAGGATTATTTTTGATATGTGGGTTGTTTATATCCCATAAGTTTGGATGGTTTTTGATTACGGTTGATTTTGCCGTTCATAATTGTGACATGTCTGGATTGGGTTTTGGTTATTTATTATTGGACTATTGTTCAGTTGTTCAATGTGATTGGATTCGTGTTTAGGCTTACGTGTGCCTTGGGCTAAGTCCCTGTGGGCCACGGCCGGTCATGCCCGGATTTGGGGTGTGACACCTATACTAGCATATCTTGGGTGATGTTGAGTCTCTTAACCACCTACCATCTTTTTGCACCTCCATGGCTTTCCCCTCTATTCTTTGCAGTCTAGCCATGAGGAAAAGGCTACCTCAGAGTCACCAACCAGGCCATCCTTTTTATATCCATGCTTCTCTGGTTCGGTTTCCATACTCTTGAGCGTGTCAGCCACCGATGATTGTGCAAAAGAAAAAGAAAAAGAAAAAAAAAAAAGGGAAGAAGACAAAATATGCAAAAGGAAAAAAAAATGTGCAAAAGAAAGAAAAAAAAAAGATTCATTGATTGAGGGGGAGCCTCCGCCTTTACTCACCAAATACCCCTTGATTCCTAGTGGTTTGACTTTCCTATAGTTGTGCTTAGATTCTCTTGTCGGAGGTCCAACTTTCAGATCACTACTAGGATTGAATCTAGTGTTTGTCGAACTCCAAGAGTCACACACACACTTTTTATCATGGGATCTATGCTTTTCACATAATGCATCACTTTTTTTCATGAGGAATCTTCTACAGACTGTGCACATTGTGTTTACTAGTAATGGTGCTTCTTGGATAATCTTATGTGTTTTAAGGTACTAATCTGAAATTCCTTGCTTGCTCCACCATATTATTTTTTGTCGTTTTCTTCTTGTTCATTGTTTGTTTGTGGTTGTTTTTAGTGAGGGGGAGTTTGGTTCATCTTGATTTGGGTTGGTAACGGAGCTTGGTTTTTCATTGCAAGAGTTGTTTAGCATGAACACTTTGATATGGTTGGTAAGGAGATTGGCTATATGTTTTGCATGTTACTATGCAGTATTTGCCCTTCTTGTATGTTCATGGTATTTACATCGTCATATCATTGCTTGTGTGGTTTATGATCTTGCGTTTGTTGTTTGAGAGTTATTTTTCATGAGTCTTAGTTTTCATCTATTCATGTTTTCCATCTCATGTTTCAAGATAATCTTGTCCTATGTTTATTGTTTTTTCATATATTCTTGTGGGACTAATAGTTGTTTTGGAGATTGTGGCACTAATAACTGTTTTGCAGATCTTAATCTTGAAAAAGAAGTTGGTTTTGTTGGCTGTAATGGGTTGGGGTGTTTAGGATTTTATTTGTTAGGTGTGTTTTGTCACGACATTGCCAAAGGGGGAGATTGTTAGGTTTTATCTCTTGGCAATCCCGTTTGACAAAACTCCTTTCAGTTGTATTTATTTTCGCACATTTATTTCAGTGAGACTTTGAGTGTTTAGATGCGAATCCAACCCGAATTGAGCCTTTCAGAGAAGTTTGTGATGCAAATAGTTTCAAGATTGCCACTTCGCTGATTATTACGGGGGTCGAGCTGCCCGGTCAGTTCGCGGCCCGAAGCAAAATGCAAAAATGCATTCAAAGTTGCCTGTTCGATCATGTTATATTTTTCCAGTTTTTCCAGTTTTGGCCTTCCCGCTCGAGCGGGGAAAGGGACGCTCGAGCGGGGATTGGAAGCTCTCAGCATCTCTGCAGTCGCCTGAAAAAGTACTGGATGGTGTGATTCGCCGCTCGAGCGGCAAAACCAACGCTCGAGCGTGGAGCCTGTATGAAATCACAGAATTTGAGGTCTCCGCTCGAGCGGGAAGACCCACGCTCGAGCGGACCGCGCGATCCCAGATTTCCAGATTTGATTAAAGAGTTGGTTTTCTTCTGAAATTAGGATTGCTTTGGTTTTCTATAAATAGTTGGTTTTCTCCCAACACTAGGGGGAACTTCTCCAGATCATATTTTTGGATCTTAAGGTTTATATCTGGAGAGATTTTGCTAGTTTTCTTTGATGTTTTATTGAGTATTCAACTCATGGTTTAAAGAGAGTACATCAAAGGTTGTCTTTTGTTCTACAAAAGAGAGAGTTGTTTTTCGGTGGATTCTGAAGAATTCGAGCCTGAAGCTTTGGTGGATTCCGGGGTGGCTCATCGTAAAGACAATTCCGAGGTGAAGACGGGTTGGAAGAGGCACATAGAGGTTGGTTCAATTAGGCGTTGTGGATTCGCTAGGTAATTGAGAGTATACCTGTGTAATTCCTTTAAATCTTCTTAGTGGATTGTTCTTGTGGCTGTTGCTCGTGGTTTTTTGAGTATTCAACTCATGGTTTAAAGAGAGTACATCAAAGGTTGTCTTTTGTTCTACAAAAGAGAGAGTTGTTCTTCGGTGGATTCTGAAGAATTCGAGCCTGAAGCTTTGGTGGATTCCGGGGTGACTCATCGTAAAGACAATTCCAAGGTGAAGACGGGTTGGAAGAGGCACATAGAGGTTGGTTCAATTAGGCGTTGTGGATTCGCTAGGTAATTGAGAGTATACCTGTGTAATTCCTTTAAATCTTCTTAGTGGATTGTTCTTGTGGCTGTTGCCCGTGGTTTTTTTATCACAGTTGGAGGTGTCCAATTGTGGTTTTTTCCACGTTAAATCGTTGTGTCTCTTTGTCTTGATTGTTTGATTGGGATTGTTATATTCTGCTTAAAATTGATACATAATCACAAATCAACATCTAGGGGATTTCTAGATTTTTCACTCTATATTTCAATAGACAGTCCAGCATGACTATGGATAGAAACTAAAAAGGAATTGTTAGAGTCAATCAATCTAAATGCCTATATAAATGTAGTTTGTACAGTTTAAGCATTATTGATCAACAATACATGTGATTGGTGGATGTGGTTAGAAACAGATACCAAAAGGGAAAATTATTCAGTAGTCTTATAGCACAACGCTATTTGTCCTATGTGGTGCTCTGCGCCAATTAAATCTGGACACAAATTCAGATTTCAGTTTGTTCGACATGCCACTATACAAAGTTGATTCCCACCCTTGAGTTAACGAAAAAGCAAAGTTGTTAACGGAGAAGAGTTAAACATCTACCAAACTCTCTGTCTTTCAACAGTTTTCCTTTATTTTTTATTTGTGTTGCTAATTTCAAACAGGTTTGTTTTTCAGGAAGAAATCATTTTTACTTTTGCTAATGGATATGGGATTTTGAAGTCACATCATTTCGGATTTTAAATGATCAGTTTCTCAAGCATATATCCATCAACAAGGAGATCAGTTTCAACCTTCAACCTTAAGGCGCAACAGAGATGACCTTCCAATTTCAATAATGGATTTCTTTGCTGCTACAAACAGTCAATGGATTTCTTAGGCTTGTCAATATTCATGCCTTATGTAATGCCATATTTTTTTATTCGTGCCTTTCGAAATGTCATATTGGCTAAATGCTTTGTAAATTTAAATTACTCCCTTTATTATGGTTAATAGCAAAATGTTGATCAAATTTAAAGCTGTTTTTCCTGCTCTTATCAACTGTGAATCAAGTTCAAATGGAAATCTATGAAATGTAATTAGTTTATTGTAGGACTCAGGTTTTGTCTATTATAGGCCTCGTTTGAGAAGTTAGCTATTTAAGTAAGTTATTTTAGTTTTTAGCTAATTTAGTAGGCTAAAATTTTTGTGTTTAGAAAGAGTTGAAATTTTTTTTTTGTAGTTAAAAGTAATGTTTGTGAGAGAAAAAGTGAAATGATTATAGGCTTAATGTGATAGTTTGTCTTATTAACTATTTAAACTTATTTTGTCTTTTTGTAGATTTTAATTAGCCAAAAAAAAAAAAGCCAATTAGAGAATGCATGTTCCTTGCAAATCTAATAATAACATATGTGGTTTTTGCTCAGTGTTTGACTTGAGAAGTGTTGCACAACTGCTTGTCTCATTGGAAATAAAGAAAGAAAGAAAGAAAAAAAAAAATAAATAAATAAATAAAAAAAAAATTTTGGGCACTCACACTTACCTACCCACAAGCAACAATGAATGAACCTTGATTTACTAGATTTATTGCTATGGCATAGGTCCACTAATGTGATCTAGATGAGCCCAAAATAAATTTTGAACTGCCTATAAAATTTATATTAGATATTACAGTAGTATTGTTCAAAAAAAGATATTACAGTAGTAAAAAAAATTGTATTAACTTCAACTACAATCTTGGATTTTATAACAAATTTAAGTTATAATTGAATCATTAATTCGGTTGCTATTCCTAATACCAGCATGTGCATGTATATGTTGGTTATTTGCAAATAACCTTTAAAAACCACAATCAAAGATTCAATATTCTTGATGATTTTCTGAACAGACTGACAGAAAATGAGCACAAGATTTACAAATGAAAACGAAAGGTTGGCCTTTTTGTCAATATAACCAGGACAAACAACTTTAACATCCAAGGCACTGAGAAGCTTCTTTGAAATGTATCTATTGCATTGCAGCCATTTCCTGTCTTCATAATGATTTCCTCTCGTTTAGCGTCAATCGTCACTCCACTCTTCTATTTGCTTATGAATCTAAGCCACCTTGTTTTTCATTTTTTTTCTTTTTTTCTACAGAACATGTTATGCAACAAAAAAATAATTAAAATCCAGAATTTAATCTATAAAGCAAAAACAAAAATTGGATTGTGACAAAAATATGTGATGGAGTGTGTTTTCTTACACACAAGAACGTTTGAAAGATAGAGAAACAGAGCTAGTAAACTACGGTGGTGGTCTATGCCCAAAAAAAAAAAAAACTACTGTGGTGGTTGATGGTGGAAGCAGTGTGCCGCTGGTGGTGAGGGCTAGTGTTTTGAATAATTTCTCCTATTGGTATCTGTTCCTAACCACATCCACCAATTATATGTAGTGTTGACAAAAAATGCTTAAACTTTACAAACTACATTTACATAGGCATTAAGATTGATAAAGCCTCTCTACCCGCTCCTTTTAGTGTTGACCAACCATGCTTAAACTTTACAAACTACATTTATATGGGCATTAAGATTGATTGAGACTCTCTAACAACTCCTTTTTATTTTCTATCGATAGTCATGCTAGAATGCCCATTGAAATACAGATAAATGAATAAAAACAATGGTAAAATGGCAAATTATAAATACATTCTTGAAGTTTACTTAAAATATGAATTATCTTTACAGTTTGTAAAATTACAAATATTCTATTATCAGAATTTTTTATTTAACAGAATTAATTGAAAAAATAAAATTCCTGAGCTCCTATACAATAATAAAATTACTCTTATCCAAATTATTAATTAAGATAAATTTATGACATCATTAAAAATTATTTATTGTCTTGATGATTTATTAATAAAAGGAATTATTTGTTATGAAATTGAAACTTCAAGGAGTGGGATGTAATTTTCAAAATTATAGAGGACAAGTCATATTTTAAGTAAATTTCATTTGTGTATTTGTAATTTACCCTATAAAAAATAAAATAAAATAAAAGCAGCAAACAACTTAACTGGAAAATGGGCCAATGAGATGAGATGCCATTATTTGACTCCCTTTTTTTTATTTTTTATTTTTTATTTTTTATTTTTTATTTTTTATTTTTTTTAATGATTTCAAAGTAGATCAGGGAGGACTCTGCTTCATACACTTCTTTCATCACGTTCTCATTTGCTTTTGACAACTTACAATCTTCAACTACTACTCATTTGGAGAGCTTCTTCAAACTGTTCGTTTTCATCTCTGTATTCTTCATTCTAGCTCAGTTTATAACCTTTCACATCATCTAAAGTTGTTTGAATTTTGCGGATGTTCTTTAGCCTGTTTTTGATATCTGTATTGTTTTGTTTCTCGCCTTTCTTATCCCCTTTACCAACCAAAGTTGTTCCAAGTTGGCAGAGGTTCTTCAACCTGTTTTTGATATCTGTATTGCTTCGTTTCGACTCAATTTCTTACCTTTCATATCCTTTACCCACCAAAGTTGTTCCAAATTTGCAGAGCTTCTTCAACCTGCTTTTGATATCTATATTGCTTTGTTTCTTACTTTTCCTTCTTTCACAATAAAATACATGGATGCATTAACGATCATTATCTCTCCATTCGTACAAGCTATGGTTGATAAATTGGCCTCCTCTTTTTTAATCAACTTAGTGAGCAGAGAGGACATTGACACTGGCATCCAGAATTTGAAGGAGACATTTGAGGATATAGAGATTCTGTTGGCTGATGCAGAGAACCAACAGATATACAAGAAGTATATCAAGAAGTGGCTAGAAGAGGTGCACCATTTGGCTTATGATGCAGATGACATATTAGACGAGTTTGCCACTGAAGCTCTCGAAAGGAAGCTAATGGCAGAGGAGAAGATGATGGAAAGAAGACCAGCTATGTTTCGACGACTCTCTATTGTTCCGTTCAATTCGAAAAATGGGTCTAAGCTAAAAAAGATTACTAGTCAATTGCAAGAAATTGCTGCGAAAGGAAAAGAATTTGGTTTAGATAAAAAAAAACTTGTTGGGAAGATGTCTACAAACATATGTCCAATATCACCAAGTACATGTTTGAGGGAGCCTCACATTCATGGCAGAGATGAAGACATCAAGAAAATTATCGAATTGCTACTTGAGGATGCACCTACTGCAAAAAAGTTTGATGTAACTCCTATTGTAGGCATGGGTGGGATTGGCAAGACTACACTAGCTCAGCACATCTACAATTACAACCAAGTGGAAAAGCATTTCAATCTGAAAGCATGGGTTTTGTGTTTCTGATGACTTCGACGTTCTGAGAATAACAAAGTTAATTCTCGAGTCGTACACTCATCGCTCATGTAATTTGGGCAGCTTAAATGATGTTCAAGTTCAACTTAAACACACACTGGAAGAAAAAAAGTTTTTGCTTGTCCTAGATGATGTGTGGGATTATGGATATGATGGGTGGAATTTGCTACGATCGCCATTTGGAGCTGGAGCACCTGGAAGTAAAATTATTGTGACAACACGAAACACAAATGTTGCATTACAAACATCAATTGAATTTTACAAGTTGCAGAAATTATCAAATGATAGTTGTTGTTTAATCTTTTATCAACATGCATTTGAGAACAGAGATATCATGGAATACCCAGAATTGGAATCAATTGGCAAGAAAATTGTTGTGAATAGATGCTGAGGCTTGCCATTGGCAGCCAAGGCCCTTGGCAGCTTACTACGTTGTAAACAGGAAGAACATGAATGGAAAGAGATACTAAACAGAAATATATGGAATGAGGAAAGTGGCATTCTCCCAGCATTGAAATTGAGTTACCTTCATCTCCCTTCTCATTTAAAGGGGTGCTTTTCCTACCACGCAATTATCCCAAAGGACTGCGAATTTGGGAAGGAGGAATTAGTCTTGCTATGGATGGCTGAAGGTTTAATTGAATAATCAAATGGTCAAGAGCAAATGGAAGACTTAGGTCGCAAGAATTTCAAGAATTGGTATCAAGGTCATATTTTCAATCCGCAAGTGATTACAATTTCCTATTCATTATGCATGACCTCATCAATGATTTAGCTCAATGGTTTTTCAGTATTTGTTCCCCCTTTCAAATTTACAAGATGAGAACAATTGAGTGGTTCCATTTTTGTATTGAAATGCTAATTTTTATTTATTTTTTTGTTCTAGAGAGGACAACTATTGAGTGACTCATTTACTTAAACAAAGTTTTGATTCTGTATTCAGTTTAGTAGATGTCCGCAGCGCAAAATGCTAGTTTGGACCTTGGAACATAATACCTGCCAAAATAAAATAAAAAAACTATGGAGTCAAGTATAAAATTGTCTAGGGGAAAAAGACAGAAATACATATACCATGTATGTGGACATACATAATATATCTACACCATACATATTGTCAAAGCCTTAAACTCATTTATCTAATCTAATTTTATTCCATTACTGTCGTATAGGCTGAGAATATTATTCCTCATTCTATGGCTATCAACTTGTGGGATGATTCTTCTGCAAAATAGAGATTGATATAATGCTGAAGGGCCTCATGTTCATTATGGTTATATGGCGAGCTAAATCACTCTCAAGCTGAAGTTAGAGCAGTTTGTTTAGCTCTCTAAAACCAGACTGAGTCTTTTTATTTTAGGACTCATTTCTCAACGCTTGAGAATGTGTTACTATTCGAATTTTCAAAAATTTGAAGAATCTGCTTGATATTCCCATGTCTCATCCAAAAACTAAAGAATTTGGAAAGTTTTTCTCAATTCAATGCCAGGCATCAAAGTAACAACAGGAGGACAATGATCTGAACCTATAGGGGCCAAGAAATCATCTTCGATTTCTTTGAGAGTATCTTCATCCCAAGGGGGGATACAAAACAGGACTTCATATTATTATCCAGAAATTCAACTCTGCAAGTAATAATTGTTCAGAGGTTTGCAACTTTGAAACTTTTAAGTTGTGTTTGGATAAAGGATTTAAGGAGGTATTTGTGGAAGGGAAGTAAAAGAAAACAGTGTAAGAGTATCTCTTTCTTTCTCATTTTATTCTCATTTATGAATTTCCAAACATCTCTCTGTTTATTGTTTTCAAATCAGGTATGGGTATTCTTGACAGGTCTTTTAGTTGTAAGCTTAGTTCATTAATTAGCATCATTTAATTAAACTATTTCCTGAGCATTTCTATAATGTGTTCTCAATTTGGAAAGCATTTATTAATATGCATCATTCCCCTTCTAATCTGCCTTAAAGCTAATCATTTTGTTCACATTGTTTAATTAACCTATAGGTCCTAATAAATATCATCAATGTGACAAAATGAGAGGCCTACCTAATAGCACCTTGCATTTGACAATCCCTTTTCTTTGAAATTTCTTCGAAAACAGTGTCGGAGCATTCCCCAATATCCATCTTTTCCTCGATTTCAATTTTTTATTTTTATTTTATTTTCTAAGTAATAATGACCCCCTCTTCCTTTTCAGGATTTTCATTTGTTGATTTCACTTTCCACTGCTTTTCATTTTAGTGTATCCAATGGGTTTCCAAGGATATTTGATTGATTTAACCAAGTATCAACGCTGGAAAACTACAACTTTATTTTCTCTGGAAACATAAAATAAAGCCCACCTCAATTGCAGATTCTCGAAAAGATCCACATATAGTGGCAACCTATGAATCTGTTTTGGAAATTTATTTTGTTTCTTCTGTTAATTCTGCTGGTGAGATACATATAGCTTTGAGCAACTCTCAATATTTGGATTCTAATAATCTCCACAAAATCTATATGCTATGACTAATTTCTTCCCTTGATCCGAACTTGCCCATATCTGGTCATCACCACAACAAATTTACGTATTAGAGAGAAAAAAATTCGGGACAAATTATCTTAGTTGCCAAAAGTGTCATTGTTGTATTTTTAGCAACGAAATTGAAAATTTCATAATGAATTACTATGCTTTTGGAACCAAAATTTTTGTCACAAAAATAAACCTTTTCGTACGAATTTTTTTTTGTCCCTGAATATACTTTTATAACTGACATTTTAAAAAGTTTATCGCTAAATGTTCTTTCTTTTTTTTTACTTTTCAAGACAGTATTTTCAAAAAAAATTATGATCATATAAACCTTTATAGTTTGACCAGCAAAGTTCACCACTTCCATGAGAGATCTCAGTGAATACTATTACTACTCCTTGATTTGAAATTAATGCATCAAGTACTAAAGTTAATTCTGAATAAAGAGGCAATTTGTTTGGCTTGGCGTGTAATCGAATACTAAATGAAAAAAAGTTGACAATTTCAAATGTATTTTTTGAAACAAAATGGTAAAACTGTTAATTAAATTTTTAATAAGCCGCTAGGTGAGGTGACTAATAAATTATTGAAATAGAACACTCAGACCACAAAGCTCAAATCTAGGAAGGTTGCCAACTTTTAATGATGTGTTTGGTTCATAGATTTGAAGAGAGATTTGAAAAAGGAGAGGGAAAAAGTGCGTGAAACTCAATAAAATATAGGTATATTTTATTGACATTTCACCTACTTTTTTCCTTTTCCTTTCCCTATCCTTTCCGAAATCCACGAACCAAACACAACTAAATGTTTAATTTTTCAGAAATTTGATTATTATAGAGGCACATGTGATGGAATATAGATGGTTAGTGAGCCTATGCTTTATCATACTCTTACATTTGTACCTATCCCATAAAAGAACTAGAAAATGATTTTAAGAACAAAAATAAAAAAAGACTAGAAGCCAAGAAGTCCAAGGAGAATAAAAATTCAGCAATATTAAACATTATTCATAAAAGGCCGGCCTCTCTGTCTCTCTCTATTCCTATCTCTTCCTGATCACATCCACCAATTATACCGAGAAATTAATAAAAAAGTAGGTAGCAAACAAACTGGTAAAATGGCCAATGAGATGAGACTCCATTATTGTTGATTTCTAATTTCTTCATACCCCTTCTTTCACCACTTTCTCATGTGCTTTTGGTCAAAACTTACAATCTTCACCTACTACACATTTTCAGAGCTTCTTCAAACTGTTTGTTTGTTTTATCTCTGTATTGCTTTGTTTTTGATGAGTTTCTGACTTTTCGTATCCTTTACAATTCCAAAGTTGTTTGAAGTTTGCAGAGTTTCAGCATGTTTTTGATCTCTGTATGCTTCGTTTCTTACCTTTCATATCTTTTATTTGCCAAAGTTGTTCCAAGTTTGTAGAGGTTCTGCCTGTTCTTGATCTGTGTATTGCTTCATTTTGACTCAATTTCTTACCTTTACCACCAAAGTCTGTTTATCTGTATTTTGCCGTAAACCTGTTCTTCAATTTCTTACCTTTCCTTCTTTCAGAACAAACACCATGGATGTATTTGGGATCTTTATCTCTCCATTAATACAAGCTATGGTTGATAAATTGTCCTCTTATTTTAGCAACTTAGTGAGCACAGTGGACGTTGGCACTGGCATCCACAATCTGAAGAAGGCATTAGAGGATTTAGAGACTCTGTTGGCTGATGCAGAGAACAAACAGATATACCACAAGGGTATCAAAAAGTGGCTTGAAGAGGTTTTCCATTTGGCTTACGATGCAGATGACATATTGGATGATTTTGCCACTGACGATCTCGAAAGGAAGCTAATGGCAGACGAGACAACAATCAAAAGAAGACCAGCTAAGTTTCCACGCCTCTCCGATATTGTTCCATTCAATTTAAAAAATGGGTAAAAGCTAATTGAGATTACTAGTCAATTACAAGAAGTTGCTACAAAAGGAAAAGAACTTGGTTTAGATAACAGACTTGTTGGGAGGATGTCTACAGATTTACGGCAGAGATCACAAACTACATGTTTGAAGGAGCCTCACATTCATGGCAGAGATGAAGACATCAAGCAAATTATCGAATTGCTGCTTGCGGATGCTCCTGCTGGAAACTTTTTTGATGTAATTCCTATTGTAGGAATGGGTGGGATTGGCAAGACTACACTAGCTCAGCACATTTACAATGATGACCGAGTGGAAAATTATTTCAATCTAAAAGCATGGGTATGTGTATCTGATGACTTCGAAGTTACGAGGATAACAAAGGCAATTCTCGAGTCGTTCACTCACGGTTCATGTAATTTTAGTAACTTAAATGAGGTTCAAGTTCAACTTAGCAAAACGGTGGCAGGGGAAAAGTTTTTGCTTGTCCTAGATGACGTGTGGGACTATGGACGTGATGGGTGGAATTTGTTACGATCCCCATTTGGAGCTGGAGCACCTGGAAGTAAAATCATTGTAACAACGCGAGACAGAGGTGTTGCAAAGCAGATGGGAATGGATAAATATCACAATTTGCACAACTTATCATATGGCGATTGTTGGTTAATCTTTTCCCAACATGCATTTCAGAACAGAAATATTGAGGAATACAAAGAATTGGAATCAATTGGTAAGAAAATTGTTGAGAACAGGTGCAGAGGCTTACCTTTGGCAGCGAGGGCTCTTGGCAGCTTATTGTGCTGTAAACAAGAAGAACGTGAATGGAAAGAGATACTAAACAGCAATATATGGAATGAGGAAAGTGGCATTCTCACAGCATTGAAATTGAGCTACCTTCATCTCCCTGTCCAGTTGAAGAGGTGCTTTTCCTACTGTGCAATTATCCCAAAGGACTACGGATTCACGGAGGAGGAATTAGTCTTGCTATGGATGGCTGAAGGTTTAATTGAGCAACCAAAAGGTGGAGACCAAATGGAAGATTTAGGCCGCAAGTATTTTCACGAATTGGTGTCAAGATCATTTTTTCAACCGTTAAGTGGTAACAAATCCCTATTCATAATGCATGACCTCATCAATGATTTGGCTCAAGATGTCGCAGGGGACAAATGTTTTAGGTTGGAAAATAATTTAGAAGGTGGCAGGCAGAGCAAGATTTCTGTCAAAGCTCGACATGCATCTTATGTTGGTAGCTACATTGATGGAATCAAAAAATTTAAAGTTTTTGATGATGCCAAATGCTTACGAACATTCTTACAGTTTTTTCCACTGAGTTTCCATGCAACGAGGTACTTGTTTCATGATTTGTTGCCAAAGTTAAAATGCTTACGTGAGTTGCGTTTACATTATAATAGCATGGATGAACTACCAGATTCCATTGGAGATCTAAAGCATTTGAGGTACCTTGATGTATCCTGTTCTGGGATTACAAGGTTACCTGACACGGTAGTAACTCTCTACAATTTACAAGTCTTGTTTATGAAATTTTGTCGTCGACTTCGGAAGTTGCCTCCAAACATAGGGAGGCTAGTGAATTTGCGCCATTTTGACATGACTGGAGTGCATATTCCATCATCAGAAGAGATGTCGCTACATATAGGTAAATTAACTAATCTCCAAACATTGTCAAATTTTATGGTGGGTAAAGATTGTGGGCGTAAAATAGGAGAGTTGAAAAACCTATCGCACATTCGAGGGGCAATACATATATCAAGACTGGAGAATGTCAGTGGTGTTAAGGATGCAAGGGAGGCCAATTTTATGTCTAAGGAGGAGTTAAAAGAGTTATCACTAGAATGGGGTAAATCTCACCGTTCACAGAATGACATAGTTGAGAGGGATGTGCTAGATGTGATGAGACCTTTCAAATTGTTGGAACGACTCACCATCAGATGGTATGGCAGTACAAAATTTCCAAACTGGGTTGGAGATGTTTCGTTCTCCAAAATGGTGTTCGTGCAATTAAAAGGTAGCAAATGTTGTAGATCTTTGCCACCACTTGGACAACTACCCTTGCTTAAAGACCTTTGCATTGAAGGAATGAGTGCAATAAAGCGCTTGGGTTGTGAGTTCTATGGGCAGCAGTGTGGTGCCAAACCTTTCCCCTCTCTAGAGAGACTGAGCTTTGAGTTTATGCCAGAATGGGAGGAATGGTCTGCTTTTGAAACAGAGGGAGTTCAGCCGTTCAGTCATCTCAGTGAGCTTTCCATAAAAAATTGTCCCAAACTTGTTGGAAGATTACCAAATGATCTTCCTTGTCTCAATTCTCTCAAAATTGATGGTTGTCCGCAGTTGTTGATTGATGTTTCGAGCCTCGTTCAGCCATCGCTCGCATCCTTGTCAATGAATAATGTTATTCTCCCAAGAGAAAGCCATGTTACAGTTCTCAACTCCCTCTGTGATCCAAGCACAACTGATGAAGAGTTACTGGCTAATGAAATGTCTAACCATTTGACTTCAATAACTGCCTTGAGCATTTCTGATATTGAAAAACTGGCATTCCTACCGACATGGTTTACTCAAGATTTGATGGGACTCGAGAAATTGGACATTAGTAACTGCCAAGAACTCATAACATTGTGGCGGAATAAGGTGAGAATACAAGTATGTCTCCCTTCCCTTTGCCATTTGAAGATTTCTCATTGCCCTAAAGTCGTTTGCTTGTTTGAAGAAGAGCAAGAAAAAGGAGGAGAAGGTTGGAAAAGGCAGCAACATGAGGGGCTGCCTTGCATGACGAGACTCGAGTATTTAACAATTGAAGAGTGTGGAATGCTGAAGAAATTGCCACAAGATCTGCACACATACACATCTCTTGGGGTGCTTAGAATCCACCATTGTGCAAGTCTTATCTCTTTTCCAATGAAAGGTTTGCCATCTATGCTGAGAGAACTTAGGGTTTCAAATTGTGATGCTTTGGAGTCGCTACCCGAGTTGATGACACTCAATAATCTGCAAGAGTTGCTGGTTTCTGAATGTGCATCACTCACATATTTATTGTCAAGAGATGGGCTACCATCCACACTAAAACAACTTGGGATTGAGTTGTGTGAAAATCTGGAGTCACTTTTTGTAGCGGAAGGGATCAAAATTGACTGTCCATCTCTTGAAACTATTTGTATCGAATTTTGTGGGAGTCTCAAATCTTTACCTGAAGCCAATAATCTCAGGAATCTCAGTGAATTGCAGATAAACTATTGTTATAATCTGGAGCCCCTGTCACTTGGTGGTCATGATGAGAACAACAACAACAAGAACCAGCTCGGTTCGCTTCAAAAGCTGTGTTTATATAAATGTAGAGCAGGAATGGTCTCCTACTTTGTCAAGGAAGGGAGTTTCCCCACCAACATCACTTCACTTGAAATCGAGAATTTGAGAGGGGACGACGTCGGTCAACTTCCACTTCCGTTAAAGTGGGGTTTGTACAAACTCTCTTCTCTTACAACACTCCAACTTCAAGGCCGAGATTGGCCGTGGAGAGATACGGTGTCCTTTCCAGAAGAAGGGATGTTCCTGCCCACCTCTCTTCTCAATTTGACCATCCTCCACTTCCCAAATCTGGAAAGACTCTCTTATGAGGAGTTTCAAAACCTCACCTCTCTCCAAACACTTGAAATCTGGGGTTGCCCTAGGCTCGCGTCCTTTCCAAAGGAAGGGTTGCCTCCCTCTCTTTTGCTTCTATCGATCTATAACTGCCCTGAGCTTGCGACCTTTCCAGAACAAGGATTGCCTCCCTCGCTTTTGTCACTGGACATCGGGCGATGTAATCCAATACTGAAACAGAAGTGTGAAAAGGGGAAAGAATATTGGCCCATCATCCAATACATTCCCAATGTAGATCTTAGGTAGCCTACTGCAAGGTACAAACGAACAGACAAAATCTGTCATACCATTTTTATTTTGTATTTATTTTTTCATTATCAATATCATCTTAGATTTTCATCACAATTGAGAGTTACTATCTACTTCTTTTAAATCGCAAGAGGGAAAATTTAATTAGCTCAATGCATAAATTTTATGACAATTATATTCTAAATAAAAATGACTTTAATAAACATCCAGCAACACCTATAATATTATATAGAAAAATTTCTTGTACATATCTTTTAAGAATAAGAAAATCTCAATGTAGACCTTTTGACTTAAAAAAATTAAATCATAATTTTTCCATTAAGACCGATGGGTCTTGGCAATGAACTTCTGTCGATTGTTATTTTTATTCTTATTATATTCGTCTTATTATTGGAAGTTAGAAGGTAGGAAAAACTAGTTTAAACCAATTTGACTAGCAACTAGGATGCCTCTTTTTTTTTTTTATTATTTATCTAGGGCAAGGTAGTCTGCCCTCGAGTGTCTCCCTCTTGAAATCTAATTTGGTCTCTGCAACAAACAATGGATTTGTGATGCTCTGATTTTGAATAGGTAGCAACACTAAGGGAGGTGCTACCATGCTTCAAAAAAAGAGAGCACATAGACCGAAATAACCTATCTTTTATGCCAATAGAGTGCACATAGATCCGAAAATTATAAGTGCAATAATAAATATAATAAGAAAATGGAAAGATGTCTTACATTCAACACTATTTTGGAGGATTTACAATGCTCTTCAATGGAGATTTAATGGAGGTCTTTTTTGATGCCCCAAAATTTGCGGACATCATAATAAGGTTTAAAATTTAAAATCAATTTTCTTAATTAAGAATTTCTAATCATTGTTACCACCAAGTTTGTCATCTTCCATTAATTAACAAAAATAGAAATTAAAGGCTGTGTTTGGAGAAGCTCTCCAAACACATTTCTACCCATTATTTGGAGTGTGTTGTTTGTTTACAATTTTCAAAAATTAATTCCACACTCACTTTTGAAAACTCTTTCCAACGTGGGAAAATTTGGGCTAACCAGTCGTCCTCCCGGACGTCCAGTCATCCTCCCGGACACCTGGTCGGTTGACCAGAATAGTGCTATTTTTTTATTTTTTAATTTTTTTTTTAACAATTGGCACCTGGTATTTTTTATATTTTAAATAAAAAAAATTTTGGAATTTTTTAAATTTTTTTATAAGTTTTGAATATAATTTTGATTTGAGTTGTGTGTTTGGTTATAAGTTGTAAGTTTTTGTATCAAATATCACATGTCACATCAAAAATTTCTCACTCAATGTAAAACTCATTCACCAAATAAAATTTCCACACTCAAATCATAATTCCAAAACTCACAAACTCAAAATACAACTCTATTCTCATATCATAGTTAGAAAACTCTACCAAACACTACCAAAAGTTCTTAAATTACAGCTCCAATCAAACTTAAAACTTAGTCTTAGTACATTCATGAAAGAAAAACACAAATATAAAAAAGAAACCTAGAGAAAAACTAGAAAACTCAAAAAAATGGTTCATGGGACATGGGCACACTTCAACAATCTCATTGGCCACTAGGACCACATCCAGGATTTGCCGTCCATGCACGAAGGCCCCTTTTGAAGGAGAAATGGTTTTCCCAAGGACAGCCCTTTTTAAGGAGCATCTTTCCCAAAATTTTGTAAAGTAGCGTAACCAAACTAACGGGCCTGAAATCTCCAATCTTAACCTACTTCTCTTTCTTGGGAATGAGACAAATGAAGGATGCATTGGTGCATAAGTTAACCTCCCCCACTCTCAAAAAACTGACCAAACACTTTCATAAGATCCCTTTTCACGATCTCTCAACAATCTTGAAACACTACCATTGAGAAACCATCCGGGCCTAGAGCCTTATCTCTCTCGCATTCAAACACAGCCTACTGCACCTCACATTCTTCAAAGGGTCTCTTGAGCCAACTGACTTTCAAGGTATCCACAGGAGCCCAAAAAATACCTTTGATCCCTAGACGGTCCACTCCTCCATTAGAATAGAGAATTGAGTGAAAATAGAAAATCCCATTAACGATTTGCTCTTTCCTTATTCACCAACCAATCCTTGCCCAATTTCCAAATTTTTAATGAAATTCTTCTTCCTTTTCCCCGACGCAACCCTATGAAAAAATCTTGAATCGATGTCGCCGTCTTTTGCCCATTTCAACTTAGCTCTGTCCCCAAAAAATCTGCTCCCAAAAAACAATCTCTTCCAACTTTAATTTGAGCAATGATCTCTCATCTCTCGAAGTCCTAGATAAACCCTCCCTAGACTCCTTTGCATCCAAATCTTCAATACGTCAAACTAACTCTGCTTTCTACTCATTTAGATCACCAAAAACTTACGATTCCAAATCGTTAAATTCTCCTTGGCCCCTCTCAACTTTCACATAAACTTGAAACCCTCCCCACCCATGGACTCTTCCATTCTCCCACCACTCCTTGAAATCAGTTTTAAAAGAGCGATTTTTCAGCCATATGTTCTCGAATCTAAAGGAGGTTGGACCCCATTTAAAGGGACAACTCTCAAAAATCACCTAGCAATGGTCTGAAACTGTTGGCTCCATCCACTACCCACATGGTAAGGAGCCCACCATCCACATGGTGTGGGTGGCACCATGTGGTAAAAGAAGCTAGTGGAGGGCAACACCAACTCACTAAAGGAAGATAGTGAGCGTGGCACCACCTTGGCCAATTATGGCTATCGCTTCACCTACTCCTCCTCTCTTGGTTATAAATTGAGATGAGTGAGGAGGGGTTGTATAGATCAGAAATTGGAGAGTGAGAGCTGTGAGTTGAGTGAGTTTCATCTCCTCCTCTGTATTTGTATTTTGCTCCATTTTAGTGAAAATTCTCATTTCTGTCTGCGGATGTAGGCATTGGGCCGAACCACGTAAATATTGTGTTCTCTATGTGTGTGAGATAATATTTTCTGGGTGTGTTTGATCCTAACAAAGTGGTATCAGAGCTGGTTGAGTCTCTTTCGGAAAAACAGAGTGCATTTTTCGGAAATGCCCAGAAATCAAAGTGGTCGAAATCCAATTTTGATCACACCAGCTTAAAGCCCTCGACAAGACGATCACAGAGGCGAAAACCACGTCGAAAACGGAGATCGGACGGACACACACGCGCCACACGCGCTTTGTGACGCCGTTCCCACGCGCCCCCACCCTCACACGCGCCTCATGCGCTTCCAGAGGAAGAAGCGTGATTTCACGCGCATACACGCGCCGCACGCGCGCGCGCCAGCCGACGTCATCAGCTAAGCCGAGCCGAATCTGAGCCGTTGACCAAGCCTTCCAGCCGCTGACTAAGCCGATCGAAGCCGAGCTGTTAAGCCGAGCCGGGACGAAGCCAAAGCCGCTGACCGAGCCGTTGACTGAGCCGCTGACGTCAGCCCGACGCCAGCCGAATCGGAGAAATAATCTGGTGCTTCTCAGTCGTACCAGATTCTGCCGATCTGAGCCATTCAATCCGTTTTGGCTTGATCTAAGCCATTTGAGGTCCGATTTGGGTGATCCAATAGTGCTTTCCAACTATTTAGAATATTTCGGACACATCCGTACGGTCAGATTTTGCAAATAAGCTTTCAAAAAATTTGCCGTCTTTCTTTTGACAATCCGAAGTGTTTTTCCGGCTAATTTGACCAGTTCGGACTCCACAACAAAACCTGTTTTTCAGCCAGAGATCATTTTTGTATGATGAAGGAATTAACATCGACTTCAGGTTCCATGATAAAGTTAAATGCTTCCAATTATGCCATTTGGAAGCCCAGAATGGAAGATGTCTTGTATTGCCGAGATTTGTTTGACCCCATTGAGCTTAATGGAGTTAAACCACCAACGGAAAAAAACGAAGACCGGAAGCGGAAGAACTGAAAGACCATTGGCCAGATCAGACAATGGATTGATCACATTGTCTTCCACCATGTCGCCCAGGAGACTGATGCCTATGCTCTCTGGACAAAGTTAGAAGGCATGTACCAGTCGAAGACTGCTCGGAACAAAGCCCTCCTGATGAGAAGACTTGTGAATTTGAAGTTGAAAGGCGGTATCTCTGTTGCTGAACACACCAGTGAGTTTCAAAATTTGGTGAACCAACTAACAACTGTCAAAATGGAGTTAGATGATGAGATGCAGGCCCTATTGCTACTCAGTTCTTTGCCAGACAGTTGGGAGACATTGGTGGTGTCCCTCAGCAACTCTGCCCCAGAAGGGAAACTGACTATGAGCATGGTTACAGATGCTTTATTTAGTGAAGAGGCAAGAAAGAAAGAAATGGGTGGAGATCAATCTCATGCCCTCATTACAGAAAATAAAAGCAGAGATAGAGGCAGGGGCAGGAGAAGAAGCAAAAGTAGAGGACACAGCAGAGGAAGATCTCAAGACAGAGGGAAATCCAGAGAAGGTACGAGCCGGCCAAAGTTCAAATGTTACCATTGTGGCCAGGAGGGTCACATAAAGAAGTATTGCTATGCCTTGAAGGGAGAACAACAACAAGGCAATAGACAGCCAAAGACCGAAGATGGGACCACTGTAGTTACTATCTCAGAGGATATTGCATTATTCTCTGTTGAAAAAGAAGAATGCCTCCATATGTCAGACAACGACATCAAGTGGGTGGTAGATACAGCAGCTTCCTACCACGCTACATCCCAGAAGGAGTTCTTCAGTACGTACCAAGCTGGAGATTTTGGTACAGTGAAAATGGGTAACTCCAGTTTTTCAAAAATTGTGGGAATTGGTGATGTTCATATCCAAACCAAAGTTGGGTGCACGATGATGTTGAAAGATGTCAGGCATGTTTCCGATTTACGCCTGAATCTTATTTCAGGGATAGCCTTAGATCGACAAGGCTATGAGAACTACTTTGGCAAAGGCATATGGAAGTTGAAAAAGGGATCTCTCATGGTAGCCAAAGGACAGGCAATTGGCACACTATACAAGACTCATGTGGAGGTGAATTCAAATAGCCTCAACGCAGCAGAAGATGAGACGTCACCAAATTTGTGGCACAAAAGGCTGGGTCACATGAGTGAGAAAGGGTTACAGATTTTGGCAAAGAAGTCACTTATTCCCTTTGCCAAAGATACAAAATTAAATCCTTGTGACAACTGCTTGTTTGGGAAGCATCATAGAGTCGCTTTCCATTCATCATCCAGAAGACAATCAGAGTTGTTGAGCAGAGTATACTCTGATGTTTGCGGTCCCATTGAAGTGGAATCTTTGGGTGGTAGAAAATACTTTCTGACGTTCATTGATGATGCATCACGGAAGGTATGGGTTTATGTCTTAAAGACCAAAGCTGAGGTGTTCCAGCATTTTCAGACATTCCATGCTATGGTGGAAAGGGAGACTGGAAAGAAGCTGAAATGTCTCCGAACAGACAATGGAGGCGAGTACACGTCAAAGGAATTTAAAGCCTACTGTGCTACTCACGGCATCCGGCATGAGAAGACTGTTCCTGGAACCCCACAACACAATGGTGTAGCCGAGAGAATGAACCGAACCATTGTGGAGAAGGTCAGATGTATGCTCAAAATGGCAAAGCTACCAAAGCCATTTTGGGGAGAAGCTGTTCTTGTTGCTTGCTATTTGATCAATAGATCGCCATCAGTTCCACTGAATTTTTAGATTCCAGAAGAAGTATGCTCTGGAAGGGAGATCTCTTACTCTCACTTGAGAGTGTTTGGGTGCAAAGCATTTGCACATGTATCCAAGGAGCACAGACAGAAGCTGGATGACAAAGCCACTCCATGCATCTTTATTGGCTATGGAGATGAAGAATTTGGATACAGATTGTGGGATCCGAAACACAAAAAGGTCATTCGAAACCGAGATGTGGTTTTTCAAGAAGGCCAGACCTTTGAAGACTTTGGACAACCAGCCAAACCCAAAGTTGATGATGTTTCAGAAATTATTCCAAACCCTGCACCATCACAGCATGCCACTGATGAAGAAGAGTTACCGCAGCATGCAGTCAATGATGTAGAGTTGCAGGATGGATTTCTAGAAGAAGAAGATCCAGAAGCAGAGGGTGTTGAGCAGGGGGAGCCACAACCCCCTCTACCAGAGACTGTTGGTCCACAGTTACGAAGATCAACAGGAGAATTTAAGCCGTCAACCAAATACCCTACTTCTGAGTATATTTTGCTTACCGATGAGGGGGAGCCAGAGAGTTTTCAAGAAGCTCAAAATCATAAGGAGAAGAGTAGCTGGCAGCAAGCTATGCAAGAAGAGATGCAATCCTTGCAGAAGAATTAGACTTATGATTTGGTGAAACTTCCCCAGGGTCGAAAAGCATTGCAGAACAAATGGGTGTTCAAGTTGAAGAAAGATGGCAGCGGAAAGCTAGTCAAGTATAAGGCTTGAGTGGTTGTCAAAGGTTTTGGGCAGAAGAAAGGTATTGATTTTGATGAAATCTTCTCGCCAGTTGTGAAAATGACATCCATTCGAGTAGTTTTGGGACTAGCAGCTAGTTTGAATTTGGAACTTGAACAAATGGATGTGAAGACAGCATTTCTCCATGGTGATCTGAAGGAAGAAATTTACATGGAGCAGCCAGAAGGTTTTGAAGTCAAAGGGAAAGAAAACTTAGTCTGCAGATTGAAGAAGAGTCTCTACGGCCTCAAACAAGCGCCGAGACAGTGGTACAAGAAGTTTGACTCATTCATGGTAGGTCATGAGCACAAGAGAACTGCTGCAGACCAGTGTGTTTATGTCAGGACATTTCCCGGTGGAAACTTTATCATACTTCTGCTCTATGTTGATGACATGTTGATCGTTGGACAAGATGCCACAACAATCAGATCACTGAAGAAGGAGTTATTACAGTCCTTTGACATGAAGGACCTAGGCCCTGCACAACAAATTTTGGGCATGAATATTGTGCGTGACAGGAAAGCCAAGAAGTTGTGGCTGTCACAGGAGAAGTACGTTGAACGAGTGATTGAGAAGTTCAACATGAGAGATGCCAAGCCAGTCAGTACTCCGCTGGCTAATCATTTCAAGCTGAGCAAGAATTCTTGTCCCTCCTCTACGAAGGAAAGACAAGAGATGGAGCCGATTCCCTACTCATCCGCTGTAGGGAGTTTGATGTATGCAATGGTGTCCACCCGACCAGATATTGCTCATGCGGTTGGAGTTGTAAGCAGATTCCTTTCCAATCCAGGAAAAGAGCATTGGGAAGCAGTCAAGTGGATTCTGAGGTACCTCAAGGGTACAGCAAAAATGTGTTTGTGCTTTAGAGATGCTAAACCAGTCTTGGAATGCTATACTGATTCAGATATGGCAGGCGATCTTGATGGTAGGAAATCTACATCAGGATTTCTGTTCACCTTCGCAGGGGGAGCTGTGTCTTGGCAATCCAAGCTGCAGAAGTGTGTTGCTTTATCCACAACTGAGGCAGAGTATATTGCCGCAGCGGAAGCCAGGAAAGAAATGTTGTGGTTGAAACGGTTTCTCCAAGAGTTGGGATTAAAGCAAGAAAAGTTCACGGTACATTGTGATGGTCAGAGTGCCATAGACCTGAGCAAGAATTCGATGTACCATTTTCGCACAAAGCACATTGATGTTCGGTATCATTGGATACGCGAAGTGATGGACAAGCAGTTATTGGAACTAATCAAGATCCACACAGATAAGAATCTTTCTGACATGATAACCAAGGGTGTCACCAGAGACAAACTGGAAGTTTGCAAGCATCTGATTGGGATGGACTTCAAGTGAGAAGTCAGTTGTCCATGTGGGCGTGGAGGGGGAGAATTGTTGGCTCCATCCACTACCCACATGGTAAGGAGCCCACCATCCACATGGTGTGGGTGGCACCACGTGGTAAAAGAAGCTGGTGGAGGGCAACACCAACTCACTAAAGGAAGATAGTGAGGGTGGCACCACCTTGGCCAATTATGGCTATCACTTCACCTACTCCTCCTCTCTTGGTTATAAATTGAGATGAGTGAGGAGGGGTTGTATAGATCAGAAATTGGAGAGTGAGAGCTGTGAGTTGAGTGAGTTTCATCTCCTCCTCTGTATTTGTATTTTGCTCAATTTTAGTGAAAATTCTCATTTCTGTCCGTGGATGTAGGCATTGGGCCGAACCACGTAAATATTGTGTTCTCTGTGTGTGTGAGATAATATTTTCTGGGTGTGTTTGATCCTAACAGAAACAACTCTTGGGACAACCTCTTGCCTTAAATCAAGAAACAACTCCTCACAACTCAAAGTATGAAGAAATCTATCCAACCTACGGTAAACACTATTCTCCTGAAGATTAGACCAAGTAAACCAAGCACTACTCAAGGGTAGATCAATCAACTCACACTCCCTTATAAAGGAATCGAAATCCCACATACTTCTATTTGTGGAAACCCCATTGAGCTTTTTCGAAATCACTCTAACCAAACAGCCTCCTCAATATATATTATACATATATATATGTTGCAATCCATGTTGTAGAAGCTAAATAGACATCCTTAGAATCAAAACCACAACTAGGAGAGCTTCTACATGTGCTCATATGCATTTTATACCGGGTAATAGGTAGGAGGAATAAGTGGTTGATTGTTCTTACAAAAAGCTCAAAAGATGTGTCAAAGCGAATTATGGGTGAACAAAAACTGATAAAAAAAAATTTATTCACCCAAAAAAAACTGATAAAAAATTAGAAGGTAGCATCATTAAGGAGCAAAAAATTACCTCCCAGTCTGTACAAATAGGAAGAATACGCTTCAAGTTACTACACTGGGCTGCATATACTGCTGTTTCATATTTCCCACCATCTTGCTCTGCAATTCTCTTCAATACAAGAAGGCATAGAAGAAAGGAAATCACTTAATTGATCGACCATTTTTTAATGGAGAAATGGCAGCATCTTATTAAGCTACGAATATTGAGAATCTCCAAACAAGAAGAGCAGAAAACAATTTACAATAACGTCAATTGTCTACCAATCTTACAAGAGAAAGTGAACAAGATTTGATTTATCAATCAATGGGAGTTGCCGAAGAGAAAAATTAGAACCACAAAATATTGAGAAAAAGGGAGCACAAGGAATGTGTGCGACATTTATAGAAATCATTGTAACTGCATAAGAAAGTTCGCTCACAGAAAGTACTTTGATTAAATATTTTTTCCCGTACCTCTGATACACAATAGGTAGCCCATTTCCAAAGGCGCCATTGGTGACCAATGCCACTTTCGAGTTCAATAGCTTGCAGAGTTCTATTCTTTCCATTTTTTACCAAGGCTTCAACTGATGGACATAGGTCCAACCCTCCAAATGGGTATAGAGTTGCAGCTCTCCATGGCTGCCCAAAGGGAATTTAATATCACAATGGGGCAGGAAGTTTACAACTACAACCCCAAAAAAATTTTGCATACCTGTCCAGCAGACCGGCAAAGATCACAGGCCTCCTCTAGTCTGCCAGCCCTTAACAAACTCCAGATATCTTCCAGAAGAGATTCATCTTGTTTCTATTGATTAAAAAAAAAAAGTTTACATAATTCTAACAAATAAAAAATAAATAGACAAATAATATATTTCAAAAAATGTTAAAAATCTTCTAGATCTACTAGTTTCAGCAAAATTGAATCCAACAAGATGAACGGCATAGGATGCAGATACAATGCGTGGTTGCAAAGCTGAACAGATGTGAAAAGGACTTTAATATATTGAAATGTAATCAAAATTATATTCAAAATGTACTACAACAGACCACAAGCAGTTCATGGGTGAAATAAAATTATATATATTGAGACAACTGTTCATCGAAAAGTACTTTATCATCAGGTAGTTGTTCAGCATGTTCACGCGTTGGAGCATCAAAATCCAAGTGACGAACAGTTTTTGGTTTTGAGACACCTTTCTTTAGAGCGCGTCGGGTATGACGCCAGACCCCAGAGCTGGGGAGATAAGTACCAACATGAGAACCTCTCACCTGCGAAGACAACCAACAGTTATGCCAACCATACCACAGAACTCCTAATACAATTTCAGTCAAATTATTGTGAAGTTTAAACTATCAGGGAAGAACCAAGGAAATCAAACAATTATTGTTAAATACAATCTTCTTCAAAGAAGATAAATGACTAAATGGCTGCCAAATGGTTCTTTGGTGTTCTGTCTAGATATTGATAATAGGACCCAACATAGCTTAATCATGGCTTGATCCTTCTGCTTCGGGCCAACCACATGTTCAAATATGAAAACTGGAAGTCAACCGGGCTGAAAAAAACAATGTGAATGAGAGCCACAAAATTGTCATCCCATAATCTATGTTTTCATTAAGACCTCTCCATTTTCATTTTGCATGACCAGAAAGCTTAGTCAACATTTGCTTACCCATCCCACAACTGGTGGTATTAATGAAATCTCCAGCATCCATCCATACCAATCAATCATCCATTTCAGCCTCCTCAGTTTTAATTAAAGCTCGCCCTTATGAGTGTGTTATTCCGTCACTTCCTGGATCTTGTCCATCAATAAAGCACACCCATTGTCCTACTTGACTTTCTTTCCAATTCGATACATATGCTTGATCCCACACAACAATGTTTCTACTTTCATCATGAAATTAATTTATGGATATTTCCTTACATCTACGCTGTTTTTTATCTGACAATTGATAGATAAAATCAGCAGTCTTAGTAATTTGTTGGACAGTGGCTATCCATTATCATTACACCCTCACCACCTGCCCCCAGTTCTACAAAATCCTTTTACCAACTCTAGTTTTGCTTCTCATATATACCCATTGAACTCTAAAGCATCTCAACTTAAATCAAGGCAATCAAGCTCTAAACTATTACAGTCGGTACTAGTCAAACTAGTGATCACAAATGGCATACAACATGGGATCTCTTCCCTGAAGTGGCCTGACCAATCCAACCATAATCAATCCAAAAGAAAACCTTCCCAATGCAACCTTAACCTATTGTAATTAAGAATCACTTCACACCCCCTATAACTCCATCAAAAGCCACAAAACAATATGAAGATGCTCATCTTTCCTTCAGTTGCATAACATATCAATAACTTCCATGGGTAACCAACATAATACTAAACCAAATAATATACTACTATTCTTGTCTCATTTCTTGAACTTTGCTCAGTCACCCTCTTAGTTTCACAGCACACCTCATAAATTTTTCACATAGTAGTTGATGCAGCATTTATATCCCTCTTTATTTCTTCTCTTTTCTCTCATCATATAAAATACCTCCTTTATTCCACATGCAGCTATCATCAATACTTTTACTTATCAAACACAATTAAATAAATACTCCCCAGTTGAATATAATTTGTTCCACTGTAATAGGTGCAAGCCTCAGTTTTGTTACGCTTCATCTTACAATGAGACTATTCTTACCTTCAAAGCCCTCAATTAAAACCCCAATGACTTTCCCATATCTGTAAATTGCTCCCAAAAATAAAATAAAATAAAAAATAGATACGGTTCCTAAAAACAGGGAAGTTAATAATTTCTGCTGTAATGTGTTCCCCTATGTGGTTTATTGGGTAAATAATGAGTGTAAAGTTGTCACTGTTCCAGATCCTTTAATTTCTTCATGACACAAGCATTTGATCCTCACCCATGATGCATGTAATGTAATCCATCTCTAGTTTCCAAATGACTTATTCTAGTAAGTACATGCATGTCTTGATCACCACACACCGAAGTTGTAAACTTACAATATGGATCATCAAGTGAATTTATATATATATATCTTAGACTTACTAGTCACCATTTAAATATAATTATCAACTGAAGTTCTCCCTTTTCCAGGACCATATCATGCTTTGTAACCTTCCCACCAAACTGCCTTCTGAACTACAATGTATTAAAACAAAATTTTGCTTTCAGAATACAATTTACAATTGCTCCTGTTCAACCCTCCAGGGGCCCATCATCAATACTCTCCTAACACAACCAGGCAACTCATTTTGCAAGTCACTGATTCTTCTACCAAATCACATTCTCCTTTTACTAATACAAAATAAAAGTTTTAAATCTTTTGCTTTCAAATTTCAGCACATAAAACCTATTGCATATTTTATCTTCTTTGCCACCCAATATCTTGATATTATATTTGATTTATTATCGTGCACTGAAATCTCTCCAGGAAAAAAGTCTTTGATCACTAAGTTGTCTGCTAATTTGGGAGAAGGCACAGCACTCCAAGCCTTACACCTCATTGATGTGCATGTTAAAGAAAAAAGATGTTAACTTTCACTTCCTAAATCATTTGTTTACAAAAATAGATCTCAAATAAACTAAACATAACAATGGCTGATTATGGTATCAATTCCATAGTTGCCACCTTCAACTATGCTAATTTCTCTAATCGAAAAAGGAAAAAATAATTCAAGTATATGGTGGATAATGGTATCAATTCACAATAGTTGGCAACTTCAGACTATCTGTTGAAATGCAACAAGAAAGGCATTCAAAATCAAAATTAAATTTTAAAAAGTAAAGAAACAACAAACCATGGATAAGCATTAGACCGTCAAAACAGGAGAAAGTAGCAGACTCATCACCTCATTATCCAAATCAAGGACTTTGGAGGCTAATCCTTCAAGCCACTGAACAATCCGGAGGCCTAATTGTGCTGTATGATCTGCAACAACAAACTGGCAAGCCTCCAAATGCGAAGTTGTTGGGGACTGTCATAAGGCATTAGATGAAACTCACAATATAAGAGCAAGAAAACATAATGGAAAACTAGAGAGTTAACAATAGTAGATGCGTCACCAGCATCATATCTTCTGGGAGTTCTTCATTTCCTGCAAGAAGATGAAAAAAATAATTTTCACAAACAAGCCAACATAAACATGCAGGAGCCAACAAGAATACCTTGTCTAAACAGTCAAGTACATTAAGTAACTTCAATATGCATCATTATTCCTAACCAGGAAACTATGTGAGCAAATATGTAACTAAAGTTTGAACATTCTAATATGAATGTTGGGATAGCCAATCATCTAATTTAAGAATTCAATTTGGAGGAAGTTACAAGATGAGAAATGTATATAAAAGAATGACCAATTTCACCATCAAACAGAAATATTTCACCATCAAACAGAAATTTGTTTAATAAGGCAAATGATAACACTTTGTAAAGCTTTCTAAGTATTCAATTAGACATGGCATCAGGTATGACATGCACCAACAATCAGGAATAAAAATCTTCCAAGATTTCTAATACTAGCTGATTCATGATCCAATGTTGTAGCATATACCAATGTTGTCTCATCAAGATCATTACACCATGAACCAACAAGATACTCAGAAGTCCGCATAACCAGCCGAATTGAAACAATGGATTAAAAGGTGAGGTGCAGAGAGGAGTGGTCAAATATTACATTGACCAAGAGAGAAGAATTAATCGTAAATGTCTAAGAGAACGGTCAGATCACTCATATGCTCATATTCAGCAGGGATGTAACTGACAAATATAAACTTCAAGTGTGCTTTAATCTAATAACATGGAACTACTTTAAAATAATTTTTGAATGTCACAATGTTATTTCTTCTTAAGCACAACTAAATAATTTGATACCAACAGAGAATGGATAAATTACAGAAATACTTCACTCCTCAGTACATAAATCATTAAGTATGAACTTCCCAAACTTCAATGAGCATGCATTCAAGAAGTTTCAACATTGTTGTAGTGACACTGTAGAGTCCACTTTATCTATATAAAACATCAATTCTATGATAGGAACATTAATGGTAAAGATTTATTTCCTTTCCCATATAGGTACCACAAAAGAGACCAAGAAGCAGCCTCATCAAGTAAGAGTCGACCCTTCTGCCTCATCAACTTGTCGTCCACAATTCTATGTCTTTCATTGGATCCATACCTACAGAAGTAGAGCAAGGGACACAGTAAAACAACCAACCAAGATGCTGAGCATTACCAAATTTAATATGAAAAAATCAAAACAAAATATTCATGATAACTGCATCCTAAGAACCTCATTCAGCATGATTCAAAGCCAGTATTTACACACAAAAAGGGTGCACTGTACAAAATATTTTAAGCAAAGACCTTTCTCATTGCTTCTTTCTTTATAAACTAGAAATGAGACTTCCTCCTCCCTTATCTGCCCACCTCCTATTTTCATCCCAATAAAGAAATGTTTCCTGTGCATGCACAGTAAAATACTACAATAATATTCACAATACTCAGCATGCTACAGTGGTACATGTGCACACATATTCCAAAAGAAGACTCTTCAACAGAAATACAAATATATGAGAAGTGTGAGACCCACCTTATTGACTCCGATACATTGCGGCAAGATCTCTCAAATTGCAATATCAGATCAGGGATAGGCATCAACCCTGTGATATACAAAATGTCAACTGTAAGATACACAAGGGAATAATAAATGTTATACATAATAAGTTTTGTGGCAGAAGAAACTTGAGCACAGAAAGGAAATTCTGAACACCAGTGTAGCAATTTAAAATGTGCAACAAGATAAACCATTCATTCAACTTTCAAAGAAGCAAATCAATAATCTTTGTAAGCTTCTCAAGTTTACCATCTTAGGTCCAAAATCCTCCAAAACATTCTCCAGGAGTTATGGAATGGAAATATTTATTAGGTTAGCACCAAACAGTCACTAGATCAGCATCCAACATGAGTCAGAATAACATAAGCACATCAAAAATTTAAGATTTGGCAATATGTAAAATAACAATTTAACTAGAGGATAGCAAAGTTGACTCAAAATGAACTACAAAGCTTTGAGGTCAAAATCAAATTTCATTTCTACATAAGATCATAAGCATCAAGCAATTTGAAAAGTTTCCATGCCAATTTTAGCAAATAATTAAATGTTTATCCGCGAAACAACGAAAAACCAAGTAGCATTGCACTATTTCATCATCATGCAATCCTAAATGGATATATACCATAATGAATGACACAAACAGAAAAACTCCACATATATATATATATATATATATATTTAAAAGGGGTGAACTTGGATTTACACATAATTAAACACAAAAACATAGAGGCATCACATATACAAAAGCATAATCAAATAGTTCATGAAACTCCAAAAGATTAATGCACTTGATGAATTGCCCTCTTTGATGTCAATGAATCCACAATAATTAAAGTTCAATTTTGTTTTTAAAATGATCCACACAGCTCCAAAATTGATAAACATTAATTAGATTCAATAAAACATCTTGTGATCTCACACCTACAAAAACTGGCATAGGTTAGATGAATAAATGCAACTTAAACACATCCTTCGAACCTGGTCAAAATCTATAACCATTGATGCAAGAGACCAATCCATATGCAAAAACAGTGAGAAAATTGTGATTTTAATTAAGAAATTTTACTTCCAACACCTTGGAGAGCAGAATCAAGTAGAGAAGCAAATAAAGTAAAAGTTGTATCTCCACCATCTGACAATGCATCATCCTCATGCTTGCAAGATTTTAATGAATAACTTCCAGGTCGATGTATCGAATCAGCAGCAACATCTGCCTCAGATACACCACGACTGCCAGCCAATGATTTTCTCCACAAACCAGATTGTGTCTTTGCAGGTGTTCCTTCTAATTGATCAGCATCAAAGCTCTCAACCTCTTGTTTGATATCTTCAAGAAAAAGTGCAGCGTTTGGCCGCCTTTCAATGCTCTGCCCATCATACAAAATCCTGGTTCCACTGAACTTAGAAACTGAATTGTCGTGACTGGAAGTTGAGTGCCTTTTCCTACACATTGCATAATCATTTAGTGCAGGTATGCACAAGCGAAATACAGTAAATTCTGTAATTCGTTAAAGCAGTGCTGGTAAAAACGCACTTAAAGTGCAATAACAGAAGAGCGTTTAGTAGGTAAAACGAAGCATATTTACAACACTACACTAAAAACATTCTATTTGATAAGCTTAAATCGAGCTTTTTTTTATATTTTAACATATATAATTTATTAGCTCTACCTTTAGATTACAATGATAATGGTCGTATGCTTAATGAGAATGATCATTATACACTTGAGGATCGTATTGCGTTGCTTATATTAGGCATGGACCACTAGTGTTTTTCGATTTTGACTTTTAGATATATTTTTATTCAACCACATACTTCATTTTGATCATGACTATCAAGTATCATTATTGTAAATATTTTGTAATTGTGATTATTTGGTAAAGCACATGAGAAATTATATAAAAAGATTTGCTTAAATGGTATATGATTAGTTGGACACTTTGTTATATTATCCACCAATAATTGTTTTCAAATTTAAAGATATTGGCAAGTGATGCAAAGTATAAGTGTTGGACAATCTTCACTGTATTTAAAAGATTTAATTCTATTGTGTACAAAACAACAATTAGAATTTAAAGAAATAAAGAAAAGGAGAGAATTTGTTTGATTACAAAAAACAAACTCGAAATAATAAATAAATAAATAAATAACAGATTTTATTTTGTTACAAAAACAAAATTTAAATCTGATTTTAATAAATAAAAAACAACACTGAAAATAAATTAAATAACTTACTTGATTTAATTTCTTCGAATTATTTTCTGATCAAGTCCAGTGTTTGACACTGTGTCCTTAAGACAGATTCGTCCTCTCCACGGTGCTTTCAGAATTTGGACGTCTATCTCCTAGGATGAAATGATCTACCACAAACAATAGCAGCACTACAAATTGTTTGCCTTACGAACACACTAAGTGTTTACACTCTTTCTTTTAGAAATAAAATGCAACAAAATGAAGAATAGAATAAACAGAAGTGAAATACGAAATTTCTGAATTTAAAAACATCAAATGAGGGTGATCCTATTTATAGATGTAAAGGTGGCTCTTGGTTTTAAATTGAATAGGTATGAAACTTGTTGGTTTTGAATTCAAACAGATTTGAATCTGTTAATAATTCAAACAGATGGCAAAAAATGGGAAGGGCCCTGTTTGGGTGTGCACTAATTCCAAACTAGTTTATTTCTGTTTGAAAACAGGAAGGGCTCTGTTTGGAAGTACAAAAAATCCAAATCAGTTTAATTTGAATTCTGGATTTTATTTTACCAAAAATAAAATTAAATTCAAATGTTTTTGGCCCAAAAAGATTAGTATTGGGCTAAACAAGCCCAACCACACAACACGCACCCGCGCCCAAGCCCAGGCCCAACCCAGCCCGCCCGACCGGACGGACGGCGGGGCGCGCGCGCGTGTGTGGTGATTTTTGGGTCCAATGGGTCTAGCCCATAACCTCTCCCTCTAAAACACTTGGGTACCCCTTGGGGCACACCCCAAGTATCTAACCCAAGCCTTATAAACCCTTTCAAAACTTCCCACCAAATCAATGTGGGACAAGCCAATTTACAACCTTAAGGAATTTCTACCAAAACTCCATTTCCATGGAGCACACTTTGGCTTCAATTTCCCATTCACTCGGTAATAGTTTTGAGCAACCAAATATACCACGTGAATCACAACGCGGCATAGAATGCGTTACCACTTTGACCCGAGTAAATCGACGCTCAGGGCCCACCTAAAAAATAGACCAAACTTGAGAAAAAATTCTAGTTTTACCTAGAATTTTTCTACCATTTCCAACAATCCCACACATGAATGGAATTTGATGACAACGGAAATGCAACAATATGCAGACTTTTACGAAAGAGTATAAGTCGAAAATATCTTGCATCAGGATAGGTAGTTTTCGGCCTTGAACCTTCCCTAGTGATAACCTATCGGACTTACTGGCTAACCAATGGACGCGATGCCTTGAATTGTTCAGCCGTTTGTGTAAGCCAAGACAATAGATTTCACACAAAATATCTTCTAACACATCGTGGTTCTCACTGTTGTGTTCATTTTGGCCTTGAACGCGCCTGGTTTTCATAAGTGTTTCTAGAGAATTTTAGCCTCTTCATTCTCATAGAACCGGCCCCAGTTCAACACTCATATAGGTGATTCTTATTGTGAGTATCTCCTTATACTCATATTGATTTTATGCCTTAATTAAGATATAAGTAATCATTAAAAGGAAAGCTTATCCTTATACCCCTGCAGACAACATATGTTGCAGATATCACTCTCACCATAGGAATGGGTAGGGAATTTTTAATCCCTTGGTGATTTCTGGTGAGCCATACATAACTTAGTTGTCCCTTTGAACTTAGTTCTTGGGATCTCCAGTCATATAAGTAGGGTTACCATTATAACGACTCTTATGTAATAGGCTTTAATCCCATCCCCTTTGATGAACTATACACTAGCTCTTTTGTCAAACCTTTTGTTAACGGATCCGCAATGTTCTCTTTAGATTTTATATAATCTATTGAGATTATTCCGTTTGACAACAATTGCCTTACGGTATTATGTCGACGACGAATATGTCGTGACTTACCGTTATACATGTGATTCTGTGCCCTGCCTATTGCAGATTGACTATCACAATGAATGCAAATAGCTGGCACAGGTTTTGGCCACATTGGAATGTCTTCTAAGAAGTGACGAAGCCATTCTGCTTCTTCACCTGCTTTGTCTAAAGCAATGAACTCGGATTCCATTGTGGATCGTGCGATGCAAGTTTGTTTCGTGGACTTCCAAGAAACAGCAGCGCCTCCTAGAGTAAAGACATATCCACTAGTGGATTTTGAATCTTTAGTATCCGATATCCAATTGGCATCACAATAACCTTCGAGTACTGCTGGATATTGAGTAAAGTTCAAACCATGATCACGAGTAAATCTTAGATATCTAAGAACTCGAATGATCGCTTTCCAATGGTCTTCTCCAGGGTTACTAGTGTACCTACTCAATTTACTGATAGCATAAGCTATATCAGGACGAGTACAATTCATTAGGTACATTAGGCTTCCAATGATTTGGGAGTATTTTAACTGAGAAACTGCATCACCTTTATTTTTCGATAAATAAAGACTGATGTCTACAGATGTTCTAGCTAAATTCAAATCATCCTTGATAAATTTATCAAGAATTTTCTCAATATAATGAGATTGAGATAATGCATATCTGTCAGATGTTTTAGTAATTTTCATTCCTAATATAACATCTGCGACCCCCATATCTTTCATATCAAATCTTTTGTTAAGCATCTGCGTAGTTGATTTGATCATGTTTTGACTGCTTCCAATGATAAACATGTCATCCACATAAAGACAAACTATGACATATCCTTGGTCAGTGTTTTTAACATAGACGCATTTGTCACATTCGTTTATCTTAAACCCATTAGTAAGCATTGCATGATCAAATTTTTCATGCCATTGCTTAGGTGCTTGTTTTAATCCATAAAGGGATTTTACAAGTCGACAAACTTTCTTTTCTTGCCCTGATACTACAAACCCTTCGGGTTGTTCCATATGGATCTCTTCATTTAGATCACCGTTTAAGAAAGCTGTCTTAACATCCATTTGATGTATTTCTAAATTAAACAACGCTGCTATAGCAATAAGCATGCGAATGGATGTTATTCTTGTCACAGGGGAATATGTGTCAAAATAATCCAGACCTTCCTTTTGTCTGTAACCTTTAACTACAAGTCTTGCTTTATACTTGTCAATTGAACCATCTGCTTTCATTTTTCTCTTGAATATCCATTTATATCCAAGAGGTTTAGAACCTGGTGGAAGATCCACCAATTCCCAAGTATGATTTTGCATAATGGATTCAATTTCATTATTAACAGCCTCTTTCCACAAAGGTGCTTCAGGACCTGTCATTGCTGCCTTAAAGCTTTGAGGTTCATTTTCTAACAAGTATGTCAGAAAATCTGGACCAAAGGATTTAAATGTTCTCGCTCTCTTACTTCGTCTTGGTTCATTAGTTAAATCCTGTTGGTCGAGACCATTACTAGTCTCTTGTGTTTGATTGTCATTAGTCTCTTGACTTTGTATACAATCATAAGTTCTTTTCTGTGAGCTTAATTCCTGTCCTTTCTTGTAAGGAAAGACATGTTCAAAAAACACAGCATTCTTTGACTCTATAATAGTGTTCACATTTATATCAGGTATTTCTGATTTATAAGTCAGAAACCGATATGCACTACTATTCGGAGCATAACCAATAAACACACAATCTACTGTTTTTGGTCCAATCTTAGTCTTTTTAGGAACAGGTACTTCAACTTTTGCCAAACACCCCCACACTTTTAAGTATTTGTAGGAAGGTGGTCGACCTTTCCACAATTCATAAGGAATGCTTTTGGTTTTCTTGTAGGGTATTCTATTAAGAACATAATTAGCAGACAATATTGCTTGAAAAAAATTGTAGAAAAAGTGGTTTGAACAATGGGTAGAAAAATATATTGTACAAACATATTGTAAGAAGACAAAAAATACACTTATTTAGATCATCCCAAACAACCTCTTAATTTTCAACTTGCCTTTGAAAGAAGGTAAAGTTACATTTTTACAGTAGCCAGGCTGACACCATCTGCGGCACAACAGCCGATGCTACATGCCTTAGATTCGTTCATGACTTGACAACAGTGGAGTCCTGGCATCCGAATGCACTGTATAAGGCCGGTGGCATGCATGTGATCGAACAGGAAATGCTCTATTCATTTTTTGCACTCGCTCTATTAAATTTTTGAAATAATTTTTCACAAATTTTTTACTTTTTGTTTTGAAATAGCAATAAATTATGCAATTCATAAAAGTCGAAGTGACAACTCCTATCAAGTTGATGCATAGTTCTTCAGGTCATAAAAGTTGACATGACAACTCTGATGCATAGTTGTTTACAATAATTTCATACATACAACTACCATGTATATATATATACTATAAATATCGCATCATACCACAACAAAAGTCTTACAGCTATTTCGAGCGATATCATCATGAGATATACGGTGGTTGATCTATATTCAGCAATGGGTCGCTATTGGGTTGCAGATGGAGATGAATTTCAATACCCATTAAATCCAAATTTGCGTTACTCGCGTGCCACCATCAATACCATGAGAGCTGAGTGGGAATTTCGCATAACTCGATCAAACGTTCTCGTTGAGTTATGTCGTGAAGTTAATATTAAATTTCCTCGCCGGTTAGCCATGCGTATGCCAACTGACACTCCACAGTTGTTGCAAAGGGCATTGCATCGTATCCGCGACGAAGTTAATCGCATGACCCAACGTTTGCAAAGGTCCTCACTAATGAAGACCGCAAATGAGCGTGCCGAAGATGGGTTAATGGATGATGCACACCAGTACTTCGCCTGGAGCATGGATGTTATGTATGAATCTGATGTTGAGATGTCCGATGATGATGATAATGAATGAAATTGTTTGGATGAATGACCAAACCATTTATCTTGTAATGGATTTGTAATGCTTATTCTCTATGTTATCAATGAAAGGAGATATTTCAATTGTTTTTCAATAGTTCTTGTAATTCTACAAATAGTTCAATGAATGGATTTGTATACTTATAGATATAGTTATTTCATAAACTTCAGGTTCATATAACAAATAGTTGAAATACATCCATACGCTAGATGAACAACAACATTGTCTTACACTCCAGTAACGAAGATATGACACAACATACAACCTAGAAGTCGGACTAAAATATTCAAAATGCCCCAAACAGGGAAATTGGCCAATCAATCCCAACAGCCGCACCATTATCAATCAATCTTCCATCATAAACCCTAACCCTAATTTTCTCTATTCAGCCTAACAAAACTTCTTCAATCCAACACACTTAACCCTACTAGTTCAATAAAATATAAACTACCCTTAACAACAACTACTCAAAACAAAAACCCTATTAAATCGGACTTCAAATTACATGTGCTATATATAGCAATGTTTTCGCAAGGCTGATTTCCTCTTCCTCTTGTAATTCCTGGTATGATCTGAGAATTCAAAAAAAGTTTGAATTTGGAATTGGAAATGAGAGATCGGATTGGATTGGATTGGTCTTACAAAGGATTTGAAAGTCACTGCTCAACATAAAAATCAGAATAAAAGAGCTCAAGATAAATAAGAGGTGCAACCATAAAGAAAGGAACAAGCCTTTATCATTATACACAAAATTGTTAATAGACAATTCTACTTCATCAAGTTATGCTGTACAACCAATAAATTCCTCCGCTTGTTCTTTAAAGGGTTGAGAATCAACAAACAGAGCATCTAACAAAAAATGAAACAGGCCTCTAGGATCATAGACTTATGATCATGAAAATCCTTGGACTTCAAAACATTGAGAAGATCATGCTGAAGGCACACTGCAGCCTGCTTGAATACCTCAACAATTGAATTTGTCATGGTGTTTCCTTGTAAAATTTTGGGGGGAGGGCTGAGACCTGATGGCCCCGAAAGAGAAGAACCTAAAGGTTGACCAAGAGGAGTAAGCAAAGATTATTTGTTAGATTGAGCAGGTGACAGACTCGGCATTGCAATGTTTGCTGCTTCAACATCAAATGTGTCGACATCTTGAGGGACAAAAATGGGATGAAATGCAGGGACAACACCTGAGAAGAAATGCACAATAAATTTGAAACTTGGTTGCCAGACGTGAAGAAAAAGCTAACTGAAGTGTATATTCAGACTTACAACAAAAGGAAGGCTTAGGAGCAGGAAATATCAGGCATTGAGATGGTGAAAACACAAGCCGTCCACACCAACCCTTAACATTAAACCCTAAAATTTGACATATGGTCATTCCCTTCAAACAATTATCTGTCAGGGCCACTGTGGTCGTAGGCAAGGCAGAATCATTGTGGTAGTAAGTAGAACCTACACAAGGTGAATTCATATAAGAACCACATTAACAAAATTATTTCTCCACAACCATTCATTCATTCAATTATTCATCCAAAATTATTTCTCACCTGTAACCTGTGCATATACAAAATTATTTCATTCAATTATTCATTCAAAATTATTTCATACAATTATTTGTCACATGTAACCTGTGCATATTCAAAATTATTCATCCATCCATTCATTCATTCAATTCTCAACCATTCAATAAAAATATTTCTCCACAGCCTGTAGCATTCAATTTTCAATCATATACACAACTTAACTATTAACCGTACATATCAAAGAAAATAAGAATCCATAAATATAGTATAATCTAACAAATACATATACTATCCGAACCAACAATTACAATTCAAACTAAAAAAAAAAAAACCTTAATAACAAAACACATCAGCTGTACATGTTTTCCATAAAAAAAAAATATATAATGTAAATTGCGCCCATGCAAACATCATCAATCTGGCCCAAACACATCACTGTATCCATGCCAACATTATCAATCTGCAACAAAAACCAGTGAGGTAAGTAATAAAAAATGCAGAGCTTGATTTTTTTTTAAACAGAATATGGTTAAATTTATTTAACAAGTAGAGTTAGCTTATGGAGAAGGAAAAAATTAGATAACTAACTTAGATGATTTTAGATGAATAACACAACGAATATACTAATTGATATACCAAGACTACATTAATAAAAATCAGTCAATGATTCCTTTCAGCTTAATATATTGTTATTTCAACTAAAATAGGCAAATAATGATTTATGAGGATAGAACACACAATATCAATTATACAACAACAAAGTGAGTTTATCAATTAGCTTTTTCGCACTGTTAACGCCCTTTTGCTTGTTCGCACCCTTAACGCCATTTTTCTATTAAGTTTAATGCATTTTCAGCTGTAACTCCCAACCTGCTCGTGCTAATTACATTTCGTCTGTTGTCACAGGTCCTATTTGTCACAGGCAATGTAGCCGTGACATCCGTAACGTGGTTCGGGGGCTGTTTCGCAGTTTCGCCCCTTTAACGCCAAATTTCGGTTAAGTTTAAGGCGTTTTCGGCTCTAACTCCCAACCTACACGTGCTAATTACAATCCGTCTATTGTCACAGGTCCTATTTATCATGGGGAAGGTGGCCGTGACATCCGAATGGTGGTTCAGGGGCTGTTTTGTATTGTCGCTCTCTTAACGCCCTTTTTTGGTTAAGTTTAACGCGTTTTCGGCTCTAACTCCCAACCTACACGGACTAATTAAATTCCGTCTGTTGTCACAGGTCCTATTTATGATGGGGAAGATGACCGTGACATCCATATGGTAGTTCGGGGGCTGTTTCATATTTTCGCCCCTTTAACGCCCTTTTTCGGTTAAGTTCAACGCGTTTTCGGCTCAACTCCCAACCTACACGGGCTTATTAAATTCCGTCTGTTGTCACAGCTCGTATTTATGATGGGGAAGGTGACCGTGACATCCATACAGTAGTTCCGTCTGTTGTAAAGTTTTGCAAATCAGAAAGAGCATATATGAGTAAAAGTAGTTCCGAGTACAAAAATATCAAAGGATAGGTTAAGTAGATAAATGATTCCCATCTTTGGTTGGGAAGTTAAATTTTGTTCTTTTGTTCTATTGTTAATATTTACCTGAGTTGAGGGTACGATGGTCATATTGCCATGTTAGGGTTTTGTATATATATTTGACTGATGTAAAGTTGAGGTTAATGCTTATTTGAATATATAAAACTTCTTCTTCTTCTTCCTCCTAAATCTCAACCCTAAATTCCTTCATTTTACGTTATGACTGATGACATCTAAGGAATTTAGGTAAAATTCCCAAAAATTTCTTTTCCACAAGAAACAACTGAATTATTTTTCATATGTGACTGCTAACACCCTCCAAACAGTTGACATTTCATCTCCAAAACCTCACTCTACGAAATCATCACCCTAACCTTGTACCCAAGGAATGAATATGAAACAGTGCACCATAATTAAAACACAACACATGGGATAAAAGCATGGAACTACCTGCATGTCAATGGAAGTGCCAGTAGTAACAAAAAATAACCCAAGCAGCAAGCCTCTAAATGGCCTTATATCAGCTTCAATCTGTGTTCGGAAATTTGTTTCTGCTAATAATGCCCCAGCCAAAAATGTTCCAAGCTGCACAAAGAAAGAAAGAAACGAAGAAAGAAGGGAAATATTAAGCAATACTTGAGCAGTAAAACAGGAAGCACGAAGAAGCTAAATTGATTTTTTACTGATTACAAAAAAGAGTTCAATTAACTCAATGATAGAAATGTAATTTTTGCATAAGCCATGCTGCAAATTCACAAGGCCAATGCTGGCAAACTCTAACCAACTTATTTAACCGACACAGCAACCTTGAGATACCTACAACAAAATTACCTGCAGGACAGAGCAACCTTCATGGTTTTGGCATTGTGGACAGTTTTGCTCTCTATCCGACTAAATGTTACTGAAGAAATAAAATCAAACTTCAGCACAGAAATAACTCACTATAAATTCAATCAAACACTTCCATGGGCCACTTAGGAGAGGGAAGTTGAAGTGAAGAGACAGCAATTGAAAAACCACCAAAATGCACAAGCATAACTTTTATGCTACGTCACTAAATGATCAAGATAGGCATTAACAATTCTTTTCATCAGTGAACAGAGATAAACAATAAATTATGAAAGATATTCAAGCAATACCAAACCATGCAGACAAAATACTCCAAAGATGAAAAGGCAGGGATGAATAAGGAACAACAGTAAGCGAGGTCTCAACCAAAAGGACCTATCCTCCCTGCATCACTGGCACTTAACATCTTCTCAAATAAAGGAGTAATTACAGAATTTGAGCTTACATGTGGTTAAGGTTAATAAGGTGCTAAACTGCTTAATTACAAATTAGAAAAATTTAGGACAACAAGAAACTAGATTGTTTAATTGCACATTAAAATAGCCTTTTCACCAAATAAAAATAAAAATAAACTTTAGCATCTTCTGTGAAAACCAAAAAATTAAACTTCAAAGATTTTGCATACAGGAAATCTGAATTCAGAACAACCTGCTTCTACAACTATAATCTTAAATACCAATATCATTGGGTAAACATATCATAAAATCTTAAACACAGCACCATGTAGAACAATAGGATACTCTCCAGAGATTTGCTGGAGCTCTTGATCAGCACCATGTAAAATCTTAAACACAGCACCATGTAGCTCTTGATTAGCTTGCTCACCACAGTTGATTCCTGCAACAAAATGCCCACATCAAGATAACCAACGACTCACGGTGAATATTAGAAAACTTTCCCCTGGATGTAGGAGGAGCATAGCAAGTAATAAACTTTCATTCATTGGATCATATATAGGTAGGAAAAGATCAATACCTGCATTCCCATTTTCAAGTGTTTCGGATGTACCAAGCTTCAGGGTACCATTCATTAATCTTGCAGATGAATCATCTACTTTCTTCTTCTCCAAAGAAGAGGCAGATGGTCGCTCACTGCTAACAAGTCTATCAATGCCACTTGGTATGTGAACTTCAAAAGGCATCCTTGGTTGCAAGTCAGATTGGGCAGCCGAAGAACTGAATAAACTGGGTGCTTGCCGCCATGGCACTGGACCTGATCCAGCCATCTGACGCCAAGTTTTGGTAGAGAGGTCTTTAATTCTTTCAGGCATTACAAGAAGGAAGAGAGAAGGTGGAGGCCAGGCAGGATTTGGTGTCTGAAACATGCAATAAGATATTGGACTGTAACATGATTTTTTTGTAGACGCAGAGGAGCATAATATTATTATGTGACAGTTGAAGCAGGCTGCTAGATAATCCTTAAGAGAGAAAAGACACTAGACCTGGTCCCACCCCGTGCCCATCCATAATTTGAATCAATCATATGATAAGCTCAGTTTTAGTTGCAGTAACTAACTAGTAAAAGGATATCAAAACAATTCAACCCATAGTAGAGAATCAGCATTAATACATGGAATTTGCCTGGCAAGTTTCACTAATATGGCATTACTGATAACCCAGTGGTCGCAAAAATTAAAAAAATAATAATAAATAATCATTAAAAAAAATGTAGAAAACTCACCAAAATGAAACTTTTTCTTGCACACGTTATGCACTCAATTCCTCCAGCATCCAACAGTACAAACATATGGAATGACACGATGCATCCACAATGAATTTGCTGCAGAGAAAAAAAAATAACATTAAAAGATTTGCAATAAATTACCATATGACAAGAAAGAATTAAAATTTTTAAAAAAGTCCTAGGAAGACACAATTCACCTAATCTCATGTCAACTCTACAGAAGAAAGCACGTGAGGTTTTGTACAATTTCTATTTTCTACTGACCTAGTTCTCAATCACCACTGGTGGGATTTTGAGCCAGCAACTTTCTTTGTTGAGGGAATTGGTTTCCACAGGAGGGATGCTAACCAGCGTTTGTGGGTTAACCTTCTTCATCTACTGAATTTGGTTCTGTGGAATTATACTGTAGACGTAGAGACTTTGCAGTGGGGGATGAAGCAAGAAGCTATAAAAGACCCCAAAAAAATGAGGTAATCAGTCACCTGCAGATATGAAACAAAAGGGCTACAAAGGAAAAAACCAAAGATCAAGGGACCAATATGCAATTGAAATGGGTACATACTAACAATTAGTTATTACTTACTACTTTTTAAACTTAAACCTCCTCACCATCAACTATGAGGTGTGCAAAAAATTCAAAAGTTAATGAGCTTTCTATAGTTAATTTGATTGAGTTTTGTTTTTTTCCAAGTTATGTCACAGGTTTATCTGTTGCCAAATCATGTCGTCAGAATGGTTTGAACTTCTAAAAGCCTCTAGAGAAGATTTTAAAAATTATGTCTAACTTTGCAACTTCATATGCCCATTTTGCTAGTGAACAATGTTAGCCTAGATCAATTATTAAGACCTTGATCAATCTAGAAATGAAGAAGCAGTAGCCAATTATCAGCTATTTTAAGACCAATTATTAAGACATTGACACATCCAAAGCTATTTTAAGACCATAAAATTCATACCCAGCAGTAGCAACACACAGTCGGCAGCAACCAGAATGAAGAAGCAGCAAGCAACCAGCAACCAGCAACCAGCAACCAGCAACACAGCAAGCACCTACCCCTTCCTTCAAAATAGTAACAAAAATAGCAGCAGCATCAGCATCTAGAATCTTATAAAATAAGCGACAATTACAAGATAAGATAAGCCAAAAGCCAGAACTACATAATAAGCCACAACTTAAACAATGTAGACTAATCCACGTGAAAACACCACCTGAACATAATTTTTGAATATACTTACCAATGCTGGTTGTTCCTAATGTCCTAATTTTCCCCCTGTTCCACAACCCCTTCCATGGGTTTGTCTCCTGGGTCTCTTACTATATACTCTCAGTATATCTTGCGCTGCCGCACGTACGACTCCCTCGCCCGCTTCTATAGAAGCTGGCTGCACATCACCAATGGCTGCAGTACAATCATTTGATACCACCTCTGGCACACCTTCACATACGGCACTAAGCTGTGAAGCGCCATCATCCGCTGCATTATTGTCATGGTCTATTGCTTGGCGTCGCCCTCGCCCTCGCCCTCGCCCTCGCCCTCGGCCTCTACCCCTACGTGTCCCTCTGGTAGGTGCATGGACCTGGCCCTCCCCCTCCCCGTCAATGTGGAAGTCATGGGTAATGAATGGATCAACATGGTAGGTGAAGGATATATGTGGTGTAGGAGATGATGGTGGGGTAGGAGATGATGGTATGGTCAAAGGGTCGGGTGCGGTCAATGTCGATGCAGAGGGAATCATAGTAGACAGACATGCAGTAGACAGTGGTGCTAAGGGAGTCACCGGGGTACCAACTGCTGTCCTATATGGGGGTGGTGACCAGGAGGGGTCCAATATATGGCCATGGTGTGTGGAAGTATGTTCAGACATTAGAGGATCTACCTCAGGGGCAAACTGGGATGTGTAATTGGTACATTCAGGTGGGGAAGTCAGCGGTGTATGCATTGCTGTAGATGGACCATGAGGGGACAGGACCATGGAAGGTCCCTCACCAAAGTGTTCCATATCGAAATAGTCCGATTGATGTGCATGACGTGCGGTAGGATGCGGTGGAGGGATTGATGTCGATGGCATTGATGTCGATGGCTCAGTGGATGGCATATTCGGGTGCGGCATTGATGGCACTGTAATATCTACCCCCATATAAGGATCCTCGCCAAAGTGGCCGAAATCTAGTCGGTCACGTCGGTGTGCCTGTTGCAAACCATCGTACAATAACTCCCGTATCTCGGCAATGGCATCCGATTTTTCTGTAGCATCGCGTGTAATATGGGCAGCGTCTGCCATGTGATATGCCCTCGCAACTCTACGAACCTGTAATGTAATGGTAGCTGTGTTACATAACCATCAATGCCAAATAACAAACATATACAAACTTAAGCAAATGTTGTTTTGGAGAATATAAATAACTTACCAATCCCTCTAAAATGCCCCCGACGCCTTGGTATCCGAAGGCAGCAATGTCACTCGGATTACTAAGCACTAGACGTGTATGGCGGCGAAACCATAACATGTATGGGTCCGAAGATGTAAGCACTTCATTGCTCCTCTCAGCATGGACAATGGTGTTACGTCTGTTGTTCCACTCACCAATAAATGACTGGTATTCGTTTGCCCAATCAATGCCCATTTTGCCACGCCTATCCCTAAAATGCATAGCCAAGTGGGCGTCAAAGCGATCAGGCACACTCTGAACTCGCCCAAATTGTCTAAGCACCCGGTCGGGAAGATGCCAGTCAATGATATCGAAGCATATAAGTGGCACTCGCGCCATCCATATGTCTCGACCAACAGTGCAATACGATGGGAAGCTGGCTATGATGGCATCCTCCGTCCCGTAAGGCTCCCATATGAACTGCAATAGCAATGCAATAATTTAGAGATCTATTCGTACAACGGAGGTTGACAAACAAAAAAATGGGTAAATTCACATGAACAAATTACAAACCTCCCCCTCCACCATGCGGTCGAACTGGTCCCGGAAGATGACACCGACATTAGTCGATATCACCTCATGGCTGAAGGGAACCCTCCACCTGCAAGCTCGCGGGCCAGGTGGTAACAGCTGGTCGCCCTCCCCTATGGGACGCTCGACAGCAGCAATGTTCGACTTCCGACTAGGGGCGATCCTGCTCAGTCTCTCCCACGCCCAAACCTACAATGAATGATGCCATTATTAATTTATTACAGTAGGCAATTTAGAAAACATGGCAATTGAGAATATGAGATAAAACTACAAGTCATTGCAACTCACTTGTAACAATACTAGTGGGCCAGCTATCTCCTTCGTATCAGCCTTAGTTGCCCGACACAACATCCTATACAAGCATGCCAATGTGGCACCACCCCAGCTGTACTCCTGGATACGGTCAAAGTCTCTAAGTAGTGGCAAAAACATCATCTTGACTATATTTTGTGACTTATCGGGGACGAGGACCCCCCCAATAAGCCACAAAATATAGGCTCGAGCATAATGATGAACCGTCTCATCGGATGCATCATGTGGAAGGTGACGGAAATGCTCGGATATCCATTTCAACTTAAGTGATGAGCCTATGAAGTCTTCTTGTGTAGGTGCTGCTCCTAACAACTCCACACATAGTGCTATCAAATCATCCAACATATTTGCTGGGTCTTTTCCTGTGACTGCGTGTCCATCAACCGGTAGGCCAAATAGAATAGCCACATCTTGTAATGTAACTGTGGACTCTCCAACAGGAAAATGAAATGTGCGCGTCTCTATGCGCCACCTCTCTACGAGAGTTGTAACGAGATGGTGGTCCAATCGAATAGGTCCAATCCGATACACCCCGTAGAACCCCGCACGGAGTAGGCAACGTAGGACTCTATGGTCCAAGGCGGTGTCCCATAAGCCTGAATCAGATCGTCGGCATTTCAATTTCGGCTGATCATTCGCCTGCACAAGACAACGTTGTGTGTAAGAGACATAATGCTTGCACAAATGACAATTGAATTTTCATAATGAACCCATCTTCTATTAACTGAAACAGTGGGTGAGATAACCAACATTTTAGTGGTGCATAGTGCGTAAGTGGTGTAAATGTACAAAGATAAATACATACAGACACAGATTTGCAGTGTCATGACATACAAATAAAAGGCTCCATCAAACCTAATATAAGTTCTAGAATGTTTGGTACACCTGTTAACGAAGTTGGGTTGTTTCCTTTATTGTAGAGTGCAATGGGGGTTTATGTGGTTTTTAGTTAAATTAGAAGGGCATAAAATATAACTAAGCCGTCATTTCATCATTGAGATAAGAATTGAATAAGTTGGGGATCAAATGAATACAATGAAATATTACAGACTAATATAACATATAATGAATATATTTTGAAGAGTTTAAAGTCCTTTATTTTGAAATGAAAAATGTCGCTCGAACTATATTAATGCAAGTTGTTGTAGTATGAAATAAGTTAAAAGTAATTTAAGTAGACGAACAAGCTAAAATAGTCACTTTGTCAATAATTGAAATTGTTTGTGTTCTTATTTTATATAATTTTTAGGACAGTGAAAATATGAAGTAAGAAATCGCTGGCAAGTAGAAGATTATGTTATTCGGAATTGGCAAAACGCTTCACAGATGAATCAACAAATGAGAAATCATAACATATTAAGTGAATTATTTATTATTTCTTAAATTTTAAACAAAAGTGAATCAACATATTTTTCTCCTAGAGTACTACAAAATTAGCCAGTTAGTAAGGATAATTATTGAGTCATCCAAGAGTATCATGTGGTGTTATTTATTTCATGTTCCCAACTACTTACGTGATGACAATTTTGACAAGAAATAAACAGCTGGTCCTTCGTTTGCCATGGCAAAAAGACAAAATAGGCAAAAAAGCCAATAACACAAAATGTTACATCTAAACAATATTCATTTCATTTTATCTTTTATAAAAGCCGAAAAGCCTATCCCAAGTGAGGCTTTTTAGACCCAGGCTAAAATAGCCAAAAAGTTAAAAAGCCAAAGAGTCAACCCACATCTCAAATGAACCCGTTCATGTGTTTATTTGGTACAGTTTATTGTAAGTTAAAGGTCAGCAATAAAAAAGACGCCGAAAGCATTATTTTGCTAACATTATGGTAATTAACTTTTTCAACTTATTTAAAAATAAAAGTTGGAACAACAGGGCAATACGCAACTCTGAAATTATAGTTAAAAAAAAAACTACAAACAATTCATGTAAATTATTCTGAAAATTGTCTCATAAAAATTGAAAAAGTCAATGTGGGTTAATAGTGTGAAAACAGTTCGTACCATGAATTCCAACAACCAGCGGGTGGTTCCCGCTGTTACAACACTTAACTATTTTTGAAAGGGCAAACTCCACCTAGATTTAAAATTTTTTATTGAAATTTATCAAATGAAATAATGTTGTTCAAGTAAGGAAGTAGACAGATCTACTTTTCCACACTCCGATGGTACTATGAGTCACTGAAATTGGATTATTTAAAATTTTTTTGAGTAGGTAATGGGTGATAAACTAGGACTTCTGATTGGATGATTATATAATATTATTTTGTGCTATAAGATTATGAATTCAACCTCTATAAAAAATAATTTTGTTTGTGATATTTATTTATTCTTTTATTTTAGGAATTGTATTTAAAAGTCCTTTATATTAAAAGTCCTTTGTGATGATTATATAACCAATTTTGATGAGTTTTTTTTTTTGGTTAAGCTAGCGGTCCATTTAATATAATCTTCTTCGTTCTCTCTCTATGGACAAACATTTACAGTTTCACATTATATTATGTAACAACTACAGTGTTTGTGTAGTATTCAAATATCGATTATAAGTAAATAATTCATACCGACTGACGCCATATTGTATCAGCTCGATGTTGATGAGTCAACAATGGGATCTCCTTTGCTAAATGAGTCATAGACCTGCACAAGTTTTCATATATGAAATGGATATCCGATAACAAGAATTTTGACAACAGTACATACATATGCTGACAAAATTAGAATACGACCTGACAGTATATTGCAGGTATACAAACTGCAACAAGTTAGGGAAAACAAAAAGAAAGGGTTGCCTGGAAAAATTTCTTGATAACTAAAAAACAGTTCACCACCTAACAAAATATGGCTACGCAATGAATATTACATGCATTTATATTGTTGATTAGTAATTCATTTCACATTATTGTCATAGGAGATAAGGTACACATGGTACCCGTGAGTTTAAAGATATTGTCAGTGCGTTGTCACGTCAAGCTTTATGACATGAAAACCCATGCTTTAAGTATATTTCAAATCCACTACTCACACTTTTTACACCAACTAAGCATTTACCAATATGTACTAAATTTAAGACACATGATTGAATTGATAAAATGGTCTTCCCTCACGTAATGAATTTTTGAAAACTAAAAAAAAAATTCACGACGTAACAAAATGTGGCAACGCATTAAATATCACATGCATTTATATTGGTGATTAGTAATTCATTTCACATTATTGTCATAGGAGATAAGGTTCACATTGTACCTATGTGATTAAAGTTACTGTCAGTGTGTTGTCACGTCAACCTGTAAGACATGAAAAAACGTGCTTTCACTTTAAAGGAGTTGTCATTTGGACAGGAAAGAAGTACGAAAGTTTGAAAAGGGTTTTATGTAGATTTGAAATACATTAGTCAAAGTTTTTACAAGAACTAAGCATATACGAATACGGAGTAAATGTCCGAGAAATGATTGAATTCATAAAATAGGCCTTCACCCACGTAATGGATGTTGGAAAAAAAAATTAAAAAAAAATTAGTTTCCCACATAAAAAAAATGTGGCAAAACACACATTCAATATAAACTGCATTTATATTGGTGATTATCAAGTCATTCTGTGAATATTTGCATTTTTGTAACATTAGATAAACTGGTGTCCATCGAGGTCAGGACACAATCGACCATCAACGCACCAAAGTCTGCACAATCCAGTGCACAAAGGACACTTGCAACAACTAAAGCAATTAGAGAGATTTGCCACATTTGACCAAATCTATGTCATTAGTAATTGAAGTCGTAAATACATTATCAATTCACTGAATACTGACTCCAATTCAAAGAAAGTAGCGTGGAACTAATATGTAAAGAAGACAAACAACTACTGTCGAATCGATCGGATTCTCACTGGACATTTTCTCTTATCATGCCCTCTTTGCAAACACAAACTACAATGGTGCAATCCACTTTGTCTGGAAGTATCCATTTCGTTGTGTATGCGGCTATGTTGAGGACGACCTGTTTTAACTTCACGTTGTCGAGCTGGAATAGCAAGCAAAGTTGGGTAATCATTGTCAGGCCAATATTGCTCGTGCGGCATGGGCCTAAACTTCTGCCCGAAGATACGCTTGTGGACTTCCAACCTATACTCTGGTGCAACGAAAGGAAAAGGGTCCTCGCCCAAGTCTGCTGTCACAGCAAGCATGTGGGAACATGGCAAGTGAAATAATGTGTACTTCCCACATGAACAACTCGGTGGTCGGAGACTAACTATTTGACGAGCACCACCCCCCATCCCATGCGGTGCTGTCCTCACCTCATATTCCCCTATTCCCCTGCAGGAAAAATGTATGTACGTGGATGAATATGCATATATGATAAAATTATGACACAACATCAATGATCGACGAGTGCAAAATGTTAAAGTGTAGTGAATTCGATGCATCCAATAAAAATTACCTATTAATCGGTACCAACATATGCACATTCGCTTTAGCTTGGTGCTCGTCAATCCATCGTTGAACATTAGTCGTGTACAAGTGACCCCGATTACTTGCATTTTCAGCAATGGTCCTGCCCTCGTCAAAATATTTCACAAGCCGATAAAAAGTGATCTCAACTGATGCTGTAATGGGAACACTGCGTGCGCCTTTCAATACACCCTTGAAGCCCTCTATATGGTTTGTCGTCAATATGCCCCAACGACAACCACCATCATGGCACAATGTCCAATGAATAGGGTTCATCCGTCTAAACCACCATTCAGCATTCTTCTCGAGCTTGTAGATATCGTCCATAATCTTATTAAACTTCCGCACTTGCCGTGCAGAACCAGCTCTCCACACAAGATCCTTGGCTACTGTATTGCCGAATTTTTCATTGAAATTGCTACATACGTGTCGCAAGCAATACCTATGGTACCCTCTTGGTTGAACTGCTGGATTGTCCCAAATTCTGGACAGGACACTAAGCAAAGCTGTGTGTCGATCGGATATCAATGTGACCCCCTCTCGGTCACGGCACACATGTCGCCTAAGCAGAGTAATGAACCAACCCCAACTCTCGATCATCTCCTTGTCAACAACGGCAAAGGCAAGAGGTATAATCTTGTCCGCAGCAGTCACTGCAGTGGCCGCAACAATCTTCCCTTCGTATTTCCCGTACAAGTGTGTGTCGTCAATGCATATCACTGGACGACAATACTTGAAGCCTTCTATTGCAGGTTTAAATGCCCAGAACACATAGTTCATGTACATTTCAGTTCCGATTGAGGTAGAGTGCAAATTCGGAATCATGTCCCATATGACAACTGTGCCTGGATTGAATGACTGCAATGCAGCCATATATCTAGGCAACCTTCGGTACGACTCGTCCCAGTCACCAAACACCATTGCAACTGCCTTCGTCCTTGCAAGCCACGCTTTCTTATATGATATAGTGAACTGAAACTTCTCCTTCACGACCTCAATTATGGTAGCAAGAGGCAATTCTGGTGATATCTGCAAATATAAATTATATTTGAATACATTACAGTCATAATGAAATCCTAAAAACAATAATCTATCTACCATGGCACTTACCGCAATTTGTGCCTTGATGAAATGAGCAATGACCTCGGACTTGAGGTTACAATTGTCCCTATTCATTCTGGGGTACACACACTGATGCGGCGCTTCAAACCTTCTAATTTGAAAGAAATCTTTGTCTTTCAACTTCGTTGCCCGAACCCTCCAGTTGCAGCCGTGCTTGCACTCGGCCACCCAACTGTTTCCTTTGGATTCTACAACCCTGCATTCTCGATTGCGCTTCAGGTTATACAACTGAACAGCGTGCACTAGTCTTTTCTTATCAGTAAATATCATTCCTTTCTCCAAATGAGCAGTTTCGAAGTCCCACAATGGCCAACGTTCGACAACATCATGGCTAGTGATGGAACCATCATTGTCCAAATGCAAATTATGGTAGAAAGGGATATGGACATTTGTGTGTACCTCCTGCATATCATGATGCCCTCCAACTTCATCATCGCCGGAGTCATTGTCTGCACCTTCCCATGCGACATCCAAATCTTCCACAGAATCTTCATCACTTACTCCAACCTCGTCAGACAATGGCACTGTATCATCGGAGTATGCATAATTTTGGACAGCCGTCTCCGGTGTACGTTGAACATTACAAACCGGTGGACATTCTTCATTCCAGTGGGGATATGGGGTTGTAAGAACCATCGGATTATACGTTGTCGGAGCACTTGGACCTGCTTCGGCACTGTAATAACCATCTACGTTCTGTGATGCATTTAATTCATTGTAACTCTGAGAATGATTGAATAGAGGGTAATCTGCAGGGAACATGTGTGCAGACTGTGTAAGTGTATTGTCAGGGGATTGCAATTGTGTCAACATTTGAGTGAATGTCCCACCCACCGGAAATGGCATCCCTGTGCTACCAAAATTGCTCTCCTTCTCCACATAGATTTCCAAAAAATAATCAGGGCCTAATTTATGTGGGAGGTCTAAGACATTACTTAAGGTCTCATTATCTTTGATTGGCAACAACCTATACTGCCCCCGACATGGGAGTCTACATTTAAACTCTAATCGCATTATTTCCCTATGCGTACCAACCTTCGGCACCATCATAGCCTCCAATTCGGACAATGTTATCCCCCTGTACACATTATACAACCCCTGAGGTTCGATGTCGTAGGACACACCTTCATCGCGATTGCTCAAAATCTTTCCACCCCAATAGAACATAATGCTCACAACTTCCATACCTACACTTTGCATTCAAAGTAACTCAATTATTTCAAAATAATGAAGTAAGCACATTTGAGACCAAACACCACATATATTACACAGGAGTGCCTTTAGGCATGGGTCTTTTGGCTAAAAATCACCACAACAATTAAGACCAACCAAAAAAGATTTTTTGAGACTTTATTGTGAGAACAAATTAGCTACCAATTGTGCTCGTAGTATAAAATCCATTAAGGAGCAATGCACCGATTGTTTATTTTTCCATACCTACTGTTACAAGAATTTCGCAATTTACTTAAATATACTTTTCTTAAAATGGGAAACCCCTTTATCCAACTAAGCGTGCATAACACTCAACATGTTTAAGTAATTAACTATTGAGAATTTATTAACATCAATCAAAGTTTTTGTTTTTTTTCCTAAATATTTTCAGACACTTTCAAATCCTTTTGTTGTTTTTTAAACTTTTCGAAAAGTTTAAAAAGTTTCCAATTCTATTTTCATTTCCAACCTAACCGAAAGAACGTAGGGAAACGAAATTTTGATCCTATTAGAGAAGATTATTAAAATTATCACATTTTAATAACAACATTTGATTTCTTTAACATCAATTTATAACCCAAGTTTGACATCACATAAGCACACCCATACAGTACCACCAAACAAAGTACTAGCCAAAATTAACAACAAACAAACAAACAAAGAAAAAAAAAGCTTAGTGGGTTGGGCTAGGCTGTGGGCTCGATTTAGATCTGTTGTTATTGCATACGATGTAATGGGTTGGGCTAGGCTGTGGGCTCATACAAGAAAATTGTGGGCTTATTGTAGGGCTTGGTCCAAACGGGCCAGACTTCTATATCTAGAGGCTCTGAATTATAGAATTTTCCTTTCTTCACAAAAGGTTTGATTCCCTTTGTAGATGTGGGCTTTTTCTTTTTATATGTGTTTTGAGGATCTTTCTTGCACATATTTATAATTTTCTTTTTATGTACTAACAAAAAAGTAATTAAAATACAAGGAAAAATATGTTAAGTTTGTTGTGAAGTTTTCTCAAACCTATTATATTATTATTTGAAGGCATTTGTTATTCCCAAACTTGTAGAATTATGAATTTTTTTATCTTGTTTTTTCTTTTTTTTTTCTTGCCATTTCTATTGACAAATTTAAAATCCAAATGTAGAAATTAAAATTAAATCTTCTAAAATATAGCCCTCCATTCCTCGGTCATTTGGCATATTAATTCCATGTTGATCACTCAACAGGTAAAGTCTCAGAAAATTATGAAGTCCAAGTGTCCATCAATGGCCGTAGGGGGTTCGAGGACAACAATGTGATGTTCAATCACCAAAAACTCCAAGCAACTCATTGTTGTCCTTTGTTTTTAATCTTTCCTCAACCCACTTACAAAAAAATATATATTTTTTGATTGGTATCCGGCCGTAATGACTGACTAATATGATCTCAAAAATACATATATATATATATATATATATATTTGGATTGATATCCGGCTGTATTGACTAACTAATATGAGAGATCAATCCCAACGCAGGATTTATACAAAAAATTACTTAGTAGTTAACCTAACTCTGATACTATATTAGAATATGTAAGAGAGAGAGAGAAAGAGAAATTTGTATCATATTAAATGTTGTAATAATGTATACAAGATTGCTTCATATAGAAGGAGATAAATCTAAGTATAGTAATGAATATAATATGGTATGTATAATAGATAAAATATATAGTTACTATATTTAACAAGTAGAATATTGACGATGTTAACTTTGATAAGTAAATTACTCTATTGCCCTTCATGATGTAAAATGAATTACTTAACTACCCTTGCCCTGTCTTTCCCTTGACAGCAATACAGCCACCATAGGCCCCTTACGGTAATTGGTCTCAGAGGTATTGATGCAGGGAAGGTAATGAGATGAACATTCGAACACAAACAACAACAACAAATTTAATAAAAAGATATTCTCTTTGGTAATAATACTAATTCTCCAAAATAAATTGGTTTTTTTTTTTTCTAAAGTTTACAATAGTTATTTATAATAGAACGAGGTTCTAATTAAGCTAAAAGATAAAATGAAAAAAACAATATGTGCTCATCAATCTTAAATCAAAGGAATTATAAAAATTATTAAAAATGAAAATATTTGCGTTAAGCTCAAATCTAAAAATTACAATGAAAAATACATGTTATGAACAAAAAAAAATCTAGTCCCAATTGGATTCGTTTAAATTGAGTTATATGTGAATCAATTATTTTCAAAACTAGCAAAATTACAAAATTGAAGACATAAACATTAAAAATTGTTCAAAATTCATCGTATGCCATGACGAAGCAATGAATATTGTTGGCCATGTAATTTTTCATATTTCGATCAAATTTCACATGATTCTAAAGACATGCCGTATTACGTCTATTAATGTTTTAACATTTATCTTGTTTTTCCTAAATTTCAAAAATTCTATAGCAAGCATGTATCCGATATGCATCAAATTCTCAAGTTAAGAATTGTATTTGCCGCGTATATCAATTGATGAGAGAGAGAGACGTGCGATATACGTAAGTTCTAGAGAGAGAGAGAGAGAGAGAGAGAGAGATTGGAGACATATTTGCATGGGGAGTGTTTCTTACCATATCCGGAAGTTGGGCAGAAACATAGGAGAAAAATTTGTGTAATGATAGGGTAGGGATGCATGTGTGAATAGCTAAGAAACAAATAAAGAGTTGAATGAATCAATATAAAACGTGGCTGATAATACTCTTTTGACTATTTTGTATCTATCTATATCTCTATAGGTTTGTATGTGCACTTGTCCCTCTTTAACACCCCTACCTCTTTTCTACAAAAACCAATCTCTACCATCCATTTCTTTCTCTTCTTCTATCATCGTAATCCACCTCACTTTCCTTTCACATGGATTCTCTCTATCTCTCTCTAATTATATGTTTCTATGTGCACTTGTCCCTCTTTGACACCCTAACCTGACTTTTCAACTAGAGCAAATCATTACCAATCATTCCTTTCCATTCTATTTAAGCTAATCCACCACACTCTCATTGACAATCCCCAACTCAGCAATTCTCTCTCTCTCTCTCAAATTAATTAGAAAAACTGTCATTTGTTGTTGATTATCTTGAGCTTTGTTCTAAAAGAGAGAGAGAACTGAAGAATCATCTTTGCACTTCTCTCTCCTATATTGGTTGTGAGCTTATCTTTGCTTCGCTTCTCACACCAATTTGTATCTGTGAGAGAGCTTTCTCTTTCTTTGGGTTTCTCTTTTGCAGCTCTTATTCTTGATACATTTATATAACTACATTTGCACATGTAAGCTCTCTCTCTCTTTCTTTTCCTTGAATCTCTATTTCAATCACATTCTGTATGATAAATCTCAAGACATACTTCATTTTGAAGGTGGTTGTTAGGTCTTCAATAAGATATTGGCTTGTTATTAGGAAGAAATGGTTGGAATCATCATGCTATTCATCTAAATATAGGCATTTGATTGATTTATTCATCATTACAGCTCCTAATATTAACTAAGTTTTCATCAATCTTACAAAATTCTTTAAAATATCATGGAAACTATTTTCATATATGTGATCACAACCTATCAAATTAATTTGAAAAATTATTCACAAATATCATTTTTATATCATGGAACTGACGAGAAAATTATTCAAAAAATTCTGGCGTTGTTGAATGAAAAGTTTACAACCCTAATTTCGAAATTTAAAATCCCAAATCTGAAACCCTAATTTCAAAATTTTAAATCCCAAATCTGAAACCCTAATTTCAAAATTTTAAATCCCAAATCTGAAACCTAATTTCAAAATTTAAAATCCCAAATCTGAAACCCTAATTTCAAAATTTAAAATCCCAAATCTAAAATGAAATCCCTCATTTATGCGATACAAACCTGAAGTGGGTGTTTGATGAAGGTGTTCCGCCGGTGGTGTGCTTCCTCTTCGTCGCCGGTCTTCTTCGGTTGAGAGAGGGAGAAGATGGGTTGGATCAAACACAGCCTCTTCGTCGTCGGTCTTCTTCGGCTGAGAGAGGGAGAAGAAGATGGGTTGGATCAAACATGGCCTCTTCGTCGGTCTTCTTCGGCTGAGAGAGAGAGAAGAAGATGGGTTGGAGCAAACACTGGTTTGGATCAAACACGGCTTTCGTAAGGGAGAAGAAGGAATGAAATGGCTTTTCTAAAACCGGTTTTTATTAAAAATGTTTTTGGTTCAAAAACGACTTTTGTAAAACCGTTTTCAAAAAAAAAAAATTTCTCAAAAACGACTTTGCTAAAACCGTTTTTAAAAAAAAAAAATTTGGTCATAAAATATTTATTTAAAAAACGGTTTTTCTAAAACCGGTTTTAAAAAAAAAAATTTTGGCCATAAAATATTTATGTTGAAAATATAAATTAAAAAAAAATTAATTGGAAAACGGTTTTACAAAAACCGTTTTTAATTAATTCAAAATAATTAAAATCTTAATCAAAAACGGCTTTAGAAAAGCCGGTTTTCATTTTCAAATTTTATTATTATTTTAATCGATGAAAACGGTTTTGGGAAAGCCGGTTTCTGAAAAACGGCATTTGAAAAACCGTTTTACCCTACTTTGGGAATAAAGATAAAAGTACACCCTAAAATGGGACTAAAATGTTCAAAATGGCACAAAGAGGGAAATTGGCCCTGGTAATCCATGTCACAATAATGATATGGTGTAACCCACCAATCAAAATTCAATAATAGACTAGTTGGCATCCTTGTCACCAAACAGCCTCTGTTTGCCGTTTCCGTTTGCAGTTCTTCAATTTTTAAATCAATTCGCATTTTTCCTCTCACATGTTTTTAAATTTAGGCTCTCATACCATAAATTTAAATTTGAATTTATTTTTACCCAAAAAGTGTATGTGTGAAAATAGTGGGTGTGTTTGATTTATGTTTTGAGATAAATTTTTTTCAAAAAAATTGAGAAGAGAATTTAAAAAAAAAATTAGTTTGTTTGATTGTATATTTTGAAAATAGTTTTGGAATTTAGGAGTTTAAGATAATTTTATATTTTGTTATAGTTGAGTAGATGCATGTGAGAGAAAAAATGATTGAAAATGAAAGAGGAGAGAGAAAAAGTTATTAATTGATATATAGGAGAGAAAAAGTGATTTTGAAAAAAAAAATTCAAAAAATTTGAACTAAACAAAATTTAAAAAAATTTCTCAAAAATTATATTTTGAGATACAAACCAAGCAAGCCCAATATATTTATAAGGACATTTTTTGCAAAATGACCAACCTACCTATATATTGAGTTCGATGCCTATGGGTGTGTTTGGTTTGTATTTTGAGATAAATTTTAAAAAATAATAATAATAATTGGGAAGAGAGTTTATAATTTTTTTTAGTTTGTTTGGTTGTATATTTTAAAAATAGTTTTAGAGTTTGGGTGTTTGGAATGATTTGATATTTTGTTGTACTTGAATAGATATGTGTGTAAGAGAAAAAATGGTTGAAAATGAGAGATGAGAGAGAAAAAGAATTTGTATCATGCTTTGAAACAAAATTTTTTGTGGCCTGGAATGAAAAAGTGCATTGCAGATTTTGTGACTAGATGTTTACATTGCCAACAAGTTAAAGCTGAACATCAATGACCCGCTGGTTTGTTACAGCTGGTCCAATACCGGAATAAAAATGGGAGCACATTACCATGGACTTTATTGTAGGATTGCCTTGCTTTTCTCGAGGTATGGATTCTATCTGGGTTATAGTTGATCGTTTGACTAAATATGTCCATTTTCTACCTGTCAAAACTATTTATAATGCAGATAAGTTAGCTAATATGTATGTGAATGAAATTGCGAGATTACATAGCGTATTAGTATCTATTGTGTCTGACAGAGATTCGAAGTTTACATCAAGGTTCTAGCAGAGTTTGTAACAGGCTTTGGGGACAGAACTGAGGTTGAGTAGTGCTTATCACCCACAGACAGATGGTCAAACTGAACGAACCAATCAAACCTTAGAAGTTATGCTCAAAATGTGCGTGTTAGATTTCCAAGGAAATTGGGAGACCTATTTGCCATTACCTAAGTTTGTGTACAACAACAGCTACCATTGAAGCATTGGAATGGCTCCTTACGAAGCTTTGTATGGGAGAAAATGCCGATCTTCGATATATTGGGCTGAGGTAGGTGATAGACCTTTGTTGGGACCGGAACTTGTTCAAGAAACAACCGAAAATGTGAAATTGATTCAGTAAAGGTTGAAAACTACACAGAGTTGTCAGAAGAGCTATGTAGAAGTTCGAAGTAGAGACAGAGAATATGAACTCGGGGACCACATGTTCATAAAAGTGACCCCTATAAAAGGACAAACTCGGTTTGGTGTTAAGGGCAATCTGGCCCCAAGGTATGTTGGGCCATATGAGATTCTCGAAAGGATCAACCCGGTAACGTACCGAGTGGCCTTATCCTCAGTAATGGAACACATGGACAATGTTTTTCACATATCTATGCTTCGAGAGTATTTGAGAGATCCATTCCATGTCATTGAACCGACTCATGTACTCTTGAAAGATGATTATACGTACGAAGAACGGCCAATTCAAATTGTCAACCGAAGGGTCAAAAGATTGAGAAATAAAGAAATACCATTAGTAAAAGTTGATTGGCAAAACCATGGAGGTACTTATGCAACTTGGGAAACGGAAGAAAACATAATGAAAAGATATCATGAACTGTTCCTTTTGGACCCGGTGTTCTTCCAGAATGAAGGTAATTCGAGTTTGGAGGACCAAACTCTTTTAAGAGGGGAAGATTGTAACAACCCCAACCCATGATTAACGTTTAATCAATGATTTCATGTGCCTAATAAATTACCAAGATCAAATTTTGGATTTATTACATATATGTTGCATTATTTGTGTTCCTATCTGTTTATTGTAAGAATATCTATTTGAGATTTTGCTATATTTTGCGAATTGAAGGCCTCATCGGCATCTGATTCAGAAGTTGACTTGGTATATATGTTATGTGAGATTTTTAGAATTTTATGGTAGGTTCAATTGAAATTCGATTTGGAACGATTAAATTAGAATAATTAATGTCAATGTGATTTACCTAAGTCAATTTTAATTAAGCCACTTTAATTAAGCTTATATAAGGCTACTTTGACTCTCTTATTTTACTTTACACCCTCATTTCCTATCCCTTGAGCTCATAAACGTGAGAGGAAGAGAGAATTAGAGAGTGAGAGTTGATCTCAAGAAGCAAGGGAAGAATTGCTAGGAATTAAAGGAGAATTAGAGAATTGAGTTAGGATTCACCAAGAGTTCAAAGAATTGAAGACTTTAGGTAAGAAACCAAGCCTTCAGTCTAGAAGTTGAGTTGATTCATCCATGAATTTAAGTGAATTGAGCTAGGAGATGTAAGAATCAAGCTTAAGAAGTAGGAAGGAAGATCAATTCATATATGCATGTACATTTCATTACATTTGGAGCATGTTTGCTAGGAATTCTCTCATGTATGTCATAAATTGAGCTTAGTTGTAGGAATTTATCATGTTTTACATCATTTCATTTCATTTTATCATGATTTGGAAACTTGTGGCTCAAATCATTCCATGGATGTTATGTTCTTGGAGTATTCGTGAAGTTTAAGTTGAATTTGTGAGCAATTGACATGTTTTTGGGCCTTGATTTCATGAAATGATCTTTAAAGCATGATGTTTTGTGAGTTTTTAAATGTTTTCCAAAATTTTGACCCAAAAGGATGAGTTTTGAAGTGTTGAATTCTTGTTTTGAACTTTGGAAGCAAATCTGGAAAACCCAGAATTTTGCTTCCATGCTCAAGCGAAGGTTCCCATGCTCGAGCGACCACTTTCATTTTCACATTTCTACTCGAGCGACAAAAGTGTGGCCCGAGCGTAAATTGCATGCTCTCAGAAGTTTGCGTGTTTTGCAGTCCGCTCGAGCGACAAAAGTTATGCTCGAGCGAGGACTTGGCTCTCACGCTCGAACGACCGTCGAGCGGAGATTGCATGCAACCAGAACTTTTTCATGCTTTGTGGACAGCTCGAGCGAAGGAGTGTGCGCTCGAGCGACCACTTACATTGGCATGTCCGCTCGAGCGAAGGAAGCCACTCTCGAGCGAGACACCTGTTTCAGCAAAGTTTTTGTTAAGTGTTCCAACTGCATTTTAGCATCCTCATTCCATCCTAAGCACTCCTAGGCCATGATTAAGACTCCATAATGAGGTTAAAGGCTAGAAACACACTAAGAATAAATGAAATAAGTTATGTGCAACCGAGCGTATGTTTCAATGTATGAATCTGCCATGTTATGTAGGTCACGCGCCTCAAGATAAGTGAATTGCTCACTCTGCTATCTATTTGGAGCTACCAATTATCTGTGAGTAATAACTTTATAAAGTTATGTTCAATGTTAAATATTTTCTGAACATTATGACATGAAATGATTAGTTTCCTGAAATGCTACGCTATGTTTGAAATGAATGAATGATTGTCCCAGATTTTGAAATGTATTCGTGGCATCCTTAGTATCATATGATATGCGTCCCTTTATGGGTCATCAGAAACGTCTCTGTGCACATGAGTCATCAGAAAGCCTCCACGGCCGTCCCTTGTGAGTCATCAAATTTGTTAATGCTAATGGATGTACCATGTACTATGATTTGATATATGTACGAGCTTTGAATACAAATGTAACTATACCTATGAATCTGTTTATGTATGGACATCATTCAATAAAATCTTTACTCTTTATTATTAACTAGGCTTTTGCTCACTTTATATTATGTATGTAGGTGAGCAGGCACGTGACCAGGCCCAGAGTTGACGGCCTATGTTACAGTTTTTGTCAGCCAACCTTTGTGCCTCTGAGGAGGTTCTTGATGAAGTCAAGCTTAGTGGCTGCTTTTGTAATAGTACTAGATCATGTTTATACCATGTTTTGTATTTGGACAAGAATTCTGATAACATGTGCATGGAGTGATGTGTAAATACTATATCTTTTGTCGTCACTCACAAGTTTATAAAAGTTTTAAGTTGTTTGTCCCATGTATGTCTCCACAGCTCACTGGACTACGTATATGTTGTATATTCACTTCTGTAGCCCCTAACTATATGTTATTTGAGCCAAGAGGCCTTTAGTAATCCAAGGATTACTGGCCGGTTACGATGCTAAACCCATAGGGGCGGGTTAGGGTCGCAACAATAATAACCCTTACTATCTCTCTCTAAATCACCCTTCTCTCTCTCTAAATCACCTCCCCCCCATTTCTTTCTCCTTCAGCGCTAAGTCGACTTTCCTCTGACTATTTATTGCTGCAGCTTCGCCCTCTTGAGGAGCATGTTTGCTCTCTCCCTCTCAGACAGAGACTTCACGGCTGGTAGAGACAAAACGGCGTCAAGAGATCTCCACCCTTTTGCAAGAAAGCAAGACTTTAATGACGGTACTGGCGATGTGAAAGGTCAGATCGAGATCTGCCTTCAACGATCAGGTCAGATCGAGATCTGCCGTCGATAATCAGATCGCACTATCGTCGATCTTGCCACACAATGTCATTCCAAAAATATCTTCATCGACCATGCCCTAATTTCCCTTTCTCTATCAAATCACTGATCTTCTCTGTTGAATCGCTATCATCGGAGCCCCTTCCCATTATGATCGTTATAGTGTCTCTGTCGAAGAGTTCGAGAGATGACTTTTCTTGCCCCTACAAAAGACTTTTTACCTCAAATCAACATCGTCAATAGAGTCAAGATTGTGATCGTCGACGGTGGTTGTACGAAGGCGAAAAGAGCTATTGATTTGGGTAAGAACTTGGATAATCTATAGTTTGAGAACAATGTTGGTGTTGAATTGGGAAAATTTAGGGTTTTACAGAGAGAATCCAATCTAGTCTACGATGACATAAATTTAGAGAGTTTGGAGCCTCCAAGAGTTCATACTAGTGATGAATAACCACAAATCTATTGTGTTTTTAACATATAAACTCTCTTCAGATCTCTCTTCCTCTATGTTGTGTTGTAATATGTCGCATTTTTTGTTATTATTATTATTAATTTTGTTATTTTGATGTGTGTGTGTTTGATCATTGTATAAGATCGGTGGATCTGGTATGGACCTCCAAGTGTTTGTTGAAATGACTCAAAAACAAAATCATAAAAGAGAGAGAGAGAGAGAGAGAGAGAGAGAGAGAGAGATGTGAGCAAAGAACTATCAACAGATAGTGGATCCAAAAAAATTGAACAGATATTTTCAACAGATAGGAAAAAAATAAAAATTTAAATAGATAAGAAAATGAACAAATATAAATATTGTTGTTGTTGAACAGATTTGTTCAATATTTGAATAGATCTATTCAAAATTTGAACAGACAGTGCCTTGGTGTATTTTAATAACAAAGATTTGAATAGATAAAAAATCAACAAATAAAATTCTGGGAAAAAAATTAAACAGATAATAAAATTTAGAAAGATAGATTTAAATAGATAAGAAAAAAAATTGAACAGATAATAAAATTTGGATAGATATTTGCATAGATAAGGGGAAAAATTGAACATATAGTCAAAATATTAAACAGAAAAAAAAATTTGAACAAATAGTTAAAAAAATTCAATAGATAGATTAAAGGGTAACATTGAAAATAAAATGTCCTCCAAAATAACAAAAGGAATTCTCACCAAACTATTTCACAAATGGTGAAACTCTTACCAACAAAAAATATCTACTAGACCTAATGCCTTACGTAATTGCTAGATTGGATTTTTCAACAATTTTCTATTTTAGTTTTGAATCAATATTTTTTCATTTTTCCTGCTTGAAATTTTCTTTGTATGAAAATTTTCGAAGGCCACATTGCTTTTTCATGATCTATATTAAGAGCTTGTTTAGGGTACATTAAAATAGCCTTTTTTTATTTTTTTATTTTTTATCTTTTTTGGATCACGTCACCTCTTTAATTTTCTCAATATCCTTTCGTAAAAAATCAAAATGTGCACTTATTTAAATCATCCAAAACAACGCTTAAGTGTTGTTTTGGGATTTTGTTATTTTTTGACTCTTTTTTTTGGGCTTATTTTCATTTTTAGTGAGCTTTTAAAAAAAAATCAAAAAACTTTGAAGTTCTAGATTCAGCTCGACAAGACAAACCAAAAAATTATATATATATATATATATATATATATATTTATTTATTTAAAAATTCTAAAAAAATTTGAAAAATCCAAAAATAAGTTGCTACAGATAAAGGGATTACTCTTCCTCTATTATGTATGTTCACTTCTTTCCATCTTAGTACCAATGTGGCTATCATTGCTATTTCACAAAACCATGGTTTTGAAAATGAGAAGTTCATTTGATTAATCGCATACAGAAATGTGCCTTTATATGAACTGTATTAAGTTGCTACAGATAAAGGGAATTATTTAATTACTGTAAACATGCTTGTACACTATGCTTGTTCCTTCTACAATGTTCATGGGAGCTTGACAAACTTTCCTTTGTTATTGTCTGCCCAAATGATAATTGCTGAAGAGTGTCCTCATTGAGCCTACCAGTGGTAATACTGGTATTGGCTTGGCTTTTATGGCAGTAGCTAAGGGTTGTAAACTAATCATTACCATGCCTGCTTCTATGAGTCTGGAAAGGAGAATTATTCTCTGAGCTTTTGAAGCTGAGTTGGTTCTTACAGATCCTGCTAGGGACATGAAAGGGGCTGTTCAAAAGGTGGAAGAAATAAAGGAAAAGACCCCCAATGCCTACATTTTTTAGCAATTTGAAAACCCTGCCAACCCAAAGGTATTATGGCACCAGTATTTTTCAGTTTCTGTATTATCACTTATCAGCATATGTTGGTAGTTGATTGGATAGATTAATTATTTGATATATATCATCTGTTTAGGTCCATTATGAGACTGTTAGAATAGGAAATAATATTGCATATATTTTATTCTTATTTGATTTTATTTTTCCGTGATTATTGTAATGGGCTGGCCCATAATTTATGCCTGATAGCACTCCTGTAATTACGCTTTATTATCAATATAAAAAGGGATGAGGTCTCACTCATTCCCCAGCTCTTTCTCTTCTCTAAAATCTTTATGGTATTAAAGCCATCCGTACCCTAGCAACCCTAATCCAGCCATAACCTAATTCTTTCATACCTTCTCACACCAAGAGTCAACACCAGTCCCACCCAACCCTCTGACACCCCTTGCCCAGGCCCTCGGCACTCTAGAACAGTCCTCCTAGGCTCCCTGACTGCCTATTAGGGTTAGTCAGCAATCTTCTCTATTCAATGGTCAGAATTATCTAGCGTGGCCGCAAAGTCTGACTATTTTTTTGAAGAGCACAGGGAAGATGGAGTATGTTGATGGTAGAATACAGGGACCTAGCACTACGGACCCTAGTTATAATCAGTGGGAAATCACCAATTCTCTCATCATGGGTTAGTTGATCCACTCTATGGTCCGTGAGATTGAAGAGGGCTATTTGGCTATGGACACTGCACAGGACATTCGGGAGGTTATAGTTACCACTTACTCCCGCAAAAGGAACTTCTCACAGACTTTTGAGTTATGTTGCTCCATTGAAAGGTCGGTATAGGGTGAGATGACTGTTATCCAGTATTTTACCTTCCTTAGCAATGGATGGAAGCGATTTGACCATCTTCAAGATTATAAACTTGTCTGCCCCATGGATTCTGCTAGTTACCGAAAGTTTGTAGAACATGTACGAGTCTTCAAGTTCTTAGAAGGCATGAGTGTGCGGTATGATCCAGTTTGAAGTAGAGTACTTGGTATGGATATGCTTCATTCTCTCCAGGAAGCTTTTTCTTATGTGCAGAATAAGGAGGATCGCCGCTCCACGATGCTTGCTTCTCCCACTATTAATCGTTTTGCCTTGGTTTTTGCACCCCTGAAGATGGAGAGCGTATGACTTGTGGTTCTCGTCTTTCCTCTGAGAAGGATGCTCTTTTTTTGTGACTACTGTTGTAGACCTCGACACATACGTGAGACTTGCTGGAAGCTACATGAGACTCCATCTGGTGGCCAAGGAGATCGTCCTGATTCTTGAGGGGTAGGTCGAGCCAGTCTAGAGACCGAGGGACCAATGCTCAGGTACATCTTTCTGACACGGTTAAGCACCACTTTCAGCTTCCGTTGTCTCACTGGCTGCTGATGTTTCTGGGTTGTTTGCCTCAGAGTTTGAGATTGTTCTTCGCCACTTGCTAGACCGTCGAGCCTCTATTACTGTCTTCGGTGCATCCTCTTCTTCCTTTGCCAACTCACGTAACTTGGCTTCCTTTACAAGTGCATTGCTATTTCATAAGACTGTTCTTTGGATTATTGATTTGGGTGCTTCCGACCATATGTTTGGTTCCTCTAATTTGTTCTCAGAGTATATACCCTCCTCAGGTCAGGAAAAAGTGCGTATTGCTGACGGTACTATTTCATCTGTGTAAGGGAAAGGTTTAATTCATGTCACCTCTTCCCTTCCTTTATCCTCTGTACTCTATGTTCCCAATTTTAGTGTTAATCTTTTATCTTTGAGTTGTATAACTCGTGATTTGAATTGTAGCGTGACGTTTTTTTCCTAATCATTATCTTTTTTAGGACCTTATCACGAGAAAGAGGATTGGTAGTGGTAGAGAGGACCATGGTCTCAACATTCTGGATCAGACTGATAAGCTGGCTTGTTTATCTATTTAGTTACCATCCACCAAGGAAGACCTTTGGCTGTGGCACCGTCGCTTAAGACATCCCTCATTTTTACTACTTAAGCATCTTTTTCTTCTGTTTTTGAGAAAAATAACGTGTCTGATTTTTAGTGAGTCATGTCAACGTGGAAAATAACACAGAGTTTTTTTTGCTCCTTCTATTAATAATAGTTCAGTTCCATTTTCTTTGATTCATTTTGATATATGGGGTCCCTCATATTTTTGTGTCTTTAAAGGGAAAAAAATGGTTTGTTACTTTCATAGATGACTATTCTAGGGCCACTTAGTTACATTTGATGAAAGACAAGAGTGAGGAGTTTTCTGTGTTTCAAAACTTTCATAGAATGATTTGTACTCAGTTTGGGGCGGTTGTAAAAATTTTGTATTCTGATAATGTGGGGGAATATATTGACTTTGGTCTTGCTAGTTATTTTGCTACTCATGGTATTATTCACAAAACTTCATGCACTAATACCCCTTAACAAAATGGTGTTGCAGAATGAAAAAATCGACATCTCATTGATTTGGCCCATTGCCTATTTTTTGAAATGCGTGTCACTCGCGCATATTGGAGGGAAACAGTTCTCACTGTAGCTTATTTGATTAATCGTCTTTCCACTCAAGTCCTTCAAAAACAAATATCTCTTCAGGTTTTGTTCGGATCCACCTCTTCTGGGTTCTCTATTCCTCCCTAAGTCCTTTGGATTTGTTTATTTTGTCCATAATCATTCACCCACGTGTGGTAAATTGGATTCTAGGTTTTTTAAGTATGTTTTCCTGGGTTACTCTGCCACCCAAAAGGGTTATAAGTGTTATCATCCTCCATCTTGTAAATGGTTTGTCTCCATGGATGTCACTTTCTTTGAGTCTCAGTCTTACTTTCAAACCTCCCCAATGTTATAGTCATCCCTTCAAGGGAAGCCTTGGTGTGAAGAGATTCCTGTTCCATTACCACCAGTGGTTGAACAGATAGAGGATGTTGAGCCAACAATTGTTATGGAAAAGGAAGAAGGAAAAGTTTATGCCAGGGAAAAAGATAGACATAAAGTCACTTGGATGCAAGACACTATTTTTAATCCTCTACTGCCAACTTCTTCTCTAGATGAGTGTCCAGAGTAATTCCTCTCTCCTGAGAGTCCAGGTAATTCTAATCCTAATGTTTCTATTCTTGAGTTTTCAGATCTTTATGTTCCTATTGCTAATAGGAGGGGGGGTTACGTCATGTACTTAGCATCTTATTTCTAATCATGTCTCATATTCTAATTTATCTCCCTTATATAAAGTCTTTCTTTCTAAGATTTCATTTGTAAGTTTGCCTAACAATTTCTAGGATGCTCTCTCTATTCCTAAGTGGAAACAGGTCATGATGGAGGAAATGAGAGCCCTTAGCAAGAATGGCACTTGGGAGATAGTGGAGTTACTTAGTGGCAAAAATCTAGTTGGTTGTAAGTGGGTGTACACTGTAAAACACAAAGCAGACAGTTCCATAGAACGGTACAAAGCAAGACTGGTTACTAAGGGCTTCACTCAGACTTATGGGGTAAATTATCAGGATACACTTGCACCAGTTGCTAAGATGAACTCTGTGAGAATACTGCTATCCCTTACAGCAAATTTGGATTGGCCACTTCATCAGTTTGATGTGAAGAATGCCTTCCGTCATGGAGATTTAGAAGAAGTCTATATGGATATTTCCCCTGGGGTCGAAGATGCTAGGTCCAAGGGTAAAGTGTGCAGGCTCCAGAAGTTACTTTATGGACTAAAGCAATCTCCTAGGATTTGGTTTGAAAGGTTTGCTCAAGTTATGTTGAAATATGGGTTCAAGCAGAGTTAGGTTGATCATACCTTATTTGTCAAACACTCATCACTTGGTAAGACTACAACCTTAATTATTTATGTTGATGATATTGTTCTGACAGATGATGACGTTGAAGAAATTCGTCGGTTGAAGGAGTACCTCGTCAAGGAGTTTGAAATCAAGGACTTGGGCACTTTGAAGTACTTTCTGGGTATTGAAGTAGCTATGTTCAAGGATGGTATTTTCATATGCCAGAGGAAGTATGTACTTGACTTGCTAAAGGAGACTGGGATGTTTGGAACTAGATCATGTGACACACCTCTAGAATCGGGTCAGAAGCTAAGTGAGGATCAAGGGGGAGAGCTAGTGGACAAGGGGAGATACCAGAGATTAGTAGGGAAGCTTATACACTTATCCCATTCGTACCCAGACATTACTATTGCAGTACATATGATTAGCTAGTTTATGCATGCTCCTAAAACTACTCACTTAGAGGCAGTTATGAGGATTTTGAGATACCTGAAATCTTCTCTTGGAAATGGTCTCTATTTCTCAAAACATGGTCATCTTAGTGTGGAGACTTTTATTGATGCAGATTGGGCTGGATCAGTCATTGATAGACGATCAACTTTTGGATATCACACATTTGTTGAAGGTAACCTGGTCACTTGGTGTAGTAAGAAACAAAATGTGGTTACTAGATCCAGTGCCGAGGCATAATTCAAGGTTATGGCTCAAGGTGTATGCAAGTTGTTGTGGATTAGATTATTGTTAAGAGACTTGGGGATTCATCAGACTGATTCCATGAGGTTGTAGGCGGCTATCAACATAGCTCATAATCTGGTTCAGCATGACAGAACCAAGCACTTTGAGATTGATAGGCACTTCATCAAGGAAAAACTCACTAGTGGCATCATATACACTCCATTTGTGAAGATTGGTGATCAACTGGCGGATGTTCTTACCAAAGGAATAGGGAATAAACCATTTCATGACATTCTCACCAAGCTGGGTATGAGAAATATCTTCGCACTAGCTTGAGAGGGAGTGTTAGAATAGGAAATAATATTGCATATATTTTATTCTTATTTGATTTTATTTTCCCTTGATTGATGTAATGGGCTGGCCCGTAATTTATATCTGATAACACTCTTGTAATTACGCATTGTTATCAATATAAAAGGGGATGAGGTCTCACTCATTCCCTAACTCTTTCTCTTCTCTAAAAACTTCAGAGACCGCTGGACCAGAGATCTGGAAAGGCCCAGGTGGGAAAGTTGATGCCTTTGTTTCTGGGATAGGCACAGGTGGTACAATTACAGGTGTTAGGAGGTACCTTAAAGAGCAAAACCCTGAGATTAAGGTTAATCTTTTTCATTCTCTGATTTTATTGGAAAAGTAAAGTTTAATGAACTCCTCTCTCTCTCTCGTTAATCTGTGTTCTTTTTCTTGTATTGCTGCTGGTGCCCTTCTTTATTCATATATAGCTATCTGGTGTAGAACCAGTTGAAAGTGCAGTTTTAAATGGAGGAAAACCTAGTGAGTTGTGCTTTCCAACATGTCTCCCCATTTTCTATCCTGGTTTGGTGTCAACAATATTCTTGTATTTCTGGTGCATTCTTTCTTCTTTTAGATATTTTGTTGGCTTTGACAAGTTGGAATATATGATTTGGAATGAACTTGTGTTTCGCAATCATCATTAGGCATGGTTGTTACATGTGATTTTGGGAAACAAGCTAGGATTTTGGACATGATAATTTCTAACATCTGGGCACGTAGACACAACTGTGTATTTGGTTATGGATTTACTATGATGAACTTATTTGTTTGTGACTTTGTTTCTGTACGCAGAAGAATGATAGAAAACAAAGTTATTATTATGTAACAGGATTGACAAAAACGAAGACCTGGTGTACTTTGCTGCTCTGCTAGATAGGTGGACTAGTTCACCTAAGCAGTCTAATTGTTTCAGCAGAGAGTACTTGTCTGTTGGGGGCTTTTCCCCCACTTCTATTGCGGGGGTTTCGGGTGATTAAACTGTTGTCAAAGTAGTCCTATGATATGCTATGGAATATGTCAATGCAAACATTAGTAATGTTGAATAATGTTTAAAGCTTCATCATAATATACATTTTAAATTAGAAGCATTCACCTAATTAGGTGTGAACCTTAAACTTCAACATTTGACCGACTCAAATTTAAAGAATTAGAATAATCAGATGTACAACTTACAATGTAATATCAAGGGAACGAACTTGAAAGTACAACTTGGAAGTACATTTACAATCAGATGTACAATTATCAAGGAAACGAACTTGGAAGTACAACTTACAATGTAATATATATATATATATATATATATATATATTTGCTTAAAATGATTTATTGTTGTTTATATGTTTTGAGGTTTTTTCATTGGCTAGTGTAGGTCGGTTCCCATAGATCAAGGGCTTACCAATTATTAATTGACCAAACTCATGATTCTTCTGTGATGATCATAATAAATTGACCAATTAATTGGAAAAAAAAAAGAGTGAATAGATATCAAACTACTTCAAATGGCTTGTCTTACAAACAAATGCCATTTTTCACTACTTGAGAGAGTGATAAGCAGTGGTTATTTTGTGTCTGAATTTTGTTGGTGCTTTCATATATAATGAAGACTTTCAATACTTGTGTTGAGGATCATTACTGCTTCAAAAATAATGTTATCCTTTTTTAAAGTTCAAGTTGCCTAATGATTCGCTTTGTGTGGCAAATTACAAAACATGCTTGGTGTAGCTTGTTCAGTACTGATAGTAACCTTGTGACAAAATCTTTAGGCTCTCTTGTTAAATACTAAACTTACGACACGTTCCTTAGGCTTGACCTAGTTTCAGATTGTCTGTTGCATCTCAACATGTCTATAATGTATCTAATGACCAGTGATGTCAATGATATGTAAACTATAAAATGTTTGTTTGTTATTTTCTAGCACGATAAGATTTTCACAATTTTCTTTTTCTAAATGCTTAACAGCACTTTTGATGCTATCAAGCTTTATTGGCTTTTTTCATTAGCAAACTCTAATAATTTTTCATGCCAAAATCTCTCTCTCTCTCTCTCTCTCTCTCTCTCTCACACACACACACACACACACACACACACACACACACAGATACTCCTGTCGTAAAGGGGAGGCTTTAGTGCTTATCTTTGAATGTAGAAAAGGGACTAATTTTCTAGTTTTAATATTGTTGGGAATGTTTTGTATGTTAGACTTGTATCACAACCATCGATCAACATGCTTTGTAACTAGCCATTGGTCAATGTCATGTGAATATCCTATCACCATTTTTTATACAAAAAATTGTGTGCTGAGTGTCACGAATGACCTGGTATGAATATTTTTCTTTAACATGTTCTGTAAAAGATTTAATTTTCTCATTTGTTGGATAAAAGCAAAGATTGGCTGCTAATCATTCTAGTCTTCTATTGTTGATTTTCTTGTATTAAGTGTAGTGCTTTATCAAAAGGCTGGGGCTCACCCCTCTGTACACCCTAGATTAATCAAGCAGCATATCTTTCCTTGGGCAAACTTCACTTTACCCTCCCTATGGTTTGGGCCATGTACTGTTTGTCCCCTAACATTTGGAAATGACCACATAACTACCTTGTGGTTTGTAGATTGAAGTCCACCATTAGGCCCGTTAACGATTTAATGAAAAAGACTAAAATATCTCTATATTTTCATCATTTGTTTGGAAGACAAAGTGCACTTTAACCCCCTATGCTTTATTCCATGTGTGGTTTACTCCTTTAACATTTGAAAATGACCGCATAACCCCCTTGTGGTTTGTGGACTAAAGTGCACCATTAGGCCCGTTGATGATTTAATGAAAAAGACTAAAATACCTTTATATTTTCGTCATTTGTTTAGAAGGCAAAGTGCACTTTAATCCCTATGCTTTATTCTATGTGTGATTTATCCCCTTGAAATTTGAAAATGAGCATATAATCCCTTTATGTTTGCCAAGTTGGATGGAATGTTTAACAGTACACTTTAGTTCACAAACCACATGTGGGTTGTGTGGTTATTTCCAAATGTTAGGGGGGTAAACCGTACATGGCCCAAACCACGGGGTAAAGTGAAGTTTGCCCTTTCCTTTTTATTGCTCTCTACATGCTACACCTGCATGTTTTTAAGCACAAGTTCGTAAGAATTGTGCTTGCAATAATGATACAAACAATGCCTAAAAGTGATTCAGTTATGTGAATATTTATGCCAAAAACAGCACAGTTAGAGATTTCAAAGAATTTGCTTCCTTATTATGGTTTATATTTGGATGGATTTCATGTACAATATGTGATGTCATTTTGCCAATATACTGTTTGTGGTTGTTAACAGGGACTAAGAAAACCTTAAATATGGGTTTTCTTGCATGCAATTTGAAATGCATTGTTGAAAATTCAATGTGGGTATTACTGTCTCATATTCTTGTGCTTGGTTATGAGTTTGGAAATACTGTTGAGTAAAATTTTCCAGCATGAAAAAGAAAATCCATACTTTGTTGATGACATCAAATTCACTGTTGATATATCTGTATTCACTTTAATAATTTGAGCTGCAATTTTATTTTTATTTTTTTTTGGTATCAACATTTGAAACCATGTATGAGAACATCTAACCAACTTATTGCATGTGCAATAGCCATTTATCTTCTTTTCTGGTGGCCATCACAGCATTACCTAATACTTAGAATTTCTATAATTGCAAATTTTTGTTAATCTTTGAGCTTTCAAGAAGAGCAATATCTTTGTTTATTTGAACTTGACATATTACATGCTGTAATGTTTGAGGCCCTCATAAAATTCAAGGAATTGGTGCTGGTTTCATCCCTGGCGTAATGGATGTCACTTTAGTTGATAAAGTTGTTCAAGTAAGCCTCAAAAATCTTTCTAACAAGGCAGTCTCATTCATTTAGTAAACATGTGAATGAATCTAATCATGCATCACGCTTTGTGTATCATGATGAAAAGTAAAGCAAAAAAATAAAGAAAGAAATGATAAAGATGAAGAGAATTGATTGGTGGTTATGTGCTTCATTTTATCTGCAGCTTGGCATTTATATAGTCCTCAAAGTGTATAAACCATCACAAATCAGGGTGTTAGGGTAACCCTATGAGAATATTGCCTATATTCGGGTTCTCCTTTTTCCTTTTAGGCTTAGGAATTAGAGTTCTATATGAGTTCTATATAAGTGATGTATTCTTTTAGGCTTAGGAATTAGAGTTCTATATAAGTGATGTATTATTTGTTTTATTAATTCAGTTTAATATACAGTTTCATTCAGAAAACTTATATGGTATCAGAGCTTGGTTCGAAACCCTAGCAGCCATTGTTGAAGCTTTTTTGTTTCATTGAACTCTTTAGTTCAACCTTGTGAATACGTGCGACCCATCTTATTCGAGATTGGGTTCGGTTCATCTGGTCTTGGTTCGAGTCGACCCATTTGGTTCGTCTGGTCTTTGTTCAAGTCGATCGTGGTCAATCTCCTCTCTCACCAGACTCGCGATCCTGGTTTGCTCTTGTTCCTCTCAAATCGATTGACTCCATCGGGTTCAGTCTCTCACGATTTGGCTTCGTAAGGTGGTTCTCTCTGTCGTGAAGGTCTCTCTCTCTCTTGCGACCTCTATCTGACTCTAGCTTCTCCTTCTTGACTTCTCTCTTTGCTGCTGGTTCTGGGTATTTACACTTGAAGCCCTAATTTGTTTTATTTATACTTTGACCCATAACATTCTATAAACTTTGTTTTATTACATTGTTGAACACTAAAATCCAAGCCATCAAATGCAAATTCACCGGTGACAATTATGCCTATCGGGCCAGTGTTATAAAGAATTTTCTTCTTAGTCAGAAAAAATAGGGCTATGTTTCGGGTTCTGTTCCTCGTCCATCGGACCCAAAGGCGACAATATATCTGACTTTCTGTGATACTTGGGATTGTGATAATGCCCAAGTTTTGATTTGGTTTCATAAGTCTGTGGATGATCATATTGAAATGATGTTTTCCAAGTACAGTACTGCCAAGGAGAGATAGGATTATTTACTAGGTGTTTATCAACAATTCAACTTTGCCAAGCGGTATGAGTTGGAAACAGCTATGTAAAGTGCTCGTTAGTGAGATCAGACTATTCAGGACTTCTATATTGAGATGACAGGTCTCTGGGATCAGTTGGCTCTTATGGAACCACTTAGTCTCAAGATACTGGACGCTTATATTGAGTTTCGAGAGCAGGGTTATTTAGTGCAGTTCTTAATGGCTCTCTTCCCTTAGTATGAGGCTATCTGAGGTGACATCCTTCATCGGTCTCCTCTTCCCCCTGTGGATGCTATTGTTCGTCAGTTCCTCTCCGAGGAAACCTGACTTAAGACGACCAATCAGACTTTGCCTCCCTCTGTGTTCTTGGCTCCTGCTAAGCCTCCTTTATTATCGACTTCACCTCCTCATTAGCTTCAGGCCACTGCGAAACCCAAAAAAGGACCATTAGATCCAGATAAGTGTGCTTTTTGCCATCAGAGTGGTCATTGGAAGAACAACTGTCCCAAGAAGGGATGTTAACCTGCTCTATCTTCTCAAACATAATTCCACGGTCCTACTCCTGGTAGTTTTCGACCTCCTACCGCTTATACTACATCTACTCTGGCTCCTGATCTTGACTTGGCTTCCTTGAGTGCTCAGATTGCACAACTTCAATATATCCTGTCCACCTCTTAGCCATCCCCATCTGCCTCTGCTCTTACCTCTCTTTATTTAGGTTTGCTTGGATCCTCTTCAGGTATCCCTTCTTTTGTCTGGCTTTTTGATTCTAGTGCCTCTCATCATATGACTCTTCACATTTCCTTACTTCAAAACTGTATTCCCTCTCCTATTCCTATTACTATTAATATTGCTAATAGGTTTGGTATGTCTGTTCTATCTATTGGGTCTTTCTTACCCTCTGCCATGTCTGCTGTTACTATTTCCTTTGTTCTTTATGTCCCTCAATTATCTGTCAGTTTATTATCTATCAGTCAATTTGATGCTTCTAGTTTTGATGTTATCTTTTCCTCTTCTGTCTGTTGTATGTAGGATCGGGTGTCCAAGAAGCAGATTGGAACTGGCCGTAGAGTTGGAGATCTCTATATGGTGGAGCTTGCATCTCCCTTCATCCGCCTTTCTAGCTGCACTTTCTTCGTTTCAGTTAGATTCTTAGTTGAGTCAGTTTTACTTATGGCATTCTCGCCTCGGTCATTTGTTTGTTGATCGCTTACGGTCTTTAGCTCAGTCAGGATTGTTAGGTAAAGTTTCTCCTAGTCAAATTGATGAATATTGGGGGTGTTAACTTGCCAAAACGTCAGCTTTACCGTTTAATAAAAGTATGTCTATTTTTGTTTCTTCATTTTCTCTTGTGCATATTGATGTCTGGGGACCATCTCTCATTCTTACTAAAAGGGGTTCTGCATACTATGTGTCTTTTGTTGATGATTGCACCCACTATACTTAGGTTTATCTTATGACTCATAAATTTGATTTCTACCAAATATATTGTAACTTTTAGTCTATGATCACCACACAATTTGGATCTACCATTAAATTGTTACAGTCTAACTTAGGTGGGGAGTATTTTAAAACTAAGTTCTGTGAGTATCTGGCTAATTTAGGTACCATTCACCAAACTTCCTGTACTGACACATCAGTTCAAAATAGTCGTGTTGAGTGTAAACACCGTCATCTTCTTGAGACAGCTAGATCTCTCCTTTCTGTCTCTGTTTCGGCTCCCTTTTGGGGGCAAGCCGTTCTTACAACTGCTTTTCTTCTCAACCGTATACCTACCCCCTACTCTCTGGTCGTTCTCCTTATGAGGCTCTATTTTCCCAACTCCTCAATTACTCTCTCCTTTGTGTTTTTGGATTTGCATGTTTTGTCCTTCTTCCTGAAAGATAGGACAAAACTTAGTGCCCGATATGTCTTTTTGGGATACAGTCTTACTCAGAAAGGCTATCGCTGTTACGATCCTGTTTCCCGCTACCTTTATGTCTCTTACCATGTTGCCTTCCTAGAGTGTCTAGCTTATTTTCAACTTCCTTCTCTCATTGCTCCGTTTCTAAAGAAGATTTGGTTCATATTGATCCATTTCCTTCTGAGGTCCCTCTTGATGAGTACATCTCTATTGTTCCCCATGAGCTTGTTCCTTCTTCTCTATTGTTCCCCATGAGTCTATTCCATCATCTTCACCTCCTCCCTCGTCTACTCAATTCTCCTCTTCTGTTGTTAGTCTATTTTTGTCGCAAGGCTCTCCCTCCACCAGTTGTCTTTGCCCCTGTTGCTGATTCTCCTACTTCTGACGACCCTGATTTGGCTAATCGTAAGTATCCCTTTCGCGTCTGTAAATAGGTAGTCAAACTTGGTTTTGCTAAAACCTATTTTTCTCCTTCATATTGTACGTTTTTGTCTGCTATTTACTCTCTTTCAGAACCTCAGTCTTACAAGGAGGCCTGTCAGGATCTTGATTGGATTCAAGCTATGGAGGATGAGTTATCTGCATTATAAAAGACTAGTACTTGGGAGTTGGTTCCTCTGCTTGTTGGCAAGAATCTGATTGGTTGCAAATGGATCTATAAAGTCAAGACTCATTCTGATGGTTCTCTTGAGCGCTATACAACACACCTGGTTGCCAAAGGTTTCTTACAAGAATATGGTATTGATTATGAGGAGACTTTTGCTCCTGTTGTCAAGATGACTATTGTCCATACTTTGATCTCTATTGCTTCTGTTTGTCATTGGCCTCTTTATCAGATGAATGTTAAGAATGTTTTTCTTAATGGCCATTTCACTGAGGAGGTTTACATACATCATCCCCTTGGCCTTCACCATTCCTCGAGTTAGGTTTGTCGACTTTGGCGTGCTCTGTATGGTTTGAAGCAATCTCATCGTGCTTGGTATGATCGTTTTCAGACAGCTGTTACTGAGCTTGGGTTTCATCCTTGTGCCCATGACTCTGTATTGTTTTTCTTCCCCACCTCTGCTAGTTTTATTGCCTTATTATTATTATATGAAGATCATATGATCATCACTGGTTCTGACTCTTCTACTATCTTTGAGGTCAAGAAGCAAGCAGCATCTCTTTCGCAATTTCGAAATGAAGAATATTGGACTATTGCGATATTTTCTTGGTATTGAGGTTGCTTCTTCTCCCAAGGGCTACTTTCTGTCTCAGGCCAAGTATGCCAACAAAGTTATCCATCGTGCCGGTCTTACTAACACTAGCTTTCTGAAACCCCCATTGAGCTTAATGTGAAGCTCAACACTACTGATGGTGTTCCTCTAGACGATCCTACGTTATATCACGAGTTTGTGGGTTGCTTAGTCTATCTGATAGTTACTCGCTCTAATCTTGCTTATGTTGTCCATGTGATTAGTCAGTTTGTTTCTGCTCCTCGTTTTACACATTGGGCTGCTTTGATTCGGATTCTTCGCTATCTTTGCAGTACTATCTTTCAGGGCTTGCTATTATCTTCTACTTCTTCCTTAGACTTGGTGGCCTATGCTAATGTTGATTGGGTTGGTGATGTTAATGATCGTAAATTCACTTCTGGTTTCTGTATGTTTCTTGGCGATTCCCTGATTTCTTGGAAAAGTAAGAAACAAACTGTTGTTGGCCGTTTTATTGCTGAAGCTGAGTATCATGCTATGACTCATTCTACTATTGAAATTGTCTGGCTTCGTAGTCTTTTATTTGATTTGGGTGTCCTTCAATCTTCTCCGACCTCTCTCTATTGTGACAACCACAATGCTATTCTAATTGCTCATAACACTGTCTTCCATGAACGGACAAAGCACATTGAGATTAATTGTCACTTTGTCCGTTAGCATCTGCAGTCTGGTTCTATCTCACTTCCTTTTATCTCTTCGACTCTGCCACTTGCTGGCTTTTTCACCAAGACTCACACCACTGCTCAATTTCTGTTTCTTCTTGACAAACTCTCAGTGTTTTCTGCTAACACACCTTGAGTTTGAGCGAGGGTGTGAGAATATTGCCTATATTCGGTTTCTCTTTTTTCCTTTTAGGCTTAGGAATTAGAGTTCTATATGAGTTCTATATAAGTGATGTATTCTTTTAGGCTTAAGAATTAGAGTTCTATATAAGTGATGTATTCTTTGTTTTATTGAATCAGTCTAATATATAGTTTTATTCAGAAAACTTACAAACCCTGTTAAAGTTCAGCTAGCATAGGGAATAAATAGCCTAAAACAAGTTGTAGGATTCTTGAAATAGGTTTATTCATCGAAAAAAAAGATTCTTGAAATTGTCTAAGCGAAATACTCCTGGTTTGTTCAGTCAAAGTGCATGGAAAGGGGAATTCATAACTTATCCCATGTATGTCAGGATTTCTTGTGACCGTTGACTAGAGTGAGTGAGAAGTCCAAGACCTGTTATCAAATAAAACAGTTTACATTATACATTAGAACAGATTAAAAAAAAAAAAAAAGGTCTACCTTTTGACATGTGCTATGATTTGCTAAAGTACTTTTCCAGTGCAATAGTGATAACAACACGTGTTTTAATGGAGCATGTTTACTTGTATGAGAAAGCTTATGTAATTGTTATTACTCTTCCATCATTCTTTGCTGCTTTTCATATTCAAAGGCCAATCTCTGATAATTATTGCTGAGTTATTAATGTTTGAACTTTGCAAATATCAAGTGAGGAAGCTATTGAAACTGCCAAGCTTCTTGCATTGAAAGAAGGTTTGCTGGTAAGAACATAATTCTCCAAATTATTCAACTGTGGGTCTTACAGGCATTTTTATATTGCTTTCCTCTCTAAAAATTACGGAACTCTTAAGTTCATGTCTTAGGTTTTTTTGTTTTTTTTTTTAGTTCTCAAGTTTGATGGTGCTTATGGTAACATGTATTGTGGGTAGGAATATCATCTGATGTTGCTGCGGCTGCTGCAATTTAGATAGCTAAGAGGCCAGAAAATGCTGGAAAACTCATTGTTGTATGTTTGATTTTCTGCATACAAGTTCAGCTTTGCTGTTTTGTTATGTCATTTGTGTATATTTTGTTCTCAATTGGGCAAATTTTAATGTACTAGAAGATATTGCATCGTAATTTGGCAGAACACAACATTGGACAAATCTCAGAATTTTAACCACCTACAAATATTCTATTGTTTGTTTTTGACAAGTGGTGTTCCCCAGCTTTGGAGAGCGTTATTTGTCATCTGTGTTGTTTGACTCCTCGAAGCGTGAGGCAGAGAATATGACTTTTGAACCCTGAGATTTTTCCTAGCTTTGGAAAGGTGATAATATGCCAAGTTTTTAAGGTTGCAATGCAGTTTTGTTCTGGGCGATTTTGCTTTGGTTCTTCTTGGTTTTTAAATAAATCTTGTGACTATTACTAGTTTAGTTGATGTTTGTGTTTGCAAGAGGGTATGTGTAGACACCCCATTTTTGACCGTCCTCAAGACTTGGACGTCACCGTTTGAACACCCGGTGACCATCCATGTTTGTGTTCGTTTGGAGTTCCCGGAGGTCTCGGCTACGCGCCTTGCCCAGGATCTCCGAACTCGACTGTTTAGTGTCTGGTTTTGCACCAAACACTTGTGTTTTGCCTTGGAGGGGCAGAGAATGCCTTGTAAGGCATCCCCACACATCACCGGCCATGGCCAGAGGCCACCGGCTGGTGTTTTGTTGCCATCGACAATGTTTATTGCCGGTCGGCATTCTTTGTTGCCGGTCGGCAGTCCATTTTGTCAAAATGGCAATTTTGAGCAGCCGACTACTGTTCATCTGCTTTTGCAGATATTTTAATACAGCTGGCTGGCATTTTGTTCCCCTCCATACACGTGTATGGGGGGATGGCCTTCTTGTTAGCTTACCTTGTAAGCTTTACAAGATTGGCTCCTCTATAAGAGGAGCCTTCCTCTCTTGGCTTTAGGGTTAGACATTTTAGAGAGAAAAAATATTGTTAGAAGCTCTGGTTCTAGGGTTAGAATTTATATACATTCTATCTCTATATCTCTCTCTCTTGAGTGTTCTAGGTGTATTTGTTCATAGTATTGCACACAAACACCTACCATTACACCATCCCTTGGGTATTGAGGTTCTAAGGGATTGTTTTAAGGGTTTTGGAGCTGGTTTGGAGTTTAAGAAGCTGTTGGAGCTTCATTTGTGAAGGGGGTCTTCAAGGGTAACAATCTTACTCCTTTATTCCCCATTCTTGCATACTATTTTTGCATATCTTAGAACTATTTTTGAGCTTAGTGTATAATATAAAAAAGTTCTGTTTTTGGGCCCTCTAAATAGTTTGTTTAGAGTGTTTTGTGGTTTGGAGGTGTTTGACCCCTCTTAGGCCTTGAGAGGCCCCATTTTGAGCCATTTTGAGTGAGCTCCGGGACTTTGGTGTTTGGGCCTCCTCACCACTGAAATCTTAAGGGATTTCAGTGGTAAGAATGGTGCTTTGAAGTCCCAAGAAGGAGAGGGTCACCCCCTCTCCTTGTTGTCCTTGAAAAGGGCCATTTTTGCCTCTTTAATGAGCACCTAGCTAAGCCTCATGTTGACCATACCTTGGCTGTTATTTATGCTTATTTTGCCATGAAATAGCATTGTTGTATGTTGGTTTTGGTACACCATGCATGCTTAGCATACCTACCTTGTAATGCCATGTTTAGGCCTTAACATGCCTTAGGTTGTAAACCATTGCTCAAGCATGTTTTAGGCCTAACTTTGTGAAGCTTTTATGCTTATTTTGCCATGCTAGAGGTCTATCCTTAGTCATTTTGGTCAGTCGTGGCATGTTTAGTATAGCCCCTTTGCATTTTGGCTTGTTGGCCTTAAGTGTGTGAGTGTACAGCATGCATTACTTGCTTTATTTTAATGGTTTGGCACCATTTATGGCATCATTTCAGTCCCCTTTGCATGCTTGTATGCTTGCCTTGGATGCCCCTTTGATGTCTTATGAACTTGTGTGGCATGCTCCTTGAAAGTGCATTTGTGCATGCTTTTGAATTCAAGCCATTTAGATGCCATCTAAGTGGTCTTTTGGGCTTTGTTTTATGTGCTAAAACTCTGTTTTTGATCATTAAATTCATGCCATGTTTGGTCTTGCTAAGTGTGGTCAAATACCCCTTTAGCTTACCTTGAATGCTTGGGCCATTTGTTGCATGTTTAGCCTATCTTGTTTGCTTGGTTTGGCGCCATGTTCTTGCATGATTTTCAGAGTTTAATGCATGCCCCATGTCCATGATTATTCCCTTTTAATTGTGCTTAAAAGATGCCCTTTGATGCTTAAGTGTTTAGGCCTTAACATGTGCATGTGTGTATGTGTGTTTGGTCCCATCTTCTTAAGCTTTGGCCACTGTTTTGGGATCTAACTTAGAGCCGTCCAATTAGTGTAAGTCCATCCCTTGTATGCCATTCAAGTGCTATTACATTACCTAATGTTTGCATGCCTTGGCTGCATGTGTTGCATGCTTGAAATCATTTGCATTTGGTATGCATTCCCTTGGTCAAACTACTAGCATGTTGCATGATTAGATCACATCTTGCATGCTCTAAGTAGTTTGCATAGTTGTGGCATGCTTGTTTGCCTTGTTGCTTAGGTTGTGTACCTAATGTGCATTGCATGTTTGCATGCTCCCTTTTATACCATGTTGCATGTTAGTTAACATGCTTAGGTTGCGTTGAACATGCATGCCTTGTCCCTTGATTTAGTGATAGGGATTGGCCCCCTTTGGTTTGATGGTTTGCATTGTACTTGACATCAAAATGTGCACACTTGGTCCCTTGGGCCATAACGCATGGAAATGCGCGATTGATGGTCCGAGAACCAAGGAGCATGTCCATTTGAGTCACTAACATGATAAGGGACATGATTGGTGCATACATTGCTTGAATTGCATTGCCATGCTCTGCCTTGCCCTCTGTTGCTGTCAATTGCAGATTCTATAGGAACTTTATGCCGACCGGTAGTGTCTAGTGCCGACCGGCAATCTTTCCTGGGCCGATAGCTTCACCAACTGCCGGTGGTCACATACCACTGCCGGTGGCCATTCTACTCAGCCGGTGGTGTCTCCTAATGTCCAAGGAAGCAATTCTGAGACTTTGGCAGTCTTCAAAGAGGCAGAGCAGGGAAAACAGAGGCAGCCTATGCATGGCAGTGCACTTCCGAGCAAGACCCGAGCACGCGCGCATCGAACCCTCTTCCCGAGGCCCCTTTTACTGTTTTCTTATGCTTAGTTAATTTGTTAATTAATTAGGTGATTTGTAATAATTAATTAGCTTGCGAGTTAGTTAATTTGTATTATTCTTTCGGTCCCTCCGAGTGAGGGCGAATTTGTAATAAGTGTGGGTGAGTGTGTGCATGTCTTCCAACCCCCACTTCTTTCTCCCTTTTACTTACCTGCTTTGATGGTTAGTAATAGGTCATGTTTAAATTAGCATACCTTATGCTATGCATGCGTGCATCCATACATTTGTCTCGCACGCACCGGGCTCGGTACATCATGCTAACTGCATTTGTACTTCAATTCCGAACTGAATACGTGCATCAATTAATTGCATTTCACATGCCATGTTTAGGTTAGCCGAGCCTACTCTAATTGCATCCTGTATGTGTTGCATTAGTCAATTTGACATGAACTAGGACCATGCATGTTGGCTAACTAGTTTATTGTTTTGGCACGGAGTACGATGTAAGTGTTTTCATGCTTTAGCATACTGCATGCGTGTGAATGCTATCATGACAGTATGCTTACCATGTGGCTAGATGCTTATGTGATAAACTGTTTGAATGCCTGTGGGTGAAGGTTGGATTGTCTGAGTTGGAAAAACTCGTTGAAATCCGTATTTTAGCCTACTTGCGAGTAGCAAATTCCAAAGTGCTTTTTTTTAAGACAAACGGATATGCAATGCTTATTTCCAAATTAGGCAATCTAGTCTATACTTGTTTGCTGTGCGCATAACGTAGTAATTCTAGGCTAATAACTGGAATAAGAGCACATAACGTTGCAAAAACGGATATCATGGTTAGTAGAGGCCGATCTTCGGATCGGGCGAGAGGGGGTGCTCATAGCTGACTTTCCCCAATCGTACCCAAGTTCCCGAGCCGAGGCAACTTTGGTGATGACGGACACGTGGCCTTTGGCACCGAGTCAGGGTTTCCTAAATTTCCCCTTATAAAATATTTAGGTGGCGACTCTGTATCTGGCAAAGCAGTCCATGTTTGGCACTTCTTTCAAAAAATCTGTTTCTCAAAACGATTTGCCGGTTCTGGACTCTTTAGTTCAGATTAAGAACCGTGACAATTGAGTCCCAACTGTAGCGAGGGCCCCCCACGCGGGCGCATCTACAGTTTCTGGCGACTCTGCTGGGGATAATAGAGAACTTGACTCGAACTCATGATATCTTGTTTTGACTGCACTTATGTGTTTCTTTGCATTTCATGTGCATTGGTGCGCCTAGGACACCGTGTTTGCCATCTGCCATTCCTGAACGGTTTGCCGGAGGCTTGTCTTGTCAAGGCATGACCATAAGGCTGACCGGTTGTGGTCTCTGACAGTATGGGAACACAAACCCTGATTTTACCGGGACACCCTTTTTGACCATTCGACCTAGTGCATATTCGGAATCCATAGTGACCATTCCAAACTAGGACAGGTTGTTTACCCGATGTTAGGTTGTTTGGAAACTGCTGCATGCATAGTGGAACCCTAGCTCCTGACAAAATAGGATAGGGAAACCCTACCCCAACATAGGGGTGTTTTGACTCTCTTTACTTACTATGTGCTTTTAGAGTGTATCTCTACAGGAACGTACATATCAGTTTGCAAGATTGAGTATTAGACCTGAGGGCATCAGTATCAGTTTATGAGAATCAGTTATCTGCGGGTATCAGGTTCAGTTTTGGGAACAGTGATTCTGGGTAACAGTGATCGGCAATAGAGCGCAGTTGTTCGGCTACACCTGTGGTTGATCTGTTTGGGCTGAAATACTGTTTGTTTTTCCTTTCAGTTCAGAGTATCCAGAGAATTGGTACAGAATAGCTAGTGTTCCCCTTTGATTGAGGCAGGACTTATGACGACGCAGAATTCAGAAGAGATTGTGGTTATGACAGCTACGCTAGATCAAGGGATCACCCCGCGGGATGAAACCAATGTTGATGTATCGCATCTGCCTAGGTCACCTGTCACACACCCAGTCTGGGCCCCCCAGTTGTATCAGGCTCGTGAGCCCACCACCTTTGAATTGATGGGGATGATAGGTGATCTCCAGAGATCCATGGCCGATCTGGCCTATGGAATGTCGACTTCGCCACTAGCAGCACCGTATGCCGGGAATTTCATGCCACAGGAGCCCCCGCTACTGGGGCGGATTGTGATTGAACTTAGCCAACCGGAGATGGCCTCCAGCTATGGTAATGACATATCAACATCAACCCAAACCCTCGATCAGGCTGAGGCCAGAGGAAAAGACAAAGCGAAGGCAGATGCCGATCCCATTGAACCATTGTTGCGGGCAGTCGAGGCTTTGAAAGCCGGGGGGATGAATAAGCAACAGATATCCGCAGTTGTGGCAAAAACTGTGGAGGATGCTTTCCCCACTCCACCTGAGGGTAGTTCAAGTCAGTCAGAAAATCGGGATAGGCCCCGTCATGCCAGAACAGTTCCTCCTATTCCCAGCCCTGCACCTGGGAAAGATCAGAAAGCCAAGGTGGCGCCTGCCGACCCTTTCGCTTGTGCGTCTAGTAAGAACGCTCAGACTTCAAAATACCTGCCCCGAGGGCGCAGGGTCTTTTATGCTCTCTACATGCCTCTGTCTAAGGCACTTTAGATCCTTGCCGAGAGGGGACACCTTAAACCCTTGGAGCCTCGGCCTCTCCCGAAGAATCTCCCTGCTACGCATGATGCTGCCCAGTATTGCGCGTACCACCAGCAGACAGGCCATGCAACCGACAATTGTTTCCGCCTTCGTCATGAGGTGCAAGATTTGATTGACAATGAGGTTATCCTCCCGCCCACCTCAGCCAAGTCCGTTACCACCCAGTTATTGGATTTTGAGGACGCAGATACTGCAAGTATGTAATCAGAAAGTGAACCACCTGCGGGCGGCATTCAGTATATTTTGGATGTGGCGTCTGGCACGCATTTTTGAGCATCTGCGAACGCTAGCTTTGTAAATTCTTGCTCGGGTATCGAGTCAGCCTTTTGTTTTGAGTCTGTCTCTTTGTCTTGAGTCAGTCTTTTTGCTTAACGGTCTGTCTTATTGTAGCAAGTCAGTCCCCTTTGTATAGAATACCAGGTGATTCCGGGGTTGTTGCCTCGAACACCGTTTTGTCTTGTAATTAGGCGTTTTTTTTTTTGAGTCTGTTTCTGTCGAGGAGCCAGTTACATCCGAGAAACCTGAATGAAACAGCTGCGGCTATCATGTTTCCGTGCTTATTGTTTGTTTTGGGCTAGTTGTGCCAGGGGTTTTGAATGGAACGGTCCTGCATTCTACCTGCTCTTTTGTGCCTTGAGAATTGTCGCATTGACCTAAGTTCTCCAAAACTTTTTTTCAAAACATTGTGTTAAAAACAAAGAGGAAGGAATTCCTCCGGTTTTGTAAAAATTTGATCAATTGAGAGAAAGAGAAGCATGCTAAGCCTTTAATGAATGAGACCATGCTTGTTAGCGTGAGTACTGAGAAGGACCCTGGCTTGATCCAGATTGGTTCCACACTATCTTCGGCGCGAGCGATTTGTTGCTTTCTTAAAAACTTTCAAAAACAAATGTTTTACGCGGCCCTATGAAGACCTGTGTGGAATCGCTCTTGAGATTGTGCAGCCTTGGATCGCTCTCAGCCTCAAGATTCGACCTGTTCGTTTTGAACCTCGAACTCATTCGGAACATTCAACGGTCAACTGTCGGAGGGGGCCCGTGTGGCCAGTTTTGAAGCAGCCCTCGAACAAGAGGCACCAAAGTCGAATAAAAAAGATTAGATCTCACCAGAAGAAGCTCGTGGAGCAGCCATGATGGATTCTTCTGCAAATCATTGCAACAGCCGTTCTCCTAGATACAGAGAGGCTTCAAATTCAAAAACCATTTGGCATGGTCTTGTTACACTTTTACCCTTTTGAGAGGCTCGTTGGGTCGAAAACCCGGAAGGGCGACCCAGGCAAAAGTTAGAGCAAGAGAAAAATACAAAAAATGCAAAAAAGAGAAGAAATAAAATCAAAAAAAAGAAAGAAAAAAAAAAAGAGAATGAAAAGATACAAAAAATCAAGAAAAAAAAAGAAAAAAAAAATGAAAAGAAGCTCGCAAGGTCGAAAACCCGCAACGGGCGCCTTGGCAAAAGTTAGAGCCTAAAAATTGAAGGTTAATACCCGAGTGTACCTTAACCGGAACTACGTAAGGCTTGATTCCCATGTTTGGGATACGTAGGCAACTTCATTCTGAAGTCCAGCCCTCAACGCTTTCATAGCGCCTCAGTCCATGTAATGGTTTTGACCATCCTTGCCTTCTCTGAATCCGATGGTTCGGTTGTGACAACCGGATACGTAGGCAACTTCGTCCTGAAGTCCAGTCGCTCAACACTTTCAAAGTGACTGTGTCCATATATTGGTTTTGACCATCTTCGTCTTCTCTGTATCCGAGATAGTTCGGTCATGATCATCACTAGTGAGAACTGTTTACAATATGCTGCAGCATCATCCAAACAAGGGGCAACTTTCCATTGCCGTGAGTCGCCGTTCAAACCAGGGGCAACTTTCCGTTACCGTGCAGCGTCTTTCAAGCCAGGGGCAATTTTTCGTCGCCTCCGATCCGAGGTTGCGCATCTCAAAGAGTAAGTTCCATGCTCATTGAGCATTGACTGTTTGTAAAATAGTTTTTGAAAATTTTTACTAAGGTTGACTATTTTCTCGAAAATTATTTCATTTTCCGAAACTGGACCATTTTCTTGCACCCATAAAGGAAAATTTTCAGTGCTTACGGTCTGACTTGCATGATTTTCAAATCAAAAATCGAACAAGTACGTTAATCCGACTCTTATCTTGATCAAAACTGTTTTAGTAGAGCCAAAACAAAAAAATGGTCAAAATGATGAACTAGGGGCACAGTTGAGTCAGGTGTTTTGTCTTTCCCCCGTCATCAACATACTTGCCAGGAGGGCACTCTACCCACCAGAAGAAATAGCTGTAAGCTAACGACATCGGGCATGAACCCGCAACTTCCTATTCATCCATTAATCACCTTGGGGAGGGACGAAAAATGAGAGAATAAAGAATAGAGAGGTGTAAGTTGAGAGAAAAAGCGAGCCAAAGGGTTTTGAGAGAAAAACCGAGCTTGAGTGCCAGAGTGATGTGAGAATCACAAATGAGAAAATGGTGGGAAACAATACCCAAAGAAACTGGCTCCTCGTGATTTTAGGTCCCCCGTCTTCGTTAACGCGTCTGTATGTCGTGTCTTTTGTTTTGTTTACCTCAACCTTTGTTTTAGGTCTCCCCCGAGCGTGTCTCGTTGTGTTTAGGTCGTGTACCCTTTTGTTAGAGTCCTCCCCGCTGTGTTCAGTTGTAGGCTCGATACCCCGGTTGAAAACCCTTATTTAATTTCGAAAATTAGTCGTTTATGCTCAAAGTGCTGTGCCATTCTCTACATCTGTGCGAAGCCAAAGAAAAATAAGTTTCGGGGCATCTGAGCGTGCTTCAACTTCAACTGGTTCCATCTTTGTGTTCTGTCTCGTCAGATTGGGCTGTTTGTTCAGGATTTGTTGTGTGTAGAATGAACCGAGTGTGGTGTTAGGGGGTGTATGCAGACTAATCCCCAACAGGGTATGGGCTGTGCGTTCAGTTTAAGCAGTGTGTTGCCTGGGCTGTTTTGCTATGAGGCCGTTTGGTTATCTGATTATTACAATGCAAGTGTTCAATTTTCAGACAACAGGTCAATTCCATTCACATTGAGGTGTGACATGATGTGATGCGATGCAATACATGAGATATGTAAACGTAACACTTCTTAAGCAAAAAGTTTGTTCATTTCATTATCTTTTTCAAGAACATAGCTTTGAAAACAAAAATCTGCCTGCGGCAGTACAAGGTAATCTAACTACCAGCAAAGAGAAGAAAAGAGAAGAAAAAAAAGAAAAAAGTACAAAAGGAAGAAAAGCAACAATCTGGATCATCATCAGTAGTCTCGGGCCCGGGGATCTGTCCTCACCCTCTTCCTGGACGAAGGTCCAGGGGCATCGTCATCAGCGTCGCCATCTGAGCCTGAGTCTGAGTCGTCTCCAGCCTCCTCAGATGACCCGCCCTCTGCCTCTGCCTCGGACTAGTCATCATCATCATCGTCATCGTCAGGGGTCGGCGCCCGAGAGCTACTCCCGACATGAACACGTCCCCCCATGGTATGGGGACGTATAGTGTCTCCACACCCTCCTCGAGCAGGAATAGAAGGCCCAGCTGGAGCACCGCCCACCGGAGGAATCTGGAAGGGAGGCTGAAAAGCATAAAAAGGTAAACACATAAGAATGCCGTAAGAAGTTTATCAGTGCAAAATGCAGTGTATGAGTATAGTGTGTGAACGTCGTGAGCAGTTTATCAGTGCAGGATGCAGTGTACGAGTATAGTGTGTGAACGCCGTGAGCAGTTTATCAGTGCAGAATGCAGTGTATGAGTACAGTGTGTGGACGCTGTGAGCAGTTTATCAGTGCAAAATGCAGTGTATGGGTATGGTGTGTGGACGCTGTAAGCAGTTTATCAAGTGCAGAACGTAGTGCATAAATGCAGTGTATGCAGTGTATCAGATGCTGTGAGATCAGTGTGTCAGGTGTTGTGTCATGCATCAGATTACGCGAATCAGCTTATGAATGGTTTGAGACTATCGTCAGAAGGGCATACCGGAATACTATAGAGGCCCAGGAGGTCAAAGGTCCGCTGTAGCATCCCCATCATGGAGGCATTCAACTCCACGGACTGCCGGGTGTACTCGGAGGACGCCTGCAAGAGTATAAGATACATCAGTGTTCTGCGGAATATCAAATAAACTGAAATGAAATGCCAATGCAAGATGCAAAATAAAGTAATACATACCGGAGGCAAGTCGGGGATACCGGCTAACTCATGATCAGCCGGGGGAGGAGCAAAGGGGATCTGGTAGGTCGCCCCATCCTGCCCTCTATATGACAGTACAGTGGGTAGGGTGGGCCAGCCAGTCCCCCGTCCCCCCCCGAGCTCCGCTCCTGCCATGCACTCGAGCCCTACTTGATGTGCCTGCTCCAGCCCCAGCTCCCGCTCCAGCTACTGGCGCCGCTGGCCTCTCCTCCTCAGCTCGGCGACCACCGCTCAAGGGTCGCATAATGTAGGTCCAGACGTACTCTGCGTAGTCACCCTCGCCTCTGTGATGCTCTGCTCCCCAGCCGACGGTGTAGTCCCTCATCTCCTGGGCGGCGAACCTCTCTGTATCTCTCATGTGGGCAGGAGGCGGACCCGGCACTATCTGCTCCGGTAAACCCAGGGTTTGACGCAAGAAACGCTCGCCCAGGTACCAAGCCCGATAGACCGGGCCCTCCAACAGGATCCGACCATGGGCAGTCTCCCCTGCGCCCTCATAGTGATCCCTCACCACGGCCGGCAACGGAGCCCACGGCTGCCAGGTGATCTGAAAATGAAATGCAGTTTATTATCTACCGTTATTGAAAACATACAGTGCTAAGCGAAGCCTAAGCAAATTCTAAGGTTGAACATACCTCCGCGGCGGTGATGGTGTCGAAGTATCGGCGGAAGAAAATAAGAGACTCCCGTGGTCTCCGCACGCATCGCACATCAAAGCGATGAGAGAAGGGGACGCCGAGTGGGATCTTCTCATCGGGTACTGGAGCAAGCCTAGGAAAGTAGGCATACACACACAACTGCAGAACAGATATCAGTATGACTATCAGATAAGGCAGAATACAAAATAAAGCAAAATAGCAGAACCGTGTGTTGTGCAGTGTATTGTGCAGAGTGTATAGTGTGTGCAGTATACAGTCAGTGTAAAGTAGAGTATATGTATGCCGGGTGTGCAGTGTACAGTCAGTGCGGGGCAGTGTACAGTATATGTGCAGTGTACAGAATACAGAAAGCAGAAGGCAAGAATGTAAAATGGGAAGAAGACGTACCTCCCAAGCTCGCCAGTAGCCACCAAGGAGCTGTCTGCTGAGGCGGGAAGAAGAGCTCATACAACCATACAATGTGGCCAGGCCTGCGCCACCCCAGTCGTAGCGGCGGATCCGCCTGACGTCCACCAGTGCGCTCAACAAGCATAAAGGCATGGTGTTCGCCCGATCAGCAAAAAGGGTCGTCCCGAAAAGGAACATGATGAAGCCCCGCGCGTACTGGTCCACCTTCTCCGGGGACATCTGCGCCTCCTCTGCCAAGGCCGGCTGGATCCGAAAGTGGCTCTCGAACCAGGAATACCTGACGAACCCCGCTCGAGCGAGGGGAGGCTGAGTGCCGAGCAGGTACAGCTGGGCAGCGTCCCACTCATCCATATCCGTGTCGAAGGGGATCGGATCACCCCCTACCCCAATGCCAGTAAGCATCGAGAAGTCGTAAGGGGTCATCGTCATGTCCCCTGCGACGGAGAAGTGGAAGGAGTTGGTGGTATCTCACCACCTCTCCACTAGAGCAGCAAGCAAGGGCCTGCAGGTAGTCAGCCGAGAGAGCCCCCTGCAGAAGATGCCGAAGCCGGCCTCGTCGACGATGTCACGAACCGCGTCTGGCAGCTCTAGGTACCAGTCCCGAGCAACGGTGTTCCTATACCCGCGGATGGTATGGGAATCCCCCTGTAATAAAAAACAACAATCTCGAGGCAATATTCAAAATGCAGTTCTAAGAAGCATACAGTGAACTACAACGTGTGATGTGTCAGCGTGTTTGGGTGGTTCAGGGCAGATGTAGCATGCGTGCAAGTTTTAACAGATTCAAACAAATACCGGGTGCCGGTGTGCTTACAGTGAACTACAACGTGTGATGCGTCAATGTGTTAGAATGGTTCAATGCAAACGTAGCATGCGTGCATGTTTTCAGACTCAAGCAGATACCGGGTACCAGTGTGTATGCAGTGAAATACAATGCGCGCCGTGTGTTCGGGTGATTCGGGGTTAGTGTAGTATGTGTGCATGTGTCAGTCCTAAACAGATATCAGTTGCAAGTTTGTTTGCGATCAACTACAATACGTCAGGGTATCTGAGCTAAAGCAGTTAAAGAGCACAACCAGCTACGGCAGTTTTGCATCCTACATTGCAGAAAGTAAAGCAGAGAAGGACAGTTACCTCAGAAGCGCCAAAGGACAGGTGGGAGGTAGGCTCACGCAGTAGTAGCTCGGGTGGCACGTGCCTATCAAAGCTCCTGAACTAGCGTAGTCCGTCAGGAAGCATCATGTGAACCGCGAGCCTGTAGGTCTCCGGATCGAACGGCCGGACGCGGAGTGGAAAGGGCTCGGCCTCAGGGTCCATCTCGTGCTCTGGAGGAGCCCCGCCCTGTAGAAGATCGTCCGCCATCTCAAAAAGAATGTGAAAATGGCCGGAAGACGAAAAAACCGGGCGAGAATGTGAAAAGTCAACGAAAAGTCAACCCCGAGAGGGTCAGAAAAGGCCGGAAAAGTCAGAGTACGGAAAAGGTACGGGTATCGAGAAAAACTCGAGGGAAACAAGCCCCGAGTGGCGGAAATCAAAAAATAAACACCGAAACGAAGTTTCGTTCGGTTGAAAATGTCTGAAATGCGAAGGAGATCGCGAATCGAACAACGAAATGGGAGCTAGAACGCAAGAAAACGAGGAGATCGAAGGACGAAAACACTCTAGAGAGAGAGAGGCAATTTTCGAGCAAGAGGATGTGAGAAATATAGGGCTAGAGGCCCTATATTTAAAGACCCACGACCGAAATGTCAAAACTGCCCTGAACAAGGAGTTTTTGCCGGTCGGCCACACTCTTTGCCGGTCGGCAATATATTGTGCCGATGGAATTTTATGAAGGTCGATGGACAGCCGGTGATGCATTCTGATGGCCGGTGGGCATCCGATGGCCTCCTACAATGGTTTTTGATCCTCCTACATCCTTGTTTGGGTTATATCTGTAGTTCAGGGCCTTCATTGCTCAAAACAGTGCATCTCCGACGCTCAGCCGGCCTCCGTTTTGACCTCGGATCGTGCCCTCTGTATGTAGCACTCAAATTCATGCAAGGTGTATCCTTCCCGTATCCTTTTGGCTCGTTTACAAAATCCGAAGGTTATCCTACGAGCATCACATTTTAATCGCATTGTCTCGCGCGCTCGCGTTGTCTGAAACGCATCGCGTGGTTTCGCGCATCTCATTGCATTTTGCATGCATTCAATCAATTCATTACTTGCGTAGACCGCATGTTTTGCTTGCGTAGACCGCATGTTTGTTCAAATTCATTACTTGCGTAAACCGCATGTTTTGCTTGCGTAGACCGCATGTTTGTTCAAATTCATTACTTGCGTAGACCGCATGCTTGTTCAATTCCATTACTTGCGTAGACCGCATGTTTTCCTTGCGTAGACTGCATGTTTTGCTTGTGTAGGCCGCATGTTTGTTCAAATTCATTACTTGCGTAGACCGCATGTTTTGCTTGCGTAGACCGCATGTTTGTTCAAATTCATTACTTGCGTAGACCGCATGTTTGGCTTGCGTAGACCGCATGTTTGGCTTGCGTAGACCGCATGTTTGTTCAAATTCATGACTTGCTTAGACTGCATGTTTTGCTTGCGTAGACCGCATGTTTGTAATCAATTTCATTACTTGCGTAGACCGCATGTCTTGCTTGCGTAGACCGCATGTTTTCCTTGCGTAGACCGCATGTTTTACCTGCGTAGACCGCATGTTTGTAATTAATTTCATTACTTGCGTAGACCGCATGTTTTGCTTGCGTAGACCACATGTTTTCCTTGCGTAGACCGCATGTCTTGCTTGCGTAGACTGCATGTTTCCAATCAATTTCATTACCTGCGTAGACCGCATATTTTACTTGCGTAGACCGCATGTTCTGCTTGCGTAGACCGCATGCTTATGTTCGATCTCATTGCTTGCGTAGACCGCATGTTTATGATCAATTTCGTTGCCTGCGTAGACCGCGTGCTCCACTTACATGTCTGTGCTTTCACAACATTGTTATGCTTCCCACTTGCTTTGCGTTGTCACGCATTTTCAAATACATTAATATGCATATTGTTAATCACATTGTACCTGTTAAGTTTGTTTTCTTTGCAGGCACGATATTGTATGTTCGGTTCATTTAAGGCTGGTGCAACCAGACGAACTGCACAGATATTGTACGGTCTAGGAGACCTTAAATCCTCAGAAGGTGCAAGACCTTTAGCACATTGATGTGCACAGTCCATTTACATTGTCATGTATCTTAAAAGCCGCGTGTTGTCGCGCATTCCATGCAACATGCATTTCATGCATCATTTGCATTTCAAAACAAAAAAAATATAGTTGCATTGTCATGCATCATTATAATATAATGTAGATATTGCATTGTAGCTTGCATGCACTCATTACATCACCTTCCATCTATGGCTCGCGCCTTTCCATGATTGAGCTTGGTCTGGTATGTGCCCATACTTTTCACGTCGAAACATAGTTCAGTGGACCGTTCTATGTTGGATGCGGCTTGTACGTGTACATGCTTTGCTTAGGCAAGATTTGGTTTGGCCCGCAGGCCATATCCATTGTATCCATTTCCATTGCATATTTGTAGATATTGCATCGTAGCTTGCATGCATACATTGCATCACCTCCGCCTATGGCTTGCGCCTTTCCATGTTAAGCTTGGTCTGGTATGTGCCCATACTTCTCGTGTCGAAGCATAGTTCAGTGGACCGTTCTATGTTAGACGTGGCTTGTATGCGTACATGCCTTGCCTAGGCAAGATTTGGTTTGGCCCGCGTGCCATATCCATTGCCATTTCCCCAGCATTTTCATTACATTGTAGTGTAGTTGTCGCATCCAGCATTAGGATCGTAGTCCTTTCTCTAGCGGGTCGTTTCCCCACTTGTGTCAATCCCCCCCAATACTTGTTCTTGCGTCCGCCTACATTACTCATAGTTCAGTAGACCGTTCTATGGTAGACGAACTTGTTACCTCCATCAATCTATTCGACATAGGTGTGGTTTCGAACCGCTCATGATTGGATCATGATTCAATTGCTTTGCATATAGCTTGCATTGTTTCAATTGCATTGCATCTTCATTTGCATTGTTTGTATATTGTTTTGTATATATTGCATATCATTTTGCATCCATTTTTTCATTGTCATGCATGTTGCTAATAACATCGTACCTGTTGAGTTGTTTTCTTTACAGGCACGATATTGTATGTACGGTTCATTTGAGGCTGGCGCAACCAGACGAGCCGCACAGGTATTGTATCCTCCGAGTGAGACGTATTGAGAATTGCACAATTCTCTTACATCCTTTCTGCATTGTAGTGTAGTTCGGTGTATGCTAGCTTAAAACTGTCGCATGTATGCTTCGTTACAGCTTTCTTTGCATGATCATAAATTATGTCCGGCTCTGTGCATTGTCTTGCATTTTGCCCCTGCCTTCGGGCGCATATCTTGTTTGCCTTGCATGCTTGTCTGAGTCTTCGGCCTTGTCAAAAATGGGCTTTGACATTCACTCCCGTCATTGTTATGACTTTCGAGTTCTGTCAAAGAGGGGCAACTGTAGACACCCCATTTTTGACCATCCTCAAGACTTGGATGTCACCGATTGAACACCCGGTGATCATCCATGTTTGTGTTCGTTTGGAGTTCCCGGAGGTCTCGGCTACGCGCCTTGCCCCAAGATCTCCGAACTCGACTGTTTAGTGTCTGGTTTTGCACCAAACACTTGTGTTTTGCCTTGGAGAGGTAGGGAATGCCTTGTAAGGCATCCCCACACATCACCGGCCATGGCCAGAGGCCACCGGCTGGTGTTTTGTTGCCATCGGCAATGTTTATTGCCGGTCGGCATTCTTTGTTGCCGGTCGGCAGTCCATTTTGTCAAAATGGCAATTTTGAGCAGCCGACTACTGTTCATCTGCTTTTGCAGATATTTTAATACAGCTGGCTGGCATTTTGTTCCCCTCCATACACGTGTATGGAGGGATGGCCTTCTTGTTAGCTTACCTTGTAAGCTTTACAAGATTGGCTCCTCTATAAGAGGAGCCCTCCTCTCTTGGCTTTGGGGTTAGACATTTTAGAGAGAAAAAATATTGTTAGAAGCTCTGGTTCTAGGGTTAGAACTTATATACATTCTATCTCTATATCTCTCTCTCTTGAGTGTTCTAGGTGTATTTGTTCATAGTATTGCACACAAACACCTACCATTACACCTTCCCGTGGCTATTGAGGTTCTAAGGGATTGTTTTCAGAGTTTTGGAGCTGGTTTGGAGTTTAAGAAGCTGCTGGAGCTTCATTTGTGAAGGGGGTCTTCAAAGGTAACAATCTTACTCCTTTATTTCCCATTCTTGCATACTATTTTTGCCTATCTTAGAACTATTTTTAAGCTTAGTGTATAATATAAAAAAGTTCTGTTTTTGGGCCCTCTAAATAGTTTGTTTAGAGTGTTTTGTGGTTTGGAGGTGTTTGACCCCTCTTAGGCCTTGAGAGTCCCCATTTTGAGCCATTTTGAGTGAGCTCCGGGACTTTGGTGTTTGGGCCTCCTCACCACTGAAATCTTGAGGCATTTCAGTGGTAAGGATGGTGCTTTGAAGTCCCAAGAAGGAGAGGGTCCCCCTCTCCTTGTTGTCCTTGAAAAGGGCCATTTTTGCCTCTTTAATGAGCACCTAGCTAAGCCTCATGTTGACCATACCTTGCCTGTTATTTATGCTTATTTTGCCATGAAATAGCATTGTTGTATGTTGGTTTTGGTACACCATGCATGCTTAGCATACCTACCTTGTAATGCCATGTTTAGGCCTTAACATGCCTTAGGTTGTAAACCATTGTTCAAGCATGTTTTAGGCCTAGCTTTGTGAAGCTTTTGTGCTTATTTTGCCATGCTAGAGGTCTATCCTTAGTCATTTTGGTCGGCCGTGGCATGTTTAGTATAGCCCCTTTGCATTTTGGCTTGTTGGCCTTAAGTGTGTGAGTGTGTAGCATGCATTACTTGCTTTATTTTAATGGTTTGGCACCATTTATGGCATCATTTCAGTCCCCTTTGCATGCTTGTATGCTTGCCTTGGATGCCCCTTTGATGTCTTATGAACTTGTGTGGCATGCTCCTTGAAAGTGCATTTGTGCATGCTTTTGAATTTAAGCCATTTAGATGCCATCTAAGTGGTCTTTTGGGCTTTGTTTTATGTGCTAAAACTCTTTTTTTGATCATTAAATTCATGCCATGTTTGGTCTTGCTAAGTGTGGTCAAATACCCCTTTAGCTTGCCTTGAATGCTTGGGCCATTTGTTGCATGTTTAGCCTATCTTGTTTGCTTGGTTTGGCGCCATGTTCTTGCATGATTTTCAGAGTTTAATGCATGCCCCATGTCCATGATTATTCCCTTTTAATTGTGCTTAAAAGATGCCCTTTGATGCTTAAGTGTTTAGGCCTTAACATGTGCATGTGTGTATGTGTGTTTGGTCCCATCTTTTTAAGCTTTGTCCACTGTTTTGGGACCTAACTTAGAGCCGTCCAATTAGTGTAAGTCCATCCCTTGTATGCCATTCAAGTGCTATTACATTACCTCATGTTTGCATGCTTTGGTTGCATGTGTTGCATGCTTGAAATCATTTGCATTTGGTATGCATTCCCTTGGTCAAACTACTAGCATGTTGCATGATTAGATCACATCTTGCATGCTCTAAGTAGTTTGCATAGTTGTGGCATGCTTGTTTGCCTTGTTGCTTAGGTTGTGTACCTAATGTGCATTGCATGTTTGCATGCTCCCTTTTATACCATGTTGCATGTTAGTTAACATGCTTAGGTTGCGTTGAACATGCATGCCTTGTCCCTTGATTTAGTGATAGGGATTGGCCCCCTTTGGTTTGATGGTTTGCATTGTACTTGACATCAAAATGTGCACACTTGGTCCCTTGGGCCATAACGCATGGAAATGCGCGATTGATGGTCCGAGAACCAAGGAGCATGTCCATTTGAGTCACTAACATGATAAGGGACATGATTGGTACTGTAGACACCCCATTTTTGACCGACCTTGAGACTCAGACGTCACCAGTTGAGCACTCGGTGATCTTACATGTTGTGCTTGTTCAGAAGTCTCGGAGTCGCGGCCGCGAGCCCTGCCTCCGAACTTCCGAACCCTCTTCTTAGCCTTGCCTCGGTTTGCGAACCAAAATCGGTTTTCTCTGTTTCTTTTCCTGAGGGGGGGAGGTCCCGTAGACCATCTCTCAGTGGCCGTGAGCTACATTTTGTGGCCGTAGGCCATTTTGCCCCTTTCGGAGCCCGGTTTCCGGTTTGTCGGGACTGTTGGCCGTGTGCCTCGGTTCGGGACCGCCTAACCATCTCCGTTTACCCCGGTTTTTGGCATACTTCTTATTTGCTCCCTTTTGAGGGACACTGGGGTCTCGGAAACCCACTTCGTGGCTGAACGCCACTTTCGGTGCTTAACAGCCCATTTTCGGGATCCCGAACTGCGTGTTTTGGCCCCCGAACTTTCGTTTTGCATCGGTTTTCGTTCATTTTTGGCAGGTACCTCTGTTTTATCACCGGGAAGGTCACTGAAGGGTGGGAGGCTAGTAATTGTTGCAGTATCCAGTTATATCTCCTCCGGAGCCCTCCGACGCCCGTTTTTCTAACTTCCGGGCTAATGTTGAACACCCTTGAGTCAGTGTTGCCAACTTTCAACCACATATCTGTGATCTACACATCTGGGAGGCTCCTAAAAGTTCATGGCCGGTCAGTAATTGTTCTTTCCATTTTTGCCCCTCCTCTTCAAATGCAATGTTGAACACCCTTGGGTCACTGTTGCCAACTTTCAACCACATATCTGTGATCTACACACCTGGGAGGACCCTAAAAAGTGGTGGCCGGCCACTAATTTTTCAGGACCATTTTGCCCTTGGCCGGCCGGCTAGGGGAGGTGGCCGGCCGGCCACCTGGAGCTCAAATAAGGGGCCGACCATGTTCCTCTCAACATCAACTTTACAGCTGTATAGCTGTTTCCCCCGGAAAATATCTCAATCCGGGGGATATTTTGGGGGGAAAAGCTTGCCTACATTTCCCCCACCTTTTGCCCCACTTTGCCCCCTCCTTTTTGTCCATATAACCAGTTGGTGTTATGAGGTTGAGGGGTTAGCAAAATTGTTCTTCAAGCCTCAAGACACAAATCTCCCTCCATCTCTCTCATTTTCCTTGAAAACTCCAAGCCCTACACCTTGTTTCCTTCATCACCACCAAGCTCTACCACCATCACTCCATTCCAGCAGCAAGGGAAGGATTTCCAGCAGCTAAGGAGCCACAAACTCAAGCCAAGAAGCAACAAAAGTCAAGTCTTCAAGGGTAAGTTCATTTTCCCTCTTTTTGAGCTCATTTTTGCAACATTTCTTAGCCTCCCTTTCTTGAATATTTGAGCTCCGACCAAAACTGAAAGTACCTCTTTTTTGAGCTCATTTTCATGTCTCATTAAGGGCTCAACCCTGTTTGAGCCCTCCATCTTGCACTTGCTTCAATATCCCTCTAAAATGTCAATATCTTGCATGATTTTTTTAGCTTATGTGTGATTTGTTTTGGAGCATGAGTTAAACCGTAAGTAGGCTTATTTTGGGCCCCTCTTCAACATTGAAGAAGGGCTCGTCATTGTTTGGGACCTCCATGTACCACTTGTCTTTATATCCATCTTTGGTCCCCTATTTTTGTGTGACTTGGCAGCCTATCTTGCTTCTGTTTTTGGTTATTTTACAGAGCTAGAAAAGCTCTTATTTTGGTCCATTATTCATGTTTCATTAAGGGCCTTTCATGATTTGAGGCATATTTCATACACTTCATGTCATATCTCTCATTTAATCCCCATTTTTGCATGATTTGTTGGCCTATCTTGCTTCCATTTTTGGTCATTTTTCAGATCTAGAAATAGTCTTATTTTGACCCCATGTTCATGTTTTATTAAGGGTCTTCTCTTATTTGGTGAATGTTTTGTATACCTCATGTTATAGCCACTTTTGAGCTTCATTTTGCATCATATCATTGGCATGTTTGTATATTGTTTTTGGGGCTTCCATAAACTGTAAATGTACATATTTTTGGTCCCTCTTCAATGTTGTAGAAGGCCCCTAATCTGTTCGGGGTCAGCAGCTATGAGTTCCTTCATTATCTCATGTTTAGGGCCATTTCTTGCATGCTAGTTTTGCCCTATTTTTGTTAGCTGTTTGGCCTTGATTTGTACTGAAAAAATGCTAATTTTGGGACTGCCTTGCTACTGTCTTTTCATTCCATGTGCCAATTTTGCATGTTTGGTATAGCTATAGGCCATTTCGGGTGCCATAACCCATGTTTCGGGACTTTTCCATGCATCGGGTGTACTTTCGCCTCATTTCGGGGCTGTTTTCCCCCACATTTCAGTGCTGAAATTTCATTAGCATGTAAGCCCATATCACATTTCCATGTCATTTGCATCGCGTATGCCATTGCCTCGGTTTGCGTGCCCGTGTGTACGCATTTCGAGGCACTCCATTTTCATCCATCGGCCTCTTATGTGAGTGTGGCTGAGGCTCTCTCATGTTAGCATAAGTCCATGTTGCATTTTATATGCCATTCCATGTCATTTGCATTGCGTATGCCATTGCCTCGGTTTGCGTGCCCGTGTGCACGCATTTCAAGGCACTCCATTTTCATCCATCGGCCTCTTATGTGAGTGTGGCTGAGGCTCTCTCATGTTAGTATAAGTCCATGTTGCATCCTGTATGCCATTTTAGCCATATTGCATTGCATATGCCATTGCCTCGGTTTGCGTGCCCGTGTGCACGCATTTCGAGGCACTTCATTTTCATCCACCAGCCTCTTATGTGAGTGTGGCTGAGGCTCCCTCATGTTAGTGTAAGTCCATATCATATTTCCATGTCATTCGCATTCATGCATTTCCTCGGTTTGCGTGCCCGTGTGCACGCATTTCGAGGCATCTCATTTTCATGACATTGTGTATGTTAGGATTGTATCTTAGTTGCATTTCATGCATATCATGCATATTGCATTGTGTTCGGAATAGGAGTTAGCCCGGGCACGGGAAACGAGGCACATTTCGTACTCCGAGTGACGGAATGTATCTCAATTCCCCAGTCACCGACACTCCAGATTATCCATGATAGAGTTAGGTCTTATTGTGTTTTCATGTGCATTCATCCCATATTGAATTGTGCATTTCGACTCCTCGGCCATCATGCCTCGGTATGCGTAATTGGTGGCACGAGGATCGAGGCATGCATATATCTGTGCAAATACATTGCTATGCCCCTTTCCTGCTCTCTGTTGCAGCAAATAAAGAATCAGCAACTTTTCGGGACTTGGCGCGCGTTTCAAGAATAACTGCTAAACAGAGGCTAATCGGGGCATCCCGGTGGCTTTCCGCGCAAGACAACCCGGACATGCATCATCCATCAGAAGCAAGGCAGTCCCTGGCTTGCATGCCAGTTTTATTTATTTTCTTAGTTAATTTGTTAATTAATTAGGAATTTGTATATTATTTGGACTGTAATATTCATTTGGACTGTAATATTCTTTTATTTGGGGACTGTATTATTTATTCGGACCCTTTGCGCGAGGGCACAACTTTAATAAGTGTGCGTGTGTGTGGTGTATGTCTTCCAACCCCACGTCTTTCTCCCTTTTATTTATCCGCTTATGATGGTTAGATTAGGGCATATTTCAATTAGCATACAGTATGACAGCATGTTTGCATTCATTCATCTGTTTTGCATGCACCGGGCTCGGCGCATCATACTAACTGCATTGTATTTTTAATTCCAAATTGAATATATGTTAGCTGTAGCATTCCATATGCCATATTTAGAATAGCCGAGCCTGCTATAGTTGCATTTTTGCATGCGTTGCATTAGGCATTTCTGTATACTTAGGATCATGCATGATTTCTAATGTAGCTTCTGTTTTGGCTTGGAGTACCCGGTGAGTTTTATGCTTTAGCATCCTTGCATGCGTGTGAGTGACTGCCATGAATAGCATGCTTACCATGAGGCTAATTGCTTATGTGATATAACTGCCTGAATGCCTGTGGGTGAAGGTTGAGTTACTTGGATTGGAATAAATCATCAACTGTTTGTTTTAAGCCCACTAGATAGTGGCAAAACCATCTTTTCTAAGCCCACCTGCGGGTGGCAAAATCTGTATTTTAAGCCTACTTGCGAGTAGCAAACCATCTTTCAAATAAACAAGCATGAAATGTTTTGTTCCAATTCGAGCGACCCAGTCTATACTTGTTTGTTGTGCGCATCACATAGTAACCTAGGCTAACAACCGGAATAAGAGCATACAGTGTTTTCAAAAATAGATATCATGGTTAGTAGAGGCCGGTCTTTGACCGGGCGAGCGGGGGTGCTCACGAAGTGACCTTCCCCAATCGTACCCAAGTTCCCGAGCCGAGGCAACTTTGGTGATGACGGACACGTGGCCTTTGGCACCGAGTCAGGGTTTCCTAAATTTCCCATTAAAAAATATTTAGGTGGCGACTCTGTATCTGGCAAAGCAGTCCATGTTTGGCACTTCTTTCAAAAATCTGTTTTCTCAAAACGATTTGCCGGACTTGGACTCTTTGGTTCAGATTTAGAACCGTGACAATTTGAGAGTCCTAAGCTGTAGTGACCCCAAAATGAACAGAACGGGACTCACCCTCCCGGGGCGTTCGGGGACGTCTACAGGTGCATACATTGCTTGAATTGCATTGCCATGCTCTGCCTTGCCCTCTGTTGCTGTCAATTGCAGATTCTGCAGGAACTTTCTGCCGACCGGCAGTGTCCAGTGCCGACCGGCAATCTTTCCTGGGCCGATAGCTTCACCAACAGCCGGTGGTCACATACCACTGCCGGTGGCCATTCTACTCAGCCGGTGGTGTCTCCCAATGTCCAGGGAAGCAATTCTGAGACTTTGGCAGTCTTCAAAGAGGCAGAGCAGGGAAAACAGAGGCAGCCTATGCATGGCAGTGCACTTCCGAGCAAGACCCGAGCACGCGCGCATCGAACCCTCTTCCCGAGGCCCCTTTTACTGTTTTTCTTATGCTTAGTTAATTTGTTAATTAATTAGGTGATTTGTAATAATTAATTAGCTTGCGAGTTAGTTAATTTGTATTATTCTTTCGGTCCCTCCGAGCGAAGGCGAATTTGTAATAAGTGTGGGTGAGTGTGTGCATGTCTTCCAACCCCCACTTCTTTCTCCCTTTTACTTACCTGCTTTGATGGTTAGTAATAGGTCATGTTTAAATTAGCATACCTTATGCTATGCATGCATGCATCCATACATTTGTCTCGCACGCACCGGGCTCGGTACATCATGCTAACTGCATTTGTACTTCAATTCCGAACTGAATACGTGCATCAATTAATTGCATTTCACATGCCATGTTTAGGTTAGCCGAGCCTACTCTAATTGCATCCTGTATGTGTTGCATTAGTCAATTTGACATGAACTAGGACCATGCATGTTGGCTAACTAGTTTATTGTTTTGGCACGGAGTACGATGTAAGTGTTTTCATGCTTTAGCATACCGCATGCGTGTGAATGCTATCATGACAGTATGCTTACCATGTGGCTAGATGCTTATGTGATAAACTGTTTGAATGCCTGTGGGTGAAGGTTGGATTGTCTGAGTTGGAAAAACTCGTTGAAATCCGTATTTTAGCCTACTTGCGAGTAGCAAATTCCAAAGTGCTTTTTTTTAAGACAAACGGACATGCAATGCTTATTTCCAAATTAGGCAATCTAGTCTATACTTGTTTGATGTGCGCATAACGTAGTAATTCTAGGCTAATAACTAGAATAAGAGCACATAACGTTTTCAAAAACGGATATCATGGTTAGTAGAGGCCGATCTTCGGATCGGGCGAGAGGGGGTGCTCATAGCTGACCTTCCCCAATCGTATCCAAGTTCCCGAGCCGAGGCAACTTTGGTGATGACGGACACGTGGCCTTTGGCACCGAGTCAGGGTTTCCTAAATTCCCCCTTATAAAATATTTAGGTGGCGACTCTGTATCTGGCAAAGTAGTCCATGTTTGGCACTTCTTTCAAAAAATTTGTTTCTCAAAACGATTGGCCGGATTTGGACTCTTTGGTTCAGATTAAGAACCGAGGGCCCCCCACGCGGGCGCGTCTACAGTATGTTGGCTGAATTTTGGTCTCAGCTCTATAATTTGAAATAAAACAAAAGTTTGATGCTTAGAATATGCTCAGAATAATTTTTTTCCCTAATATATTTAGTTAGTGAGAAATGAAAGTTGAATTGCCAGTATATTATTATTTGCTTGGGTAAAGTATATTGAAATGGTCAATGCTATTTTGATATAAGGAAATTTAGCTTGACAACTTGTAGTACAATCAAAGATAGAGAGGACACTATTTGCTCCCTAATTGTGCCTTTGCATTAAGAGAACCAATATTTTGCACAAAATTGCCAAAAGCTCCTGTAGAGGAGCTATGTTTATGTTTGGATTGGATCGTGAATTTATTAAGGGAAAGAAAAATGGAAATATACATAGGATAAATTACATTTTCACCCCCATAGAGTATGATTCTTTTCTCACTTTGGTCCTTGAAAAAAGATTCTTACTTTGATCTCTAACCCTCCATTTTTAGTCCAAATTCCAAAAATGGTGCCATAAGAACTTTCACTTTCCTTTACTCTCCTATTCTCTTCCCTCCTCTGTGCACCTTTTCACCCCAATCCACAACTGACCACCTCGCTCCTAACCTACTACCCGATCTCTTCCACTAGCCTCAACACTTCAACTTGTATCCTCTTTACTTGAATGATGCATACCTGTTTTCATTTTCGTGCACCTATATAAAGTTGATTTTCGAGATTAGTTGAATTTAGGGGTGGAGATGGTTTTGAGATTATGTTGGGTTTGGTTTTATGGACCAAAATCGGAAAACTTAATATGTTTAATGACCAAAATGAGAACATAATTTGTCAGGGATGGAATTGAAATTTTGTAACTTTTAAATTGTGATAATTAGAACAAAGTGAGAAATAATAAATAATTACAGATCAGTATGAGAAATAACTCATACTCACACAGCTTTGCCGAATTCTCCTCTCTTCGGGAGATTGACATGTAAATATATTCAACATTAATGCAAATCCATTCAAGCTCAACTCATAAATATAGAACTAAGTTTGGATAGGGGCCGCACGAAAGCAGGCCCCCACTGCCACAAATGATGCCACAGGCTCTGCCACTTGGACAGACCTTAAGCGAGCGGCCCCCCCCTAAGTGCAATGGAGGTCACTAACCTAGGCCATGGGCCTCATTGATCACCCATTTGACCGCCCAGGTAAGTGTGTTTTAGTGATGCTGCCCAGTCCTTATCTATTGCCTCACAATTGCCTCTCTTGCTTGACGTTTGTTCAATATGGGAATGACGGCAACGTCTCGACATGGAGGTTGTGCCTTGAAACTTCTAAACAACATGCAAAATGTTGGTTTTACACTTTTTGAGATGATTAATCATCAAACAGATTCCTATTCCATCTAGTAGATAGTTTTATTTGCAAGATTCCCTCTACTAAATTTTACTAAATCTTTTTGGCAAAATTCATTTATCAATGAACAAATACATATAAGAAATTGAGTTTTCTTATCCTTTACTGTGATGTATCTTTTTCGTGAAATTACTTTCCCATCAAAACTCTTGACAAGTGTGACAAGTGAACAGAGCCTAATGTTGTGAAAAACTCGAGTACTTTATGAATAATGTTGTTTTCATTATATTTTGCCCATTGATAATTAAAATAGCAAAACATAACAGAAGCCCCATATTGAATAATGTCTAGCATGACAGTTAGTAGGCTTTCCCTGGGAGGCTATTGATGATCAAATAAGAAATCTTTTTATTTTTGTTTTTATTATTTATCATTTTGAAAAACTCCCTCAAAACTTGTTGTGTAGTGCGACATACATTGTGAGATCTTTTTCAATCCCAATGTATACTACTGAAGTAATGATTGTGAAGCCTAAGCACAAAGAGCCAATTCAAATGCCAATTTTTTGGTTATGGATCTTTTCTCCCCGTCTCAAATTATATATAAGTCATAATCAATGGAACATGTGAGAATATTGAGACAAAATATTTAAGGTATAATCAAACGACTATGTTGATGTAACGTCTCAAAATTTTAGAATATCACGGAAAATTAAATAAATAAAATAACTTATTAAGTTAAAAATTTAACATTTTAATTAGATATTGCAACTCTTATACATGACCAAAGGTTCAAACAACACTAAATAAAAAAATAAAAAATAAAAACCTTAAAATTTCCAAATACAACATTAAATGAAATCACAAAGTCCTTAATTGTTAATATATAAGATTATAAAATTTTGTTCGGCTCTAATCATAGTTTCAAATCAGCCAAAGCTCTATGTTAACATCAACTCCATTTTCAACTTCCATTCCTTTCTTGTCAAAATCTGGCATAAAACGCCAGGGTAACAAAAATATATGCCATAAGCTTTTTAGCATAGAAAGAAAACACAACAAACTTACTTTTCTTTTTACGAGAAAAATAACGAGATTATAAGTATGATATAACAATATAATTGCAAACATAAATTACAACTATTAAAATAATTGCAACAATTTTAATAAATTAGGTGACACTTGAAATCTCACCAAAGAGATTTAACTTACCAACTACTAAGCCATGGCCACGGTTAATTTAAAATCCCCCTTGGTCAAATAATTACGTGTTACAAATTGTGACTACGAAGGATGGCCACGTCCAGAGTTACATAACCAAGTAGTGGTTTTCGTAGTTTGCCCCAAGAGAATGGTCTGTCAGGGGTACGTATCCTCCCTGTGTGCCACCCGCACATCCACCCTTATTCCAAAACTGAATATTGATAAGGGTTCAAATACGTCCTGTGCCATCTTAAGGTTTTGGACAAGAATTACATAAAATTAGGACTCATCCTGAATAACTGGTATTAACTGTCAACCATTAATTTCGTACCTCTCGTTGATCATTTTAGTTAATTTCCATAATAATCACTAATAATTACAAACTTAGGTCACCATCGATGATATAGCATTTTACTACAATTTCCAAGAGAATATATTAACAATTACGTTCTACAATAATCAATCAATGTACATATTATTGTAAATAGTTAAATCAAGCCATAAGGTGAAATAATAATTTTAAATACTAAAATAAATCACAACATCACACATGCATGAATTAGTAATTTACAAGATTCAATTAAGTAAACTAGAACAACACTTATTTTTAATTCTAATAAATAATTGAAATGGTAATCTTTGATTCTTTTAATATTCTGCCCAAAATTTTTCGAACTTAAATTTCATAGTTAAAATTACAAATAAATTATTTAGACAATTCTAAAATTCATATAATTTTCAGGAATGTTCAACAAACATATTATGTCATTTTTCAAAAATAATTTCCCGAAAATAAATTATAAATAATTTTATAAAATTACAAGAAGTTACATGACACAGATTCATTACATTTTCTTAAAATAATTCCATATGGAAATTTAAAAATCAAATTCATAATATAAAAATTGAGGATGAAACTTGACTTCTCAAATTTAATTTTTAACTCAGAAAATACTAGATCTGGTCTAATATAGGATTTTTAGTGATTTTTCAAACATGAAGCATAATCTGTCTAAAAATCCAGATTGAATTAAAATTCCATATAAATTCGTACAAAAATAAAATAATTGGATGATCTAAACATCATTCTTAACAACTTTGTAGAAGAAACTATCTTGAAATTTTGAGTATAAAATTGTCTAAATATTTGTACAAACTTATGACAGATTTAAGAATCATATGATCAAATCAAACAAAATCCTAAATTATTTATTAAATATCACAAATTACACATGCAAGCCTAAATTCAAGATTATATTATGATTTTAATACTACTAATAAATAAATAATCTTCAAACATCTAATATATATATATATATATATCACAAATTTACATGTAACTACAAACAAAGTTCAATCAAGATTTTTTAAAAGCTTATTAGTATTTGAATATAATATGAAATTGAATAAAAAGAATGAGAGGGTTTTGAAATGTGACGATCTAGAATTTTTCCTTCCGCTCGAGCGAGGGAGTTGACGCTCGAGCGGACTTGTGAGGCTCCCAGTATTTTTGCAGGCTGCCTGAGATTCTGAGAGTTGTAAATTACTGCTCGAGCGTAGAAGTGGTCGCTCGAGCGGACGACTTTGTTGGTCTGCGCGCTTGAGCGCAAGGTTGGGCGCTCAAGCGAGTCGCCTGGTTGAGTTTGAATTTCTGAGGCATGTGGGTTCGTTTTTGACGTTTTATTAGTATATTTGGAACCTACATATTTTTATTTTGGGGCATCGATTGAGGTGGTAACATGATGGTAGAGTAAGTTTGGACCAAAAACTTTAATTTGAATAATTTGCCTACGATCAGCCGTCACTCTTTTGCCCTTTTCTTTTTCCACACTTTGAATTTGGGTGTGAGGTTGGAACCATTGGAAAGCTTGTTTCCGGGGCTTCAATTGGACACAAGAACGACCTAAAACGGAGTCCGGATGAGAGAGTTACGCATGTTTGAAGTTTTAGAATCTGTGCTGGAAGCAGGTACGCTCGAGCGGAAAAAGGGACGCTCGAGCGGATTGCGCGAGTTCAACAGCTTAAAAACGTGATTTTTAGATCATTTCTTACATTTTCTTTTCCCCTCTTCTTTCCTCTCATTCTAGGTCCGAAAACCTAGCCCTAAAAACCTTGATTTCCTCCAGTTTTATTAACAAATCCACCATGGATCTTGCATCAAGGATGGAGAACAAGAGAAGATCAACATTTTTCAATCGATTGAAGCTCGGATTTGTGACGGATTCTCATCAAAGCTTCGCTCCTTTTCTTGATTCTTGAGGTAGGGGTTCTTGTTCTTCCTCAATACTTTCATTAATAGATAGATTTATGGTATTTTGATTATATACATACAAAACCTATGTTTTTGGGCATCTAGAGTATATTATGAGAATTGGGGGTTTAGGGTTTGAGATGTTGGGAGTTCAATTGATGGGTTAAAATGGTGGATTATGAACCTTAGGTGTATAATCAATGGAAAAGTTGGAATAAAAAGTAATCGGTTAAGAAGTTTGAATTTTTCTTGAAATTTCTAGATTTTCTAGATACCCTAGGTTGATTCATGATGATAATCAATGATTTGGCCCAAATTGAAAGTAGAATCATGAAATTGGTAGGTTGAATTATATGTGTACAAGTTTAATTGGAATTTGGTTATATTTAAAAATTATGTTTAAATTTTGCGAATGAACTTTGTTATGAGCATTGTAAATCATGTTATAATGAGAAACGAAATTGGGGGAAATGATTTATTAATGATGTGCGGGGTGCAAATATTCCGGCAAGCCCGTACTTCTTTCTTCCAAGCTCCGTTTATATCCGATCACCTGCGAGCAAATAACGGTGAGCTACCCGGCGGTGTGTGACCGGAAAAACCCTCCGACGATCAAGTTAGCTCACACCTTAGGATAGAGAGAGAGAGAGTGAGGAGTGTTTGAGTGTGAGAATTCCTTACAAGAGTGTTCATGTATCGCGTATGGGGGGCGCAGACATGCTTATATACCCTCTGTGCCCCATATCCACTCCCAGTCATCTCCTGACACGTGGCTCTGCTATCCCATCTGTCAGCATAAACCTTGCTGATCATCACCTAATCTCAACTGCCTGCCTTCTCAGCTGGAGCTCGGCAGCCGAGCTGCTCTATCCACAGCCGTGCTGTGCTTCATACCCAAGCACCTCACTGGCTAAGCCTAAGGAGGACCGGGCTAGGCGGCATCTCGGCAAAGCCTAGCCTGGGCACCTCCTGTGGTCAGCCTTCCTGCCGATCAAACGATTACCTCGGCTGACCACGCCTTTTCCGGGCACCGGTCCAATCGAGCACTGCCTCGCCGAGCAGCTTCTTTACGGTCTGGGGCGGCACACACTTGGCCTAATTTCTGCCCGGCCCAAGTTCTGGCAGCCCATCTCCGGGCGGATAGTCGATCATCTCGGCCCCATGCACCATTGGGCTCTCAACCTGCTCGGCCGTTACCTCGGCCCAATTCCAGATCATAAATCCCCCTCTCAATTGCCCCTTAATTCCATCCGCGAGAGCGTGACTAGGATTACCTATACTTCGACCGGGGTAACAATTCTTCGGTCTTCAAGATGACAAAGGGCGACCGGGCTAGTTAACATAACTGTCTGCAAACTTGACCGGTTATACTCCTCGGCTGACGTCCTCTTCTTCGAAAGTAGCCCGGTTGGCTCTTCGACTCTTCAACCTGTCTCTTCAGTTCTGACGTCGCCATAAATGGGGACACGTGGCGGGCTGCCATTGGTTCTTGAGCAGCCAACCCGCCGTTTTTTCCAGAATTGGAATTTGGGCGGTCTCTCCCTTGTCTATACATACAAGACCCCCCCAAACTCAATTTCCTCCTACTGCCATTCTGTTATTCGACTCCAGAGCTCTAGCATCCTTGTCTAGGCCTCGTTTGCCGTTCTTTGCGTTTGTGCTCGAAGGAAAAGCAGTTGCCCCTCATTGGTAAGACCTTCGATCCCTCTTTTGTTGCTATTTTCTTTAATATTACACACATTAGGGCACTAAAACGTAGCTCTTAGGGCATAGGCCATAGAAACCATCCCAAACCTCCCACTGTTCTTAGTGTTCTTTATTTTCCTGAAGAACACTGAAGAACTGGGGCGGACCGGGCTCCTGGTCTTCATTTGATCCAAAAAACCAATCTAACCGAGCAAATAACATGTTTGTCTCAACCCCAGCAAAAACCGAGATAACAAAAGGAAATGGTCGCTCAGCCGGGCTAACAACTGGCCTGCCTGGGCGACCGAGCTCTTTAGTTAGCTTAGAAGGTCGAGGTGGTTTGGCACCCTTAATGACCGAGCTAAAGTCCAGCTCCTTCCGCGCGACCGCGCTCACACTTACACTTGCCATCCTTTTCCTGCAGAGTCCAAGGGGACCACTGTCCATTCCTCAGGCTCTCCAGACCGAGCAATTACCAATTGCCATTGTGCCAAACACCTCAGCCAAGCTACCTTAGCTCGGCCACAAATGGGGAAATTTCGCTTCCTAGTGGATACTCCGGCCGCGCTAGCTGCATTCAGAGAGGAGTACGGCATCCCGGCCGACGTCCATCTCGAACTAGCTGAAGAGGAGACAACACTCTGGGGCAGACTAGACCAATGCCCCTTCACCGTGCTGTCAATTGTCGAAGGAGGCCTCCGTTTCCCACTAAACCCACTTATCACCGAGTTCCTCCGCCGCACCGGGCTGGCACCCACACAAGTGTCCACCAACACTTATAGAATTATCAACGGCGTTCATGAATTGAACAATCGGCTAGGCACCAACTTAGGTCTAGCCGAGATATTGAGGCAATACACAATGGGTCACACCGGTGATGGCCTAGCTTATTACTTGAAAATCAGACCGGGCAAGGAAAAAATTGTAACTGGCACCCCAGATAAAGATCTGCACGACGACAATTTTTTTTGGGTGTCGGGCAATTATGAAACAGCCGAGGTGCCGGGCTGGTTTATAAACAAGGACTTCGGTTCCTCATGTAAGCCGCTCAAACTTGCTCGGTTAGACTACCTCTTTACTCTGTAACTAACTGGTTTTCCTGTTTCTTTTGCAGCAATCCAAACCTTGCAAGACAACTATCAATTTCCCAACGTCGAGGCAATTCGAACCGTGCTTCGATATTCCCACCGAGATTGCAACGATTTACTCGGTTACATCCCGACCTACAGGTATTTTGCTCCGCGCCGGAGTAGAGTAACAGACTTCCTCCGCGCTCCGTCGCCACCTCCAGACCCTACCCTTCTTGACGTCTCCTTAATCCGGTTAACAGACGAACAAGAAATGGCCAAAAGAAGTCGAATCAAAAACCTTCTCACCGCAACCTCGGCCGAGATACCGAGCGTCATCGCCCGCTCCCCGGCTGCCGGTCAATCGAGCGTCGCCGTGGTCGCCTTAGCTTCTCCAGCCGCCGGGCAGTCTAGCCAAGAAACACGCCGGGCTGGCAAAAGACCACGGGCCGATCCCTCCGCCGAGCTCATCACCGAACTGGCAACCGAGCAACCTGCCGACAGGGTCAGCTCCATCCTAGCATGGCGGCCGCAGCTGAAGCACCGTGGAAAAGAGATCCCAGCAAATGCTTCGGTCAAAGGCGACAAGGAGCACTTGCTTGCCTTCGACCTCTCAAAGGCTTTGCTGCTGCCCAGCGACGTGGTTGGAAGCGACCACGTTCCTGACACCCAGCTGGTCAAATCCGCCGTGAAGTCCATGACCAGGGTAAGAAGTTCAATCCTCTGTTTCAATTTTCGCAAGTGTTTGCACGGTTTCTTCTCTGATCAAATTCTCATTTTGCAGGCCATCCAAAAGCAGCACTTGGTCATGGAGCGCATCCACAGACTTCGGCAGAAGGCGAGTGATACCGCCAGCCAAGTCGAGAGCCTCCAAGCCGAGCTCGGCCGGGCAAAGTCTTCGCTTGAGATGGCAAATGCAGATAACAACAGACTGCTCGGTCGGCTGGAAGAGGCCGAGAAAAAACGGGATGAGCTCCAGACCGAGGTACGCGCGCTCAAAAGGTCGAAGAAGAAAGACTGCCGGGCTGCTAACAATGCCGGCTTCAACGAAGCCGAGCAGAGCTATAAAAAACAAGTCTTTGCAACACAAGACATTTACTTCAAAGCTGGCTGGAAGACCGCCTGTGAGCATCTCGGCCAGGGCTCTGACACCGACGTATTTTCCAATCCTCCTCCTGCTTCGCTACCGGTCTACCTCGTGCCATACGCAAACGACGTATTCAGCGCTTTGCAAGCTGAGGCCGAGGAAGGGCTTGAAGAGGGAGACGCCGAGACAGCTTCAGAGGTGGAGGATGCCGAGGTGCAGGAGCAGCCCGGCCACGACGAGCCCGGTGCACAAGACAAAAGTCCAACCATCAACCTTGAAGCCGCCGAGGACGAGTTTACCAGTCTCTCCCCCTTAGTTTAGTTTTCTTCTATTTTTGTATTTTTGCTTTCGCGCTTTTGATGTAACCGGGCTCTGTCCCCACCTTTTGTATTTACTTTCTCATCAATGAAAAACTCAAATTTCGCCAAGTGTTTGCACGGTTGTTATCAATTCCATCTTCGGCAAATCATCTCGGTATTAAATCATAGATTGACCAACACCTTGTCAACCGGAATTCATAACTCGGTTGAAATACTTAGAACAAAACGAATTCTTAAACCGAAATGACCATCTCGGTTGGTAATAACAAAGTTGAACAAATCACCAACTCTTCCAACCGGAGTATATCATCTCGGTTGGGAATCCTGAGTTGGACTAAACACCAACTCTTCCAATCGGAGTAAACCATCTCGGTTGGGAATCCTTAGTTGGACAAAACACCAACTCTTCCAACCGGAGTAAACCATCTCGGTTGGGAGTCCGAAGTTGGACAAAACACCAACTCTTCCAACCGGAGTAAACCATCTCGGTTGGGAATCTGAAGTTGGACAAAACACCAACTCTTCCAACCGGAGTAAACCATCTCGATTGGGAATCCGAAGTTGGACAAAACACCAACTCTTCCAACCGGAGTAAACCATCTTGGTTGGGAATCCGAAGTTGGACAAAACACCAACTCTTCCAATCGGAGTAAACCATCTCGGTTTTTACATTAAAACAACAGTCCAAATGCTAAAGCAAAATTACTTCAATATATTGACAAAAAGAATTACATTTTGGAGTGCAATGCCCAAAAATCCCTTTGCACAAGAAAAGAAAGCAAAAGCTTAAAAATAATACAGTTTCAAGTTGGATGCATTCCATGGCCGGGGTATTGCTCTTCCCTCTAGGTCCTCTAAGTGGTAAGCCCCCTTGCCCGCCAGACCGGTGATCTTGTAGGGTCCTTCCCAATTTGCCCCTAGTTTGCCTTCTCCTGGCATCAGGGTGTTGCCCATAACTTTCCTCAAAACCCAATCACTAACTTTGAACGGTCTGGGGTGCACCGTCTTGTTATACTTCTTTGAGTGCTCTTGTTGGTAGGCGGCCACATGGATGAGGGCCTTCTCCCGACGTTCTTCCACTAGGTCCAGCTCCAAGGCAATAGCCTCGGCGTTCAGCTTGGGCTCAAAACTCTCGCTTCTAAGGGTGGGCATTCCAACTTCCAAAGGTATGACCGCCTCCATGCCATAAGCCAAAGCAAATGGAGTTTCCCCAGTAGATCGCTGAGGGGTTGTTCGGTATGCCCAAAGGACGCTGGGTAATTCCTCAGCCCATTTTCCCTTTGCCTTCTCCAGCCGTTTCTTCAACCCAGCCAGTATAGTCTTGTTCGATGCCTCGGCTTGACCATTGGACTGCGGGTAAGCCGGGGTGGAGTTGTAGAATTCTATCTTCAAATCTTCACAAAATCCTCTGAATAGGCGACCGTCAAACTGGGTGCCGTTGTCAGAGATCAAAATCTTGGGGACGCCAAACCGCGTGAACACGTTCTGCCAGACAAACCGCTTCATGTCTTTTTCTTTGATGGTTGCCAAGGGCTCAGCTTCAATCCATTTCGTGAAGTAATCTGTGGCCGTAATAAAGAATTTCCGGTTGCCCGGTGCTGTTGGCAGTGGCCCCACTATATCTAGCCCCCACATGGCGAAGGGCCAAGGACTGGTGAGGGGAAGAAGTTCCCTAGCAGGCTGATGGATCTGATAGGCGAATTTCTGGCATTTTTCGCACTTGCGGACGTACTTTTGTGCATCGGCCTACATGCACGGCCACCAGTATCCCTGCGAAATAGCTCGGTAGGCCAAGGACCTGCCCCCTATGTGGCTGCCATAAATGCCTTCGTGAATTTCGTACAACAAAGCCTCCACACTATTCGGGTGCACGCACTTTAGATAAGGACCAGTGAAGGACTTCTTATACAGCGCGCCAGATGGAGATAGCCAAAACCGCTCTGACTTCACCCGAATTTTGTGGGCTTCTTTCTTGTTAGTTGGTAGAGTCCGGTCTCTGAGAAATAAGATCAAGGGGTCCATCCAGGAAGGACCTAGCGCGGCGCAGAGTACATCTGTCTGCCCGGCGTCTTTAATGCTTGGCCGCGGAAGAAAGTCAATTAACAGGGGGTTTGGAGACGTACTATCTACCATGGAAGCGAGGCCAGCCAGCTCATCAGCTCGGCTGTTTGCTTCACGGCCAATCTGTTGGACTCTGATTGCCTCAAACTGCATGGTATGTTCCCTGACCAGAGCTTGGTACTTCGTCATCCTGCCGTCCTTCGCTTCGTAAATCCCAGAGACTTGGTTAACCACAAGCTGGGAATCACTGTACACTAGGAGCTCGGCAGCCTTCATTTGAATTGTGCTCTGGAGCCCGGCGAGAAGGGCCTCGTACTCAGCCTTGTTGTTAGATGCTGGGAAGCCAAGCGTGATAGAATGTTCAATGGTTAGGCCATCCGGGGAGATAAGAACGATACCTAGGCCGGCACCATGACGGTTGGACGCTCCATCAACAAAAAGCTTCCACATTTCCCCCACAAAAAGCTTCTAGCAGTTGGATGGGTCCTGAGAGTTGCGAAGGGCAATGGGATCACAACTGCTCGGCTGTGTGGTTTCAAGTTCTGTGTTGACTGGTTCCAATTCAGTCCCCCTTGGTGATTCGGCACTAGACTCAGCAAGTTATTCTGTAATGCTCAAGTCCGTGGGCGAATCATCAGGTTGCGGTGTTAAGCCGGCCGCAGGTTCTGAGCTGTGTGGGTCCATTTCTTCCCCCCTTGATGATTCGGCACCAGACTTAGCAAGTTGATCTGTAATGCTCAAGTCCGTAGGCGAATCATCAGGTTGCGGTGTTATACCGGCCGCAGGTTCTGAGCTGTGTGGTTCAATTTCTTCCCCCCTTGGTGATGCGGGATTGGACAGAGCGGATGGGTCGGTGATACTCAACTCCGTCATCGCAGCACGGGGTGGTATAACCGTGCAAACTGAGGGTGCTTCACTGGTGCGCGCAAACTCTGCGTCGCTACCTCCACCAACTCGTTGTATCTCGGATGGTCTTGCGTACATCTCATCATCTGCCACGGTAATATCGACCGGGCACACCGGATGAGTGCCAGGTGAGAACTCGGCGACGAAATCTGCCAAGGTCTGGGCTTTGATAGCAGTGCGTGGCTGGAACTTCACATCAAACTGTCCCAGCTCGACCGCCCATTTAAGAATTCGGCCTGAAAAGTCCGCCCGTTCAAACAAGGCCTTGAGGGAAAACTCGGTCAGTACGACGATGGTATGGGCGTGAAAATAATGCGCCAACTTCCTCGAAGCCATCATTAATGCCAACGCAAGCTTTTCCAGCGGCAAATATCTCGTCTCAGCCGGCAGCAAGGTCTTGCTGACATAAAAAATTGGGAAGTGCTTGATTCCTTCAGCGAGGACTAGCACCGCACTGACCGCGTGCTGGGAGACGGCAAGGTAAAGGTAAAGTTCCTCTCCTGGCTTTGGTGTAACCAACAGTGGTGGAGTAGACAGATATTCCTTGAGCTCGGCCAAAGCTCAGTCACACTCTGCGTCCCATGAGAACTTTGACTTCAATGCTTGAAAGAAAGGGCGGCAGCGATCTGATGACCGGCTTATAAACCGATTAAGCGCGGCGGCCATCCCGGCCAGATGCTGCACGTCCTTAGCCGAGCTGGGCTGCTTCAATTCTTGCACGGCTCTGATCTGAGTAGGGTCTGCTTCGATGCCTCGGTTCGTGACTAAGAATCCCAAAAAATTTTCGGATCCCACGCCGAAGGCACACTTTGACGCATTCAAGCGCAACTTGTGCTTCTTTAGAATGGCAAACATCTCGGCTAAGTCGGACAAATGGTTTGCTTCATGTCGGCTCTTTACCACCATATCATCGATGTAAGCCTCCATTGTCCGGCCAAGCAAATGAGGAAACATTTTGGTCACCATCCTCTGAAAGGTTGCCCCGGCGTTCTTCAAACCAAAAGACATGACTCGGTAGCAGAAGAGTCCCCTTGGAGTCGTGAAAGAGGTGATCTCTCGGTCAGGCCCATGCATGGCGATCTGGTGGTAGCCGCGGTAGGCATCCAAGAAACTGAGCCTGTTATGTCCAGCCGTCAAGTCCACGAGCTGGTCAATTCGCGGCAAAGGGAAAATATCTTTTGGACAAGCTCGGTTGACTGTCTTATAGTCGACACAAACTCGCCACTTTCCATTCTTCTTCGGTACCACTACTGTGTTGGAAATCCACCGAGGGTAGTGCACTTCCTGAATTGCTCGTGCCTCAAGCAGGTTCTTCACCTCCTCTACAACTACCTCGGCGTGATGCAGTGCTGATCTCCTTGTTCGCTGGATGACTGGCTTTGCTCCAGGGAAGACATTGAGGTGATGGCACATAAAACTTGGGTCGAGGCCAGGCATGTTGTAAGGCGACCACGCGAAGACTTCGATGTTGGCCATCAAAAACTCAACCATCTCGGTCCTCTCTATGGCCGCGAGACTTGAACCGAGCAAGAAGAACTTGTCCGGCTGTTCTGTATCAATTCGCACCTCAACCAATTCCTCAACAGCCTTGTCTTCGGCCTTGGTGCCCACATCATCCAAGACACCCTGGTCCTCCGGTCCCTCAATCATTTGAACGAATCCTTTGGCAGCTCGGCTCCCGTTGACCGCCACGAAGCATTGCTTGGACATGACCTGATCGCCCCAAATCTCCTCGATTGCCCCCATAGCCGAGGGGAATCTCATCACCTGGTGGTAGGTTGACGCTACAGCTTGCATAGCGTGAAGCCATCCCCTTCCAAGGATAAGGTTGTACGTCGAAGGCACTTGTAGCACCCAAAACTCCACTTGCTTGACCACGGATCCCGCTTTGACCGGCAGGATAATCTTTCCCAAGGGCCACTCCGGTTGTGAGTTAAATCCAACCAGTGACGAAGTTGCCGGAGCCAAGTCTGTCTCCCGGAGTTTGAGCTGCTTGAACGCATCATAATACATGATCTCGACTGAGCTTCCCTGATCGATCAAGATCCGTTTAACATCGAATTCTTTGACGCGTAATGTTACTACTAGGGCATCGTTGTGCGGCGTCTGGATACGCTCTAGATCCCTTGAGGTGAAACTAATCACGTCTTTTTCTTTAGTCTTCCCCCTTTTGATGGCAGGCTGTACCGACAAAACTTCCCTCATATGTTCTGCCTTTTTTATCATGCCCCGGAGTTCGTAAACACACTCCGGTTCCACGATGCCGTGGATGACATTAATAACTCCCTGTGGTGGTGCATCTCGGTCATCCTGTCCCCTGGGATCGACCGGAGCCTGATTGGGCTTCACCCCGCCATCAATGTAAAGGTCTAGGTACCCAGCCGCGACCAGCTCTTCTAAGTGTTGCCTCAAAGGCAAACAATCCTCAGTCCGGTGGCCTCTCTCCCGGTGGAATGTCCAACGATACCGCGGATTGTAGCCCTTTTGTCCATCGCCCAACTTAGCAGGAAACCGGACATACTCCTCGTCTCGGATTTCACTAAGTATGCGATAGATTGGAATCTTGAAGACCGTGGTTATGCCAGTTCTTTCCTTCAACCTTCTGTTTGCGTCCGCTACGTCATCTCGGGGGTAGTCATCCCGGTCATTCCGACGTCCTCTACCCCGGTTTTTGCGATTCGTGCCACGGTCCGATTCCTCTGCTCGGTCACTTGAGCGGCTTGACTCTTGCCCAACTGTGTGCACTTTGCCTGCTGTCTTCTTGTCTGTTGCTACCGGAGTTGCCTTCACGGTAGAAGCTGACGCGTCATCCTCTACTCGGATGTGCTCATTGATGCGCTACATGAGCTGGCCCATGGACGTCGGTTGGTGCATAGTCAGCGAGTCCCGCAATCTATGGCCGACTGGGAGACCACGCTTATATTGCGTGATTGCGAGGTTGACCGGGCAATCCAAGATCTCATTGAAGGTTTCCCAGTACCTTGAGTTGTATACCTTCAGTGTGTCGCTCGGTTCCATCTTGACACTGAGCAAGTGATCGACTTCCTTTGGTGTTTTTGTATTGGTTTTGAAGCGTGTAACAAACGCCTCGGCCAACTGATGCCACCTTTGTATGCTCCCTTCCGGCAACCTCTCGAACCATTTTAAGCCCAGCTCGCCTAAACTGGACGGGAAGATTAAGCACATAAGTCCGTCATTTCGCCTATGTCCGGCCATAACCTGTCGGAAGTGGCTCACGTGCATATAAGGATCGGTTTTTCCGTCGTAGAGCGTGAACTTTGGCTGGTGGAAGCCTGCTGGAAGCGGTGTTGTTTCTATTTCCAGGGAAAAAGGGGTGGCACTCAGCCTGGCCAAGTCTGTATCTTCAAAGAGTGGCACTGCTTGGCGGGGTGGAGGCATTCCGACCTCCTCGCTGGCGTGAACCCCGTAGGATAGCCGCTGGAATGCCGGTATTCTCTGAGCTTCGCGTCGGCGGGCTCGCTCCTTTAAGACCGCCCGCAAATCCTCTGAATGAGCGGAGTAAGAGTACCTCAACGTCATCACCGGACGTGAGGGTTTGTAGGTACTGTTTTGCGCGCTAGATTTTTCTGCATGCGCGTCGGAATCACCGACCTGGTAACTTCTAGTAATAGATATGGACTGAGTACGTTGCTGACTCTGATTGCCTGAACGGCGGGAAGGGGTGCGCTCACTGTGGTCTCCCACTCCAGCTACACCTTTCCCTTTGACATGCCGCTTCAGATCCTCCATCTCCGCCGCCATCCGCCGGATGACAGCGTCTTGGTCCCTAAACTTATTTTCTAGACGTCTGGCTTGTGAGTCTCTCCTTCGTCGGTGACTGTCTGGACTCCGTGAATGACCATGACTTCTTCCGTGCTTATCCCGCGCGTCTCCTGACTGTCCTCCGGTGGGCGTCCCCATGTCCGCCATTGGATGGATGGCGGGAGGGCCTTCTCTCCTTCGGGTGAACTCCGGGGTGGCTCCATCTATGGCAAACAACGGAAACTCGTCGTTGTTCGCCATGGACGGCGATCAGATGAACCTGGAAGACAAGGTTTTGTCTGTCAACCTTCCCACAGATTGCACCAATTGTGCGGGGTGCAAATATTCCGGCAAGCCCGTACTCCTTTCTTCCAAGCTCCGTTTATATCCGATCACCTGCGAGCAAATAACGGTGAGCTACCCGGCGGTGTGTGACCGGAAAAACCCTCCGACGATCAAGTTAGCACACACCTTAGGATAGAGAGAGAGAGAGTGAAGAGTGTTTGAGTGTAAGAATTCCTTACAAGAGTGTTCGTGTATTGCGTATGGGAGGCGCAGACATGCTTATATACCCTCTGCGCCCCATATCCACTCCCAATCATCTCCTGACACGTGGCTCCGCTATCCCCTCTGTCAGCATAAACCTTGCTGATCATCACCTAATCTCAACTGCCTGCCTTCTCAGCTGGAGCTCGGCAGCCGAGCTGCTCTATCCACGGCCGTGCTGTGCTTCATACCCAAGCACCTCACTGGCTAAGCCCAAGGAGGACCAGGCTAGGCGGCATCTCGGCAAAGCCTAGCCCGGGCACCTCCTGTGGTCGGCCTTCCTGCCGATCAAACGATTACCTCGGCTGACCACGCCTTTCCGGGCACCGGTCACTCAGCTTGTCTGGCTTCCACCATCCCTTGACCAAGCAGCTCGGTCCAACCGAGCACTGCCTCGCCGAGTAGCTTCTTTACGGTCTGGGGCGGCACACACTTGGCCCAATTTCTGCCCGGCCCAAGTTCTGGCAGCCCATCTCCGGGCGGATAGTCGATCATCTCGGCCCCGTGCACCATTGGGCTCTCAACCTGCTCGGCTGTTACCTCGGCCCAATTCCAGATCATAAATCCCCCTCTCAAATGATATAGATGACATAAACTCGGTTATGGAATGTTGAAATGGGATTTAAGAATTCCTCTTGAATTATGTTGAATTATATTTCATAGTGTTGAGTTGAATCATGTTGATTTTGGTTTTTGTGAGCTAAAATGTAGAGTTTCCGAAATGGGTTTAATCTCAAATCATTTTATTAAATTCCTAGTGGGCTTGTTTAGTCATTCAACTCAAGAGGATGAGTCAATGGGGTTTCTTCATGGCGATGGGAAATGTTTGGTTTTTGGTGAAAACCCTGGAAATGTAGAAATTTTTGGGGAACACGGAAATGTTCATAAAACTCCTTTCTTCTTTGAATAAAGAATGAATGGATGTAAATTCCATAACATGTTTTGCAAGAATGGTAATCTTTTAAATATATTGAATTAGAGAAATGGTTTTGAAAACTTCATGTGTAGTCCTTGATGAGACCATGTTGCTATGACTTGTGAAATGAGGAAGTTGATGGTATTTGGTTGACTTGAGAAGGAATGTTATGAACCATGGAAATTTTTGCATTTGCATATCATTTCATTTATTATTGTGCATGGTGGTTCTAAATCGAAGAGATTTGCATTCATGACAGAAAATGATTTGTATGAGAAACATGGAAATGTGTATGGGGTAAATACATTGGTAAGTCCGGATAGGGGATGTAGATGAATTTGATAAGTTGGCCTGAGTGTCTAGGGTGAAAGACCCGAAAGTGGCGTGGATAGGTGTCGAGCCTTCCGGTTAGCACTGGTAAAAATGACAGTTTGGTAGTGCTTGTTGAGCCTACTTGCAGACGCCAGCCTAGGGATTACCAGTGTCATATTTACCGCCCTTATTGAATTAATATTGGAAGTTTGAAATTGATGAAATCACATGATAATATTGAGAACATGGCGATTTTGAAACAATGTATTGAACTGAATATTTTTCCTCATTGATTACCCTTGGCATAGCGTTGCATTTACATTTACTTTTGTGTTGAGGAAAAAGCATAACTATATATACTTTGTGTGAATTCTCTACAGAACATGGAAATTAATTATAAAAATGGTTGGTTTTCGAAAATGTTTTGGGTGCCCACATCCCGCCGTATAGTAGCCGGCAAATGTGGGGATTGGTTTTAAAAAGTTGAAAAATGGTTTTTGAAAGAAAATGGCTTTTATGAAAATGGTTTTTGGGAGTTCACTTCCCGCCGTATAGTAGCCGGCAACAGGTGGAAAGTGTTGTGAATTGGGTGCCCGCTATCCAGCCATAGTAAGTCGGCAAAAGATGGATTGTGTTGAGCTATGTGTTGAGAAGTGTGTTGAGTTGATGATGTTATTATTGCTTGTGACGAATTTTGTGAAATTACATATTGATGTGTGATTTGGTTTAAAGAGGAAATGTGTATAGGCATTATTTGTAAATAATGGAAACCAAAAATAGATATGAGGATTATAGACTATGATGGTAAACTTAATGAAGTAGTTGTGTTAATAAAAGTAAATTGTGAGCGTTGTTCTATAATTTAATAAAGGATTGGATTGAAAGGGGTTATTAATATTGTGTTATCTTGAAATGAAACTTTGCGGGTGTAATTAACGGTGTAAATTGAGTATAGGAGAATTGTTGCCGAGTCCAAAAAGGAACCTGAACTTGAAGTTATGGGGTTTTAAATTAAAAATGAAGAGTAGAAAAGAAGAATGAAAGGAAAGGAGGAGTATTAAAAATGGGAAATTAAATAAGAAATGTCTTGGGAATTGGTTAATAACTTTTAAATGATGTTGTTTCTTAAATATGTTTGTTTCACACGGATCAGTGGTTTTCTAAAGTTAAGGGAGGATTTTTTTGATGGCTGAAGGTTTTTCTTAAAGGTGTTCAAATAGTTTTTGAGAAAAGGTACTCTACTGATGATATTATGAAATTATAAAACGTCACTTTACTATATGGTATCGCCCTGCATGCATGATCATTTCTATCTGTGTGTTAGTTATTGATTTAGAACTATGAGATTCCTACTGGGCATTAGTGCTCACCCCGTTGTTGTTTTATCTTTTTATAGGAAGAAAGTTTGGATTATTTGATTGAAGACGTATGGAGTTCTTGAGTCCATTTGTATAACTTCATAGTAGATGTAAAGGAAGTGGATTTTATATTTGTATTTATTTATTTGTAGCATAGTAGGACATTGGCATGTATGATTGTCATTGTAATGTTCATTGAGAGAGAGAAAAATAGGTATCATTGTATTTCTATTACACAAGGGTAATGGATGTTTAAAAAAAAAAAATGAACCTAATTTTAAGGCTTTGGTAATGTTTCCGAGTAATTAAAATTGGGGCGTGACATGAAAGTTTTCTTACTCAGCAATGAAGTTGAAATGAGGTGGTGAAATATAGGAAGATTCTAACCTTTCTCCTTCTCATCTTCTTCTCTCCCAACTCTTAACTTTGCTATCAAAAGACTCCGAATATATATATATATATATATTTTAAATCTTAGCTTTCACTCTCTCCAATCAGTTATGAATTCAAATTTGCATAAATAGACTCATAAAACATATCCAACCCTTTGCTCATCTCATAATGTAATTGATATCAAATCTCTCAAAAACAAAAGCATTATGGCCCTGTTTGGGAAGTAGATTTTTGGCTTTTTTTAGGTTAAAATTTACAAAAAGACAAAATAGGAAAAATAGCCAATAAAATAAAATATTATATTAAATCCATAATCATTTTACTTTTTCTCTCACAAACATCACATCCAACTACACAAAAATCTAACAATCTTTCCAAATACAAAAATTTTAACCTACTAAAATAGCCAAAAACTAAAATAGTCTACTAAAATAGCCAACTTCCCAAACGAGGCCATAACCCATCCTATAGGCTTGCCATGCAAAGGCACAAGTGGTAGGGTGACTCACCCTCACTGGCCACCTAATGCAATTATTATTATTTTTGTAGTGATAAATTTGTATAAATGTGTATGTGTTTTAGTTCTTTAAAAATCAATTAGATGAAGTTTTCAATTAAGATAATTAGTAAAGATAATTATTGAGTTGAATCTTCTACAAAAATAGTTACAAAACAAAAACCATTGAATACCCATAAAATTATTATTCTTAACAATATTTTTGTTAGTGACTAAATTGGGATAGTTTCTAATTAATTTATACATTAATAAATTTATTAAATAGTTTTTAGATAAAATTAACTTATTATTCATATCTTGAAAATAATTAAATACGGGCTCTCATAGTTGGAACAGAGAGGAACATAAGAATTTTCAACTGAGGATCCTGCGCCCCAATTACCTCTCTCCAATCATCGGTCCAAATACTGGATAGGTGATTAAGTTTAGGTGTTCAAATAAAATTATTAGATAACAAAACAACTCTTCTCTTTTATTCATACTATTGCCCAGTAGAGTTGTTAATGAAAATAGTGGTTCATAACAATAGAACTGAAGAACCAATGAAAGGTGGAATTGCTTTGGTGAAATAAGGCTTTCTGATATTGAAAACTGGCCAAAATTTGCAGATAATTCTTGTCACTTTAAATGGTTTTTGTTGGAAATTGGGTTGGGTTTCAGACCTAGGTCTGGGCGTCAATAGTAGCATGACCCATGCATGACTCACGAGGAGATACATAAAATTTGAATGATTCACCTTATCTAGAGGATAAGAAAAGAAACCCAACAACCCCATCTCATCAGAGATAGAGATAGAGATATCATTCCATCATTGGGAATTCAAGTTTATTCTTGGAAACACGTGATTCATTCGTCTAATGATGTGTGTGGTTATATATCTCTCTAATATACTCAAGTATCATTCTACTGCTGGGAGTTTGAGAATAAAAAGTATGCCTGTGGCTTATTAATTTTCCTACAAGTTTAGAAATAAAATTAGAATTGTTATTTTAGAAGAAGGTGAAAAACAAAACTTTCTCACCATCAAGACTACAAAGGGCATAAGAGATTAATCCCCAGTTATGTTAGAAATCAACCACAACAAAAATTTGGAGCAACTTTTAGGTTAGGGGCCGCGCGAACGTATGCCCCTACTACCACAAATTATGATGTAGGCTCTACCACTTAGGTAGACCTTAGGCGAGCACCCCTCCAAAGTGCAATGGAGGTCACTAACCTAGGCCATGGGTCTTGTTGACCACCAATTGACCCTGTCCAGGTAAGTATGTTTTATGTTGCTACTTGCTCCTCATCTATACACTCATGCTGGCCTCTTCTCTCTCCTTTTTGTTCGATGTGAGATTTCATGCAAATCTCAACTAATTTATGCTAATAAGTAAAAAACATCGAAACAGACAATGATCTGTTTGTTTCAAGGTTATAAAATAAGCACTTGGTAAGTGGGAATTTAATATGCAAATATGAGAGAGATGTTTTGCTAATTTTGAGTTCGATACCTTCATTTCTATATTTATTTATTTAGTTATATTAGTTACTTTGTTTGGGAAGCTATGGAACACATAAAAAGGGGGTGGAAGTTTGTGTGCATCCACCATTTAAGTTTGACAATTAAGACAATGGCAAACAGGCCAAAGCACATTCAACATAGAAAACAAGTTTTCTATACCCCCCAAAAAAACAAAAAACAAATAGCATATTATATTTTGACATTTTAGCTTTAAGTATGTTTTACTATGCAATGTGATCTCATGGTATATCAAAAAAAAAAAAACAAAAAAAAAAAAAAAAACAAAACAAAAACAAAAAGGGGGTAAATTACACTATCCTCCCTTAAGGTTTCTGACAAATACAGAGACCTCCCTTGTAGTTTCAATAATTACAGTAATCTCTCCTATTTTTGCTGACAATATATACAAACCAACCTTCAGTTAACTAGCCGTTAGACAGGTAATGAAAATTTCTTACATCAGCATATTATGGTGACTGAATACCAAAATTACCTTTTGTTCCTTATAACCAAACAGCCCACAACATCACAAACAAACATTGCTCTTCTTCCTTTCCCTCCTCTCATCCTCACCCACTCCTCCACTAGTAGCATCTTTGCCATCAGCTCATATTCTCTCTCTCTCTATCTATGATCCTTACCACTTCCATCTCCATATTATCCATTCCAAACACACATTAAATTTATACAAAAATTGCAGGCACACAACCTTTTCTCCTCTAATCTTACACCCACTTTTCCATTCCAATATATACATACAAATACACAACCAGGAGGACTCCATATTCCATTATAAGTTGTAAGAACTAGCAGACTTCATAGTAGCATGATTTGTCTTTGCCCAGAAGTAACAATTCATAAAATTTGGGAACTATAATACCCAGCAAATAGAAGCAACTAGAATGGCCTTAGCATATACATACAAATATATAGATAGATATATGTATATATATACAAATATATAAACATGGGAACAATTTGTTTAACATATATATGTATATATATATACACACATTAAAATTCAAATAGGAACTTATTTGGATTTCCAACAAAGAATAGAAACCCAATTTAAGCAAATCAATAGATGAGAAAAAGGGAACTGAACAAGAAGAATGACCAACACAGAACACTCGAGAAGTCATCCAAGACTCACTAACCCATCATAGCAGCAGTGAAGACAACGAAATAACGAAAAAAATAAAAAAGTTGAGAAAAATGGTTATTGAAGTGATCAATCCACAAATTCAGAAACCCAAGCCCTCGATTCTTGCAAAATCGAGCTTCAATATTGTTATTTCATTACACCTAGAAGTAGATCAGATTTGATCTTGCTTGAATGTGCACCCCCAACCAAAAATCATAAAGAAATTGTGCAAATCAAGCTTCAATCTTCAACAGCATGAGTAGATTAAGTTGGTAATTCACGAAAAGAGGTGCATCTCCTTTCCAATGACGATTATGAGGCTACACAGTAAACCCATGGACTTAGGTTTTGCTTTCTTGTAGTCGACAGTGCATAACATTTGTTGAAGAAGTATAACTCTCATTCCTCTCACCTTCTCGCCCTATATTCTTCTAGATTTGGCTATGGTGATGGACGAGCAAGGGTGACGGGAAGGAGAGAAGAGGAAAGGCGGTGAAGCAGAGAGGTCGCCATTAAAGGAAGTGGGTTGAGGAGAATAATCACCGGTGGGCTTTCGGATCGCCAGATGCAATTGTATGTTGGTGGCCGGAGAGATTATAGGTAGGAGAAATGAGGCAAGAGGAAAGAGAGAGGAGGGCAGAGCATGGTGTTGGTGAGGTAGGTATGAGAGATATAGGAATTAAAGGGTATTTTTGTTTTTTCGTGTTCAAATAAAAGGGAAATATGGTCATTTTGTATAATCAAGTAACGTCATTTGTGTAAAATTGATGGATTGGGGGAAGCTTGATATTGTCAGTTAAAGTAGGAGAGGTTTTTGTAATTATTAAAATCATAGGAAAGGTCCCTATATTTGTCAGAAACCTCAAGGGAGGTAAGTGTAATTTACCCAAAAAAAAAATCATATTTTTAGCAAAAAGTGCTTCACTTAGAAATTTTAATTGCAAAAAAAAAAAAAAAAAAAAAGGTAGTTCATAGTCTTGTTTTTCAAATCACTTCGAGAAATGAGACCTATTCCTCAACTTATTCACTTCACAAAAGTGTATTAATTCTCAATTCTTCATCCATTTAGTTTAAGCATTAGGATCCCAATCCCAACCATTGAATTTGGCTTCACATATTGCATAATGGTCGAGTATGAGATTTTTAAAATTTTAGAAAAGTTCGCTCCATTTCTTCCAAAAATTGAGCTTTCATTTATCCTCTATCCTAGATGGCTTTGTATATATAGTGACCCCGGTCTTTCCCCATTTGATTGTTGTATCCGGACTTAGGTTCCGTGGATCTTGTGGTTATATATATGTTGTTGTCGTCCTTTATTTCCTTGTCATTTGAGTTATGGGTTGTATTGGGCAGGTTTATTACAGTTTGGGAGTGTTTGGGAGCAAAGTGTTGCTGCCCAGAATTTTGGTCCTTCGCTCGAGCGAGAAGTTTGTCGCTCGAGCGAGCTCTTGTTTTTGGGCCTTCGCTCGAGCCATGGTTTATTCGCTTGAGCGAGCGACTGCATCTGGGTATAGAACCTGAGAGCTGTGTTTCTTGGCTTGATCGAGATTTCCTTTGCTCGAGCGAGCGATGTGTGTTTTCGAGTTATTCACTCGAGCGAGCATTCTATCGCTCGAGCGTGCTTCTGGGTTGCAGACCTGAAGCTTCGAGTTTTTGGCTTGAGCGAGACTTTCTTCGCTCGAGCGAGGATTTCTTGTGTCTTGTCGCTCTAGCGACTAATCCTTCGCTCGAGCGAGCCTGTTTTATTTAAATACGCAGCAGCGATTTTAAACATCTTTTTTCATCCTCTTTTGTTTTAAAAACCCTAGGTCCGTGTTCTCTCTCCCTCCACTCACCTTCTCTCTTAGGTTTCATCTATTTTTAGGGTGTTTTTACCCTATGTTCTTTGTTAAAAAGATAGAGGGTCGCGAGGGCTTTGTTTTAATCTGAAAGTTTGGCGGTTTGGAGCACTTTGGGTTTTGGGTCATCATCTCCATTTGAGTTCTTCACTTCGAGGTAGGGATACCCTACTCCATACTATAGGTTTTGTCCTAAGTTTTGGTCATTTTGATATGTTGGTGTTGTTCGGTAATTTTGGGGAAAGCTAGGGTTTGATTTATAATTTAAAAGCCCTAATTGTTGAAATAAATTAATTCGTATAATTAATTTTTGGAAAATGGGGAATTTAGTTTAATTCATGAAATTGGGAAATTATGAGATTAAATGGTGTAGTTGGATAATTTAATTACTCACCTATGAAAATGTTGAGTTTATATTTGTTGATACATTTATTTCCTGTTTAGAAATAACTGTTTTGGGCTATCGGTGGAGGATAGTCGTGATTGTTGTAGACATTGCATGTTGATTAGGGAAAACTGAAACTAATCACATTGAATAAGTCATTGAATATGACGGTTGAATTAATACAGCAAATACGTGTATTGATTGAATATTGTGTATGACAAGTGTTTAATACATTGTATATGCATATTGTTTGGGAGGAGATAGGGGATGTACTCCATGGTTTGAGGGAAGATAGGGGATGGACTCTCAAACCTGTTTAGGAGGAGAAAGGGGATGGACTCCATTAGTACAGCAAATATGTGTACTTATTCATTTATGGAAGTGTTTTAGTATGAGCCTTAGTCTCATTTGAATTGTTGATATTGAAAGTAATGTTTAATGTGAGATGTGGTCTCATTTTATAGTTTGGCTAGGTTCTGAGCCATGTCTGTGTAAATGGAAAGTTGAATAATAACGGAAAGTGAAACATGTCATGGACATTATGGTCATGAAACTGTATAATGATATAATGGATTTATAAGTGTTAACCATCTATTGAATGCTATTGCTTTAGTCAATTCTTATATTTGGTTTAGTATATTTCTGTTGGATTGTGGCTCATCCTATACGGGAACATCATTTTCAGGTCCAGGTGATATGCTACCTCCAAGGACTTAGCTTGGAAGGATTTGGATTTGAAGACTTGTTTTAGTTAGTTGTTATTTGATATTACATGTAAACTCAAGCCAAGGGCTTAATTTGTAGTTGAGTTAGTACTCACATTTTGTGTCCAAGTGTTGGCTTGGAAAGCTGTAAGCCCGTAGGGCATTTACTTTTGATGTTACATGTGATGTTTTTCAATAAGAATACTTTGATGAATGGAATAATGTTTTGTTTTCTTATATCAATGCATGTCAATATTGTGTATATTGTGGGTTTATTTTGAGGGCGTTACAGTATAAGCTTTGTGGTTTTGTTGAGGCTGTATTTCTAGTTTCAAAAACAATTTTTTTAAGTAAAAAGGCAACAAGACTAACAACACAAATGAATTGGGATTTAGAATAGGACAAGGGCAGCGCAAACACATGCCCCCACTATCACAAATTATGATGTAAGCTTGGGAAACTTGGGTAGTCCTTACGCTAGCACCCCTACAAAGTGCAATCGAGGTTACTTATGTAGGCCATAGGCTTTCTTCATCACCCATTGACCGGCTGGGTAAGTACGTTAAAACAAAGCTCATTACTCCTCTTATGAGCACCTACTCTTGCTTCCCATCTTTTGTTCGCTTTCAATGTGGTAAGTTAACACAAAAGGACTCCTCATATACACATGACGTAGAAATATTAAATAACACCAGATATGTTTGATCCCAATGATATAGTATTCCCATTCAAGTGATGCCTGTTAACATCAATGATATGTTTGATCCCATTTTATAATGGAAGTTAATTCCACGCTAAAATGGTTGTATCATTGGTTTATATGGGGGCAGAGATGATGAAAAGAACGTAAGAAATTGAACAAAAGGCATTGGTTATTGTAGGCATAACATAACACTAGTGCTGAGCAATAACATGGAAGTCGCATAGGACGTGAAATGTTAAGGTGAATTATTTCAGTAATATATAGCAACTTCGTAGATATCATATATATCATATATATATGACACCCATTTTTTTTAAGAAAAAAACCATGTCACATGAGATAAAAGTCACATGAAAAGGTGAAAATTTTGATATGAGGGTTGTGCAAACAAAATGTAACAATTTCATTTTATATTTCTTGCAAGGAATGACTACTCAAAATTATTTTTTCCTTCCATTGAAATAATAGAGCACATACTTGAAAATGATTAGAGATAAATTTATTTATTTTTTTATGCTTATTTCAAATGGTCATTTGGCTAGCCTTACCTAATAATTTTATTGTGAATAGGATAATTACAAACTTTGCCTCACCAAGGACAAACACATCTTATGTGCGAAAAGCATTTCTCATTTATTAAAACAAAATGTGATTTGTTCATGTGGTTATAGTTGTCTGATGAAGTTGATTTTTTTTTTTTTTTTTTTTTTTGAATTACTTTTATTGCGAGACCTGTCACATAGAAAGTTCAGATTATTTGTGTGGGTTCAGATTAAGATTCACAAGAAGAGTATGGAGAGGAATGGAATGACGAGTTACTTGGAAGAGCTTATTCCTTTTATAATCATCTCATTGAGATATATCCAATAAAGTCTAAGTTGTCAAAGAAATTAAAAAATAAAATAAAATAAACGGTTAACATTCCTTGTTCAAACTAAAGTTAAAACAGTAAAACTTCACAATATTAATGTTAACTTGGATAGTGAAATTTTACCACCACTATCATTACTACCACAATTATCACAATTTTTTTTTTCATGTCAATTTTTTTAATGATTTTAAATATAAAAATTAAATAGTTTTCAAACTTCAATGTCATCAATTAGATTAAAATAAAAATTAAGTCTCTATACAGTGTGTTGGAGTTTAAAATGTCACTAATGTTTTCAGTAGCCTTGAATACAATATAGCCCCCACAACCATTACTAACCATCCCAATAATCATAGCACTTCTAATTTTTCATATCAAATTTGTTATGATTTTAAATACAAAAGGCAAATAAACAACACCCAAAATTGACCCAAAAAATAAAATAAAATAAAAAAATCAGTCTGTTCCGAAAATAATAAAATTATGAAGGTTCCTAAATATATATTTAAAATGCATAGGAAGCAGATTGAAAAAAATTCAAAATCTATTGGTTATATAAAAATAAAAAAGTCTCTATATAATGAAATTTCACTGTTAAAATATAAAGAATGCTTTCACTAACTTTCAACACAACGACACCAACCATTACCATAACTATTATCACTAATCACAATAGTGATCACAATACTTTCAATTTTTTCCTTGGGCTTCAAATAAGCTTGAGCTGCTTTTATTGCACTAAATAGTTTGACACAAACTCTTCAATTAAAAAAAGATTATAATTACAAATAAACTACACCAAATAAGATAGTTCTGGTAGTGTTGGCAGCGGACGAATTTGTGGTGGTGGGGGTACTTGGGTGATTTGAAAAGGGAATAAGGAAGTGAGAGTAGGTAAGTGATATTGTTTACATAGTATTTCAAATAATAAGAAACTATAACATACTAAGTTAGTCATTATTTGTTTTTAAACTATCAAACAAAAGCGAGCTAACATGTCCATCCATGAACATTTTCATTATATGATTGGTTTAGAGTATCATGTAGGTAATATAGTGTTATCAAATCATTCAATAATTTCCTTGAAAAGAGATGGGGAAAGAAAGTTGAGAGAGGAAATGAGGAAAAGTGACTTTGTTTACATTACATTGTATTTTGTCTAATGATAAACTATAACATACTAAGTTCGTTATAATTTATTTTTCAACTACCAAATAAAAGTATGTCTATTAACAAATTTTTTCTACTGATTGGTTTGGAATATCATGTAAATAACATGATGTTTTAGAACTACTCAATGATTATCTTGAAAAGAGATGGGGAAAAGGAAGTTGATCGGTAATTCTTTTCACTTGCACACTACAAATATTATTAGGAACATGGAAAAAAAAAAAAAAGAAAAAGAAGAAGCTCAAGGTTTGATCATTGTAATAAAATAATTTTTGAATTTTTAATTTTGTCAATTTATACTATTTTTTCTTCGATTTTAGTTAATGGAAATAAGCAAATAGTTATGTTGAAAACAAATAAAAAATTTAGAGTTTAAATTGATAAAATTAAAAATTATTTTGTTACCATGATCAAACTTGAGATTTAATGTGTAATGTGCAAATAAAAGGCTGTAGAGTTGGTAATTTCTTACCCCAAAATTTGAATAAAATTTTATGGGGCACTGACCTGTAGGTCCTCTTTGCACAGTTCAAAACTTATCTAGTCTCAAAACAACATATCTGCACCAATTAGTCTTATATATTTTTAATTGTTACAAAAAATATTATTTTTTATTTATTTATTTTAAATTGAAGGACGCTGCACGTGTCACTACACCAGAGGCTCACCAGAATGTTCAACATCACCAGAAATTCGTTGAAATGTCTAGAACATTGCTAAAAAAAAAAAGGAAGAAGAAAGGGAGAAATTAAAGCGAAAACATAACAAAATTTAACCACATCTTTCCCAACAGCAAAAAACATGAAAAACAAATTATTTATCATATAGAGCACATAATTTTCAGTTTACAAAATTATAAAAATTTAGAGTTTGAATTTATTTCTCATTAAATTGCATAAATTTGCAGTTTTTAAAACTGTAAAAATTATCAATTTGCTCGTTTGCAATTTATTAAAACACAATTTCACGTCGCAGCGATGGTGGAGATCTCAGATCAGTAGTTTCCAAGGGTTTGTAACTTTTCCCTTTGTCAATATTTGTCCTGAAACAATATAAGGACTATTTTGCTTGGTCATACAATGATCTACCTGGATTGGACTGGTCATTGGCAGAGCATAGACTTCCAGTCAAACCCAACTTTAAGCCATACAAGCAAAAACCTAGACGAAAGAGTCCTGAGGTGGTTCAGAAGGTAAAGGAGGAGATTGCTAGGCTTCTCAGACCAGGTTTTATTAGAACAACCAGATATGTTAAGTGGCTATCCAATATTGTGCCTGTGATCAAGAAAAATGGCAAATTGAGGGTATGCATTGACTTCTGAAATTTGAATTTGGCAACTCCAAAGGATGGGTACCTCATGCCTGTAGTTGATTTGCTAATGGATAGTTCAGTAGGACATAGAATCTTGTCTATGATAGATGGACACTCTGTCTACAACTAGATATGCATAGCAGAGGAGGATATTCACAAGATAGCTTTCAGGTGTCTTGGAAATATTGGAACCTTCGAATGGGTTAAGATACCATTTAGGTTGAAGAATGTTGGAATAACATATTAGAGGGCAATGAACACTATCTTCCATGATCTCATTAGGGGATACTTGGAATGTTACATTGATAATATTGTTGTAAAATCTCAATCTATGGAAGAGCATCTAGTCCACTTGACAATAGCCTTTGAAAGAATGAGGAAATTCAAGCTAAAGCTCAATCCACTCAAGTGTGCTTTTGGTGTATCAGCTGGAAACTTCTTGGGGTATATTGTGCACAAGAAAGGAATACAGATTAGCCAAAGCCATCATTGAGGCTAAACCTCCATCAAGTAAGAAATAATTGCAAAAATTTCTTGGTCAAGTTAACTTTCTTCGAAGGTTTATTTCTAATACTTGTTGGGAAAACTAAAGTTTTTTCTTCTTTGTTGAAGTTAAAAAATGAAGAAGAGTTTATGTGGACAACAGGGCATCAAGTTGCTTTAGACGGAATAAAAGCCTATTTGGCCAAGCCTCCAGTACTGATGCCACCAAGGAAAGACAGACCCTTGAAGTTATATATTGCTGCAGCTGAAGAATCATTGGGAGTCTTCTTGGCTCAAGACAATGAAAGAGGCAAGGAGCAAGCAGTCTATTACCTTAGTAGGTTTTTAAACTATTATGAATGTAAATACTCAGCTATAGAGAAACTGTGTTTAGCCTTGTACTTTGTAGCAATAAAATCAAGATATTATCTTTTGCCTACTGTTGTCTTGGTAATTACAACCACAGATTTGGTTAAATATATGTTATCTAGACCTATATTAAGAGGAAGAATTAGCAAATGGATTCTAGGTTTGTCAGAATTTCATTTGGAATATGTTCCCCAAAAGGCAGTAAAAACTTCTTAGTTGATCATCCATGCTAAACAGAAAGTCAATAAATAATAGAACTTAACACAGCTGATTTAGAACCATGGCAGATATGGTTTGATGGGTCAATAGCTAATGGTCTAGTGGGAATTGGTGTTGTAATTAAGTCACCACAGGGGGCAGGAACCACACATGGTTTCAGAATTGATGAGACCACCTGTTCTAATAATCAAGCTAAGTACGAAGCTTTGGTTATGGGACTTAAGATACTTATTGGTTTACAGGATCATGTAGTTGACATATTTGGAGATTCTCAATTGGTAATTAATCAAGTAAAATGAGTCTTTAAATGTCAAAGTGCAAGCCTGTTACCATACTATGTTGCCGCTGTATATTTGCTTTCCCAATTCCAAGTGGCAAATGTAACTTACATCCCATGGTTCACGAATCACAAGGCCAATGATGTGGCGTAGAAGGCTTTGAATTTCAAATTACACTCAAGTAGATATAAGTCAAGTAACATATCAGAAGCTAACACCTTTAGCAAAGCGAGGTATATTGGTAGAAGCTAATCAAAATGACTTGGAAGAACATGATTGGAGATATCTAATCATTTAGTATTTAACTGGTCCTTCTTCAAAGGCCAGTAAAAAGCTTAAACTACAGTCAATGAAATTCATAGTGTATGGGAATGCTCTTTATAAAAGAGAAGCATATGGTTTTCTGTTAGAGTGCCTAGGACCAAAAGAGGCATTGACTGCCATGGCTAAGGTGCATGAAGGTATTTGTGGTGCTCATCAGCCTGGTGTTAAGATAAGGTGGTTGCTTCAAAGGCATTCTTGTTATTGGCCAACTATCCTTAAGGATTACATAGAGTATGACAAGGGTTGCCAGGCATGCCAGAAGCATGGCATGATAAGGCATGTTTTAATAACTAATCTACATGTAGTGGTGAAGCCTTGACCATTTAGAGGTTGGGCAATGAACATGATAGGGAAAATTTACCCACCTTCTTCGAAGCAGCATTGTTTCATTCTAGTAGCCACAGACTACTTTACTAAGTGGGCTGAAGCTAAGCCTTATAAGACTGTAGATTAAATAGAGGTAATTGACTTTATAAAAGAGTTAATCTACAGGTTTGGTATTCCACAGACCATACCCGTGGACAATGAGACTGTGTTTGATAGAAAGCTAGTAAAAGCTTTCGCAACAGAATATGAAATTAGCCTTGTCAATTCCACTCCCTATTATACACAAGCAAATGGTTAGGCAGAGTCATCTAATAAATCCTTGAAGAAAGGGACACAAAAGATTGTGGAAGACAATTCTAAGAATTGGCACAATTTGTTGTTAGATGTGTTGTGGGCTTTTAGGATTTCCTAAAGATCAAGTACAGGAGTTATTCCTTATACCTTAGTATATGGGCACGATGCAGTGTCGCCTGTGGAGATCAATACCAAGTCCTTGAGGGTAAAATTGCAATACCATTGAAGTACTGATCAATATCATCAAAGCATGCATTTAGAATTAGAAGGTGTGGATGAAACCAGAATTTTGGCATTAAATAATATCCTTTTACAAAAGAAAAAGGAAGTCAAAAGTTATAATAAAAGTGTTCAACACATCAGCTTTGATGAAGGAGACTTGGTTTGGAAAACAATACTTTTAATAGGAATTAAAAGCCACAAGTTTGGAAAATGGTCACCTAATTGGGAAGGATCATACCAAGTCCATAGAGTCTTGTCTGGAGGAGCCTACCATTTGAAAATTTTAAATAGGTATGTGTATCCCAAGAAAATTAATGGCAAGTATTTGAAACCTTATTACCCAATTGTATGGGAGGCACAAAGAGTTTAGAGATACTATATGGAAACATTAAGTAAAAACAATAAACACTTGTGCAAAATAATGACGTTTCATTTCACAAAAAATTAAGTACATTGTGCCACAAATTGACCCAAAAATCATTACAATGTTTCAACTGTTCCCTTACAGTAAGCTCTCTACTCTTGAGTGATGAGAACAGCTGTATGGCAATGTTCATTTCCTACCTGCGACTTGATAGCCCTTGGTGTGTAGTATACAGCCTCTCTGCATTTAGCTCCAAGGTCAGATCGACCGCTGCTAGCTCCTTCTCTAATTCTGCCTTCCTATGCAAGAGTTGAGCCTGAAGTTGTAAGACAAAGAAGTGTTATCCCTTTAGCATTGAAACTTTAGAGTGAATGTGGGAGACAAACTCCTTATCTTTTAATAGCTCATTCTCTGCAACCTTAGCCATTTGGCAGATATTGACATAAAAGTCAATGGTTGTTGCTGCCTGGGTTAAATGGTCTCTAAAGGCAACATTAGACTATTCGAGGAGCTAGAAGCATTTGAGGAATCCATTCTTGATGATTGGTTTCTGCAAAACCTTGAATGGAATCCTTGAGAAGGTCTCATAAGCTCTAAACAAGTGCCTAAGTCTACTTAAGAAAGGGAAATGGACTCAGCAACATATGAGCTTTTAATTATCTCCAATAAGGAGTTAGTTAAGTCTAGTGGCTCAGTATTATTGCCAATTGGTAGAGCTAGTGTAGATGTATCAAATAAGCTCGCCAGCTGGGCTTCAAAAATATCCATCTCCTATTCTGAAAAGGGCATTGAAGAAGGGTCTCTTGTAGAAGGAAGTGCTGGAAGAATTGGTACAGGAGAAGGAGAGGAAGATGCCTCAACAGCATCCATGGTTATAGCAATCCCGGTTTTTCCTTTCTGTAATTGTTGTGTTCCGGACTTTGGTTCCGTAGAGTTGGTGGTTGTATACCTTATTGTCATCCTTTAAATTCCTTATGTTTGAGTTTTAGGATGTGTTGGGCATGTTTCGAACAGGTAGGATGAGTTTTGGTCTCTAGTGTTATTGCCCAGGTTTTCGGTGTTACGCTCGAGCGGGTCATTCTGCGCTCGAGCGGAGTTTAGTTTTTGGTTGTCCGCTCGAGCGGGTGTTCTGGCGCTCGAGCGGAGATTGCACACTTCCAGTATTTTGTGTCCCTGCAAAACTTCTGCAGGTGTGATTTCTACGCTCGAGCGGGTCGCGCTCGAGCGGGTTTGTTGGCGCTCGAGCGGGTAGTACTGTCTTGGTGAAAGTTCTAGGAGAGGGAAATTTGCGCTCGAGCGGACTGGTTTTCTCGCTCGAGCGGATGTACTTTATTCTTGTGTCTTGGTGCTCGAGCGGTCCTTCTTGTGCTCGAGCGGACCTAGTTTTTGTTCTTGACGCTCGAGCGTTGTGTTTTTTGCTCGAGCGGGAATGTCGTATATCAGTTTGTTGTGGGGTATTTTTAAATCACTTTTTCTCATTCTTTCTCTCTCTTAATTTTCTGAAAAAGCCATTAGAGAGCACCTCACTCTAAAACTCAAACTTCTCTCTAAGTATTGATCTAGTAGGAGTTGTTTCCTCACCTTTGGCCTTTGTAAAAGTTGGGTTGATCGTCGAGGGCTACATTTTGATCCGAGAAACTTGTGATTTGGAGCAACTTCGTTTTCGTCATCTTCTTCGTTGGGTGTCATCTTTTGAGGTAGGGATTCCTACTCACTACTATGGGTTTTGACCTAGATATTTGGGTATTTTGTTAAATGGTTGATTTTGGGAAGTTAGGGTTTTGAAAATGTTGAAAGGGGGTTTTGGTTATTTTGATTCAAAAATATGTATTTTGGGTTTCAAAATAATGATATTGTTGTTGGTTGTTGATATATAGGCCCTTAGATCAATATTGGGAAATGGGGTAGAAAACCCTAATTTGTTGTATAAATTAATTGGTATAATTAATTTGGAAAAATTGTGGACTTATAGAATTGAGTTGGAAATAATGAAATTGGCTCATTATATGGTAGAATGGTGGAGTTGGATTTATTAATCGCTCACTCTTGAAAACATTGATATGTTATCTGTTGGAACTTTTATTATCTGTTTAGAAATAATTGCTTTGGGCTACCGGTGGAGGGCAGTTTTGATTGTTGTAGACAATGCATGATGATTAGGCAAACTAAAACTAATCAATTGGATGTGTCATAGAGTATGACAGTTGATAGAATACATTAACGTTATGTATTGATTGATTGAGTATATGACCTATGTGTATATACGTTGTATGTGTGTGGGAGGAGATAGGGGATGTACTCCACGGTTTAGGGGAAAATAGGGGATGGACCTCTAAACCGGATGTTGCTTGGGAGGAGATAGGGGATGGACTCCACTGATACAGCTCATATGCTTGTCAGATAATGTGGTGATTGATATAGTTCATATGCTTATCTGTTGAAGTGTGGATACAGCTTGTATGCTTATCTATTGAGATGTTGATATAGTTAGCAGGCTTATCGATTGTGTAATGAGAAACGTTTAATATGATTCACTGTCTCATGAAAATTGTCGGCCAGGTTCTGAGCCGTTGTTGTAAATGGGAAATTGGATAGGAATGGAAAATGAAATGAAACATGGACATAGTGGTCATGTAATGGAAATGGGTTATGAATTGATTTATGGGAATTAAACATTTATCATTTACTAATGTCTTAGTTATTGCTCATACTGTGTTTAGCATATCTCTACTGGGCGTTGGCTCACCCTATATGGGACATTATTTGCAGGTACAAGTAGCATGCCACCTCTAAGGACATAGCTTGGATGGATATGGGAGTTGAAGACTCTTTTTGATTATTTTGTTTGTATTACATGTATATCAAGCCAAGGGCTTACTTTGTATAGAGTTAGTACTCTTCTTTTGTGTAACCAAGTGTTGACTTGGAAAGCTGTAAGCCTGTAGGGCATTTGCTTTTGTTGTTAACATGTAATACTGCTGTAAGAACTACTCTGATGAATAGAAATGGTTGATTTCTTTTGTATCAATGCATGTCTAAAGTGATGGATTTTTTGTATTATTTTGAGGGCGTTACATTGGTCCTGGCCACCAGCAAATCTATGGAAATGGGACTGGAGCTGGGCGGTAGAGGAAGTATTGGTGTGCCCCCTGTGCCATCCCTAGAAGTACTAGTTGCCACTAAAGCAGTAGTGGCAACAAGGGTACTCTCAAAAGGTAAAGGGCTAACCAGGACTCTGGAGGATAAGGAAACACGTAGAGGTGAGGCAATGGACACCAAGGGCAAACTAAAAAACTCAACAGTGCTAGGAGATGGAGAGGAGAGAATGATTGACATATCAAGCCTCGAAGGAATTAAGGAAAAAGCTATAGGGAGTGTAGAGGCAGGGACTGGAAGTATTGTTTGTAGGGGCTCTACACTCATTGGGAAGTTAGAGTCTGCTTTTCCTTTTCCCTTTAAAGTTTCCAATACAATGGGACTCAAGGGTGGCCTTTCAGTTCTCTCCAGAGGAAAAGAAGCTGACATTGAATAGGAGAGGAGCAGGCTAGTTGCTGCTACATTTCAAAAGAAAGAAATATAAGGGCAATGCTAACATAAAGGATAAGGGCATCATAAAGGGCTGAAGAGAATTACCAGTAGTTGTAGTGGTGATAGCTGGAGAGTTGTAAAGAGTGATGTTCAATAGCTCTGCTTTTTCTTGCAGCATCTTTTTATGCTGCCTCAACAGTAGCAGCCTCTTCATTTGAGATTCTCTGTTGCCTCTTTTTCTCTGATCTCTGGAACACAATAACTTCTTTGGCCTGTTCCTTCTCTACTGCCTTGGTTGTTACTTCATGAGCAAAATAATGAGGCTGGCCTCTTCCTCTTTTTCAATGGAGACTTATCTTTCTCTTCCTCCTCTTCTTCTGAAGGACCCCAGGTGCCTCTTCCATAGGCTCAAGCTTGAGTTAGGCCTTTCTTTTCTTTAATTATTGTTGTTTTCCTTTCAGTGTGATAGGGGCTTGTGCTCACTGAGGTGAGGCCTCTTGCGAAGCCCCTATACCAGTGAAAAGAAACACTGAGGATAAGAAAAGTATAAAAGAAGAAAAGAAAGGCAAAAGAAGATGTACAACATGTACCTTTCTTAATGGCAGCCCTTGTAATTCTGAGTGAAGGGGCAGAAACAGTAGGGGTGAGAGCAATAGTGATGCCAACCTTTTTGGTTTTGGCTTGCCCACCTTGGGATGGCACATCCAACTCTTTTAGCAAATTCAAGGTGGGAGTGACAGGACGTACCTCCATATTAGTTGACCACCAATCTCAAAACCTTCTCATGACCCCACTATGGTCAATGAAAGGCACAAACTCAAAGCTAGTGGTATTCTTTAAAACCTTGATTGTTGCTTCATCTAGCCTGAGTCTTGAAACCTTCAAGTTTTTGGTGTCAAGGTTAGAGTTTGAGAAGTTGTAGAGAGGGACTGGGATCCCTTAGGTAAGCCCAAATTGCCTTGCGAATTGGGCAGGGCAGTAAGCCTCAGCCATGCATTTGTAGGCCCTAGGATTTAGGGTGCCAACGAAGAGCTCCCTTGGAACTAAAATTGAGGCTCACATCTCCTTATGATTAGGCCTAGAGCATGTGGTGTCAGCCAAGAAGGCCCTCAGCCAGGTTGGCCCCATATTGATGTTGAAGGGGTAGAAGAAAGAAAGGCAAATGGAGGCTGAAGAGCTATGGAAATAAGAAAAGTAATAGGAAAAACTGGAAGGGTTCAAGGAAACCCTGGCATACTTTTATCCATAAGTGGTGGGAGCCCTAGAAAATGGCATGTATCAAGAACCTTCCTTATTGTTCTCAGCTTCTATAAACTCATTATAAGAAGGATTCGAAGTAAGAACAGAGAAAGAAACAGTAAGGCCTGGGTAATTAGGACTAAAGGGGTCACCAATAGGTGAGAGCCCTAGAAAATGGCACGTATCAAGAACAATGGGGGCCATCATACCACACCGGAATTGGAAAAAGTTAAAAGTAAAGTTCTAAAAACAAAGAGCAGCTGGGATAAGGAAGGGGTCTTCAGGAATTATAAACCTAGAAAGTCGAAGGGCATCAAAAATGTAGAGGTCCTCTAGGTCTTGCCCCCTGGCTTCGACAACCCTATCATACCATTTCTCCTATTCTTTCTTCAATGTGGGCCAACAACGATGAGGTCGAGAGGTCCTCCAACCCCCTTAGTTGAACTTCCCTTCATAAAGGAGGTAGTGATCCTCCAAGCGTGGATACAAGGGGGGAAGTGCAGCAGAGGCCTCAGTAAAAATAGGGCCAAGAACATACTCCCCCTTCGCACTATTGCGGGGGACGAAATACCTTCCATTAATCGCACTACGACCCTCTGGTTCGTTATACTTGACTATTTTCTCATCTATACATCTCCTCAAAGCCACTGAGGGTCGACGACTGGCAGGTTTGCAAAGAAAGAAGTAGCCATTGTTGAGAGTTAAAGAAGGGATTGAAGAAGTAAGAGCAAGAGTAAGGATGAACATGAACTAAAGTAAGAAGAGGGGTGAGTGAGAGTTAGAAATGGACAAGTGAGAGCGAAAATCAGGGCTTTATACCTTCTTGTCTAAGTTGCCCATTTAACCTAACGGGTCAAGTAGTTCCAAGCTATTTGGTTTTTAATTGACCTATATGGAGTTAGGACCCATTTAACATTTCAAAGGCCTTGAAAGTACATTTTTAAACTTTCTACCAAGAAAATTTCCTTCAAAGGAACATTTTGCTACCTTTCGAGGAGGGAAAGTGGGCTTCGAAATGTTTGACTTTGTTTCAAAATGAATGGGTTACTTCGAAGCTAGTATTTGCTAATATGTTAATGAGTTTTGAGATTAAAGGCCCGCATATTCGCAAGTACAAACCATGAAATTGAAAATGAGAAACCCATATTTTAGGGTTTTATACCTTCTTGTCTAAAGTTGCCCATTTAATCTGACGGGTCAAGTGGTTCCAAGCTATCTAGGTTTAATTTGACCCATATAGAGTTAAGACCCATTTAACATTTCGAAGGCCTTGAAAGTACATTTTTGAACTTTCTACCAAGAAAATTTCCTACAAAGAAACATTTTGCTACCTTTTGAAGAGAGAAAGTGTGCTTCGAAATGCTTGACTTGGCTTCGAAATGAATAGGTTACTTCGAAGCTAGTAGTTGCTAATATGTTAATGAGTTTTAAGATTAAAGGCCTACATATTAGCAAGTACAAACCATGAAATTGGAAAAGAGAAACCCATATTTTAATGAATAAATAAGTAATTACATTGAGGGGCCTATTTGGTTACATTCTCAATTTCGTAAAAATAAGGAATGGAAAAGGTTACTAGGTCATAGAACTTAGTCCAGCAGAACTCAGTGAATACATGTTCTCTCTCTAACCTTTCCCCTATCCTATCTAATTAGGGCTGTTCTGGCTGGTATGCCCTTATTTGGTGGAAAAGCCGTTGGGCCTTCTTTTCAAACTCTGTTTGCTTCAGTGCCTTCTCCATCTCGTCCATTCCATCTATATCAGCATCTTCTCCATATGATGAGTCATGGTTCTTAAAGTTTTCATATTCTTCAAGGAGATCCTCTGCTTTGTATTGTGTTTGAATAAGAGTAGCAGAAATCTCTTCCAATGATTTGTTGGTGGGTAGGGCATTTTTATTCTAGTTGAGCAGGAGAGAAAGTTGGTCCAAGAAGGGATGGACTTCTGACTGAGCCACGAGATTGAGGGTATGGCTTCGAGAGGCTATATCACAAGCCCATAGAGGTTCTTGTGAGGGGTGTCATCTCGAAGCACTTTGAAGGACAGGTGGTTTGAAGGACAGGTGGGAGAAGGCAGCAAGCAAAGTTTGGGCTTTATACTGCTGGTAGGTAGTGGGAGCTAGGGCTTGGTATGGAGCAAAATGCCGGTCTTCGAAAAGGATGAGTTTTAATTCCTTAATCCAGTTAGAATAATGAGGAAGGGGAGGCACAGCTGGGTCCATTCCAAAAGAAGGTGGAAATTGGGGCTCATTTACACACTCTAGCTAGTCAGAAGAGCAGAGTTTTACCTTATTGGCCAAGTATGAGGGACTCAGTCCTAGAGCTTCGATTGGATTGGGAGTCTTTTGCACTATTTTTGTTAGGAGAGTGGAGGTGTACCACGCTGAAAGTAAGTTGTCTTTCAAGCAGCGAAGATGATCAAATGGTATGTAAAGATATACCACTAAGCTGCGAGAAGAAGGAAGAACCAAAGTAAGGTCATCGAATTCAACAAATCTATGGTGAATTTGCTCCCTTGTCTGAGGTTGGGATGGTTTTGGCCAGGTATTCCAACCAGTAGCTTTTATAGAGGAGGAGATAGCCTCATCCCAAGTAGAGACCTTTGGGGCAGATGAAGAGCCTTTGAGGTCCATATGAGCAAGTTTTTGTTCTAAAGGTGTGTATTCTGTGAAGGCCTCCATGACTTGTATACATGGAGGAGGGTAAGTATGGCTAATAAATGCATGTAAGTTCTTTTGAGGATGACCATTATTGTCTAGAACCTCTTCATATGCTTGATCAATGACGGAGAAGGGTTGATTAGCCATCAAAGATGTATTAGTCTCTTCGTTTGCATATATAGTGTAAGTGAGGTTCAAGCACAGTAGGAAGTTCAATGTTTTAAACGTTGCTTGGAGACTGTTATACTTCTAGAACAATTAATTACCATGCACATCCCAAAACGTGGGCAGTACGTCGCAAGGAAAGCATAATGCATCGATCCACTAATATTACCAAGTCTTGGTTATATTAGTGCGGAGGGTAATGTTGGCCATATATTTTGTATCAACTAATGACAGCCTGACATGTGGTCCATCAGGGGTAATTTGAGGAATTAGTGAAGGTCTCCAGTCATCAGAGGACACGTGACAAATTATATCAATGGCAATGGATCTATGAAGTACTGAAACAATCAAGATAAGCAATGTGACATGGCCAAACAGTTGCTGGAGGTTTAAATTCAAATTCGGGAGGAATGCCCAACTGCAAGAGTGACTTAGTGCTTGGAACCATGTCCCATGATCATGGAGGTTGCTTTGACGGTTATCATCCACTTCGACAGTTATTAGCCACTTCGATGGTTACCACCAGAGCATATAAATAGAGGAGAAAGCTGATAGTGAAGACACTAGAATCAGATCCAGAAACCAGTCTATTTTAGTTTACATCTTTCTAGTTCTTTATTTTCTAATTATTTACCTTCCAGGTCTTTGCATTCCAATCCTTTACTTTTTCGCACTGCATTTCAATTTCTTAGGAGTAGTTCTAAGTTAGTCTGTTCATGTAACGCCCCACTTTTTATTACTCGGAGCCATTACCAGATTCATTATTTTAATTCAATTTCAAAGATAACATGCAGAAAACTCTTTACATCAACGAGTAAAAATAATTAAAGATTCTCTCATCTGAATGCAAATTAAATGCAACATGAGCATAACTAAATAACTTGCTCGTAGGCTTACATATTTAAAAGTAAAAGAAAGGGTTTAACGCTTTTACATCAATGGCATTTTGCACACAAATAAAAGGCCCCATGGCCAACAGGTAAAGAAGATTCATGACCTTGAAACACTTCTCGATGTTCACCTGAAAAAGGATTAGCAACGTGGGATGAACATAAAGTCTAGTAGAGATCTCAACATGATCCTAAACAATAGTAGCTTACAGATAGCTATGATCATGAATGCTTAGTCTCATACTGTACAAATAATGTGACGGTTTATACAGAAATATATGTATATAAGAAATCTTCTCCAAGTCATTCATTTCATTCAATAACATAAGCAATTCATTTTTCTTCCTTCTTGATACCTTTTTCCAAAATTCATATGACTATGACATGTTTCTAAAGAAAAACAATTTTACCAAGCCCATTATGTTTTCTCTCACTTTCCAGACTTACACCTGATTTGCCTTTTCAAAACATGTTGATAACTATGCAAATATGCCTTTAATACAAAAGGAAAACAACACGCAATCAATAACTATCTGCTTCAACAATTGAGGCAATACGGCCTTCCAGAACAATAACCATCATAACTCATGATATACCCAGATGCACTGAGACAATAATGATAAATGAATTTCCGCTCTACCTGCCTCTAGCACGGTAAGCCAATGATACATCTTTCTACAATGAAATGCCAATTTACCAGACACCAGCTGGAAGGGAATGGTACCTCTGCTAATTCTCCAGGCGCTAGCTGGAAGGTAATGGTACCTATGATTCTCAACGCAGCCAATTCTCTAGGCGCTAGCTGGAAGGTAATCGTGCCTCTGATTCTCAACGCAGCCAATTCTCTAGGCGCTAGCTGGAAGGTAATGATACTTCTGATTCTCAGCGCATTACACATTTTCCAACCATCACATTATACAACATTCATAGACCATTCGAGTGTACTGCAGACACATAACCATTTCAACCTTCACAATGTCATCCTCCACCGATGACCAAGGACAAAAACCTCTAAGTAATGTGTATTAACGCACGAAATACAATCATCCCATTCTTACGAGGTTTTAAATCCAACGACAACAATAATGTTCGAAGGTTTTCAACTTATACCAAGTTTTCTTTCTTAATTGTAAAAGAGTCAATTTCCAAACTTAATTTCCAAAATTTCCAATTCACAAAACACCAATTATATATATATATATATATATACATGCATTTAAAATAAATGAGACTCCTTTCTTCCATTTCATCCAAAAACTCAACCCACGGATAACAAGGTCGTAACCCGCTCAATTTCAACTCAACAAGGGTACTACCCAAAATTACTAATCTCATGGTTAAATCCCCTTTTTAACAATTAACAAATTATCACTTCGTTATATTCAACTATAATCAACCCAACACAAAGTAAATGTTAAAAATCATATGACCCGATTTAATCACAAATAAATTACCAAGTCATTAATCAAATTCTTTAATTCACAACATGATTATCTCACCATTTCAACCATTTTCACCTGCCAAGCGTTACTACAAAAACAATTAGGGCTTTACTTCTCTCTACTCACAACATGTTAAACCATTTCCCCCCAAATTAACGCAACAACAAGCTATTTCCCAAATCTCAACCTTACACATCAACACTTAGATCCCCCTATATGATTTTCCAAAAAGATCCATAACAACATGGCTTTTATGCAATAGAATATACCACATGTCTATCTATAAGAGAGATATTGAAAAAGATCAAAGAAATCCCTACCTCAAGAGAGAAGAGGAGAAAACAACCCAAAAATCATCGACGATGAAACCATGAACTACTTGGATCAATACGAAGCTCTTGACAAGCTCTACACTTAATCTCAAAGAAGCAAGGCAAAGAGATGCTCCTAAGTGAGTAGATCTAAGATCTTTGAGCAAAAAGTGATTTGGAGAGGGAGAGAGTGACTCACGGCTTGGAGAGGAAAAAATAGAAGAAAAAGTAAAGAAAAGGTTAAGTGAGGGACCTATTTATAGTGCTAGGTCAAAGTAAAATGAAGTTCCAAAGTCAACCCAAAAGATCAAGTCAAAATCCCTAAAAAGTAGGGCAAAAAACTAGACTGAAATTTGGAAAAAAGTCTACAGGGGTCGACCCTTGCAACACAGGGGTCGACCTTATGAAGAAACTTATGTTTGATAGGATGTAAGGGGGTCGACCCTATTTTCTAGCAACTAACACACAGACATAAGAGGGTCAACCCTCCCCAGACTGGTGTCTATCCTATTTTCTAGCAACACTTCCAGAACTTCACCAACAGGTAAGGGTCAACCCTTAGGAAGGCTGGTGTCGACTCTAGAATAGAATTTCTAAGTTCCCAAACAACTTTTCAACGTAAACAAGCATGAACGAACAATCCCAACAAGTTTAAATTAATTTGTACTCCTCTAAAACCAAGATACAACAACACCAAAGATTCCTAAAACAAAACAAAGGATTCGAATACACTTCCCAAAAGTTTTAAAAGGGTACAAGTGCTACAGTTCATGTTGTAATCCCCTTCAAGGTAGTGAAAGTGTGAAGGTACATTTGTAAACATTGGTTTACTGAATGAAATATATTTTCTGACATTGTTCTCTCCCGCCTTCTTTTACTTTTGTGATTAGTTCTTCTGAATTTTCTCTTAAAACAAACAACCAATAAAAGTCCTCTTCATTGAGGCTAAAAAAACTTCAAAGCAAATGTTTGTTTAATTGGCTGGCATTTATTATTTTTGCAAGGACTTATTGATCCTTATTGGCATGCTCTAATTATATTTTTTAACCTTCGAAAGTCAAAAAAAGCCAATAGGTATAAAAGGTTTGACAAAATTTATAACTCCCCTCTTTTATAAATTGGCTAATTCTCATTCTAAATACTCCCAAATTAAACTTAAAATTATATTACAAACAATCTAGGAGAGAAAACAATCTGAGAGAAAGATGAACGGAGAGGGAGATGAAACTGAGAGAGGGGGAGAGTAAGCGGATGACAGCAAATTTGAATGAATTGGGGCCAAAATAAATAAATAAATAAAATAATTGAAAGGGAAAGAAAAAGGAAGGAAAAGAAGAAATGGGGAAAAGGAAAAAATGATATAGGAGAGATAGGCAGAGGCACGTGGGTTGCTGCTGGCCATAGCTATAGACACCCCATTTTTTACCGACCTTAAGACTCGGTGATAGTGGATGTTTGAGTTTGTTTCGAGTTTCCGGAGTTTTTGGCCGAGAGCCTTGCCTCCGGGCCTCTGAACTCTTTGTGCTTTGGCTCAGTTTGTGGACCGAACCTTGTTTTCTCTTCCCTGGAGGGAGGGAGAGGTCTTGTAGACCATCCTTTTATGGTCGTAGACCACTTTTCCTGCTTGGAGACTAGTTTTCGATTTTCAGAGCCATCGGCCGTGCGCCTTGTCTTGGGACCGCTTAACATTCTCCGTTTGGTTTGATTTTCGAACCATGCCTTGTTGCCTCTGCCTAGAGGGCCACTATGGTCTGGGAGACCACTTTTGGTGCCCGTAGACCAGTTTTCGGGGCTCCCGACTGTGCGCCTTGCCTCCTGATCTCTCGTCTTGCATCCTTTTTGGTTTATTTTTGGTACAAACCTTGTTTTCCTTGTTTGGAAGGTGGTATAAGGATGAGAGACCAAATTTTCCCCTTGGAGACCTCTATACACGTGTATGGAGGGATGGCTTTGAGCCCTTAGCTTCCTCAACAATCCTGAGGCTTGTTTTTCTATAAGAGGGAGGCTCCCCCTCCCTCCTCCAGGTTCAAAAAAAGTGCTTGAGCTATACATATACACCTTTGTCTCTATATTGCTCTTCTTCTTCATTTTTGTGCTCAAAAGTGTAGTTCCTTCATACTATTGCACACAAACACACACTCAAACACCATCCTTTTGCTGCTGAGGCTCTTAGAAGCTGGTTTTGGTGTTTTTGGTTTGGTTTGAGCACAAAAAAGTTGCTGGAGTTGTAGCTTCAAAGTGGTTCTACAAGGGTGAGCCTTTAAACCCTTAAACCTTGGTTTTTTTCTTAAGCTTTTGGACCTATTTGCATGCTTATTTAGGCTTAACTTTCTACTGAAAAAAGTTCTAATTTTGCATGTTTATAATGTTTGTTTAAGGTTGCTTTTGTGTTGGGGTGGTCTACCCCCTCTTAGGCCTTGTTTGGACTTGTTCTTGGGCCATCTTTTTAAGCTATTGGGACCACCTTGTTTTGGCCTTCTCATCACTGAAACTCAGAGGAATTTCAGTGGTGGAAATGGTGTTTTAAGGTCCTAAATAGGAGAGGGTCATCCCCTCTCCTTGTGTTTTGAATGCTTGCTTTGAATGCCTCATGTTTGAGCATGTTTGTTAAGCTTATGTTAGCCATATCTTAGCATGTATTTGGGATTATTTTGGCATGTCATACCACTGTTTTTACTTCGTTTTGTCATCTCTTGCATGCTCTTTGCACTTGTAGTGCAATTCCATTAACCAGCCTAAAGTGTGCCATGCTTTAGACCATCATTCTAGCATGATTTTGGCTTAACTTCAAGAAGCTTTTGTCCATGTTTTACCATGATTAAGCTCTGATTTGTGTTGCTTTGGTCATGCATGCCATGCTTTGTATAGCTATAGTGCATTCTAGCTTGTTAGCTTTGTGTATTGAGTCTATTAGCATTCATTGCTTGGCTTATTAGAATGATTTGGCATCATTTGTTATGATATTTCAGTGCATGTTTCATGGTCATACACTCACATCTTTCACTTATTCCATGCTTTGGAGGGTTTGCCCTTTATGCCTTAAACATGAGTCATTGCGTATGCCTTCATGCCTAAACTTGCGAGCTATTATTTCAATGTGTTTTTGGGGTTATTTTGCTATAATATAACTCTGATTTTTGTTGGCGAAGCCATCCTATGCTTGGTCTTGATAGGTGAAGTGTAATCCACCCTATTTGCCTTGCATTCATCATGCCTTATGCCCTTCATGTTAGCTTATTTTGGCTTCCTTCCATGCATGTTTTAGACTCATTTTGACATGTTCTAGGACTGTTTTGGGTTGCCTTTTCCATATGCTTCATGTTTTGTATAGCTATAGTACAAATGCCTATGCTAGCTTCAAGCTTTGGGTACCATAGCATGCTTTATTTGCATCATGTACATGATTTGGCATCATTTCACATGATATTTCAGAGCTTATAGCATTGCTATGTTCCCACTTCTTTCATGCTTTGAGTGCCTTTGAGTGTTGTGCATTTGTTGCCTTGTTTGTGGCCTAGCATGCATGTCATCTTGCCTAGGTCCTTGAGCTCCCATCTCATTATGTTTTGGTCCTTGTTTTGACCTACTTGAGCTTTGTTTATGGCTAGTTCATGCATTTGTGCTATGTATTGCATGCCCCCTTTGTAGTCCTCTTTGCTAGCTTTAATGCTTAAGGACCTTTGCATGCTATACTTGTGTTGATTGAATGATCTGGCATCATTTCTTACTTTATTTCAGTGCATTTAGTGTTGTTACACTTCTGCATTTGTCACTCCTTGAGCACTCTTGAGAGTTGTGCTCTTATGCCTAGTCAATGGGCCATTGCATTGAGCATGCTTGTCTTGATCTTCATGCCTTAGTCTCATCATTATGACCACTGATTTGGGCATGACTGAGGTCTGTCCATTTTGGTTTAAGTCCATCGAGCATGTTATGTGAATGTTGTTACATTGCATCACGTTGTTGCATGCTTATGTTGCCATGCATTGTGGATGCATGCATTAGCATTGTTTGCATGTCATTAGCTTTGTTAAGTTGATCATGTCACATTGCATTGTGTATGCCATGTTATTCTTTGCATTATGTATGCCATGTAGTTGCATTGTGTTTTTCATGTCTTGCATTACATGTTTGCATACTTAAGTTGCATTGCATGTTTGCATGCTTGAGTTGCTTTGCATTTGTTTGGATTAGGTGTTAGTCCAAACATGAGAAATGAGGGACGTTTCATACTTGAAGTGATGAAACGTGCCTCAATTCTCGGTCGCCGACACTCTTAATCATACATGATAGAGTTCAAGGCTTTATGTGTTTATTTGTGCATTCATTTTACATTGAATTGTGCAATTTGGCTTCTCAGCCATCATGCATCGAGATACGTGATTGGTGGCCCGAGGGTCGAGAACCACACTTCCTTGAGCTTATGAAATGATAGGGAGGGTGGTTATGCACACATACCTTGCAAATACATTGCCATGCCCTTTCTTGCTCTCTGTTGCAGCAAACTAGAGAAGTGCAGTAACAACTGGTCGACCAACCAGAAAAACTAGCTGGCCGACCACTTTTTCTGGTTTGTAGCAAAGAAAAGTGGTCGGCAGGTGGCCTCTCTCACCAACAACTGGTCGGCCACCCTCCCACAGGTTTCCATGGTGGAGCAAAAGCTATATGGAGCTTGGTACAGTGTTCTGAGAACAATTGCAAACAGAGGCAAATTGGGGCATCGCGACGGATTTCTGAACGAGGCGACCGAACATGCATACACTTCTCGCCTTGAGGCTCCTCTTTTTACTGCTTTCTTTAGCTAGTTTATGCTTTGGTTTTGTACTTAAGTAGTTAATTCGTTAGCTATTCATTTGTGTTATAATAACTAGTTAGTTAACTTGTTAGTTAATTAGCTTCTTAATTAGTTACCTAGTTTTGTTTTGTAATAATTAGTTTAATTAACTTAGATTAGTTAATTAGCTCATTATTCGGACCCTCCGTCGAGTGGGCCAACTGTTGTAATAAGCGTGCGTATGTGTGATGCATGTCTTCCAACCCCTATTTCTTTCTCCCTTTTACTTACCTACTTTCGATGGTTAGTTTTAGGGCATGTTTCAATTAGCATTCTTATGCTTTGCATGCGTACATCCATTCATCTGTCTTGCATGCACCGAGCTCGGCGCATCATACTAATTGCATTGTGTTTCAATTCCAATTTGAATACATGTACCAAGTTGCATTTCACATGACATCTTTGGATAGCCGAGCCTATCTTAGTTGCATTTTTACATGTGTTGCATTAGCCATCTTAACATGAACTAGGATCATGCATGATTTTTATCTAGTTCTCTGTTTTGGCTCGGAGTACACTGTGAGTGTTTACGCTTTAGCGTACTGCATGTGTGTAAATACTGCCATGTTAGCATGCTTGCCATGAGGCTAACTGCTTAAGTGATTAACTGCATGAATGCCTGTGGGTGAAGGTTGGATTGCTTGAATTGGAACCATTCATTGAAATCCGCGACTTAGCCTACTTACGAGTAGCACCTCTAAACCATTTTCAAGCAAACGAAAGTTCCAACTTAGGCAATCTAGTCTATACTTGTATGCTGTGCACATCACATAGTAATTCTAGGTTAATAACCGGAATAAGAGCACATATGTTTTCAAAAACAACATATCATGTTAGTAAAGGCCGATCTTTGATCGGGCGAGCGGGGGTGCTCATTGCATGACCTTCCTCCCTCATACCCAAGTTCCCGAGCCGAGGCAACTTTGGTGATGATGGACACGTGGCCATAGGCACGAGTCAGGGTTTCCTAAATTTTTCAAAAATAAAACATTTAGGTGGCGACTCTGTATCTGGCAAAGCAGTCCATGTTTGACACTTCTTTATAAAAATCAGTTTTCTAAAACGATTCGCCGGATTTGGACTCTTTGGTGATTTATCAGTCTCGCATTGCACTTTGAGAGATTAGATTCAGAATCGTGACATTGAGTCCGAACTGTAGTAGCCTAAGAACAAAACGAATTTGCGCCCTCGCGTACGGAGCTGGGAGTTCTCGGGGCGGTCTACAATAGCATTTTATTTTTATTTTTATTTTTATTCTTATTCTTATTCTTATTTATTTATTTATTTTTGTTGTCTGCCACCTTGGCCAACTTTATATATATACCAGGTTTAAGTTGGCACAAATTTTTTTTTTAATTAATTATTTTTTTTTGATTTTAAGATATATTTTTTTTTTTATAGAAGTATAGTAGAATGATTATTTGGTAGAGATTAAAAAAGAATAATTATATATAGCATTTACTCTTTTAGAGATATGCATTTGTTGGCTTTTTGCTTTCAAAGGTTATTTTTGTAATTTTGAGGATGCCAGCAAGGATCGATCAGTCCTTACAAAAGATTAATTGCCAACCAATTATCAGACGATTGTGTTTTAGTTCTTTCAGCCTCAATGAAGATGACTTTTACTGGTGGCTTGATTTAGGAGAATTAAGCAGATAACAATCAAAATGAAGAATAATTGTAGCATTTCATTAAGTAAAATGAAAGACTTACAATGATCCGATTCAGCCTCATAAAGGTTTACAACAACAAACTACTTTGAAACTACTCCTATGAACGAACTGCAGTACAGGAATTTGAAGTACAGAAATGTAAAGAACAAGAAATGTTAAAATTGGAAGGAAAAATAAAGAAGATGAAATTGGTATTTGGATCTGAGTTCGCCCATCATTCTAAGGCCTTACTGTCCTGTGGTAACTATCAAAATAAGCTTCTAACCGTCGATTCATCCTTCCATGATTGCTGATCATGCTTCCTCATAGTTAGCTCCACTACGCCATATCTGCAGTTGGGCTTCCCTCTTAATTTTGAATTCAAATATAGAATAACTGTTAAAGCCACGTCATCTCGCAACTCTTTTCTAATCTAGTGCTATGCAGATCCACCATAACCAATAGTAACTGCCACGTGTGTGATTATGATTGAAGATTTAAATTGTCTTCTCGTATTGTCCTCATTTTGCCACGTGTTGAACTGTGATTGGCCCGTACAAAATATATAGCCCCCATTACCCGTTGCACTAATATACCTAATACTTGGTGATATTAGTGGATCAGGGTATTTTACCCACGTCTTAGAACGTGCATGGGTTTTGTATCTTCAGAAATACAACCGCCATTCATTGATGAACATTTGCATTAACTCCTCTTCTATCCCTTGAACATCCCCACTATCTCAGCATTCAAAAAGACTAATTCAGCTCTCATGGCTAAGCTGACCTTTCCTTATCTCAACCAAGCATACGAAGAGTTATTTGGTAATGCTGTTCGTCCTCGAAAAAACCTCCATGCATTGATTAGCCACCGTTACTCGCCTCAATTTATGCAAGTTATGGAAGCTTTCACAAATCATCAACCTTTGACCCAAGAACCTATTGTTTACGATTCTTTGGAACAAAATTTTGCAACCATAGATATCGAAAGCTCTTCTTCTGCAGCAAAACCTTCGGCATGGGATGAAGCTGCTGCTTCTTCTTCTTCTACGACCTCTGGCTGGGGAGCTTGGCCTACACCCACTCAGCCTCAGTCGAGGGAACGCATTCACCACCGATTCCCTGAATTTGATGATCCTCTGGAAATCCCTCATTCCAAGCGCAGTTCTGTAGTATATCCATATGTCCCTATTAACTGTATATGTAATCTTGAAGACAATCTACTTTCAGCATGGTATACTTCCACTCTACCATCTCGAATGGGTCGAAGTGTTCCACGTCATGATGAAGCTCTAGGGGTCAGTCCTGCACAACTAGCCAAAAAGGCAAAACTTTATACCTCCGACTGGCTAGAGTGTGTGGCCAGACCTGAATTCCCAGATTCGTTTAGGGAACCTCCGACTGCTCCACCTATGCCTTCCAATCCTAATTGGATTAATGAATTGCAGTCTTTAAGGATGGTTGGCCAATAGTAGGAATGTCTTCGAAGCAGCCATCTCATCTTCACACCAGGTTGATATGCACCACAAATGCCTTCATGAACCTCAGCCATGGCTGTCAAAGCTTCATTTGGGCCCAAACATTCCAATAATAACCCGTCTACCCCTCTTTTGTAAAGAGCATTACCATACATTATGTATTGCATGGATTGCAACTTGATCCCTCTGCTGGCTTTCGAAGATGGGCCAGCTAAATACTGCATTATTGGATGCCTCCAATCTTGTTCTTGTAAGTCATTATAATTGACTTCTAAGACCATATTCCTTTTATTTAAGGGTGGTATTACCTTTTGGTATGTTGTTTGGCTTATGCTCACTTGAGTGTTATCTTTCCTCTTGAAATTCGAAGCTTTTTGAGCCACATCATTAGCTTTATTATTCAAGAATCTTGGGACATAAGTTACATTTGCTATTTGAAATTGGGAAAGCAAATGTAATGCAACAACATAGTATGTGTGGAGAAGTGGTTTTGGAAATACTCTTCTGATCTTGGGAGACCCTAATGATCCTCTTCTAGACACCTGAAAAGGAATAAACACTCCGATCGGGGGTGCCGGAATTAGCACTTTAACGGGTACGTCAGTCTCTACACTCAAGTTTACTTGCATTCTAAATTAAGCACAGTAGTTCTCACATACCTCTTTTTGGCTGATGTTCTTCTATTTATATCTTTTCTTTCATGGGCCTCGGGATTAGGTCCATTTCCAACTCCCTATTCGGCACATTCTGTAGTAGACTACTCTTTACTCGGCCCCTTGCTAAATCGGCTATTTGGCCAAGTAGAATTGGATTCGAGCTTACGAGTCGATGCCGAGTGCCATGAATTTTGACTCTCCCAGGTCCGACTATCTGGAATCTCTACGACTCCCAATACTCAGCTCCCACAATTGCCCCCAAGCACTTCACTAATGACAGTTGGCTGGAGTGTTTGGCTTCGAACTCGAAAAGTCAGAGCCGAAATTCGGCGGCTGACCGTATTCCAACGCAAATGTCTGAACACACGCTTCTCGGTTATCATTTCAACTTCCCGCCTCTTTGTACACTTCTATTTATTATGATTTAAAATTTCGATGTCCGAATTTACCTCTGCAACTTCCTTCTCTTCTCTATCTCCTTCGCCTCTTGTAAGTTCTCTCATTCTCTGCTTTGAATCTCTTCTCTTGTTTTGTTTTTTTGGCTTAGCATAGTCCTATTGGCTGGGGGAAATGGCGAAACATTTAAAAGATCTCCTCTCATCGAATCGAATTTCTGGCTTCCGACGCCATTTCTCCATTCCTAATGACATCCGTCTATCACTTGTGACAGACGGCACCCTCGATATGGAGAGGGTTGATGAAACCACGATCGTCTTCCCTCTTCTATCAATCATAGAGGGTGGAGTCCATTTCCCCCTTCACCCACTCCTTAGGGTTGTGCTCTGCCATTGGGGCCTAATCCTTTCCCAACCCAACGTCAACTTCTTTAGGATCGTGATGGGGATTATCGCACTAAACCGTCACCTTAGGTTAAACCTTGGCATTCCCACTATTTGACATTGCTATGCCTTGGCCAAGTCTTCTGGTCGGCACGGGCGTTATTTCCTTAGGGCCAAAGACACCGACCATCAACTAGCGACTATGCTTTCCAGCTCTAGGAAGCGAGTCGATGATGTTATGGTCATCGTCCAAGGAAACTGGGAGTTCGGCGAAGGCGAGGATCGCCTTGATTGTATTCCTAGACGGAGAGGCGAACGAGGTGGCCGAGTATCTTCTTTTATTTATCTACTTTTTGTAAAATTTATAAAGCTTCATTTTCGGGACCTCATGGTTTTGTTTTTGCAGGAAACGATTTGAAGAAAGTCTTGACCTCAACCGACGACGCCGTCCTTTCGGAAATCAAGGCTGCATTCAAATATTTCGGGCGGCCGAGTCTTCAGAAGTAGGGGAGGACGGCCCACGTTCTGCTCCGTTACGAGCCGACTTATACAACCTTTTCGGCGGTGGAAAACATCCCAGTTCCGAAGGGTGAGGAGTCTCTTACCGCCATTATCTTGACTGATTTCAAAAATTTGAGGCAAGTCGGTTCCGAGGGATCAGATTCGAAGTGACGAGAAGTAGCTGAGGCCGCCGAGTTAGACCAATCCGAAGCCGAGGTCGACGAGGCTTTGAAGTTAGCATTTGAAGAACCGGCCTGAATTCGGTTGATCCTCCATCCACTTCAGGTCAAGAGGACCTTCCACTTGACGATATTTTTCACGGTCTGGAGGACCTTCCTGGCGCGTACCTAGAAGATATGGCTGGGTTGAGCCTCACTAAACTTGCCAAGAAGGCGAACGTGGAAATGATGGCCGCGCGGAGAAGGGCAGAGGCTATTCGGGCTGCCGAATCTCAGCCCTCCCAGACTCTTGGCGAATCTCAGCCCTCTTTGCCTATTGGCGAGTCCCAATCCACCTTGCCTATTATTGAGGAGGGAACGGCAAAAAACGGAAGTGTCGATGTGGAACCTTTTGTGCAGGCAAGTGTAGAAGTTGAGCAAAGGGTAGAGAAGCGCCTTGCCGAGGTCGAGGCCGGCTCAGAGGATGACCGGGCTGGCAAACGACCTCGTTTAGAGGAATCAGATGTGATTGTACCTTTTATTATTCAGCCGAAGATAAAGAATACACCGATATCCTCTGATGCTTCGGTAATCAAAGATCCAGCGGTCGCACTCAGCATGGCCACGTTCGTTTCATTGCCTGCTGACGAGGCGGCTTTTCGGGCGGAGCCGGATCTGGTTGGTATATATCTTTGACTTTGTCTTTTCACTTTACACGAATATTGTTTTGGTCTTAGCTTCCTGTTTTGCAGGCCGTCGGAAGGATAGCCGATATGGGCCATCGCCATCACGACGCCATCGAGCAAATTGGCCGTTTACAAGCGGAGGTTGAGGGCCAAAGGAGTAGGGCCGAGTTCGAGGTAATAAGGGCGAAGATAGAGCGCGCCCGTGCCGAGGTTGAGATGGAGAGAGCCCGCAGTGCTGAAGAATTGAGATCAGTCGCCGAGAAGAGGGTGGATGCAAGCGACGACGCGCTTAAATTTTCCCAGGAAGCAATCTCTAAATTGGAGGCTGAGTTGGAAGAAATAAAAGCGGCGAAGGAAATAGCCGACCTGAAGGCTTCTAGCGCATTCGAGGCCGGGAGAAAATCTGCTTTCGATGAATACGTGAAGGAAATCCCCAAATTTGAAAATCGGGGATTCAAATACGGCTGGCTCAAAGCCCTTGCTGCTGCTGATGTGACATTGGCTACGCCAATTCCATACTAGCAAGTGGATGTTGAGCCGCTGGAGTCTGGCTCTGAGGACTGATTTGGGCGCTCTTATTTTTGTTTTAGGATTTGCGTGTATGTTTACAGCTTTTTGTTTAGTAATTTTCAGCTTTTTACAGCTTTTTGTTTAGTAATTTTCATATGTAAAATGGCTACAATTTGTGCCCAATTTACTTAATGAAAATTCATTTTGTACTTTGCTATGATTAATCAATGGCATTGTTCTATTGCTGTTTTACTATTTTGGATAAAACGTTCTGTATACTTGCCGACTAGATGATTAGGCCATTTAAAAAGCCAAAAATTAGTACATGAAGTGGCTATGGCACATATCAATCAGCATGGGGCCAAGATGCTCGGCCAGTTAGATTAATAATCTGCCCTTGCCCTAGCCAGTGCATGAACTCCAAGGCATTCAACTATAATTGCCGTTTAGATAATTAGGCTGTTTAAAAAGCCAAAAATTAGTACATGAAGTGACTATGGCACACATCAATCAGCATGGGGCCAAGATGCTCGGCCGATTAGATTAATAAATTTGCCCTTGCCCCAGCCAGTGTATGAACTCCAAGGCATTCAACTGTAATTGCCGTTTAGATAATTAGGCCGTTTAAAATTAGTGGCTGTGGCAAACATCGATCGGCATGGGGCCAAGATGCTCGGTCGGTTAGATTAATAAATCTACCCTTGCCCCAGCCAGTGCATGAACTCCAAGGCATTCATCTATAATTGCCGTTTAGATAATTAGGCCGTCTAAAATTAGTGGCTGTGGCAAACATCGATCGGCATCCATCGTTTAGAGATTGCCAAAAGCATTAATGAAATTGCCTCGGGGTCGCTACAAGCCTTAGAAATAAATGGGATGGGCTCTTTGCGCCAGTAACTTCACTTACTGTGTTTAGATTCAATTCAAAACAACTTGTTGCGAATGTCAAATAGAGTTTTCTTCAACAGCAGAGGCGAAGCTCGAACTTTGGCTGAGCTTGATACTGCAATCAATCGTGGCAGAGAACCCACCCGTGCGGGAAGTAGGGCGTCCAAAGAAAGGGAAACACGTCAGGCTCCAAGTCGTCGAAGCAGATCACCCCAAAAGGAGAAACAGCAACGGGGAAGTTCTCCGCGACTGCGACCCATAAATGAGGCCGACGTAGCGCCGCGACCGCTGAGTTTTGTAGTTTTTGTGGGGAATAAACCGATGACGGAGACGGACTCCATTATCAAGGACCCAGGTGTGGCGGTCGAGTTTGCTTGACAGATTTTTCCACCGGAGGTCTAGCAATCGATGGTTGGTCGACAAGATTTCGACGTATTTCGAGAAGGCATCCATGGGGCGGTGAGGGGGCTGTGCACCGCCTACGAAGTCAGCATGCGTCTGCGCGCCGCACGGCGGGAGATAGAGAAAATGGACGAACGGATCCGCAGTTCGGAGGCTCGTGCGGAGAAAGCCAAGCGTGAGCTTAAGGAGCTTAGGAAGGCTAAAACCGTCGAGCCGCATGCGGCGGGTCAATCTAACCCGATTGTGGAGGAGAGGGTGACCTAATGGTTATTGAGTCATGCCATCGCCGACCGAGATACGGCAAGCATGTTTGCCGTAGAAAATGCAAGGGCCAAGGGTTATGAGCAAGGCTTTCATGCGGGCCGGAAGGTTGGGATTGACAAAACGAAAGAGAAACTTGCAGAGGAGGTCTGTCGATGCGAGAATCGGGGCTTTAAGCACGGTTAGATCACAACACTTCAGGCCGCGGAGGCTCTCCAAGCAAAGGGAGTCAATTCGGTGTTGCCGCTGTACCAACGTGATCATTTGCCCTTTTCCGCCTTTGAAGTCAAGAAGAGCGATGATGAGGGAGACGTCGTATAAAAATATTCGTTGTAATATTCAAACGTGGGTTGCGTCTAAAATCATGTAGTTATTGGTTAAATGAATAAAATGCTCTGTTTTCAACATTCTTGTTGCTTTATAATTTTTTCCTTGGCACACTTATGTTTGCATGTTTTGTGCTTTATTTCATAAACATTATTCGAATAGACGGTTTTTTTCGGCTCGTCATAACGGAGCGCTCTTCGTTAAATATTTATTCAGTATACATGTTACACAGACCTGGCAATAAATCCAGAGGCTTTATCGGCCCAAAGACGTCATGCGCCGATGGGGCTCCGAATCCGGAGACTTTATCGGCCCAAATACGTCATGCGTCGATCGGGCTCCAAATCCGGAGACTTTGTTTGGCCAATCGTGATATCCACGAAGGGCGCTCCGAATCCAGAGGCTTTTTCGGCCCAAAGACGTCATGCGCTGATGGGGCTCCGAATCCAAAGACTTTGTTTGGCCAATCGTGACATCCACGAAGGGCGCTCTGAATCCGAAGGCTTTTTCGGCCCAAAGACGTCATGCGCCGATGGGGCTCCTGTCATGACCCTAAACCGCCCCTAGTAGTTTGGTGCCGTGATGGCCAGTAATTCGAGATTACCGAAGGCCAACTTTCAAAAGTTTAACACAATCAGAGTATAGTATATGGGGCTCACAGATGCGGAAGCGATAAATCAAAATACAAGTGGTCCATAAGAGCTGTGCATAGATCAAATGAAATGGCATACATCTTTACAACTTGAATACAACAAAGTAATATACGTATTACATCTTGATCAAAAGGCTTCTCGAGCCGACATATACAAAATGCAGGGAATACAAGCCAAGAAGCATGATTTTCAAGATTCACTGACATAAATAAAATGACATCGCCGACGTGAATACAAAACCAAGCCGACAAAAATCATGGATCCAAAACAAGCTTTCAAAAACACAGTCTAGGCGTCGCCGACGTCCTGCTCATCACCTACATATATATAGAGAGGGTGAGCTTGGATACTCAGTAAATGGTACTAGAAATAAAGGTTTTGCATGAATATAGCTGAAGTCTTTCAAAACGAAACATGCCAAAAACCATACGAATATTAGCCGAGATCCTTTCAGAGCAAAACACATCAAACTTTATCAAAACAAGAGATGAACCGTATTCATCTATCAAGTCTTACAAGTCTCAAGGGATGCTTACTGACATCGGCAAAACACAAATCAAGCTTTCCAAATCAACAAATCCACGCGGTAAACTGTCAGTGGCAAAACAAGGACTGCACGATCCGTAATCGATTAGTCAAAGGTACTGCGAAAGTTTATAGTCCTCCAGCACAAGGGACTTGTGTTACTTAAGCCCGTAGCTCCTTTTAACACGATGGTCTTGTGTTACTTAGGCCCGTAGCCCGCTTTAACACGTTAGTCTTGTGTTACTTAGGCCCGTAGCCCGCTTTAACACGTTAGTCTTGTGTTACTTAGGCCCGTAGCCCACTTTAATACGATAGTCTTTCCAAGTAAGGACCGTATCCTTTATTACTTAGTGCTGCGAAAGTTTAGAGTCCTCCAGCATAAGGGACTTTTCAAGAATGACATCAATACAAGGCTTATACTTGATACATCAAGACAGAGCTATTCATTCATGCTTAACAAATACTTTCGTCAAAACAAAGCAAAGCAAGATTTATCAAAGCAGTATAACATAGCTTTATTAAAAATACCACTCACATAGATCTCCTCGGGTGTAGGCTCAAGCAAAGATCAAGGACCTACAATCACATGGCAATCACATTCTCAAAACAAGCTTTATATGCATGTAAGTGATCCCGGCATTCTCACCAAATCCAAGTCAATAGCAGAGCAAAACATGCTGGGAGTTTAAACACTGCTCCCGTCTCATGAAAACACACTGGGTACCAACCGGGTCTTTGCCGAGGTCCTACACCTCCTTGCCGAGGTGTGGACCCGATGGCCTCATTCAAAAGCAAAGTCGGGAAAACCTAGGTTTCCCAAAGAACATGATGAATACGATCATGAGAAAGATGAATGCAAGATCATAACTCATTACAAAAATCTGAGATTTCATGCCATGAGTTCAAAACATGGACCTGGGTACCCATACAAGAAGGTCACGCAAGAACAAACACAAAACATGGTTCTTGTTTCAAACTTTCGGATCAAAACGAGACTTTTCTTCAAGAACACATGAATACTTTCTTTCTCTTCCGAAACCAACTTCAAATCAATGCATGACATGCAAAACAAATTCGATCATGCAATGCAGCTAGATGATCAATAAGAACAGCAAGAGTAGGTTAAGATTCTAACCACAAAACTCGAACCCAACGGTTCAAACCTCGAAGATCAAGCTTGGAAGATCTATTCTCCCTCAAGAACTTCTCCTCCTTTCTCTAGAGCTTCTCTCTCTAAAGGAAAAGATTTGAGACAAAATGATTTGTTTCTAGGTCTACCGGCTGTCTTAACAATCAGCTCGGACACGTGGCGCTATCGGGTTGGTTCAACTCAAAAAGGTGACTGATTGATAAGACAAGTCTATGACAAAGCGTATGCAATAAGCTAAGGCAAGACACATCGGCAAGTCATGACATCGGCTGAAGTCAAAGCTTCGGCAATAGGGTAACGAAGACATCGGCTAGGGAGGACGACACTTGACTAAGCTGTGCCACACCTTGGCCGGGGTGTGCCACACCTCGGTCTAGGTCATACCTGCCCAAGGACAAGGATCACTAAGTGCAAAACATCTCGGCAAACATGCCCGAGCTGAAGATGGGGGTCGACCAAGTGGTTTCGAATCAGTTCTAAGTACAAAGGTTCAAAGGTGTACTAAGCTCAAGATGACCTCGACTACACACCAAGCAAGGAACAAAATCATGCATGGATGTATGCAAGTATGACAAGAGTAAGGTGAGGGTTGCTACAGCTCCAAATCCAGAGACTTTGTTTGGCCAATCGTGATATCCACGAAGAGCGCTCCGAATCCGGAGGCTTTTTCGGCTCAAAGACGTCATGCGCCGATGGGGCTCCGAATCCGGAGACTTTGTTTAGCCAATCGTGATATCCACGAAGGGCGCTCCGAATCCGAAGGCTTTTTTGGCCCAAAGACGTCATGCGCCGATGGGGCTCCGAATCCGGAGACTTTGTTTGGCCAATCGTGATATCCACGAAGGGCGCTCCGAATCCGGAGGCTTTTTTGGAACACCGTCGAACTATAATTTGTAGTGAGAAAATAGGGATCTTTGTATTACAGAAAAAGAGATGTACATGGCGAACCGTTTTGAACAAGCATCATGTCCCACAAGTCGGGTCAATGATAAAATTTGCGTAAATGCGTAAAATTCTAAGGCCGTGGCAGACTCCTTCCTGACATGTCTTTGAGCCGATATGCCCCTACTCCTGCGATCGAATCAATTTGATAGGGGCCATCCCAGTTAGGACCTAATTTTCCATCAGCCGGTTTCTTGGCAGCTGGAAGTACCTTATTCAGGATCAACTCTCTTGGTGTGTAGCGGCGCAGCTAAACTCGTTGATTATACGACTTAGCAAGCTGCTGTTGATAACGCGCCATGGATGCGAGGGCACGGTCTCTTCGTTCTTCAATCAGAACCAAATCCAAGGCCAGCATCATGTCGTTTCGGCCCATATCAAAAACTGGTCGGCCACAAGGTTGGGAGGCCGATCTCCAGGGATATGATTGCCTGGGTTCCAAAGCATAGAGCAAACGACGTTTCCCCAGTCGACCGCCTCGGCGTAGTTCAATGAGCCCATAACACACTCAGCAATTCTTCGACCCATTTGCCTTTAGCTTTCTCCAGCCTCTTTTTGATGTCGTCCAAGATGGATTCGTTAGAGGCTTCAGCCTGACCATTGCTTTGTGGATAAGTCGGCGTGGAAAAATAAGGTCGTATACCATACTTGCTGCACAGTTCTCGGTAGACGCCACAATCGAATTGGGTGCCATTGTCTGAGATAAGTGCTCTCGGAATGCCGAACCGTGTTATGATGTTTCTCCAAACAAAATGCTTCACATCGGTGTCTCGAATGTTGGTTAGTGCCTTCGCTTCTACCCATTTTGTAAAATAATCTGTCGCGACAATCAAAAATCGCTTGTTACCCGGGGCACGAGGCAGTGGTTCGACGATGTCAAGTCCCCACTGGGCGAACGGCCAAGGATTGGTTATGGAGCTCAGCTTTCAGTAGGCAGGTGGGTCAAAGGAGAGAACTTGTGGCATTATTCAGACTTTTTCACGTAGCCTTCGGCATCTACTCTCATTGTCGGCCAATAATACCCCTGTGTTACTGCTCGATGGGCCATGGACCGCCCGCCAGAATGGGCGCCACAACTGCCTTCATGTATTTCAGTCAGAAGCTCTTCGACTTTGTCCGGGTGTACACATTCCAAATATGGACCGGAGAGGGATTTTTTTATAAAGCCTTCCTTGCGGATCCAAGTAGTATCGCAGGGATTTGTTTCGCAGCTTGTGTGCTTCTTTCTTGTCCTCTGGGAGCTGTTCGGAAGACAGGAATGCGGCAATGGGATCCATCCAGCTCGGTCCAGATTCTATAACATTGACCTGGACTTCCTCCGAGGGACCAATGCTCGGCTCTGGGATGAAACCTACTTCGATGGTTCATTTAATTTCTGAGTTGATGGCGGAGGCTAGGTAAGCAAGGGCATCTGTATGTGTGTTCTGATCACGTGTTATCTAATTCAATTCATGATGGTCAAATTTGGCCAGCAAGGAGTTGGCCGTTTTCATGTAAGTCGCCATACGGTCGTTTCTTGTCGCGTACTCCCCCTTTAGCTGATTGATCACCAGTTTTGAATCGCAAAATACAAGCAAACGCCGAGCACCCAGAAGATGTGCATTCTGCAAACTGGCTAGAAGGGCTTCGTATTCGGCTTCGTTGTTTGACGCTTCGAAGCAAAGCTTGACGGCCTGTTCAATTATTGTGCCGTTGGGAGCCGTGATTACAACTCTGGCTCCGCTGCCTTGCTGATTGGATGATCCATCACAGTACAACTGCCAAATGTCCCCAACATAAATTCTCCGGTTCGGCTCGGGTTGAATTTCAGCGGACTTGAAATCGGCAAGACCCCCAGTGAATTTGGTAACAAAGTCGGCAAACACCTGTCCCTTGATTGAGGTTCTAGGAAGAAACTGAATGTCGTACTGGCCGAGTTCAAGAGCCCACTTTGAAACACGTCCTGATGTTTCTGCACTTCGTAGTACTGATCGGAGGAGATAATCTGTTAACACCCCAATGCTATGTCCTTGGAAGTAATGCATCAGTTTTCTTGCCGCCATGACTAGGGCTAGGATGAGTTTTTCCAGCGGAAGGTATCGTGTTTCGGCGTCGACCATTGCCTTGCTCACATAATACACTGGCCGATGCTCCCCCAGCTTTTCTTTTATCAGTACGATGCTGATGGCCCTATCGGAAACTGCCAGATACAAAATGAGCGGGTCACCAGCAACGGGTGTTGTCAAGAGTGGTACTGAACAGAGGTAGGTCTTGAGTCCGTTGAAAGCAGCTTCGCATTTGGCGGACCATTTGAAAGCCTTGCCCTGCCGTAGTGTATGAAAGAATTGTCGGCAGCGATCTGTAGACCGACTGATGAACCTGTTGAGTGTGGCGGCCATCCCCATCAGCTTTTGAACCTCTTTTGCTAAACGAGGGGAGCTGAGTTCCAAGATTGCTATGATTTGCCTCGGGTTGGCCTCGATTCCTCGGTGGTTGACAATGAAACCCAAGAACTTGCCAGAGCTGATCCCAAATGCACATTTAGAAGCGTTCAGTTTCATTCCATATTTGCGTAGGATGCTGAATGTCTTTTCTAGATCGGCTATATGATTCTGTTCTTCCTTGGACTTGACCACCATATCATCAATGTACACTACCATAGTGTGGCCGAGTTGCTCCGTGAACATGGCGGTGACCAGTCTTTGGTAAGTTGCCCCTGCGTTCTTCAGCCCAAAAGGCATAACTTTGTAGCAGTAGGTTCCTCTTGGGGTGAGGAATGCAGTTTTGTCCTGGTTCTCTGGATACACGGCGATTTGATGGTAACCTCTGTAAGCATCGAGGAAGCTCATACGTTGATGGCATGCCGTCGCATCTACAAGTTGGTCGATTCTGGGTAGGGGAAAACAGTCCTTGGGGTAGGCTTTATTTAGGTCCGTGAAATCGACGCACACTCGCCAAGTCCCATTTTTCTTCTTCACCACCACTGTATTAGAGAGCCATATAGGGTAGGTCACCTCCCTAATTGCCGCAGCGTCAAGTAGCCTGTCAACCTCCTCAACAACGGCCGCAGTGTGCTCGGCGGCTGACCGCCAGCTTTTCTGAATGATTGGCTTGCACTTAGGATCGATATTCAAATGGTGCTGTGAAATTGACGGATCTATACCCGGCATCTCATACGAAGTCCATGCAAAGACATCGAGGTTGCTGTGCAAGAAAGAGATTAGTTGCTGTCTGTCGGCCTGATTCAAGGAGGCGCCGATCATGAAGAACTTGTCTGGGCTTCCATTGATTTCAACTCAGTCTAAGCCTTCCGTGGCCTTTTCATTTGGGAGCCGCCCAACATCGTCGAGGCTCTCTCGATTTGGCACCTCAATGGAATTCACCTGTAGTTCCTTTGGCATTTTTTCAGCAAGGAGGTAACATGCTTGTGCCAATTTCTGGGAGCCGCGGATTTGCTCAATACAGCGTTCTATCGGGAAACGTAGCAGCTGATGGTAGGTGCTTGGCACAGCCCGCATAGTATGCAACCAGGATCGCCCCATGATGAGATTATACGGTGACAACAGCTTGATGACCAAGAATCCCACATCCACTGTTCAGGAACCTGCTCAAACGGGAAGTCTGATTTTCCCCAACGGGTACTCTGGATTGGCATTGAAGCCGAATAGTGGTTAAGGGGCCGGAGAGAGATCCGATTCGGAGAAGCCAAATTTGGTGAATGTCTTATAGTACATAATCTCCGATGTGCTCCTCGGATCAATGAGTACGCACTCAACTGTGAAACGGTTTACGCATAACTCAATTACCAAGGGATCAATGTGGGGCAGTGTTACTCCGGCCAAATCCGAATCATCAAAAGTAATAACCTCGGCTTCATGGGGCCGTTTAGCCGGAGTGAGTTGGTCTTGAGGGTTAGACTTCGACTGAATCGCATGCACTGCCAATGACATTGGCAGGCTGTATATCATGTGGATCACGCCGAACGGAGGTGAATCCTGTCTCAAGGCTATTGCGTTGGTTGGGTCGCCTTTTCGGACGTACTGTTGTAGCCGGTCATTTTGTGCCGATTCCTGCAGGAGGTCATTCAGTGCATAATAACTATCAGTATCATGGCCATGGTCTTTGTGATACTCACACCGTCTAGCCCTTCTTCTAGCGCCAGATTTATCATCGTACAAGGTGGATGATGGTGCTTTGAATTTCTTGGGTAGCACTGCCTTTGCAGTCTGTCGTACAAAATGATCGTGTTGATCTTCATCCGAACTGTTTCTTCTTCGCTTATGCCTTATACGAGGACTCTCTTCAGAAGAACTGGAAGTTTCAGATCGTCCCTTCTTCTTGGGCTCCGGGGATAATGAGTCGGAGTTGCTATCAGTATCTTGTTGTCGAGCTCGAGATCGTCGACCACCTGCCTCAACAGGTTGTTCCGGGCCACGGTGTGCAGCTTGTTTGGATTTCGCCACCTCTAAGGCCAAATCTTGACGGAGACGTTCGTTCTCTACGATCATGTTCTACAACCTTTGTTTGTTTTGCTTTGCTTGTTCCATGATCGCTTGCATTGCTTCATGCTCTGGAGTCGAGGGTGAGGTGAAGTTCAGAGCGCGTCTTACAGGGATGGTCTCCGGTCCAAGCATGTTTGATGGAGTGAGATCATCTCTCTGCGTGGTTTCATCAGTGACTATAGGAGGGTCTTCCGTTACGCCCGCCATGGATGTGTTTAAGTATTCCCACAGACGGCGCCAATTGTGGAGAAGTGGTTTTGGAAATACTCTTCTGATCCTGGGAGACGCTAATGATCCTCTTCTAGACACTTGAAAATGAATAAACACTCCGATCGGGGGTGCCAGAATTAGCACTCCGACGGGTAAGTCAGTCTTCACACTCAAGTTTACTTGTATTCTAAATTAAGCACAGTAGTTCTCACATACCTCTTTTTGGCTGATGTTCTTCTATTTATATCTTTTCTTTCATGGGCCTCGGGATTAGGTCCATTTCCAACTCCCTATTCGACACATTCTGTAGTAGACTGCTCTTTACTCGGTCCCTTACTAAATCGGCTATTTGGCCGAGTAGAATTGGATTCGAGCTTGCGAGCCGATGCCGAGTGCCACGAATTTCGACTCTCCTAGGTCTGACTATCCGGAATTTGTACGACTCCCAATACTCGACCCCCACAGTATGGTAACATGCTTACACTTTGACATTTGAAAATTCCTTTTACTTGGTTAACCACCAATTGAGAATCTCCAAATATATCAACTGCATGAGCTTGTAATCCAATAAGTATTTCCAACTCTATTATCAAAGCTTCATATTTAGCTTCATTATTGGAACGAGTAATTTCATCTACTCTGAAACCATATGTGGTTTCTACCCTTTGTGGTAACTTAATCACCACACCAATTCCAGTTAGGCCATTGGCTTTTGATCCATCGAACCACATTTGCCATGGTTCAATACTAACCATACCAAGTTCTATTATCTCTTGGTTTTCTATTTGACATGGATGATCTGCCAAAAAATTAGCCAATACTTGTCCTTTCACTGCTTTTTGGGAAACATATTCTAGATGAAATTCTGATAAAGCTAGTATCCATTTGTCAATTCTTCCTTTTAACATAGGTCTAAACAACATATATTTAACCAAATCTGTGGTTGCAATTACCAAGACAGTTGTAGGCAAAATATAGTATCTTAATTTCATTGCAACAAAATACAATGCAAGGCACAGCTTTTCTACAGCTGAATATTTACATTCACAAGAATTTAGAAATCTACTAAGGTAATAAACTGCTTGCTCCTTGCCTTCTTCATTATCCTGGGCTAAAAAAACTCCCAGTGAATCTTCTGCTGCAGAGGGCTTATCACCCTTTGGTGGCATCAGCACCAGAGGATTGGCCAAGTAGGCTTTGATTCCTTCGAAGGCAGTCTGATGCTCTGCTGTCCACACAAACTCCTCTTCATCTTTCAGCCTTAATAAGGAAGAAAATACTTTAGTTTTTCCTACGGTATTAGAAATAAATCTTTGAAGAAAATTAACCTGTCCAAGGAATTTTTGTACTTTTTTCTTACTTGATTTAGGCCTGGCTTCGATGATGGCTTTGGCTTTGTTCTGATCAATCTGTATTCTCTTCTTGTGTACTACATAGCCCAAGAAGTTTCCAGCTGATACGCCAAAAACACATTTGAGAGGATTAAGTTTTAACTTGAACTTTCTCATTCTTTCAAAAGCTGCTTCCAAGTGGGACTTTACTACAATATCATCAATATAACACTCTAAATATCCTCCAGTTAGATCATGAAAGATAGTGTTCATAGCCCTTTGATATGTAGCCCCAACATTCTTCAGACCAAATGGCATTTTGACCCATTCGAAGGTGCCAAGGTTCCCAGGACATATGAATGTTGTCTTGTGGATATCTTCCTCTGCAATACAGATTTGGTTATAACCAAAGTGTCCATCCATTATTGAAAAAACCTTGTGTCCTGCTGAACTATCTACCAATAAATCTACTATGGGCATGGGGTATTCATCTTTTGGGATTGCTAAATTTAAGTTTCTGAAATCAATGCATACCCTCATCTTTCCATTCTTCTTAACTACAGGCACAATATTGGATAACTATTCAACATACTTGGCCGTCCTAATAAAACCTACCTTAAGGAGTCTAAGGGTTTCCTCCTTAACCTTTTGAATCACTTCAGGACTCATCCTCCTTGGTTTTGCTTGTATGGCTTGAAATTAGGCTTCATAGGGAGCCTATGTTCCACTAATGTCCTATCCAACCCTGATAATTCATTATAAGACCATGCAAAACAATCTTTATATTTCTTTAAGACTACCAATAATTGGTCTCTGTCAAGAACACTTAACCAAGCACTAATGTAGGTGGGTTGTTGAGTAGAACCTTCCCCTAAGTTAACTTCTTCCAAGGGATCTTGTATCTGAGAACTCACTGATGCTCTTTTTTCGATTTCTTCTGCCTTCAAGGCAATTTCCTTGCTCTGTTCTGTTCCCAGATTCTTTGATTCAACATCCTTACCCTCTTCCTCATAGACAAAGTTTGTCCATAAGACATATTCTTCTTGTATCTCCAAGACTTTTGTTTCAATATCCAAAGCACAATATTTATCAAAGGCTAAAACCCTGACCTGCTGCTGCTTCTAGTTACAACCAACTATCATGGCTTCTTTCACTTGCTCTTGTACCTTCTGGACTATTGATTTTATGTCCAACACTGAGAACTTAATTAAAGCCAAAGTTCTGGTCTTCTGGGCTCCATCTTCTTGCCTATAACCAGGCATCATTGTCATCTTTGACGACAAATTCCTCGTCAGCACTCTCTTGGACCAAGTGCTTTAGGTGTGCTAATTCCTCATCGGCTGTCACTTCGGCTGATCCATCAGGTTTTCTTAGTACACTGAGTGTGTCACTCCTTCAATGTACAGTTTGGCCTCTGCAAAATCTGCACAAGCTATGAAGGGTTGAGGATCCGCATTGATCTCCTCTGTTTCTCCATTGCTCAAGGCCATCATCACCTTCTGATGTAGGGAGGAAGGCACACACTTGTTGGTGTGAATCCAATCTCTACCAAGTAGAGCATTATACTTAGCATTGCTGTCGATGACGAAGAATGCTGTCATGCAGTCCCTGGTTCCCACACTCAGGTTGATAGGTAAAATGCCCTGAGCCATCTGCTTGTCTCTAGCAAAACCAGCAATGGTTGTGCTGGTTGGGATCAGTCTAGCGTTTCTCTTTCCTAGTTTCTTCAAAGAAGATTTCAAAAGCAGGTTTACTGCTGCCCCATTGTCTACCAACACCTGGTTCATCTGTATCCCATCGAAGATGGCCTTGATGTACAAGGGTTTGACATGCTGTGTCATAGATGTCGTGGGATATTCGAAAGGGTATGAGAGGTTGATGCTCACCTCTTCCTCGCTCTCGTCTCCAATGTCCATTGGTGCGGCCACTTCGGATTCGTCTTGCACCATACTAACATGTGACTCCTCACTAGAAACTGGAATTGGGTCAAGCTCCTGACCTTCTTCATTCCCATCCCCGGCTTGGAATTTCTGTGGTAGTATGTGTACCATATTCACCGATACTGGAAGAAACGAGCCGAATTGAACTGCTGGCTGATCTTGCTTCTTTTCCAAGTTAACTTGTTCAATTACCTCAGAAGCATCCTCCATGCTACATTCTGGAACTTCCGTACTAATAGCTTCCTTTGAATGGTCTGTAACTGTTGGTTCCTTGACCACAAATGTTTATTCAGCCATGAAGGCTTCAATCATCTCTTCCTCGACCATTTCTTTCTTTTGGCCTAGGCCAATCTCCACTTCCGTTTCACTGTCACTCTCCATTAGAGCTCTCTCAAGACCTGCTAAGTTTAATTTTTCCTTGGCTTTTAATTCAGAGTGGACTTTGGCCAACTGTTCCCTGCTGACATTTCTTTTATTCTGGGGAGTTGATTTTGGATTATGGTCCAATTTTGGACCCTCTTTTCCTTCTATCTGGCTCATTGACTGAGCCATTAAAGAACTTTCCCCGCTCTCCTTCAGATCCTTCTGGTATTGAGTATACCTCCGTTGGATCTTCCTTCTCTGGGATCTAGAAATTACTGGAACCATATCTGGTTCCTTTGTTTTTGGGTGCTTCAGCAACACCCAATTGTTTGGAGCCACCAAGGGTGGTTTAACCATTCTACCTTGATCACTAGCAACATTTCTCTATGTAGGTACTTCCCTTGGCTAGTTTTGCATTACAAACCAATTTGGCCCCCCAGGTACCCATGATCCTACTGGCTTAATCGATGAACTGATTCTTTCTACTTTCGAAGCTAGCTTCGAAGCTGTCTGTGGAGAATCTTGCTTGGTTCTGCCTCCTTGTCTCGGGCCTAACTCAGGCCTTCTATGAGGGTGGTTGCTGTCTATCTTGTGTGTGGCTGGTCTGGGAGGCCATTCTCTGTCTCTAGTCCCATGCCTTTCTCTGTCTCTGGTCCCCGGCCTTAAGCCTACTTCCAGTCTCCTTTCCAGATGGTTGCCCTCCATTTTGTAATAGTTGGGTGGTCTGACCTCATGTAGAGGCCTCTTGCCCTTAGAATACATTTTGGTGGCTGTTGGTTCAACCAAGAATAGTTACTGTCTAAGACCAGCTGGATATGGCCTTTTATTATAAGCACTGGTTGGTTTAGGACGCCTTTGCACATCCTTATAATATTGCTTCCCATCAATTGGAAGCCCTTTCAACCACTTGTAGCTCAACCTGCACCTGGGACACATTCTTTGCATGACTGCTGCCTCCAGAGAATCGTCATCCAGTGCTTCATCATCAGAGTCTTCCCTCTGGTTTGCAGAGCCCTATCCAACAGTTGGCGAGCTTCTGGCATCTCTCTTGACAGTATTCTGGTTGGCAACATGTATTTACACATTGACTTCTTCCAATTCCTTCAAGGATAAATTCTAGAAGTTTGGCACAATAACATTGGTTGCAACTTCTCCGATTTCTGGGAACGGATTACTGTCAATCCCCATAGCCTTTTCTGCTTTAGTCGGGAATTTTAAAATTTTTTTCCAAATTTGTTCTTGGACCCTGTCTTGAAAAACAATGCAGTTTTTAGTTGAGTGTGACCAAGAATTATGCCATTTACAATATATTTTTCCTTTAAGTTCCTTTGGAGATAGAATCTTGACTCCTTTTGGTAACTTTAGGAAATTCGCAGTAAGCAAATGATCAAAAATGTCATCTGCTTTTGTTAAATCGAAAGAATATTTCCTATGAAGGTCTTTCTTTTTGAACTGCTGATCAATTCTAGTGTCTTTATGAATCAATGCTTCACAAATCACAGGCTCCTTTCCTATGATTTCTGCTGCATCAATCTCATAGTTAGGATCTCTATAATATGTCTTATATGATGCATTACTTCGATCTTGCTCTTCTTCGAGTAATGACTCATACCTGGACACCTTATAGGTCAATTCTACCAAGTCTCGAAACTCAGTTGAATCAAACTTCTTTCGCAGCCTAAATTCTAAGCCATTCTAAGCCAATCTTACAAATTCAGGCTCTGGCAAAGTGACTCTACATTTATTTCATGCCCTTTTGAATCTGGCAATAAACTGAGCAGCCTTTTCATCAGACCTCTGACTCAATCTTGCCAGGTCTGCCATAGAAACTTCTGGCTCCGTTTGGAAGAATTGGGCGTGGAACGCCTCTTCCATTTGTTACCAAGTCTAAATAGAGCCAGGGGTTAGATTAATGTACCATATAAAGGCTGCCCCAGTTAAAGAATTTGGGAACAGTCTTAACTTCATGTAGTCATTATTGGTAAATTCACCACATTGAGCAACGAACCTAGCAATATGTTCTACCGTTGATTGGTTTCCATTTCCATAAAAAGACCAAAATCTGGTATTCTGAACCCTCTTGGGTATTCATGTAATCTATCTATGCATTCTGGATATGGTTTCCTATATACAGGAGTTTGAACCCCCCGAGACATTGGTCCATATATCTCTCTAACAATATCAGCAATTTGGTCCCTAGGGACCATATTTTGTGCTTATTGAACCACTATTGGAGGAGCAAACATAGGATTTGGTGGGCAACCTTGTGCTTGAGGTCCTCTTGGTCCGTAGGGAGGTATATTTGGGACTGGTTGTCCCTGTGGCACTGGTTGCTATTGAGGGTATGGATGATGTCCTGCGAAAGGTCCTGCAAAAGGTGTTGGAACAGGTGTTGTTTCTCTTCAAAGTGCAAGAAATCCTTCCAACCTCCTGGGTGTAAATTCGAATAGAGGATTAGTGAACCCCTTTGTGTTAGGTATGGCTTCGAACATGGGATTTGGGAACATTCTTATGCCATTCTCTTGTGTTGGCCCAGATCCACCACTTTGTATGGCTTCACTGTTAAGAAATGAGGCATTTTGATTAATCACAGGCCTCGAAAGAGGCTCATACTAAGACTGAGGTGCTGGTCTTTCTGAACTTTGACCATTAGTATGTCCATTGCTTTGCATAGGCTGTTTATCTCTAGCCAATTTTTGTTGAGGGACATTTTCCTCTACATGCCTTGTGTTAGTTGGTTGATGAGTATTCATTCAATCCATAAAGGATACTGCCCACCTTTCCATTGTGTTCATTAACTGTTGTCCCATAGCATCTATCATGCCTCCCCATAGATTTATTGGCTGAGTAGATGGGACAGTGGATGGTCCAATTCCATGGCCTCGTCCAATATTTTGAACATGTGGTATTTGTTCTGAAGTGCTGGTTTGTTCGACCATGGGTTCTGATAAGGCAGGTACTTCCACAGGATGTGTTATCACATTATCCTCTGGATTAGGTATCTCTACCTCTTCTTCTGCACCTTCTTCCAGGCGCTCAATTTCTTCTTGTCTCCTACGTCTAGCCATTTCAATTAGTCCCACTGAGCGTGCCAAAAATATATGTTGGCTTTTTGGCTTTCGAAGGTTATTTTTGTAATTTTGAGTGTGCCAGCAAGGATCAATCAGTCCTTACAAAAGATTAATTGACAACCAATTATCAGACGATTGGGTTTTAGTTCTTTCAGTCTCAATGAAGAGGACTTTTACTAGTAGCTTGATTTAGGAGAATTAAGCAGATAACAATCAAAATGAAGAATAATTGTAGCATTTCATTAAGTAAAATGAAAGACTTGCAATGATCCGATTCAGCCTCGTAGAGGTTTGCAGCAACAAACTACTTTGAAACTACTCCTATGAACGAAGTGTAGTACAGGAATTTGAAGTACAGAAATGTAAAGAACAAGAAATGTCAAAACTTGCAGGAAAAATAAAGAAGATAAAACTGGTATTTGGATCTGAGTTTGTCCATCATTCTGAGGCCTTCTCTGATATTTATACTGTCTTGTGGTAACCATCGAAATAAGCTTCTAACCGTCGAATCATCCTTTCATGATTGCTGATCATGCTTCCTCACAGTTAGCTCCACTACGCCATATCTGTAGTTGGGCTTCCCTCTTAATTTTGAATTCAAATAAAGGAATAACCGTTAAAGCCACGTCATCTCGCAACTCTTTGCTAATCTAGTGCTATGCAGATCCACCATAACCAATAGTAACTGCCACGTGTGTAATTACGATTGAAGATTTGAATTGTCTTCTCGTATTGTCCTCATTCTGCCACGTGTTGAATTGTGATTGGCACGTACAAAATATATAGCCAACAGTATTATAGCATTACTCGTATATATATTTATTTATAATAAGAATGCAAATATATAGAAATAGTAATAACAACTTAAACTAATAGTTGTTATGATTTCTAATTTCATTTTTCATTTTTTATTTATTTGCAAAAGATGACAAATTTCACAAATAATTTTTAATGATTTCTAAAATTTATGTTATGTGAGATTTTATTTGTTAATATTTTAATTGTGTCAACTAAAATAGTCAATTCTCATAAAATTAAAAACTCATAATTTAATTTATTACAAATTTATGAAAAAAAACCCATGTCTATTTCATTTGATTTTTTAAAATTGATGTTTAGATGACTTTTTTGTTTATTTTGTAGTTTCCTTTTTTCTTGTTAATTAGACCCAAGGCACAGGCGGCTTGCATAGGTTTTTTAATTTTTTTTATGGTGTTTGCTTTACTTGAAGTAAAATATTGTAGAATGATTATTTGACAGAGGTTAAAGAAGAATAATTTCATTCCAATTTAACAGTCTTCAGTTTCATTTCAATTAATTAAAAATTATTTGAAATTATTATTATTTAAAAAATCTCATTTTTAGAAGTAAATGGAGAGAAAGATTAAATAAATTGAAAGGTTTATTTATAGGGTTGGTTGAGCATATCATCTATTAAAAAAGTCAAATTAATTGGATATGTTTTGAATTGTTCATTTCATGTTATTTAAAAAAAATAAGAAGTCTTTTTATCTAACTGTTAGCGAAAACATGGAGACATTATCCTTTTTATAAAATTAAAAAAAAAAAATGATCAAAAAGTTTATTTGCACACTATATGAACTTTCAGTACATGCCTCAGTTGTTGTTTAGATAAAAATTTTAGAATGAATGTCAAATGTTTGGATTTAAAATTATGAACATTTGACTTTTGTTTGAATATTTATATCCGAATACTATTTGTCTAATTTTGATGTATTTAAAAAGTAAAAAAAATTGAATAAAATATTTTAAAAAAATCAGTAAAGACAAACGAATATTCATTTAAAAGTAATTTTTTAAAATGGAAACCAAACAAAGTCTGGTTTTAATTATTAATAGTTATAAATTTTGTGACTAATTTGTAATTATTTTGTTAAAAAAAATATTATTTGAAAATTTGATTATTCATATTTTAAGAGATAAATGAAATAAGCTAATGTGTTTATTGTTATTAGGTAAATCTGTTTTTTGTAGAGGACCTGCGTTTGATTTGAGTAATAAAACAAGTTCTGAAGTTTGACTTAGTTATATTAGACATTCTTAAAGGTTGAGGTAATGTTATACTTACTCTTATTTTCATAAATAATTTGCTACACATAAAAGTGAAACCAAACGAGCAAACACCTAGGGCTGTTATCCGAAGATGCATCGAACTACTTGGAAAATATGTTTCCAAAATATACATGGCAATAGTTTAATGTTGTATTCTTGTGTTAGTTTTTTGTTTTCATTTTATGACTTACTTTCCCAAAAAAAAGGCAATAGTTTAATGACATTTAACAAAAGATCTATTTCAAAGTTTGACACAGTTGACCCCTTTGGATTTGATCAATTGGAAAGTGTTTTGGAAAACCTTAATCTCATCACTAAAGATTGCCACTTGTATGTTTGTTCCCTGTAATACATTACTGAAAATATTACATGGTGGATAGAAATTGAGAAAGCACAGGTGATATGGAAAACCATACTCATCATAAACCCACCAAAATGTAAACATTGACATGCTTTCATTATATCTGAAGTGATTAAATTTTCAATGTAAACATTGCATGCGGTATGATGCCCATTATAAGGGATGAAAATATTTTTGATTGCATTTGACTGTTTTGTTTGGTAAACGTTGTTACCAATAAATGAAAATAATCAGAATTTAAAATTAAAGAACTTCGGAGAAGCAAAAAGCAACTTTAAAAATTCATTGGTTATAAATAGAATTTAGAAAACAAAAAATTCATTAACTAAGTTTCTTTTCAACTTTTATATTTAATAAAAGAAGATAGAAAAGTGTCAATATTAATATGCACAACCAAAATGACAATTGTAAATATGTGAATACCATATCATGTGATACATTATATATACAAAAGTTCAAACTGCATGTTTCATTTTTCCCAACATCATGTAGAACCAAAATAAATATTCTGGCTTATCGATCTTTTGCATCTACTAATGAAAACATTGAAGAAAACTCAAAACAGCAAAAGATCAGTTGATCAAACTCCATTATGTCACTTTGTTCAATAAAAAAAGAAAAAGGTCCATCATGTTACCCATTCGAAGCATGAAATAGGAATAGTTACAGGTTAGTCTTGTCAATCAAATTGGGAAAATTTCTAAGTAGCATTCTGCCTGAATGATGCAAAGAATGCAAGATGAAATGAAGAGCAGTAGTTTGCACCCAAAAAATAAGAAAAGAAAAAAGAAAAGGTAAATGACTGGAATCCTCACTATCATATGTCACGAAGCAATTATGCCGAAGCAGATAGCCATATGAATATGTTAAATGGAATGCTAACCAAAATTCGAAAGAGAAGTATCAAAGAAGATCTTGCAATGCTTTATTTAATGTGGGTCTCATATGCAAAATATCAACTATGTTGTGGGCATGATCCTAGTAGGCAAAATTCATATGTTTGACTAGTTTACCTTGTTTCTTCCCAGGATAAACTTTTTGCCTTATCTTATTTTTTTGTCATTTCTCAAACTTCGTTTACTTCCCATGTATTTTATCCTAACCTATAAATCAAAACATAATTCTTAAAACAATTTTTTAATTATTTTTCCCCCTCAAATCCAGATGTTTTCAATTATCTAAGATGCTACCACATGTACTTATTTCTCATAAAAGAAATCAGTAACACATTCTATTAACATGGTTCTGATTTTGCAATGGAAAACTACTAATCACTCGATAGATTTATGAATATATGCCAATAATGAATAAAGTACTTGACATTATTGAATTGTAGTAGTTGTAGAATTTATCAAGAAACTATTGCATCAGCACATTGAGTTGATAGAATTATTTAATGCAATCAAAACTCACAAAGAACCATACAAATAATCAAGACGTCACTTAAAAATATGCTCACGACCTTCACAAATAATCTTACTTGGCTTAGTTATTGTGATTTGGGTCTTTTGTCCTCCTTTTCTCTAAAAAGCAATAAAGCAAAACTCATTCACGTAAGTGATTTCTTGGATTATATATGAGAAGATTCACAAGAGTTATGTTATCAATCTCAAGGCCCCTACTGAAAATGCAAGTAAGGTATGTGGATGTTCATCATAAACATGCAGCTGTGTTACAGATGTCTCAAAAAATTCAGCTCCATTCAATTATTACTTGCAAACTTGCTATTTTAAAGTAAAATGAAGGAGCAAATTACTTTACTATGGACAATATTACAATTAAGCATTGTGATCACATATATGCATAGCTATGTCAGGTAACTTTATTGAATGGAATGGATACATAGTTATGCTAGGTATTGTGGTTAAGAGAGCACAACTCACAGGTTTTTTTCTTCCCAGATGCCTTAATGGCCATTGCATGTTCTTCAGTAGCCTTTTTGAAAGACCAAGAAAATATACTATTTAGTCAAAGTACAGTAAGCAAATGATTAATGCAGCAGTTATGTTTAATTCTAATGATTATTTGTATGCAATATACTTACTATATAGTTTTCTTAGAGAATCAAATGGATTGCGCTGAAGATAATAGTTCCTGATAGACAACATTTTCTGAACAATTAGTAACGAGATTATTAGAATTTGGTGATTCAACTAAAACGTTTAGCTGCACTGGTTGCTCAAGATAACGCAACACATAATTGGCCATGGGAGAAAACTAGTTGCGGCAGATATGTACCCACAACGTCTAAAGTTTGACCTTGGGCTTTGTTAATAGTCACTGCAAAACACAATCTAATTGGAAATTGGCGCCTTGTAAATTGAACAGGGTACATCTTGTCATCTGAAGGTTGCAAAGGTATGTGAGGCAAGAACACAATCTTACCCTTACAAATACCAACCTCTATTTCAGCAATGATCACATGCTTGTCAAAGTGACTGCAAATTAATCTTGTTCCATTGCATAAGCCCTTTGAAGGATCTATGTTTCGAAGTAAAAGAATTGGGCAATTTTTCTTTAGCAACAGTCTATGAGGTGGCAAACCAGCTGGGCAAAGAGAATTCAAGAAGTTTTCGTATCGACTTTGCTGGCTTGTATCAAAGGTTTCATCAATGCCCAAGTATTCTTCCATATTTCCAGGAAATCTCTTGATCAGTAATTTATTAATGTCATCGATACTTTCGTTTTTGGGACTTAGTATGGCACAATCCATCATTGATAGGGCATCAATTGAATACTTGTGAAGATGTGGAAAAACAAAGTCAATTAGTTGTTCAAGAGGATCCACAGTTTGAATAGAAAGAAGAATCATGACGGAAATGTGATTTTGCCATCAGAATTTTGAGCTTTTGATCCATTTCCAATGCGAAGCAAGAAAGAACTGAAGATTGGATCATGTCTAGCATGCATGTTCTCTTGAAGCATGATCTTTTGTAATGAATGCCAAATTTTCGATTTGACAAGGCTTGCATTTATGCATTCGCTTCTCGTAGCTCTGGGAACAACAGGTAAAACTTGCTGAAAATCACTGCCTAAAACCATAACTTTGCCGCCAAAGAGAAGATTTGAATCTATTATGTCTCTTAGAAGTCCATCAATAGCCTCAATGGCCTCTCGTCTTGCCATAGATGATTCATCACATATTATAAGCGAAGTAGCTTTTAGAAGTTTTCCAAGACCACTTTGTTTGCTAACATTACAACAGTTTGTACCATCAATATCTATGGGAATTTTGAATCGAGAATGGGGGATGTGACCATTTGGCAAAATGGAGGCTGCAACGCCAGAAGTTGCTGTTGCACACTGCTGGAAATTAGACTTTTAGTGGCGTTTAAAAAACGCCGCTATATCTATCAAAAACCCCGCTAATTCTTTTTGTGACGTTTTCTACCAAACGCTGAAGATGCGGCCATCGTTGTAGCTTTATGACGTTTTTAAAGCGTCGCTATATTAGTATAGACGGCGTTTTTGAAAACGCCGCTAAATGTACTACATAACGGTACAATGACGCCATGTCATATTTAGCGACATTTTAAAAACGTCGTGATAACTCTTTTCTATTTTAAAAATAAAACCGTTAGCACTATACTATAGTGGCGTTTGAAAACGCCGTTATAGTTTCATTTTTTTATTTTTTAAATTGTGCTAATTCTTTGAGATTTAACCAAAAAAAAATACCTATAAAGCTAAAAAGTAGGAATAATATGGATAAAAAAGTTTGCTACTATTTCAATATATTGAGTAAATTTAGTCAAACTTTACATAATTATTCTCAACCAAAATCAAGCAATAAACACAACCAAAGGAAAAAATATTTTATCACATATTGCAAACCTATCAAACACAAATTCAAAAAGACAAGCAAAAAAATATGATTTCAACAAAAGTTTCACATCAATTTTCTACAATCTTGGTTAGCACAATAATAAGCAAATAAAAATGATGAAATGCTTGGGAGTTCACAAAGGAAATATCATCCAACAGGCCCAACTTCACAAAGGAAATATCATCCAAAAGATCTAGGTTGCTTGGGAGTTCTATGAGCACTCCTCCATAGCTGAAAACAAAGAAACAAAGAAAAAAGTCAGCAGGTACACTTTGCATCATTGGCATTAATAAATAGAAAACTGGAAAACAAATTCTTCATCAATCAAAAGAGAAACAATACAAATATGCCAAAACGAAAAATGGTTAGACCACTAAAGAAGAGCAAAGAAGCTAAAAACAAACCAAATCCATCAACACTCTACAAAAATCCTAAACCTATGAACCATTGTACGTGATAATCTAAACCAAGAATTACACGACCAATGTAAACGACATCTATATATGTATACAGAAGTGTTTTGGTTAGATTGAATTTGTGGTTTGTGTTTTGGTTATATTGAATTTGTGGTTTAGTAAAAGCAAGGCCTTGGGCAACCAACATGCCCTTGCCTAGGCTAGACATGGTATTTTAAATATCATGCTCAATTAACTGTTGAATCTTAAATAGCTAGTTGATAACTTCAAATTCCAAAGAATAACAACCTAAATTTTATTCTAGCATGATTACCAAAGGGGCTATTGAGCATTGACGTAAAATAAAGGCGTATCTAACAGGAGATGTATCTTGTCTATTGTGGACAGGGATAGAACTCACTTAATGGATAAAGGTGCACCATCCATCTGCATCAAAATGTCCACACATTGGAAATCCAAGATCAATTGCCATTTTAACAATTAGGAAATCAAAATCCAATATTTCCAATTCCTTGTTGATGGGTGGGGAATAGAATATGAGAATAAGAAACAAGATTTCTAATAGATACTAAATCATCAAATTTTGGTTTCTAGTGAGGGTGAAATTGAAGAAAATCGCTTTTTAAATGAAAAAGACATGAAGCACAAAGTTGCTAGAAAATTTGTTATTACAATTTACATGCCATCTGCCTAACTAGATGCAACAATGCTAACATGTTATAAGAGTCCTTCCTAAAAACCAAAATATTTAAAAATTGCCTCCAAAGAAAGATAAAAGGAATATTTCCTCAGAAAATTCCTACTCCATTCAGTTGTTTCCTCCTGAACCACTGTCAAGTTGACACTCTATAATGTAACAAAAATATATGGCCATCTGAAATAAGTAGCCTTAGTCTCAAATTCAAAATGCTTCAATGGTAAACAATACTAACGACAATTAAATAGATATTGATATTTTGGGACATCAAATTTGTTCCGTGTTCAAACAAGACGAGTTGGCAGAGATGGTTGGACATACCGGATTACCATCTAAGTCAGACTCCTTCCCAAGTGACTCCATGACCAACTATCGTAAATACCTACTAAATAATAATAGGCAATCCTTATAAGGAAGAACAACCATATCCTGTGGAAAAACAAAGAAGCCAAAGCATAAATATTTATGAGTGAAACTGAAACATAACATAGGTAGAAATGAGGCTGAGAGAAAGACAGAGTGAAGCAAGACCTTAGATCCTACTCCACCAGAGGCCCAATACCAGCTTAAAGCCAACAATGTTGCTGGGTTATCCCTCACCTAAAAATAAATAAATAAATATAAATAAAAAAGGAAAGTTTGATATTCTGTTATCATAACTTCTTTTCCTACTTACAAGCATGAGCAGTGAAATAAATAATCCTTTCACATTCAATTATGTAATTTCACATCAAGTGTATTGTGTGTGTGTGTGTGTGTGTCCACTTGAGAAGTAAGAATTCAAAATGTATCCCCTCAGCCAAAATTGGGATTTGAACCTTCCACTTCTCCCCCACTGGATTGGCAGGAGATAACACCAAGATAATAGCTGGTGGCTACAGGTTTATAAGTCATCAAGAAGGAGGATGAGATACTCCTTAGAAATTAAAGCAAAATAACCAACATTCCAATTGATGACATGTATTGCACAAAGCTAAACCAAAACAGAGCCTTGCCAAGATGTACTGCTTGGAAACAACTGAATTTCAGGACATCTGGAGGAAACGGATAAAACAGAAAAACAAAACTCGCAGTTTAGTGAAAGATTTGTGTGGGTTGTGCAATTTTGATAATGGTCTAATCGAACAGCTTTCTCATAATGAATAAGTAAATCCAAACTGATTTGATTAATCATTTTTTAAAACAGAACCAACCAATTTTTAACTTTAATTTCGCCCTCATGATTAGTTTACACCAATGAACATCTCCACCTACTCCCATTTCATTGACTATGCAAGAAAAATAACCTTTGCAAATACACCAAATCCTGGCCTATTTTTCTGTATATAATATTTAAGTTCAATAGACCACACAAAAGGTACACAACTATTGTGGGAGACACACACCTCAACATGTAATAATACCTTTGTATAGCTAGAAAGAGATGGACCATCCTTTGCAAGGCTAGAAAAAAGAAACATGGAGGAGAAGAATGAGAAGATGAAGAAAGTGAAGAAGATGAAAATGCATTTCTCACAATTGTACAAAGTCCATTATTCAGGTGCTTGAGAAGACAAGAATAGTTTGGCTACTCAAGTAACAAAACTACTATCAGAAGACAACAATGAATTAAAAATAATAGTAATAATAATAAGAGAATGAATAATAAATCTTTACCACGGTGGTCCTATTTGCCTCATCCATCAATGATGCACTAGCAAGCATTTCTTTAATGTCAATTCCCTAAAATAAGAATCCACTGTAAATAATTGCAAAGTCCTGAAGTAGAAAAGATGACACATTGAATTCTGCATATAAGGACAACTTACCTAAAGCGCTGCTGAAGTAGAAAAGTCTCTTAGGAGGCATATGGAAAGACAAAACATGCAAGAATGACACTGACAAAAATTAACTTAACAGACAGGGCAGACCAGAAAGATTGTCAAACACCTGTAATTGGTGTTTTGGGGAGGGGACAATCAGTGGATTCATCTACTATTTGGTTCTTTTACCCTTCAGCCCCATCCCCAGGTTCAATAACTGAATGATTGCTACATTTTTGAATGAGGGATTCCAGGGTTTGAACTATCAAAGGATGCCTATGACATACTTCCCTATCAGATACTATGACAATTCAGTAAACAAGCAACATTTCAAAGCCAAAACAAACCAAACTGTGTCTTGTGTCCCAATAAAATGAGGTCGGACACATGAATGCTTTTCAATTATACTTTTGTGAGCTTGTATTTTATGTGACAAAGCTTATTAGATGGTGCTGAACCTATAGGACACATTTTTTAGTTCTGAAGTCATGTTCTATTGCCACTAAAGGATTAAAAAAATTATCAAGTTAAAATAGAAATACACTTAAATACATGGGCACTATTGGCTTAAGGGGGCTAGATCCATGAAAGGGAAGTGACTTCTACGTATTACTCTCTGGAGATTTTAGTTGCTCTGAGGCAATACTTGAACAGTTCAAAAAGCGTCTTTTTCTAAGCGCCGCGACAATGAATTTTTCTTGTAGTGGCGAGAGCAATTTTTTTGTTGTGTTCTGACCGTAGCTAATAGTGCACGGTAAAGAAATGTTTCCCCACAGCCACTGGGTCCATCTATAAAAAAATATGTTGGTTTGTCTAATTGCACAGCTTGTATAATTCTACAATATGCATGCTGCTGCTCTGCATTCAACATCGATACACATGATGGATCTTCTTTAGATACCACTATTTTTCTCATCCTCAATTTCTTTGCAAGTAACATCTCTTTCATTTATTAGAAGAACTAAATCAGACAAATGAAATTGTTGGATGTTTCTCACCATAGATTCAAGAGTGGAATTGATATGTTGTAGCACTTGGTACAGCGCTTGTTCTTTGAAAGTGACATCGCTTGTTCTGCCATACCTTTTTCAAATTTTGAGAATAGTGCTTTTGGATCATTGGGATTGCAATAGGCAAGAATAGTAGCAAAAAGTTGTCTTAGTGAAGAAGGCATCTGGAAGTTTGTAGCTTCATCTAGGCATATTTGTTGATTGTCATCATCTTCGAGTAAACCACGTTCAAGAGCAGCCTGTCTAAATGATTCACATACTATTTTGTTGACTGTTTTCAAGTTTTGAAATGATGTTGGACCTCTTACGGGGTTTAACAACAACCGTAAATAATAGCGTTCTCCTTCAGTTGGATTTGTGATCACAGTTCTTCCTATAATGGTTTGTTGTTTTCTTTCATACCAGAATCTGTCGGTTGGAACCCACACAAATGTTTCAGGAAATTCCCTATAAAAAACTGCCCATCTTTGGCTTTGTTGTTTGTTCTATTCACTACAAAGAACTCTGTCAGAGTTTACTAAGGATTTCAAACTTGAAGTGTTTGTGAAACTAACCATTTGACAATCATCTAGGTGCAATTGCAAGTTTATCATAGTGGGGTGAGTTTCATTAAAAAAAAATCTATATATTTGCCACATTGCTTCAGGAGGTGATATCCATCTTGCCAATTGGTATTGAGCTGTTTCATCAATTTCTTCATTAGTATGTTCTTCAGGTACATTGAATGCTAATTTGTCATGGCCTTTGTAAATATATGCGTATAAGTACTTAATGGCCTTAATAGTAGAACAAATCTCAACATTAATGTGACAATCAAACTTGGCAAGAAGATATGGGTTATAAGGCACAACCCATGCATTATCTAACAAATGACCTCGAACTTTTATCTCTTCGCCATTGTTGCGACGCCTATAGATCAGATATTTGTCTGTTTTGTAGGAGTGAAGCCCTTTGGATAGTGATTTTTGCAGGACCCATTTTTCATACAAACGTTAGTTTTATTTAAAAAACCACAATGTCCGTGCATTATGTGTTTCACTACCATTGAATGAAAATGGGGATATTTGATAGGGTCTGGCAACTTCGCAGATATAAATGAATCAAAACTTTCAAGGGACTTTAGTTTGTCTATTTTGCAAAATTAGAAGCAAGTGAATATGAGGTAAATCTCTTTTTTTGGAATTCAACAACATATGTAAATGCTGCAATAGGACCAAAGAGTTTTTTTTGAATCACTTCCTTTTTCAAATGTTCAAATTTGCTCATAAAGATACGAGTCAAAAGATCTAGTCTATTTTGAGCTTTTTCATTTGGTTGCAATTCTTTTTTTATTTCAGACCAATTTGGATTACAAGTCATGGTTAAGAATATATCTGGCTTTCCAAACCACTGCACTAATGTCATAGCATCAATGCACCGCTTGCGAAGATCTGTAGGACCACCTATGAATGATCTTGGCAAAATAACTCTTCGACCAATATTAGCGCCCTTTGATTCTCCAAGTGCAAATTGTTGCAGGAGGCGGCCTGATCGTAGCATGAAATAGTTAGCGAACAATAGGTGTATTAGTAAAATCTATTTGTATTGCGCACCTGAAGCTTCTGTCGCTAGTAGGTCAGCAGCTTTGGAAGCTTGTCGTGGCGAAACTAAGGATTGGCCTCTAGATTTTTTTGGGGCATTTGGGTAATTCCTTGATGCCATCCTAGCTCACATGAGGGAAAGAGTATATTGGATATTGAAGAGGATCGTGGCAGCCGTAATAGTACCTAATCCTCTAAAATCGGCCTTTATGTTTCTGCACAATTATGTCACGTTCTCTACATTCTATAGCCTGGTCATTTTCTTTCCATATCGAACCAACTTGAGAAGCTGTAGGAGCATTATGAGTTCGAAGATCTAAAGTTGGATCGGCTTGGATAACAATACGATGAACATGCAAGTCTGGAACTTCTCACAAATTTCGGAAGAAAACAGAATATGGATTCAAGTCCATAATGTGTATTAGAAAAGCAACAATGGTTGGATCTAAGTTGTCGGAAATTTTAAGCCTATTTTCAATTTCATGTTCAGTATCGTAAAAATAGAGTTGTAGATAGCAAGGCTGATCACTTGAGGGATACAAATAGTTGATGTAATGGTAAACCTGACGTTGAACCCGAAATGTATATATTCCTTTATTTCTTCTTGACAAATCGTTATCAGTGGTAACACTGAACAAAGTGAATGCAAATTAACTATTGTATGCACGGATAAATTTTAAGAAATGATTAGAAGATACAGATTTGCCTAAGAACAAATCATATAGGTCTTTTGGAATTCCATTGTTGCACAATACAATTTGTCCACTACAATAGCAAAAAGCATTAGGTTCAAGAGAATATTTTTTGGCTCCACAAAAACTACAACATGGTTTACTTGGTAAAATGAAAGGCTCAGTTGCAATCATTTTGTCAATACTTTGAGGTGTCATGGAAACATTGATTGAGTCAGATGTGGAACCTATAAATCATTAATCAATAGATAAAGTATGAGGAAATGTACAAGTTTTGACAAAGGTAGCGAAGCATTATAAACATAATTCAGTAAATTAAAGATACAAAAACGAAACATACCTATTTCAAAGGATGGTGAAGTCAAAAAGGGCCACAGACCTTGCATCTGTAGTAGCAGGTGCAGAGAAGTTATCTTTCTGTTTTGCTGCTCTTAACTCTTCTCCTTTTGTTGATGCGATCTTTAATTTCTTGTGACAGGTCAGCATATTTTGTTCTTTTTTTTTGGCCTCTAGCTCATAGTTTAACTACATTAAGATCTAATTAAACATAGTAATATATGTAACCATAGTGAAGTACATAAACTTAACCAGATTTTCTCCCCACAAATTGAACAGCTTTGACTTGAAACCTCATCAGAACGTGAGAATTACTATAATATAGAAGTGGAATCATGTGTATTCTTGACACAAATGATGTGTATTCTTATATTTGGTTCACTAAAAAAACGATACAAAGCTCCAGAAGCAAATATAGTCCCCAAGTACATTGTTTAATAATGGAGTGTAGAGTAAAATAATGGTGGTTCTGAGAAAGGTTATTGGCTTATTTTGTTTTTTTTTGCAGCTATCTATATTTGTTGGTGGTTTTGAGTTGGGTGGTTTTATTGCTAGGTTGTCTTGGTTTTGTTTTTAAAATTTTTAAAGTGTTCACAAGAGTGGACCGAATTGATGGACTTTTATGGGTCCATCATGAGATTTATTTTGATAATTCAGTTAGTTTATTTTTAGGTCTTTGCATATAGATCATTTGTAAAAAAAAAAAAATTATATTAATATAATAATTATATTTATACAATTTTATTACATTTTTGTTTTATAAAATTAGATGACAAGTAGTGACGGAATAAACATGTGACCGGGGTCACGAGCCCCCTTAAAGTTTTAATAATTATATTAATACCTTTAAATAAATATATATATATATATATATGTGTGTGCGCGCACACTATAATATTACAATAGTATCCCTTTTTAAAATTGTATTAGTGTCCCCATTCAAGAATTTTCTTCTAATCATAAGGATCCTCCTAAAATAAATCCTTCTACTATACACACTACAAAAGGATGTACCATATACAAATTATGACATTGTAATATTGATATTATAAAATGTCATAATCAAATTATTTTCAACCATAACTAAAATGATGACCACTATAAATTATGAACAACCACCACATCTTCGGTCATAAAAAAACATAAAAAAAATAAATAAATAAATCTCTTAATTTAAAATTTACATTTATCCAAATGAACTGTGAATATTTAAGTTTAATAATGTTGTATTGTTATTCATCATGAGAAGGGGAAAAAAATTAATTAAAGTACACTATTGTTTTTTCTTTTCAAAATAAATGTGATGAAATTAAATGAGAATAATTATGTAATCAATTTGATTTGTTTTATGAATGATCTATAAATAGGATCTTAGAAAATATGAATATGAATGATCTTTTTTGATCGGCAAAATGAAAGACTTTATTGATGATAAAACTATACAAAGTATGAAAAGATACATCAATAAAGAGGAGCTTGGAGCTAAACAAAGCTCCAACCTCCTAGTTGGTGAGAAACCAACAAAGAAAACAAAACCAGAAGGAGCAACAGAACAGAGAAAAATAGACTAGAACAAAACAACAATATAAACCAGAGCAGCAAACCCCAACAGTGCAGCAACAGCAAGAGAGGCTCCAACTAACCCCATCAGTGCAACAGCATTAGCAATAGAGTGTGTTCACAAGTTATACCCCAACAGATCATGATGCACCAGAACAAAACAACAATATAAACCAGAGAGGCAGAACAACAACATCACATTAGCAGCAACAAACCCCATCATCACAGGTTATACCCCATCAGTGCATGATGCAGAATTTCACATTTTGCAAATTAAACACTAAATCATTAACTGAATAACAAAAAGAAGAACTATAAGCTCTGAACCACAATGCAATCCGTGTTTTGATAAGTTCACACAACTTTTCCAAGTCCACCTGTGAGTCATTAAAAATGTTTTCATTCCTCTGCTTCCATACAGACCAAAGCACTGCAGTGGGATTATCCTCCAGAGTACCTTCAGTCTGTTTTTGCATCTATAACCAGTCCACCACTGAAGAAGTCCAGACACTGACCCTGGCTGCAACCAAGATACACCCCACCACCCAATAATATTGGACCAAACTCTCCAACTAAACGGATAGCACAACAGCACATGAGTGCCAGTTTCTTTTTCATTCCTGCAGAATTACAGTTAGCATCAGAATTGGCACTGAGTACTCCAATTCTTTACAAATAACTAGAAGTCTTGATCCTCCATTTCCATGCTAACCAACCAAAAAATTGCACTTTTGGAGGGGCAGCACTCTTCCAGATGAGATCCCCTAATTTTGCAAGCAAAGTAGAAGGTAGCTCACTCCACTTATAGACAGAAGCAATAGTGAAGACACCAAACTTATTTGTAGCCCAATACAACCAATCTAACACACTATTCCTTATAGATCTAGAGCAGTTTGTAACAACTCCTTCATCCTCCTCAACTCTTCAAGTTCCCATTGAAACAATACTCTTCTGAAAACCAAATCCCACTCCACATTTCCATTACTCCTACTCTTAACCACTGCCACTGATTCACCTTTATGAATAGACACAGAGAATAATCTAGGAAATAATTTTTTTAAACAGTCCCTGCCAACCCATAGACCCAGCCAAAATTTTGTGAGCCTCCCATCCCCAATAATGATCTTTGAGTTGGCCTTAAAGAACTCCAGTAACTCAGGGCACTTAACAGCAACCCCCAAAATATCCCTCCACACCATAGATAACCTAGAATTTGCATCTTGGTCACCAAAACCCACCAAACTGTGGGTACTTGCTAAGGATTACTTGTTTCCAAAGAGAGCCAGATTCACTCCCAAATCTCCGCCACCATTTGAGAAGAAGACATATCCATTCATGATTCTCACCTTTCTAATGCGAAGACCCCCATTACTTTTACTTTGGGTGATTTCCTCCCATTTTACCATGTGAATTTTCCTTCTAAGTTCATCACCCCCCCCCCCTCCAAAGAAATCTAGATTGAATTCTATCAATCTCCTTGGCTACCCCTTCAGGCATTCTAAACAAAGATAGGTAGAAAATTGGTAATGAAGATAGCACAGACTTGATCATTGTCAGCCGACTAGCGAAGAAAAGGAGCCTTCTCTTCCAAGAAGCTAGTTTTGATTTGAAATTATCAAGGACAAGTTGCCAAGTCCTTCTTCTTCTTGGATTAGCACCCAATGGCATCCCTAAATACTTTAAAGGTAACCTATGATGAAAGCAGTTCAAGATGGCAGCAAAATCTTTGGTGAGCTCTTCATTAATTCCAACTCCACACATTACACTCTTATGATAGTTAATCTTCAACCCAGAAAAAATTTCAAAACACCTCAATATTCTTTTGATATTAAGCACCTCCTCCCTTTTTGCCTCACAAAACAAAATTGTGTCATCAGCAAATTGTAAGTGAGTAATAATAAGGTCATTTGAACCAACTGATGCACCCTTAATCAATCCAGCCTGGATAGCTCTATGTAACAGAATGATAAGGCCCCTAACTACAATGTTAAAGAGAAAATGGGATAAAGGGTCACCTTGTCTAAGCCCCCTTTGGGGACTAAACTCGATTACAATCCATTTACCAGGATAGAGACTTTGGTAGTTGAGACACACTCCTTCATCCATTTGATACATTTTGAGCCAAATCCAAAATTTGATAACATGGAGAAGAGAAACTCCCAATTAATTGAATAGTATGCTTTCTCAAAATCGAGCTTTAAGATAAGGCCTTTCTTTTGCTTCTTCTTCCAACCATCAACTATCTCATTAGCAACCAGGATGCCATCAAGAATATTTCAACCCCCTATAAAAGCTGATTGAGATTCACTAATGATCTTGGTTAATACTGCTTTAAGTCTACTGGATAAAACTTTGGATAGCACTTTGTACAATGATCCAATGAGACTAATAGGCCTGAAGTAACTGAGAGAAGAAGGATTTTCACTGTTTGGAAGCAAAGCTACAAATGAGCTATTAATACCAAGGACCAACTTTGAGTTGGTATGGAACTCTCTCATAAACTGCATCACATCCCGTTTAGTTATTTGCCAGCACTTCTGGAACACCATAGGAACCATCACGCCCAGGGGCCTTGTTACCATCACAGTTATGAAGAGCTGCCACAACTTCAGATTCTGTGAACTCAGCTTCCATAGCAACTCGCACCTCTTTATCCACAATAGATTTAAAAGGACCAGATAAGCTTGGCCTGTTGAACCATGATTCTACAAACTGCCTCTGAAAGTCACTTCAATTCTTATTTCCTCCGGATCTTCTTTCAAGGCCCCATTAACCTCAATTGAGCATAATGCATTCATATTCCTTCTTAAGGAAGCCATGAAATAGAAAATTTTGATATTTCTATCCCCTTTTAACAACCAGTTAGCTCTAGACTTTTGCAACCATAACCATTCTACCATTTTACTCAAGTTCTATGCTTCACCTTTTACCTCCCTAAGCCTAGATCTCTCTGCATCAGTAAGTAGTCTTTGTTCACCTACCAAATCCAAGTCATGTAACTCCTCCTCCAGTTGCTTGAGTTTAAAGTCCACCTTACCAAAAACCTCAAGATTCCATCTTTTCAATGCTGCTTTAAGTGATCTCAGTTTCCTTAAATATTTGAATCTAGCCCAGCCATTTATATAAGATTCAGCCCAAATTTTCTGCACAAAAATATTAAAATTCGTATGAAGGGTCCAGGCATTTAGAAACCTAAATGGCTTTGGGCCCCAATCCCTCTCATCTTCCATCAGTAAAATAGGACAATGATCCGATAGCCTTCTTGGTAATCCCCATTGTTTAAAATTAAACTTTTGCAACCAATCTGGGCTAAGTAAAAACCTGTCTAGCCTACTCCATTTGGCACCTTCCTGAGAATTACACCAAGTGAACTTTCTCCCCAACATTGGTAAGTCACACACTTCCGAATTATTAATTAGCTCATTGAAATCCTTTCATACCTCCACTCCTTTGGGAACAACCCACCCTCTCAGCTAATTTCCTAACCTCATTGAAATCACCCCCCAAGCACCAAGGGTTGATAAAACTTCTCTTCAAATTCTTCAAAGTTTCCTATAACCCTTTCCTACTAGCACCATCAGGTGGACCATATACATTTACAATAACACATGCTAGACTTGTGAAGAGAGTGCCAGACAAAATGATAAAATTCCTATTACTACAGCAGTCTAGAAGTTGAAACACTTCTGGATTCCAAACACACAGTAGTCCACCAGTTGCACCCTTTGAGTCCACAGCCATATATGCCATCTGATCACTAGGCCAACAAGATCTGACAAACTCCTCAGTGATAACAGGTCTCTTTGTTTCTTAAAATAGTGTAACATCCACCTTCCTCTCAGAAAGAAGTTTTTTGATTTTTCTCCTTTTAATGGACTTGCCTAACCCTCTAATGTTCCAAGATAAGATCTTTATTAAAACAAATTTACACTCCAAGACACCATAGTAGATATAGTTAATCTGCCTTGCTACCCCCTTTACCCAGCACCTCCTTATCCTTAACTTCCAGTTCCATTAATTTACTGAGCACTTCCTCGTCCTTACCTTTACATTTTAACCCAAGTAGCTTCCCAATCTGCAGAGATGTTTCTGCCTCATTAAGGAGCAACTGGCCAGAACCCGATTTGCTTGCCATGGAGAAAGAAATAGCTGCAGCTGCCGACCTAAATATAGCCACTTTCTTGAAGTTCATGACCGATCCAACCTCAATTTGTACATTTCCTTTTTTCTTCCTCTGGTATTTCGCCATCCCTTTTACTTTCTCTTTTGTGGTGGTTTTCTTTTTTTGATCTACCACTGCAGTGTTACAGTTTACTACTCCATGAGACTCCTTATCCCCACTTTCTTGGGCTGCCTTCCTCTTACTGGTTTGGTCTCTGTGTTGGTTGATCCTTTGGGTCACTCAACTCAGATGATCTATGACCCAGAATGTTTCCACACTCAATGACATGGGCCTTACTTAATAACACCTCTATATTAAGCCCATGTACATCTTTCTTTGGCCCACTAAGACTCCTCATAAAACCTGGAGTAACAACCCCATCTTTAATAATTTGGTTACCTACATTTTGAAACTGTATAGGATTTAGCAATGATTTGACTGACTGAGTCCCGCATGCTTCTCCTCTACCTCCAGGTTGCTTCTGCAAGCAGTCTGACTGACCTATAGACATGATAGTCTCCTCAACCCTAGACATACTTAGCTCCCTATCTTTTCCATCAGTGGCTGTATGGTCATCATGACTTACCCTTAGTGCCCCTGCCTCCTCAGCACCACTGGTGTCCAGCACACCTCCAATGTGGCCCTCCACATCAGCTTCATCTTCACCCTTCTTGCTCCCCATAACAAATCTCTGCTCTTGATCTTGTTCCTCACCATTTGAAATTGAATTTTCCATTTGGGGCTATTCATTATAACATTTGTTCCTTACCATCAGCTTCATCTTCACCCTTGCTTGTATATCACCTCTGAAATCACCACATGGTCTTCACAGACTTTGACTGGGTAGTCTATCCCCTTGCAACGCAAGGTGATTGTTGTGTTTGTGGACTCCATACACTTGGTCGCAATTCTTACCTTCTCACTGTGAAAAGACTTCATTTTGGATGTGTCCTTATCAATGCCTATGATTTCCTCCCACGACCTTCCAATGCTACTAAATGCTTTGCTACTCCAGAGATTCAGAGGTACTGCATAGCAAGTAAGCCAAACAAATCTTTCTTGGTCAAGAATCATCCCCTGCTGCCATACCTTGACTAATTCGCTCCATGATTGGTTCCACCCCTCTAGTGATTTGAGCTTCTCTTTCATGGTTCCTACTGACTCAAATGTTAGCACAATATCTCTTCCACCTCCATCTCTAATATGGACATCTCCCATTCCTCTGTTCTTTAATTCCCCTTTAAACTTCACCTCAAGATGTTGAGGTTTCAATCGAACAATCATACTGTACAGCCATCCATTACCTTCCTCGTAAGCTTGTATACTGATGTTCGAAGTTGATGCTATCCCTTGTCCACTCAATATTTGGGAATAAGACTTTCCCATCTGTAACATATTTGGAGCTCTGCTAGTTGTGGCAATAACTCTTCTTCCAACTGGTGTGGTTAGTGATTTCTGATTCTCCTTATTTCCTTGAACAAAATTTTCTATTTTCACTTTTAGAGCTCTGTTATCACATCAAATGTCGTGAGCTTTTTGAACCGCCATATTCGCTGCCACTGGACAAGCATAGCGGACAAAACCAAATCTTGATCTAGTCAACTTTCTTCTTTTGTTGGGGATGAACACATCCTTCACAATCCCATAGTTGGTGAATATGTTATACAACCCTTTTGGATCCATAGATTCTGGTAGGTTATCCACAAAGATCGTATGTATCTCATTATCCAGAGCTGAGTTTCTACCTCCCTTACCACCATGCTTGCGCAGAATCGGCTTCCACCCTCTGTCTTCCATCTCTATTTAAACTTAAAACATAAAGGAATAATCAAGACCATAGAGGTCGATTATGAATATGAATGATATATAATTTGTTGAGTTCACAAGAACTCAACAGTACAATACAAACTTCTCTTCTAAGCCCATCTCTAACTAGATTCAAATATTTTATTAAATTTAAATTTGATACAAATTTGGTGAAAGAAGTGTTCTAACCATTTCACCAAATTGGTATCAAATGAAGGGAGCCCTACTTTTTAATATTTACTTGGGATGAGTGAGATTAAGGAATGAGGATTTCATTCCATTCCACTTTTATTCCAATGAACTAAGCATTGTAGAAAAGAATGAAATTGCTCTACTATGTATGCTATACATACAAGTGACGTGCAAACAACCTCTTTCTAACTAAAAGAAAAGGAAATAGCACAGCTTGATATGAAATAGATGAAACTTAACCATCAAAGCAATCACACTCTCCTTAAAAAAAAAAAAAAAAAAAAAAAAAAAAAAAAAAAAAAAAAAAAAAAAAAAACCAGAGCCTATGCAAAATGAAAACAATGGAAAATTCAAACCCTAACATTCATACCCATACATCAGCACTCAGCAATACAAACTGTTAACTACATCAAAATTTCAACAGTTTTGCCCAAAATCGACAACGAATTCAAGACAAAGCAAATTGGGTTCGAACTAAATTCACAATTATTTCATTTTTGAAGTCATTACCCACCAAATAATTGTGAAAACAAAAATAAAATTGTTGTATGAGGAGAGAAGCCAACCAAGCAATAACAGTGAATAAGAACCACAAATTAAATAATTTAACAAATCATAAAGGAGTAAATCCCAAATCTGATGGCATAAACAACGCACGTTGTGTATTTAAGATGGAAGCTGAAGAAAATATTTAAGTCATAAAAAATAATCTATTAAGATTGTTAGAAACAGTAGAAATTTATATATATATATATTTTTTGATCAGCGAAAGAAAAAGGAACTTTGTTGATGAGATAGAAGAAAATGCATCAATAAAGAGGAGCTTGGAGCTAGAAGAAGCTCCAACCTCCTAGTTGGTGAGAAACCAACACATGGTGCAGAACAGAGGAAAAAAACAACAGAATAAGAAGAATAACACTCAAGAACAGATCAACAAAACAGCACCAACTGATTGATTATACGCCAAAATCTGAATAAACACCAACCCTTGCAGCACCAAATCTGAGAATAGCAGAAAATAACTTTGTGTTCAATCATCACTCAGGTCTTACAGCAAAAACAGCTCTGAAAGAAGCAACCCAGACAGCCCCTGAAGTTAAATAACTGAACACTCTCAAATCAAATTATGAGCAAACTGCAGAAAGATAGCAAAGTCCCTCAGATCAGACCACGAAGCCACTCTGTGGCAGAACACTCTGCTTTCAAAACCAATAGCTGAGGAAACTTCATACATACAGCTTAATCTGATGAAGGTTAGACACGAGATCATGGACTGAATAATCAACCTTGAAGGACCATTTTACCCACAGTGCAATCTGCACCTTCATCCTCTCACATAATCCTTCAAAATCAGGAACAATCCCCTTAAACAAACATTCATTTCTCAACTTCTAAATTGACCACAGCACAACTAAAGGAAAAACCTGCCAAGCTCTATAGACCCAAGACTTCAAATTACCACCTAACCACCACTGTAGCAGACCCTCTATAGATCTAGGAATAACCCAGTACTGATCCCACCAGTTGACCATGTTTGCTCAGCACTTCTAAACCTGAGGGCGAAACAGAAGCACATGCTCCAGAGACTCCATCTCGGTTTGACAGAACACACACTGGGTCTCTGCATTGGGAGGTAAAACCCCAATCCTATGGAGGAAGGAAGAAGTCTTGATTCTACCTCTCCAAGCCATCCAGTAGAAGAACTGCATCTTTGGAGGAGCCAGACTTACCCAAACCCCAAGTGGCACCCTCAAACCAAGACTTTTAGCTGCATCCCACCAATTCCGCACTGAGGATACAGAAAATTGCCCAGAAGTAGATGCAAGCCGAAAACAAGAGTCTTCAATTTCCACCCTGAGTGCAAGGGATGAAACCAGAAATTCAGACAGCCTCTGCAACTCCTCTTCCTCCCAAGCCAATAGATTTCTTCTGAATTTAAGCTGCCACACCCCTAGACTGCTCTTCTTGGCACTAATTTGCTGTAAGGATTCTTCTTTCTCAATGAACAAACTATACAATCTGGGATAATCCTCCTTCAGACCTCTGACAGTGAACCAAGCATCAGTCCAAAACTGAATCCTCTTTCCATTACCCACTGATAACTTAAAATTCTGACCAAAGAATTCACCCAAAGGCTGATTGATTGAAGTGAGCTGCACTATATCCTTCCATATTGTGGACACCCCTGCTATACTATATAGAGATGGCACCTAACCCCTCCACATCGACCATATCTTGAGCATACCACTGATTTCCACAAGGCTTTGTCATCTGCACCATATCTCCACCACCACTTTAGCAATAAACAATAAGTTACCTCACCCAAATCTCTTACACCCAAACCCCCTTGATTTTTGCTTTTAGTAATCTCACCCCAATTGACCAGGTGAACATTCCTCTTAACATCAGATCCACCCCACAGGAAGTTGGATTGAATTTTAACTAGAGCCTTAGCAACCCTCTTGGGCATTTTGAAAATAGAAAGAAAGTAGATGGGTAGATTAGAGAGAACTGACTTAAGTAAGGTCAACCGCCCAGCAAAAGATAGTAGCTTTCTCTTCCAAGAAGACAACTTCTTACTCACCTTATCCACTACTGAACTCCAAGTGCACTTCCTCTTAGGATTGGCCCCTAAAGGCAATCCTAAAAAATTAAAAGGTAATTTCTTGGATAGGCAGTTCAATCTTTAAGCTAAACCCATAGTTTCATCCTTTTGGAAACCCACTCCGCATACTACACTCTTGTGATAATTAATCTTTAAACAAGACATCACTTCAAAACACCTCATCACCCTTTTAATATTTAGCACTTCCTCTATATCACCTTCACAAAATACTATTGTGTCGTCTACAAATTGGAGATGTGAAATACGTAATTCATTACCTCCAACTATGGCTCCTCTAAATAATCCCTTCTCTGTTGCCCTTGCTAATAAAAGGTTAAGAGCTTCAGCTGCAATAATAAACAAAAAAGGTGAAAGGGGATCGCCTTGCCTTAACCCCTTCTGTGGTTGAAATTCCTCTGTGGGTGAATCATTAACCAAGACAGATACCCTGGCTGTAGAAATGCAAGTCCTCATCCAACCTATCCATTTCTCTCCAAATCCAAAGTTGTTCATCATCGACCACAGAAATTCCCAATTAATTGAGTCATAAGCTTTTTCAAAATCCAACTTTAGAATGATACCTTTCTTTTTTGATATTTTCCAATCATCTACAACTTCATTTGCTATTAACACTCCATCTAAAATGTTCCTACCACTCACAAAAGCTGATTGCACCTCGCTAATCATAGATGGCAGGACTCGCTTAAGTCTCCTGGAAAGCACCTTTGCTAAGATCTTATAGATAGAGCTAACCAAACTGATAGGTCTATAATCTCCCAAGCCTATAGGATTATCCTTCTTAGGAATAAGAACGATGAAGGAGCTGTTAACCCCTCTTGACAGCTTTGAGTGAAATTCGTTCACCAATTGTATAATCTCCCCCTTCAATATAGACCAACACCATTGAATGCAAGTAAGGTTAAAGCTATCTAGGCCTGGGGCTTTGTTCCCATCACAATCCTGCACTGCTTCCCATATCTCATCTTCAGAGAATCCAGCTTCCAAGTTACCCACTTCCAAAGAGCTAATGACAACAAAAGGGCCTAAGATTTTTGGTCTGAACTTCCAGTTCTCAAAGAACAACTGACTGAAATACCTAACCACTTCTTGCTTCACCTGAGCTGGATCCTCCAATCTCCTATCCTCCACAAGAACAGAGTCAAGCAAATTCTTTCTCTGCCTTCTACTAGCCATAATATGAAAGTACCTAGTATTTTTATCACCAGAATGAGCCCACATCTGCCTTGATTTTTGATGCCATAACCTGTCCTTGCTCCTACTAAGCTGCCACACCTGGCTTCTAACTTCTCTTATTCTCTTCAGTTCCTGTTCATCAAGGGACCTAGACTCTGCCTTCAAGTCCCATTCATGAAGTTCCTCCTCTGCTGCCTTTAGCTGAGTGTCAATGTTGCCAAATACTTCCTTATTCCACACCCTCAAGTGACTCCTAAGCATGTTCAATTTTCTCATTACTCTGAACCCTGCCCACCCTTGAACTTGTGCTTTCCCCCCACCTCTTTTTAACTTCAGTTATGAAGGATGGATGAGTTAACCATGCATTAATAAATTTAAATGGCTTTGGTCCCCAATCCCTATCATCTTCCTTTAGCAGAATAGGGCAGTGGTCTGAGAATGTCCTAGGTAGACCCCATTGCTTAAAAGAAAACTTTTCCATCCACTTCAAATCTAGCAAAAATCTGTCTATCCTACTCCACCTTTTTCCATCAAGTGCATTGCACCAAGTATGCTGCCTACCTAGTAAAGGCATATCAGCTAGTTCCAATTTTTCCACAAACTCATTAAAGTCCTTCATCCACCTCTCTCTAGATGAACACCCATTCCTCTCACCCATATATCTAATCTCATTGAAGTCCCCTCCCACACACCAAGGGTTTGGAAAATATGGATGGATATACACCAGAGAGTTCCATAACTGTCTCCTTCTGAAAGCCTCATTAGGAGCATAGATATTCACAAGAGTACACTGAAAAGAATTACTAGATATACCTGATAAAATGATGAAATTTTTGCTGCTACAACAGTCCTTAAGCTCGAAGACTTGTGGCCTCCAAATACACAAAAGACCTCCAGCACTCCCCTCTGAATCTACCATCATAAATTCCATCTCTTCATAAGGCCAAATGATTTTCACAAAATAATCATCCATAGAGCTTCTTTTAGTCTCCTGAAGAAAGAGCACATCAACACTTCTCTCCCTCACCAATCTCTTAATATTTCCCATTTTTTCTGGCCTTCCCAGCCCTCTAACATTCAAGATAAAATCTTCATGATAAACTCACTATTTACAACCTAATCCCTTTCAAACAGCCGATTAAGCTCTGGTTGCCCTTTCATCACCTTCAATTTTGCTCAAATCCTTCTCTTCCAGCTCCACGATTTTGCTTACCAACTCCTCCTCTTTGCCTTGGCAATCCATTCCCAGCAGAGTACCCACTCTCATTGTTGACATAGCCTCCTCAAACAGTTTCCTCCTTCTACTCACTGCCTAACTCTAGGAAATAGCCATAGATGAAACTGCTGCATCTGCAAAAGCTTTGAGAATGGCTCCCTTTTGAAAGCCAAGTCTGCCAAACATGCCTCTCCTTCGTTCAATACCTTTTTTCCATGACTTACCCCATTTCTACTCTGTAACTTCCTTTAGTTTGCTCCATTTTACAGTCCGTTTGACCATGTTTATGTGAGTTATTTGGGCTATAGTTGGCCTAAGTTGAGCCTGGGGCATATTTTCACTCAAGTCTGACTCCAACCCTTGATACAATCCACTGGGCTTAGCCCCCTTCTGCACTCCTTCAATTAAAACTTCCAAATTTATATTAGGCCTTGCTTTTGCTAGCCCACTCAACTCCCTTAAGAGTCCTGTGCTACACATAGACTCGTCCATAATTTGAACTTCGTTCATGATTAACTGACGGGAGTTGACATCCTGCTCCACCTCTCTCGCCTTGGAACAAGCACCTTCATAGCCAGTCCCCACGCTCCCCTCTATATCAATCACTGTATTTGCATGCTTACCATCATTATCTCTACCCTGCACTTCTGATCTGCCCATCACAGTCTCTAGAACCCTACTAGCCACCTCAAATCCTTCACTCACCAACCCCTCTCTTCCTGTAGAAACTTGCCTTTCAATCTTGCTGCATCCACTATTGCCAGACATTTGATCTACCTCTTCTTTGCCATTGGAATGCAATCGATCTTGATCCCTCCCTCTGCTCTCAGTAGGACTTGGAAATAAATACTTGGGCAGCTCTTCACAAACTCTAACTAGAATGTGACAGCCTTTGTGCCCCATAAAAATTATTGTGTTAATCCACTCCAAACAGCTCGTAATCACTTTAACTTTAGCTTGTTGAAAAGTCATTAGATTGTTGATGTCCTCTTCAAATTGAACTACCTCCCCCCAATAACTACCTATGCTGCGGATTGTCGTAGTGCTCCATAAATTAATATGAATGCCAAAACAATTCAACCAAACGCACCCCTCTTGCTCTGCAAACTGGCCTTTTTCCCATTCATTGATGGATTCACACCACTGCTTCCCCCACCCCTGCAAAAGTCTCTTTCCTTCCTGCATATGCTGTACTGTGGGGAAAGTTAATAGGACTAGTTTGCCACCCCCCTCTCTTGCAACTACATCCCTCATGCCTCTATTGCTCAATTTCTTTCTGAACTCCTTCAAGGCTAAAAAGCTACTTAGCTGAACTACTAAACTTTCATACCTCCAACCATTACCTTCCACATAAAATTTTATCACCACCATTTCTTTGTCTCTGGCCTCATCACTTAGTAATACCTCTGCATAGGTTTTTTGGACACCCTTACCTTTCTACTGCTTTGAATGAATCCGCCGATTCTCCACTCGACCTTCATCTCCTCTGCTTAGCTCCCTGGGATTCTGCTGACCCACTCTCTGAGGCTTTTAATACTCAGCACACTTAACCCTCAGTGATTTGTTATCACACCACAAACCATCTGCCTTCTGAATCGCCACCCGTGCAATCACCTCACAGTCGTATCTTACAAACCCAAATCTGGATTTTGAAGCTTTCCTCCTCTTACCCAGGATAAACACATCCTTGACTAGACCAAACTTTTGGAAAAGATTAAACAAGCCTTTAGGATCCATTGAGTCAGGTATGTTATCCACGAAAATGGTGATCAAGACTTCCTCCTTAGGATCTCCAAGCTGGCTTCCCACTTTTCTCCTGCGTATCATTGGGTTCCAACCCCCTCGATCCATTGTCTTCACTCTTTAGAAATTTTTTATTAAACTATTAGAAATTTATATTTAAATCAAATCTAACACTTATAATTTCTTATTTTTCTAATTAATTTATAAGAATATAGTTGAAATTGACGTTGAGAGTCTATTTGGGATATTGACTTTTTGGTTTAAATAGTCAAAAAGTTAAAATATCCAATCACGTCACTTTCTCTATTTTTTTGTATGTCTGTTCTAAAAAATAAAAAAAGCTAACTACAATACCCACTTCCCAAACACACTCCAAATCAAGTTTTGGCACATCCTTAGAGCATTAAACAATTCTTAGAATTTAAACAAACTTAAAAGTCTTTGTATGTCAATAAATAAAATCTAGATTAAAATATTTAATTTATTTGACTCACCTTTATTTTTTTTGATTTTTATAATGATTATTGTTTTTATTTTAAACTTATACAAAGAATATCATCCATATCATTTATAAAAAAAAACAATCAAATTAATTAGATATGATTTGATTGGTCAAAAATTGAACTTCATGCTATTTTTCAAAAATAAAAAGTCTTTTTATCCAACAATTGGAGAAAACAATGAAAAATTATCAGTTTTATAAAATAAGAAAAAATTATGAGAAAGTCTATTTGCATACCATTCGAACTCTTAGTATATATCACAAATGATGTTCGGATATAAATTTTTGAATGTGTTTGGTAACGTTTACGTTTTCAGTTTATATTTACAAAAATTTTATAAATTGGTTTTTGTTTATTTTTTGTTTATTTTTAGAAAAACATAAACTACAAACGCGTTTGGTAATTGACAAAATGTTTAAAAAAATTTAAAAATATAAAAAGGAGTGAGAAATGGCAAGTGGTGGCAAGTGACGGCGGAAGACGGTGGTGGAAAGTGGTGAAGGTGGGTGGTGGGTGGCTGGTGGTGGCGGGTGGGTCGGTGGGTGGGTGAGTGGGTGACGGTGGCGGGTGGTGGGTGGTAGCGAGTGAGTGGTGGCGGGTGGCGGTGGTAGGTGGGTGGTGGATGGCGGATGGCGGGTGGTGGTGGTGGGTGAATGGGTGACGGTGGTGGGTGGTAGGTGGTAGCGGGTGGTCGGTGGTGGTGGCAGGTGGGTGGCGGATGGCGGGTGGTGGTGGGTGGTGGGTAACAGTGGTGGGTGGTGAGTGGTAGCGAGTGGGTGGTGGTGGCAGGTGGGTGGCGGATAGTGGGTGGTATCGGGTAGGTGGTGGTGGTGGGTGGGTGGGTGATAGTGGCGAGTGGTAGGTGGTAGCGAGTGGGTGGTGGTGGTGAGTTGTGGGTGGTGGTGGCAGGTGGATGGCAGGTGGCTAGTGGTGGTGGGTGGCTGGTAGTGACAGGTGGTGGATGGTGGTGGCAGGTGGGTGGTGAGTGGTGGTGGCAAGTAAGCGACGGGCGCTGGTGGATGGTAGTAGCGGGTGGTGGCGGGTGGATTGCAGGTGGGTGGTGGTGGTGGTGGTGGTGGCGAGGAGTGGGTGGTGGTGGCGAGTGGGTGGTAGGTGGGTGGTGGGTGGTGGGTGGTGGTCGCAGGTGGTGGTGGGGGGTGGTGGCGGAAGACGGTGGTGGAAAATGGTAGCGGGTGGTGGCTAGTGTTGGGTGGTAAAAAAAAAAAAATTGAAAACTCAAAATGGAAACACATTTTTTGTGTTTTCATTTTTTGGCCAAATTTATAAACTGAGACCACTGATTTATAAATTAAAAATTTTACCAAACAAGTTTTTATTTGAGTTTTTAAAATTTTTGTAAATATAAACAGAAAACTGAAAACGTAAGTGTTACCATGTTTGAATTTAGAATTATGAATAAAAATATATTATTCAAATATATATTCTGTTCAATTATTTATATCCGAACTACTTTATGTTCATAAATTTATATTCGAACATTTGATTTTTGTTCAAATATTTATATCCGAACACTATTTATGATATGTATTGAGAGTTTATACTATGTACAAATAGAATTATACAAAAATAATACCTCTATTGAAGCTGATTTATTCAAAATAATTCACAACCATAATAATATAAACTTTTTATGCGTTCATCTTTTTAGTCTATTGAATATAAAATTGAAAGTGGCAAAATTTGAAACTGCCAATTTATTTTGTTATAAATGTTAAATTATGTTTTTTTTTCCCCTCTTTCTTTTTAGGGGTAATAATTGTGACATTTGTCCCAGGTGACCGCTTGAGCAGTGAAAGTACTGCTCGAGCGAAGATGGAGAACATCTAGTCACTCGAGCGAGAGTGGATTGCTTGAGCGAACTAGTGGTCACTCGAGCCAACTTGAAGAGCTCCCAGTATCTCATTTTGCAGACAAAAATACTGAGAGGCCTCATTCACCGTTCGAGCAATGAAAAGACCGCTTGAGCAGTCTGCGCAAAACCAGCAACTTAAAAAGTAACTTTTTAGCTTATCTCTTCACCTTTTCCTTTCTACCTTCTCTCTCCTCTCCCCATCTCCGAAAACCCTAAGTTTCTAAGATCTAGCCTAAATCACTTGCAAGAAATGAAGTACATGTGAAGATCTTCATTTCTACCAATTAGATTGCGATTTTACGAAGAGTACACTTTGAAGTTTAGCATTGTTACCCATAACTTAAGGTAGGGTTACTTTTAACTTAGTATCTCTTTGATTTAAAGATGATTATGTGGTATGATTGTAAATATAAGAATTGATTTAATGATTGAGTGAGATTAAGCTTGTATTTGACAAAAAGGGAAATTTTATTTGACTATTGTTAGAGTTTCACCCAATTTTCCATATAATATGAACATTGATGTTGAGAATTATATATATATATATATATATGAAAATAGAGTGAAAGCCCCAAAATTATTGAAACCTTAATTTTGATCTTGATAGAGAATGATATTGTGATCAAATTTATCCTTAATTCTTGAGATTTTGTGGATGATTAAAGAGTGAGTGTAGTAATTGTGGAGTTGAGAATGTGATTTGGACATAGATGAAATTATAACTCCTACATCTTTATTTGTTTCATGTGAAATTGGATACTTGTTCTTTTGAAAAATAGTTCAATGAGAGGTAAATAAAGTATGAGTCCGGGTAGAGAGTGTCAAGCTTCAAATTTTATTACCTGGAAACATTACCAAAACCTTTAATTTGAGCTCATTTACTCAATACATTTATATATACAAGTGACCATTACACTTGAGTAGAAGAAAAATGTTTTCCCTCGAATGTGTAACGTCCCCAAAATAATTACAATAATCCAACTCCAAACACTAGTGCAGAGTGGTATAAATAAAATAAGAAGTTTTCATTAATCAGAGTCAATATATAAAAGGTGACACATGCGATGTACATTCATAAATCGTTCATCCTGAATCTACAACATGTGTTACAAGAAGAAATAAGAAATGAAAGCTAAACAGATATTCATATGCCCTAATGGCTTACATCTTTCCAAGATCATGCTTGGTTACAACAAAATGAGTGTGATAACCCAACTCGTACTATACTTAATTATGCACATGATTATGTGTTTGATATGAATTTGCAAATTTAAGTATGTGAATTATGTGAATTTGAAAAAATATCTGTGGAAAGTAGAAATATCTGTTGCAATTAAGACTTTGAACCGAAATTGAAGGCCTTAGAGGCACGATAAAGAAAAACCAACTTCATATCTATGATTAGCATGATTTATAGAGCTTACGATGAAATTTTGAAAAATTATGATCCGTAATGATTTAATCATGTTTTGTGAGTTGGGTCATATATGAGTTGTTTGGCCCTGTTGTTCTTCATTTGTTGCTTGAGAGCCCTAGAAAGTGAGTTAGAGAGAGAGAGAGTGGAAGAGAAAGCTAAGGATTTGAAGAAAATCAGAGGGAAAACCTTAGATTTTAGTTGAGGCATGTTAATTTACTTACAAACTTTGTCTCTAACTTATCTTTGTCAAGAAATCATGAAGAAATTAGGAATTTTGAGCTAGGGTGTTGAGTTATGTAGTGACTAGGGCTAAAGGCATGAAATTGGACCTTAATCTCTACACCATTGTTTGATTTGTGTTCATTTTTATGATTGATCCATGAAACAAACCGTAGATGGTTCATATAAACAAGATTTGTGAGAAAATCATTCATAAATATATGTATTTTGAACTTGTGTATGTAAACTATGAAATTGTGAAAAGATGAGACCATGAAATTGTTGTTGATGCAAGATTGATATGTTTAATGTGGAATTACACTTGTATCATGCTTAGATATCATATTTTTTAGTTGTTTTTACATGGATTTGGGCTTGGGAATGAGAGGAAAACGTTTGTATCTTAGAGCCATTTTCGGACTGCCCGAGTGAGCGTAGACTGCTCATGCGGCCTCAAGCTCTGCACGAGCGGCGAAGATTTAAGCCTAAACCCACTCTTCATTGTGCGCTTGAGCGGCGGCCATTTCCGCACGTGCGGAGCCAGACTGCTCAAGCGGCTGTTGTTTTACTACCCCCAGCCTCTGGAATGCATTCCCAACCTTTTTTTAGCCCCTTTTGGGCGTGAAATGGTGAATAGAAACTCATTAAAGAAGGTTGTGAATAATGAAAGAAAAGAGTACGATTGAAGTGAATTACTTATTGAATATGTGTGTGACATGTTTGGTATAGGTCGTGTGCTGGGGGAAACGCCACAAGATTGATCCCACTGTGAGTAATAATATCATATTTATATGTTCATTATTGTGTACCTCGAACCATGAACGGTGAATGGTTTTGACATTGTGATTTGTTTGAAATAAGAAACCTCATTAATATTATATGACATGTGCAACGTTGGGCCCGGGGCCGTTTTGTTATATGTTGGGCCCGAGGCCATTTTGAAATATGATTGGGCCCGAGGCCATTTTGTTATATGTTGGGCCCGAGGCCATTTTGCAATATGATTAGGCCCGAGGCTGTTTTGTTATATGTTGGGCCCGAGGCCATTTTGAAATATGATTGGACCCAAGACCATTTTCGTTATATGTTGGGCCCGAGGCCGTTTTGAAATATGATTGGGCCCGAGGCCATTTTGATATATGATTGGGCCCGAAGTCATTTTGTTATATGTTGGGCCCGAGGTCGTTTTGAAGTATGATTTGGCCTATGGCCGTTTTGTTTATAAGATTTTGGGTATTGTGAGAATCTTATGACTATCTATTGACACTATTTTACTGTATTGTTAGTCATTGAGCTTCGCTCACCCAATTTTATGTATGCACATATAGGTAATCCACAGCATGGAGCACACCCCTAGAGTCAGTTTCATGAGCCATTCTTTTTTAGACCCAATCGAGTGACACCTCCAAGATGGAGTTTCATCTCTGACTCACATCATACTTTGACTCTATTTTGTTTTTGCTATTGTGGTCTTGGGTTTGTAAATGTTATGCACAAATTTCTTTCGATACTTATATTCTTTTTGCATGGGCATGTAAATGATGTGGATGTGTTACTTTTTGCTCATATTGGTATAGCTCAATGGAATCATTCTTTTGTTGTATACTTCCGCTTTTGGTCCCATTACTATAATTACTCTGTATGTTTGTTTGAGGCCAAAGGTAATCAAGTGATTACCGGCCGGTTATGCCCCAAACTTTTAGGGGCGGGGTCGGGTCATGACAGAGTGGTATCAGAGCACAAGTTAATATCTTACACACGAGTCCGTGCAAGCAATAAGAAGTCTAGAAAGGGTTTAAGTTGCATTCATAATGCATCCATAATCAAGTATGACATGAAAATGTGCATTTGTAAATGTGACTTATGTGTTTATTATTTGGAAAAGTTATAATGTGTGTTCCTCTAGATCATGGTGAGAACAAGAGCAGAGGATGGAGAGGATTGAACCTACGCGCGACTTGATAGAATGGAGGCAATGATCATGGACAAGGTTGAGGCCTTTAGAAAACAACAACAATAACAACCACCGCCACCAATGCAAGACCACCAGACTGACGATTGAACTATTGCTCTCACAAAAGAATTTAAGAAGATGAACCACCCTTGTTCAAAGGAGGAATTGACCCATTAAAGGCGGAGGCTTGAGTGCTGGGTATCGAGAAATTATTTGAAGTCTTTCCATGTACGGAGGAACATAAAGTCTTGCTAGCTGCTTTTACACAAGAGGATGAGGCGCGCCATTGGTGGATGCTTATTTGAGGAGAGCATCAAGGGATGAATTGGGCTCAATTTTTGGAGATCTTCTATGAGAAATACTTTCCACAAAGTAACCGAGACAGGAAGGTGTCGGAGTTTGAAAACTTGAAGCAAGGAAACAAGACCATAGTGGAGTATGAAGTGCAATCTACCAAATTAGCCTGTTTTGCACCGTACATGGTCGATACGGACTACAAGAAGGCGAGGAAATTTGAGGGATGTCTTCAAGACTCCATTCTTGAGAAGATTAATGTATTGCAGGTACAGAAATATATGGATGTATTAGATAAGGCCATCATAGCGGAAGGTAACCAAGCCAACCACAACTGGTACTCGGATTGGAAGGGCAAAAGGCAAGGCTCCATTGTGCGTAAAGGGTCGGCATCCTCACAAAGTAAGAAGCAAAATTTGGGAACTTCCAACACTTCAGGTTCTACTTGTGATTCGTCACCAACTTACCCAGAGTGCGGAAAGAAGGGCCAGAGGGTTTTTTATCGAGCATTAGGAGCTTGCTTTAATTATGGAAAGACGGGGCATATGGTGAGAGATTGTCCTATGTTTGGGCAACAAAAAGGGAATAGGCCATCTGCTAGTTCAGCCAGCTCCACTCCTGCAACAAAGACCCTGGCAAGGCCTATTACTTCTAGAGACAACGTTAGGCAAGGGGGAGTCTTTGCTCTTGTTCCGGGTGATGTCCAAAATTCAAACGCTGTGGTTTCAGGTACGCTTTCCATCAATGGCCAACCTGCTCATGTGCTACTTGATTCGGGTTCCACCCATTACTTTGTTTCAAAAACATTTGCTCCTAATTTGAATAGATATATGGAACCCTTGAATTATGTGTTGTGCGTGTCTCTCCCATTCGGGGACTATGTGTTGTGTGCTTCTATGTATCCTGCATGTGAGCTTTTACTTAAAGATATTCCATTGTGGGCTAATTTGATGCCTCTTGATATGGTACACTTTGATATAATTTTGGGAATGGATTGGTTAGCTAAGTATCATACAACCATTGATTGTGTGTCTAAGCAAGTTGTTTTCCGCCCACCGGGTCAGGGTGAGTTTACTTTTTTGGGACATGGGGTGGTCCCTCCGCCCTATTTGATATCGGCTATGAAAGCTTGTAAACTACTTCATAAGGGTTGTAGGGGTTATTTGTGTATTATTTTGCATGCAGAGACAACTGAGGTGGGTGTTGAAAATATTCAAATTGTTAGTGAGTTTCCAGATGTATTTCATGAAGAATTTCCAGGGGACTTGATAGATCATGAGATTGAATTTGTCATTGATATTGTACCGGGTACTCAACCTATTTCGAAGGCTCTGTACAGAATGTCTCTGGCAGAAATGAAGGAATTGAAAATACAATTGCAAGAATTGCTTGACAAAGGGTTCATTTGATCGAGTACATCGCCATGGGGTGTATCGGTTTTGTTTGTGAAAAAGAAGAATGGGACCCTTCAGTTGTGTATTGATTACCAAGAACTTAATAAGGTAACGGTGAAGAATAAATATCCTTTACCACAGATTGATGATTTGTTTGACCAATTACAGGGGGCACAAGTGTTTTAAAAAATCGACTTGAGATCCGGGTACCATCAGTTGAAAGTCAAAGTAGAGGATGCTGAGAAGACTACCTTTCGAACCACGTACGGCCATTACGAATTTTTAGTTTTGCCATTTAGGGTTACGAATGCACCAACAGCTTTTATGGATTTAATGAATCGGATTTTCAAACTGCACTTGGATGAGTTTGTGGTGGTATTCATTAATGACATTCTTATTTATTCGAAGAGTAGGGAGGAACATGAAAGGCACTTGAGATTAATTCTTCAAACACTTAGGGACAAGAAGTTATATCCTAAATTGAAGAAATGTGAATTTTGGTTGAATGAAGTTGTGTTTTTGGGGCTTGTAATTAACAAGGATGGTGTGTCTGTCGATCCGTAAAAGATAGAAGTTATTGTGAATTAGCTTGCTTCCACCAACACTGCAGAAGTACATAGTTTTATGGGTTTAGCTGGTTACTACCGAAGATTTGTTAAAGATTTCTCTAAGATTGCGGTGCCGCTTACCCTATTGACTCAAAAAGGTGTTCCATTTGAGTGGACGGAACAGCGGGAGTCTGCTTTCCAAGAATTAAAAACAAGGCTCACAACGGCATCGGTTCTCGCCTTACCATCAAGTACAAAAGGGTTTGTTGTTTATAGTGATGTTTCTCATAAGGGTTTAGGGTGTGAACTTATGCAAAATGGAAGGGTAATTGTGTATGCATCTTGACAATTGAAGCCACATGAAAAGAATTACCCTACGCATGATTTGGAATTAACTGATGTGGTATTTATATTGAAGATATGGCGGCATTATCTTTATGGAGCAACATGTGAAGTCTACACCGACCACAAGAGCCTCAAGTATTTCTTTACTCAAAAGGAGCTTAATATGCAACAAAGACAGTGGTTAGAACTCATCAAGGATTATGACTTATAGATTCATTATCATCTTGGTAAAGCCAATACGGTAGCGGATGCTCTTAGTAGAAAGTCAACAGGAAACTTAGCATGTTTGCTTATGGAGTAGAATGAACTATTACTTGACTTGGAAAAAATGGAGGAGAAAATTGTACTACATGAACAAGATGGAATGTTGGCCGCAATGACCGCACAACTGGCTATTATTGAGGAAATGAAACAAAGGCAATTGGAGGATGAATTCCTCAAGAAAGTATATGATGAGATGGAAGCAAAACCGAGACCGAGATTTTCTTTGGAAGCTTAATTGTTGAAGTTCAAGGGAAGATTGTGTATTCCAAATGTCGCTGAAGTTAAAGGAAGAGTCTTGGAAGAAACTTACAAGTCCAGGTTTGCTATGCATCCTAGGAATACCAAAATGTACCAAGATCTCAAGCAAGCCTTTTGGTGACCTAATATGAAGAGAGAAATTGCGAAATTCATTTCAAGGTGCCTTCAATGTCAACAAGTGAAAGTGGAGCACCAAAGACCGGCGGGGTTACTTCAACCTCTTCGTATTCTAGAATAGAAGTGGGAGCATATAACTATGGATTTTATTGTGGGCTTACCCTGAACACCCCGAGGTATGGATTCTATATGGGTTGTTATGGATAGATTGACTAAAGACCACACTTCATTTTACCCCCTATGGTATACGCCATGTGCGGATCACCGCCTTGACGTTCGAATATCACCGCATAACCCCCCTGTGGTTGATGGAGTGAAGTGCACAGTTTGTTTTTTCATCTATTCTAACATGCTATGCAATACACACGAGGGTTGTGCAATTGGTCATGGAAAGATGATTTTTTATCCGAATTAAATGACTAAAATGCCCTCATCTTCATCACCAATTTCCAAAGCAGTCCTTCTTCTTCATTTTCAAAACCCTGATCTGGAAATCTCTACCCAGAAGAAGGGGGAAAAAAAAAGAGTAAAATTACAAACTCCCACCAATACCTCCATAATCAAACCACTCCCAGTCAAAGTAATCAATTACAAATGTTCAAGTTTGATCAAATCAATTGGTGTTAAATTATGACAAGTAAATAAAAAGAAAAAGAAAATTTGAATCACCAACTCTAACATGCACACACACACACACACACACACATATATATATATATATATATATAAACCTACAAATTGTATCACTAACATATATATGCACAGTGAATAATATATATATTATCCAATCATTCAATATTTTACAAATCAATTTAAAATCTAAATACTAAATTCCTAAAATCATTCACAGCAATGGGTATCTCTCTTATTTCTCATCCAAGACATTGTCATTTTGATCGTCTTCGCACACTTCGTATATCACCTCTAATGGTGCTCGCACATCCCATTCAACGAACGATTCAGCGTAAAACGGGTTCAAATCCAAACCCATTTCTATCTTGAACTCAAAATTCGATTCGATCAAGACCCATTTGCGAACTTCGACTGTCGAATCATGATGATGATGGGTTTGTTCTGGTTCAGTGGAATTGAAAGTAAAGGTTCAACTGTCATCGATGGTTTACATAAGTCATTATGATTGTGTACAGGTTTAGCCTGTGTATTTCCAGGTTCGGCCATGGATGTTATAGTCCATGGTTGCTATGTTTTGTTATGTAATACAGACTGCTTTTGTTAGTTTTGGTTAGTTCTTGATGGTGTAGAACTATTGACTTAGTTTGGTGTTTTGTCATCATCTATCTGAGAACTTAGGTGTTATGTAGAGGTGGTCTCGCCGTCCATGGTGGCAGTTTCAGTCGTCCACTATGTTTTTTGTGGGTTTCATCCGTCTATGGTTATGATTTTGTTTAATTATAGAGAAATGGTAGGGTTGTAATTTTAAAGAGAGAAGGAGGAAGAACATGGCGTGTCTTTGTTGTTTAAATTAATTTGTTAAATCAAAATCCTAATTTCATATATCAAAACCCTAAGTTCTCCCTCTTGTTCTTCTCAAATGCACAACTGTTGAAGAAGAAATGTTAAACAAAGGTTATATATACAAGGGCAAAATAGTCTTTTTACTTCTGATGTTGACGGTGGTAATTGTGCATTTCACTCCATCAACCACAGGGGGGTTATGTAGTGATATTCGAACGTCAGAGAGGTGATTCACACATGGCCTATACCATAGGGGGTAAAGTGAAGTTTGCCCTTGACTAAATCTGCTCACTTTTTTGCCTGTGAAGACTGTTTATAATGCTGATCGACTTGCTATAGTGTACATTGCTGAGATTATTCGATTGCACAGCGTTCCGGTTTCCATTGTGTCGGATAGAGATTCTAAGTTTGTGTCAAGGTATTGGCACAGCATACAAAAAGCATTGGGGACGGAGTTGAAGTTTAGTACCGTATTTCATCTACAAACTGATGGACAATCTGAAAGAACTATACAAACATTGGAGGACATGCTCCGAATGTGTGTTTTGGATTTTCGTGAAAGTTGGGAAACTCATTTACCTTTGGCGGAATTTTTTTATAACAACAGTTTCCACTCTAGTATTAGAATGGCACCATATGAAGCTTTGTATGGGAGAAAATGTCGAACTCCGATTTGTTGGATAAAGGTTGGGGATAGGTCGTTGATTGGGCCTAAAATTGTGCAAGTTACTATGGAAAAGATTCAAATCATCCAACAGAGATTGAAAACTGCTTAAAGCCAACAAAAGAGCTATGCGGATCAAATAAGGAGAGACTTGGAGTTTGAAGTTGGGGTTCATGTTTTTGTCAAAGTCACTCCAATGAAAGGGCACATAAGATTTGGGGAAAAAAAAGGAAAATTATCACCCCGGTACATAGGGGCGTATCAGATTTTGGAAAGATTAGGTCCGGTTGCCTATCAGGTTGCTTTACCATCGGGCATGGAGCAAGTGCACAATGTGTTTCACGTATCAATGTTGTGAGGCTACCTTCAGGACCCTTCTCATGTTATTGACTATCATCAAATTGTGCTAGATGACAATATGGCTTATGAGGAGAAACCCCATCGAATCCTTGATTGGCAAGTCAAACAACTAAGGAACAAGGCTATCCCAATGATAAAAGTGGAATGGAGGGAACATCATGGAAGCGAAGGCACTTGGAAATGAGAAGAAGAAATGAGGCAACAATAATTGGAATTATTTTCAACTTAAGGTAAACAAGTTTGGAGGACCAAACTCCATAAAGGGGGGAGACTATGACAACCCAACCCATACTATACTTAATTATGCACGTGATTATGTGATTGATATGAATTTTTAAATTTAAGTATGTGAATTATGTAAATTTGGAAAAATATCTGTGGAAAGTAGAAATATCTGTTGTAATTGAGACTTTGAACCGAAATTGAAGGCCTTAGAGGTGCGATAAACAAAAACCGACTTCATATCTATGATTAACATGATTTATAGAGCTTACAGTGAAATTTTGAAAAATTATGATCCGTAATGATTTAATCACGTTTTATGAGTTAGGTCATATATGAGTTAGGGCAAACTTCACTTTACCCTCTATGGTTTGGCCCATGTGTGAATTACCACCCTGGCATTCAAATATCACCACATAACCCCCTTGTGGTTGGTGGACTAAAACGCTTAGTTAGCTTTTCCATTAAAGTGAGAGTCACGCGCTTGCAATGAGAGTAACACTATTTTTAAGACGAAAATTCCCTTGGCACATCTTCAAATTTATAAACAATGCCATCAGATCTGTAAACCTCTAGTCAGGAGAAGAAAAAAAGAAAAAAATATGAGAGATGGTTTGATCTTACTGAATATGGTTTGATGTTCGTACTACCAAAATTTTTTGAACTTCTTACTACCTAACTCCGGTCAATCCCATTCTGGCGCCACTCTCTGCAAATTATATAATATATGTGTGTGTGTGTGTGTGTGTATCAAAGCTAATTTCAATTCATCAAAAAAAAAATTGATTATATAATATATATATATATATATATATGTATATCAAATCCATATATATATACATCTGTGTTATGTTTAATATATATATATTTATATATTTTGCATCTGTTGTATTCCAAATTTGAACATAACACAGAAGCTAAATATGTATATATATATATATATATATCGGTATTTTGCATCTGTTATATTCCAAATATGCTATGTTCCAAATGGTTCATGAAGAAGAGCAGTATGTTGAAGCTAAAAATACCCATCTGAAACACAACCACTCCGACGGAGGTGGCTCTTTTCCTTTCTAGATCTCCAATTACAACTACTGGACCATGCCTTGTATTATATATATATATACACACACATGATATGATATCTATATATATTAGTCTACGTTTCCTTTCCATATCTCCAATTTCCATATCTATATATATTAGTCTATGTTTCTTACTTTCTGCTTAAATACATTATTCTTCTTTCAACTTGGAATTAAGATTTCACTTTTATCAACAAGTTTGAATTTCAATTTGGAACCTTTGTACAAATTGTTCCTTATTGAAAATTTTATAAGCACTTAATCTGAAGATGCTTTAGAGATCAATGGGTGACAAGTATGTAGAATTGAATTATTGAATTGTTTGTAAAGATAAAGAAGATGAAGATGGAGAGAGAGAGAGAGAGAGAAAAAGAAGATGATGAAGATGGAGAGAGAAAGAACTGGGTTGGGTTTCCCCTGAAATAGTATATATATAAGGGTATAATTGTCAATTTACAACTTCTGTTAACAGAAGTTAGTATACGTTTTAGTCCATCAACCACAGGGGGGTTATGTGGTGATATCCGAATGTCAAGAGGGTAAACCGCACCCGGCCCAAACCATAAGGGGGTAAAGTGAAGTTTTCCCTATGAGTTATTTAGCCCTATTGTTCTTCATTTGTTGCTTGAGAGCCCTAGAGAGTGAGTTAGAAAGAGAGAATGGAAGAGAAAGCCAAGGATTTGAAGAAAATTAGAGGGCAAACCTTAGATTTGAGTTGGGGTATGATAATTTACTTACAAATTTTGTCTCTAACTTATCTTTGTCAAGAAATGATGATGAAAGTAGGAATTTTGAGCTAGGGTTTTGAGTTGTGTAGTGATTAGGGCTAAAGGCATGAAATTGGACCTTAATCTCTACACCATTGTTCGATTTGAGTTCATTTTTATGATTGATCCATGAAACAAACCCTAGATGGTTCATATAAACAAGATTTGTGAGAAAATCATTCATGAATATTGTAGACACCCCTTTTTTGACCGTCCTCAAGACTTGGACATCACCGTTTGAACACTCGACGATCATCTATGCTCGTGTTCGTTTCGAGTTCCCGAAGGTCTTGGCTGCGCGCCTTGCCTTAGGATCTCTCAACTTGCCTGTTTTGTGCTTGGTTGTGGACCAAGGACTTGTGGTTTTTCTTTTGAGAGAAGAGGGTGGCTTGTTTGCCATCCCCTCAACCCACCGGCCAAGGCTTGAAGCCATCGGCCTTGTTTTCTTTTCATCGACCAAAAGTGTTGGCCGGGCGGCACTTTTGTTGGTCGATCGACCATATTTTCTGGCCGAGTCCTTTCCATCTGCTTTTTTGCAGATATTTTGTGCCAGTTGTGACAGCTGGTATGCACTATTCTGATCCTCCATACACGTGTATGGAGGGAATTGCCCCAAGACTCAAGCTTTTTCAACAAGCTTGAGAATTGGATTTCTATAAGAAGGGAGCCTCCCCTCCCTTTCCAGCGGTTCAGCAAAATAGATATAGAGTTCATATATCCCTCTATCTCTAAATCTCTCTCTCTCTCTCTCTCTCTCTCTCTCTCTCTCTCTCTATTTGTGTGTGTGTTTGTGACCTAATGTGTGTTTTTGTTAATACTTTTGCACTAGAGAACCTAGTAGAGCACCTTCCTTTGGTTGCTGAGGCACTAAGAAGTTGGTTTCAGAGTTCTTGGGCTGGTTTTGATCCAACGGGGTGGCTGGAGTTGTGTTCTTGAAGGTGTTCTTCAAGGGTGAGCAACTAACCTTTTGTTTCCCTATTTTAGCTTAAGCTTTTAGACCTATTTGCATATTATTTTAAGCTTAACTATAAACTGAAAAAAGTTCTGATTTTGTATGCTTTAGATGATTGTTTAAGGTCACTTTTTGGTTGGGGGTTGTCTACCCCTTCTTAGGCCTTGTTTGGAGCCACCTCTTTTGGCCTTTGTTCTTGCTTTGGTTTGACCTTTCTACCACTGAAATCCAGAGGATTTTCAGTGGTGGAAAGGTGGTTTTAGAGTCTTGAATAGGAGAGGGACACCCCTCTCTCCTCGTGTCTCATTTGCTTGCTTTGATGGCTCATATTAGTAACATGTTTGCTTAGCTTGTTTTGGCTCCATTTTAGCAAGTATTTGCTGTTATTTTGTCATGCTATACCTCTGTCTAAGGTTGGTTTAGTGGTCTCTTGCATGCACCATATACTTGCCTTGTAATCCTCTCTATTGCCTTAACATGCTTTGTGCTTAAGCTATGGTTTTAGCATGATTTTGACTCGACTCAAAGGAGCTTTTGTTCATATTTCAGCATGCTAAAGCTCTGTTTAGTGTTGTTTTGATCATATATGCATTGCTTTGTATAGCTACCATACATTCTAGCTTGTTAGCTTTGAGGGTCCAAGTCATTAGCATGCACTACTTGAGCCTTTTTCATGATTTGGCATCGTCTCATATGTTATTTCAGTCCATGTTTCATGCTCATATACTTGCATTTGTCATTCTTTCAAAGCTTTGAAGGGTTGGTGTTTTGTGCCTTAAGGTTGGGTCATTGTGCATGCCTCCATGATTAGGTCTTCGGGATACCATCTAAGTGGGTTTTTGGGCCTATTTTGACATGCCATATCTCTGTTTTTCATTAGTTAAGTCATGCCATGTTTGGTTATAATGGGTGTAGTGTAATCCCCTTTGTGGGCCTTACTTGCATCTTGCCTTCGGCCTTTCATTTTGGCTTGTTTTAGCTTTGGCCCTTGCATGTTTTAGACTCCCTTTAGCATGATATAGGACTGTTTTGGTTGTCCTTGGCTCTTTGGAGCTTGTTTCATGTGGCCTTAGTACAAGCTCCTTGGCTAGCCTTAAGCCTTGAGCTTTCTTGCATGTTATGCTTGACTTGTGTGTATGATTTGGCATCATCCTTGGCATCATTTCAGAGCATATAGTGTTGTCACGCTTACATGATTTTCACTCTTTGAGTGCTTTCGAGAATTGTCCTCTTTGTGCCTAAGTGATGGACCAATATGTGTACATTTTTTTTTTGCGTGTTGGTGCCTTAGTTTTAGTGTTTTGGCCACTGATTTGGGCATGGCTGAGCTCTGCCCATTTCAGTTTAAGTCCATCTTGCATGATCCTTGCATATTGTTGCATGCTTGTTCCATTTAGTCGTTATTGCATACTTGGTACATTGCATTTTTGCATGCTTCGTACATTGTACATTTGCATGTTTAGGTTGCATAGTATTGTTGCATACTTGTTGCATGCCATGTTGTTTACATGTTAGGTTGCGTTGTATTGCCTTTGGCAAGCTCATGTTGCATTGTATCGCATTTCCATGATTGCATTGTATTTGGCATACTTGCATTGCATTATGTTTGGTTTGGGGTGTCAAATCAAACATGAGGACCGAGGGACGTTCGTACTTGAAGTGACGAAATGTGCCTCGATCCTCGGTCGCTGACACTCTTGATCCAACATGATAGAGCTCTAGGCATTCATGTGTTTTTGTGCATTCATTCCATATTGAATTGCAAGCTTGGCTCCTTTGGCCATCATGCATCGATATGCGTGATTGATGGCCCGAGGGTCGAGTACTAGACTCCATTGAGCTCATGACATGATAGAGAGGGTATTTGTGCACACATTGCCTTGAAAATGCATTGTCATGCTCTGTTTGTCCTCTGTTGCAGCAAAATAGCATTCTGCAGGAAGATATGGCCGGCCGGCCATCTTCAGTGCCAATCGACTAAAAATTGTTGGCCGAGATCCTCACAAATGGTTGGTGACCAATTCTACATGGCCGGTGTTCCTATGTTTTGGCCGGTGACATCTCACAGTGCACAGAGAGTGATTCAGAAGCATCCTTGGGACTTGTGTAGTTTTCAAAGGCGCAGAACAATGCAAACAGAGGCAATATGTGGCATGGCAATAGGTTTTCGAGCGAGGCGACCAAGCATGCATTCGTTCCTCTTCCCGAGGCCGCTTTCCTATTCTTCATAGCTTAATTAATTTTTTTAATTAGTTAAGAGTTATGTAATAATTAATTAGCTAGGGTAGTTAATTAATTAGTTGATTTGTATTATTTATTCGGACCCTCCGTCGAGAGGGCGAATTTTGTAATAAGTGTGCGTGAGTGTGTGAATGTCTTCCAACCCCACGTCTTTCTCCCTTTTACTTCACCGCTTACGATGGTTAGTTCTAGGTCATGTTTTGATTTGCATACTTATGATAGCGTGTTTGCATTTATTCATTTGTATTGCATGCACCGAGCTCGGCGCATCATACTAACTGCATTATATTTCAATACCAACTTGAATACATGATTAGCCAATTGCATTTCATATGCCATTTTAGAATAGCCGAGCCTATTTCTAGTTGCATTTTGCATGTGTTGCATTAACCATCTTAACATAAACTAGGATCATGCATTGATTACTAACTAGCTATTGTTTTGGCTTGGAGTACTAAGTAAGCTTTTATGCTTTAGCATCTTGCATGCGTGTAAGTGTTGCCATGTTTAGCATGCTTGCCATGAGGCTATGTGCTTAAGTGATATAACTGCCTGAATGCCTGTGGGTGAAGGCTGGATTACTTGAATTGGAACAATTCATCAAAATGCGCGTTTTAAGCCCACTTGAGGGTGGCAAATCCACGTCTTAGCCTACTTGCGAGTAGCACCTTCAAACCATTTTCAAACAAACATGAGATGTTTTGTTCCAACTTAGGTGATCTAGTGTATACTTGTGTGTTGTGCGTATCACATAGTAATTATAGGCTAATAACCGGAATAAGAACACATGTGTTTTCAAAAATGAAATATCATTCTTAGTAAAGGCTGATCTTCGATCGGGCGAGCGGGTGTGCTCATTACATGACCTTCCCCTCTCGTACCCAAGTTCCCGAGCCGAGGCAACTTTGGTGATGACGGACACATGGCCTTAGGCCCAAGTCAAGGTTTCCTAAATTTCCCAAAATAAAATATTTAGGTGGCGACTCTGTATCTGGCAAAGCAGTCCATGTTTGGCACTTCTTTACAAAAATCAGTTTTCCAAAACGATTTGCCAGATTTGGACTCTTTGGTGATTTATCAATCTCACATTGCACATTGTGAGATCAGATTAAGAACCGTGACATTTGAGTCCGAACTGTAGCACAGCATAAAGCCCCTCAAGGCGCGTCTACAGTTTCTGGCGACTCCGTTGGGGAGTTAGAGAGCTTGACTCGAACTCATGATATCTTGTTTTGATTACACTTATGTATTTCTTTGCATTGCATGTGCATTGGTGCGCCTAGGATATCGTGTTTGCTGTATGTTATTCCTGAACGGTTTGCCAGAGGCTTACTTTGCGAAGCGTGCTATAAGGCTGACCAGTTGCGGGCTCTGCCACAACGAGAACACAAACCCCGATTTTTACCGGGGCACTCTTTTTGACCATTCGACCTAGTGCATATCGGAAACTGTAGTGACCATTCCAAGTTAGGACAGGTTGCTTACCCGATTGTAAGTTGTTTGAAATCGCTGCGTGCGTAGTGAAACCCTAGTTCCTGACAAGATAGGACAGGGAAACCCTACCCCTCCATAGGGGTGTTTTGGCTCTCACTTGCTTGCTATATGCTTTTAGAGTGTCTCTACAGGAATGCATGTATCAGTTTGCAAGTTTGGGTATCAGGCCTGCGGGCATCAGTATTTGGGGGAATTAGTTTTACCTGAGGGTATCAATTTACAGGCAGAATTTTGGGCAGAATTCAGTAGAGAGTGCAGTCATTCAGCTGTGCTCATATTTGTTCTGGTAAAATCAGGCTGAGATGCTATCTGTTTTCTCATTTGTAAGGTAGTCTTGGAACCATAGCTTCAGAAGGCTCCAATATCCCCCGAGTACACCGGACTTGTATCGATAGACTTTGTCAGGTCAGAATTGGTTCAACAGCAACCTGTGTTTGCCTCACCCCCACCAGTTACAAGACGAAGGAGGTTCGGGCAGAATTCACTAGTACAGTTTCTACAGCAGTCACACCTCAGTTCACCCGGGTCTAGTCTGGTTTGGGAACAGTTGTCTGCATTCAGCTCAGCACCAGATCAATCACCCACTCCCATGGCTCAGCATCCCCTAGCCAGTATGGAAGAACAGATGCGGTACCTGCAACAAACAATTGAGGCACTACAGCAGGACGCAGTCCGTTAGGCTGAAGTCACGGCTCGTCAGGCTGAAGTTATGGCTCGTCAGGCCGAAATGATAACGCAGCTACAACAACAACAGCCACAGCAAGCTGCGGCTTCTGCATCTCATGCACCTCCCATGGATAACCTGACACCCGGAGCCATTGCCCATACTGCAGATGTCCAAGAGACTCAGGGCAATCCGGTGGAGCCAATCCCAACACAGGCCTCTAAAGTTCCTATCCATCAAAGTGAGGCTCCATTTGAATTTGAGGTTGACTCAACTGCACTTAAGGTCAATAAACTGGAGAAGTTATTCAAGCGGGCACAAGGAGTGAACTCCATCCCGGATTTAGAGGACGGGTATACTGAATCTGTAGTTACGTTACCGGAGCAGTTTAAAATGCCGCGTATTGACTACTTCGATGGCTCTGGAGACCCAATGGTGCATCTCCACCTGTTTTCTGATATCCTGAGGCCAATGGGTTTGACCACAGCCCAGAAGTTGTCTCTCTTTGGCCGAACCATGTCTGGGATAGCCGCAATCTGGTATGCGAAATTGGAGGACTCTGTGAAACAGAACTAGGAAGAGCTAGCTGAGGCCTTTATTGCTCAATACTCCTATAACACACAGATTAAGGTCACAACTCATGATCTTGAAGTCACCCGCCAAGAACCAAAGGAGGGTTTCTCAAAGTTCATGATGAGATGGAGAGCAAAGGCCTCAATGATGACTACAAGGCCTTCCGAAAAAGATCAGATTAGGATGATTGTTCGGAATCTGCATGGCAAGTTGCTGCAAAAGATGGTTGTTCTACCACTATTTACCTTTCCAGACCTTCATGGAGTGTGGGTTCAAATCGAGGATGCCATCTGACAAGGGATCTTTGCAGAAGATAATGAGCCTTTGAAGAGGAATGTTGTTCGCAGTTCTAATGCAACTACTCAAGGTAGCACAGCTGCGAAATGCTCAGAAGTAGACACTATCACCACTTCCCTCAATGGCCAAAAACCAACCACTTCAAATCGACCCCAAGCTCGAAAGTTCAATCCTCTTTACATGAGTCTCTCTCAAGCTTTGAAAAAGCTACGAGAAGAAGGGCACCTAGAACTCCTAGAACCCCAACCCCTTTCAAATCCTCTTCCACCAAGATATGACCCAGCTAAATATTGTGCCTATCATCAACAATATGGTCATGACACGAACTATTGCATCCGCCTCCGTCATAAGATTTAGGATCTTATTGACAAAGAGACCATAACTCCACCAAAAGGACCTCGGGCTAGTACTAACCCGTCACCTTTCCACCGCAATCAAATCCATATACTTCCATCCACCTATGACCCCAGCATATACATCACCCCAGCCCATCTACCCAAGCCTAAGGTGTTCATTCCAGAAAGCACGGACTTGTACATGATGGATGCACCTGAACCCCAATCATCTCAAACTCGTGAACCCACTACTTCTGAGCTGATGAGGATGATCGAAGATCTTTAGAGAATTGTGGTAGATTTGGCCTTTGGGATATTGGCTCTCTCATCGACCACATAACATGCCAGAAATTTCATGTCAAAAGGTTCCCCAATCTTGGGACGGGCTACATTTGAGGAAGGCCAATCCCTTGGCAAAGTGGAGGCGAGTGGAAAGAACAAGGTAGGGGCAGGTATTGGTCCCCATGAACACCTTCAGTGGGCTGTTGAGGCTTTGAAAGCTGAGGGACTGAACAAATAGCAAGTGCTCGCAGTTGTTGCAAAAACTATGGATGACAATTTTGTCGCTCAAGTTGAGGGCAGTTTGAATCAAGGGGCAAGCCGGGAAAAGGGATGTCGTGCCAGAAACGTTCCTTTCAGCTCCAATCCTACACTCAGAAGAGATCATCAAACCCAGTCAGCACCTGCTAATCCCTTTGTTGGTACATCCAACACTCTACCGACCTTGAAGTACCCACCCCGAGGCTAGAGGGTCTTTCATCCCCTCTATATGACTTTGTCCAAAACTCTCCAAATCCTTATAGAAAAGGGCCATCTCAAACCCCTGGAGCCGCGGCCATTACCAAAAAACCTTCCTCCCTCCCATAACCCGACTAACTACTGTGCCTTCCATCAACAAGCTGGCCATGACACTAACATGTGTTTTCGTCTTCGCCACGAGATACAAGATCTGATTGACAATGAGGTCATCGTCGCACCAGGCTCTGCAAAGTCTATTGACACTGGATCAGTAAACTTGGGGGATAATGTGATCATTTGATCGAGGGATGAACCACTTGCGGATGGCGCTCATTTTACTCCGGATGTGGGGATGGCACGCACTGTTTCGAGCAATGTGCAAATGCTGTTTACTTTACTTTCTGACTTGGGTATTGGGTCAGTCCTGTTGTTTTGTGTTGAGTCAGTCTTTTTGTACTGAGTCAGTTGAGTCTGTCTTGTTGTATCGAGTCAGTCCTGTTTTGTTAGAGTCATGTGATTTCGGGGGTGTTACCTCGGATATCACTATCTTGTTTTGTGTTTGTCTTTTACACTCTTTTGAGTCTGTTTCTGCCATGGGGCCAGTTACACCAGAAGATTTGAATGAAACAGCAGTGATTTTCTCATTCTTGAGTTTGTTTCTGCCTTAAGCCAGTTGTGCCAGAAGTTCTGAATAAGATGGCAGTATTTGACTAAAAACTGTGTCTTTTTTGTGCCTTTAAATCATTGTATTGACCTAAGTTTTTCAAAACTTTTTGAACATTGTGGTGAAAACAAAGAGGAAGGAATTCCTCGAGATTTGCAAAAATTTGATCAATTGAGAGAAAGAAAGGCGTGCTAAGCCCTTAATGAATGAGATCATGCTTGTTAATGTGAGTACTGAGAAGGATCCTGGCTTGATCCAGATTAGTTATGCACTGTCTTCAGCGCGAGCGATTTGTCGCTTTCTTAAAAGATTTCAAAAAAAATATTTTGCGCAGTCCTGCGAAGACCTGTGCGGAATTGCTCTTGAGATTGTGCAGCATAGGATCGCTCTCAGCCTCGAGACTCGACCCCTTTTGCTTTCAAACCTTGAACTTGGATTCAGAATGTTCAACGGTCAACCATCAATGTGAGGCCCGTCAGGCCAGATTTGAAGTAGCCCTCGAACTAGGTACAAGAAAGTCAGATCAAGAAGGTCAGACGTCGTCAAAAGAAGCTTGCAAAGCTCGATCAGAAGCACCCCTCGGACTGGGGGCAAAAAATATCAAACGTGCTCGAAGAGCCAAAGATGGATCATTCTGCAAATCAATGAAGACTGGCAAGAATGCCAAATCCCAGAAGGAAGGAAAGAAGAAAGTATTGCTGAAGGACAATCGAGTTCCTATCCACAACACTAGGGGCAAATTCAACCCCCCATTGGATGGACTTCTACATCATCAGCGTACAACAACCATTCTCCTGGATTCAGATGGCTACGAGATCTCAAAACCATTTGACATGGACAAAGCTACACTTTTACCCTTGAGAGGCTCGCTGGGCCGAAAACCCGAAAGGGCGACCCAGGCAAAAGTTAGAGCAGGAAAAAGAACAAAAAGAACAAAAAAAGAAAAAATGCAAAGGATGAAAAAAAAAAGAAGAAAAAAAAGAAGAAAAGATTCAAAAAACAAGAAAATAAATGAAAAGAATTGTTCAGAAAAGAAAAACTGAGCTCGCAAGGTTGAAAACCCGGAAGGGTGGCCTTGGCAAAAGTTAAAGCGTAAAAGGAGAGGTTAATACCCGAGTGTACCTTAACCCGGAACTACGTCAGGCTTGATTCCCATGTTTGGGATACGTAGGCAACTTCATCCTGAAGTCCAGCCGTAAAACACTTCAAATTCGACTGTGTCCATGCGATGGTTCTGGTCATCTTTGTCTTCTCTATATCTAAGAATTCGGTTGTAATTGTCACTGTGAGGACTGGTTGCCATGTGCTGCGGCGCTATTCAGACTAGGGGCAACTTTCCGTTGCTGTGCAGTGCTGCGGTGCTATTCAAACAAGGGACAACTTTCAGTTGCCATGCAGTGCCGTTTAGACAATGGGCAATTTTCCATTGTTTTGGATCTGAGGTTGTGCATCTCAAGAGTAAATTCTGTGTCGGTCGAGCAGTGGCCATTTGCAAAAACAGTTTTGAGAATTTTTAATGAGGTTGACTAATTTTCTAGAAAATTATTTCATTTTTCCAAAACTGAACCATTTCTTGGACCCGAAAAAGGAAAATTTTCAGTGCTCATAGCCTGACTTGCATGATTTCAAATCAGAAAATCGAACAAGTATGCTAATTTAACTCTCATGCTGATCAAAATTGTTTTAATAGAAAGCCAAAATAAAAAATGGTCAAAATGATGAACTAGGGGCACAGTTAAGGCAGGTGTTCTGTCTTTTTCCCATTGTCAACGCATTTTCCAGAAAGGGCACTCTACTTGCCAAAAAAGGCACTCTACCTACCAGAAAGGGGTACAACTAAAGCTAACAGCAAAGGGCCGAAAGCTCTCTCATCTTCCGAGCAGCGAGGTATCGAGTCAAGTGCGAAGCACGAACTGGAAAAAGAGCAGGATATTCCACTCCCTTATCCGACAAGGTCTGATCACATCCGAACTGGCAAGGGCGTCATCAATCGATGTCAGTTGTTGATCTGTTGCACATCCAGTCGCACCACAAGCCCTCTGTGGGAGAAGTTCACTGTTGTGAGCAGAAGAAAGAGAATCTAGTAGAATGCTAGGGGCAAGAGCTCGCAACTTCTTGTTTATCCATCAACTACCTAGGGGAGGGATAAAAAATGAGAGATTGAAGAATAGAGAGATGTGCGCTGAGAAAAAAAAGTGATGAAAAGGGCTTTTCAGAGAAAAAGAGATTGAGTGCCAGAGTGATGTGAGAATCACAAATGAGAAAAGGGTGGGAAACAATACCCGGAGAAACTAGCTCCTCGTGAACCGAGAGGTCTCTTGCCATTAGAATACGTCTGAGTGTCGTGTCTTTTGTTTTGTTTGTCTCGATTCTTGTTTTGAGTTGTTTCGAGTGTCAATAGATGTGTTTAGGTTGTTTACCTTTGTTTTCCTTTGTCGAGTCGTTTTGGCTGTGGTCAGTCGTAGGCTCAATACCCGGTTAAGAAATCATTTCTCAATTTCAAATTCAAAAATAAAATCGTTTTGTGCTCGGAGTACCGTGCCGTTCTCCACATTTGTACAAAACAGGATTTCTTTTTTCATAAAACTGCAGGGTTCAACCTAGGCCACATGAAAACAATAGAACAAGGACCTATCTGAAGCTATATAGGTTCCAAACTGCAAAGCAAAAGAAAAGAGGGAAAATTGGGAGCATCTGAGTTTGTTTCAACTTCAGAAAGTTCCGTGACTGCATTCCAGGTGCACCTTCTCAGGCCTCGTCGTTTCTTTGGAGTATGAGTACATCTCGACCCCAAACTTTAGCCTGCTTCAAGTCAGAATGGCATTCCAAACAGCACCTGTGGTTTTCACATGCAGATGTTACCCCTCGCCAGTACGAACGGGGTGTACCCTTTTCGAGCTGAGTGTGTTGCAAAGTCCTCTGAGAGGTAACTCGGAGGCACCAGAGTACATGTTTAATGCCCCTCTATTGCATAGAATGTGCACTTTTGTATACACTTCTGTTGCATGCGTGCCGCACATTGTTATGATTCATGCATAGAATATGCTTGTTTTCGTTTCTACATAGAATATGCTTTCAATATTGCATATAATATGCTTTCAATGTTACATATAATATGTTTGTCTCTTGCATAGAATATGCTTGCTTTCAATATTGGATAGAATATGCTCTTGTTTCATACATAGAAAATGCCCCCATATTGCATAGAAAATGCTCGTATCTTTTGCATAGAAAATGCACTCTTCCATACTTGCATAGAAAATGCATTTCATCACACTTATTGCATTTATTTGCATCTTGTGTCTGTTATCCTTTTACGCTGAGCAGTGTTTAGGATCGTTGTCCCCTGGGACTTAACTTAGGATGCGTGGAACGCGCTCCCGAGTTGTCTTCTTCCTCTTTTCATGATTTCAGCGTGGTTAGAGTGTTCCTTTCCTCACACAATTTCAGCGTGTTTGGAATTTTCCTTTCCTCTTTTCACGAGTTCAGCGTGGTTAGAGTCTGTCTTTCCTCACACGATTTCAGCGTGTTTGGAAATTGCCTTTCCTCTTTTCACGAGTTCAGCGTGGTTAGAGTCTATCCTTCCTCACACGATTTCAGCGTGTTTGGAATTTGCCATTCCTCTTTTCATGAGTTCAGCGTGGTTAGAGTCTGTCCTTCCTCACACGATTTCAGCGTGTTTGGAATTTATCTTTCCTCTTCTCACGAGTTCAGCCTGGTTAGAGTCTGTCCTTCCTCACACGATTTCAGCGTGTTTGGAATTTGTTTTCCTTTTCTCACGATTTCAACGTGATTAGAGTATCTCGAGACGCGTGGAATGTAATCTCATACGGTTTTTTAATTCTTAGTTTACCCTGAGCGGTTGTTTTCTGACCTCTTCTCATGATTTCAGCATGGTTAGAGTGTTCCTTTCCTCACACGATTTCAGCGTGTTTGGAAATTATCTCAGGCCGCGTGAAGCGCGGCTCTGGGCGGGTTTTATCTCGGGATATGTGAAGCGCAAGCCCGAGCGGTTTTTGGACCTCTTCTCACGATTTCGGCGCATTTGGAATTTATCTCAGGATTGCGTGGAATACGCTCCTGATTGGTTTTCTTTGTTCTTCCTCTTCTTACGATTCCGGCGTGGTTGGAGTGTGTTCCCATTTTTACCTCTACTGCTCTATCTGTTACATCCATTGCATCATCCATTTTATCCCCTGGTCTGGGAGACCTTAAATCCTCCGGTCTAGGAGACCTTAAATCCTGCATCTTCATTCGCACTGTCTTGTGCATTCTCTCAGTCTAGGAGACCTTAAATCCTCTAAAGGTGTAATTCCTTTGGTGTTTGTCGTGCCCGAACGACTTTCGGTGGTCTGGTATAGCCACCTGCCTGTGTTTGTGGTGAGTTCCTAGGAGATCAACTGAGACGGTGGAAACTAGAGTTCGAATGGCTCATGCCTAGAATGCAAATGTGATAACCTTGTCCCGAATTATGCTAATTGATCCTTATTATGAATATGACTATGTGTTTGATATGATTTTGTGTGCCATTTATATGAATATATGTGGTTTTGAATTTCTATCTGTTCACCGTAGAAATATCTGTTTGATTATCTGCATTGGAAAATAAATTGAAGGCCTTATCAGCCATAAAACTAGAAATTGACTACGCCAATGTGATTGGTATAATTTTTAGAGCCTACGGTGAAATTTAATTGGAAATTGATTCGGATCAGATTGAATTGATTTAATTAGTGAATTAGTGCTCAATTATTTTATAATAAAATAATGTGACCAAGGGAGCTTTTATAAGGGCTACTACACTCTCATTTTTGTTCCTTTGGAGCTCAAACATCTGAGATTATGTTCTAGAGAGAGGGAGGAGCCGAATTTAGAGAGAGAGAAGGCTCCAAGTAGAGATTTGGCTAGAAGACTTGGTGATCTTGAAGGCACACTCAAGAATTTACCATAAATTGGAGAGATTAAGCTCCTAGGTGAGTAATCAATCTTTGATTCATGAGTTTGAGTTGTAATTTTGTGAATTGAAGATTAATTAGTGAGTTGGGCCATGGATTAAGTAAGATTTAAGTTGATATGAGCATGCATGTAAAGGATTCCTATGAAATCACCTAATCTAGCATGTAATATATGGATCATGAAAGATTGTGAGTTGAATCATGCATGCAAGCATGTTTTTGTTGAGTTTCATGGGTATGAGCACTAATTGCATCATTAGAAATGAAAATGAAAGTCAAATCGGGCATGCATGTTGTTTATTAAAAATGGGAACTATGAATGCATGAGTTTGAGTTAATTTGAGCCATGCATGTGTTAAATCCTTGAAATTGAGCTCCATGATAATGTGTTTTGGTGCTTACACCATGTTAGAACAAGTATATGTGAGATTTGAGCCATGAGATGCAGGATATGTTGGCTTAAAGGTCGAATTCGAACTGTAGAACACAATCTGGAAAACCCAGAAATTTTATGTCCGCTCGAGCGGAGAACCTGCCGCTCGAGCGTTATTTTCGTGCTCCTAGCATTTTTGCAGACTTGGATGTCCGCTCGAGCGGGGAACTTTTTGACAGGCCTTCCGCTCGAGCTCCCTATTTCACGCTTGAGCGTATTTTTGATGCAACCAGCACTTTTGCAGGCCTTAAGGGTACGCTCGAGCGGGGAAGTCCACGCTCGAGCAGGGACCCTGTTTTGCTAAAATTTTGTTTATGCATTCTGTGCTCTGTTTTCCATTCCCTTTCACTTCCAAGCACTCTTAGGCATACATTGAGCATTATAATTGAATTAAAGGGATAAGAATGAAGCCTAAAGATGAATATGTGAATTAAAGAACGAATTGAATTATTTGTGACCCATATGTGTTATGTGATATGTAGGGTCAAGCTCCAGGGCAAATCCACAAGCCGATCACTGTGAGTAGTATCTTAATAAAGATATTTGAGATATGCTAATTGTCCAATTGTTTAGCTTCCTATAAGTTGTTAATTTGGATTTTGGACTAACGACTGCTATGCCTAAAGAGCGAATGGGCCAAAGGCCGTTCCGATATGAATGATAGTCTGACACGAATGATAATTTGATATGAATGACAGTTTGATCTGAACAATAGAGTAAATGGGTGAGAGGCCATTTTGACATAAATGATTGGGCCGAAGGCCGTTTTGCCATAAATGATTGGGCCGAAGGCCGTTTCGACATAAATGATTGGGCCGAAGGCCGTTTCGACAAAAATGAATGGGCCGAAGACCGTTTTGGCATAAATGAATGGACCGAAGGTCGTTTTGACAAGACATGAATGAATGGGCCAGAGGCTGTTTCGACACGAAAGTGTAAATAGGCCTAAAAGCCAATTTGATATGAAAGTTCGAAAAGGCTGAAGGTCAGTTTCGACACGAAAGTGTAAATGGGCCTAAGGCCAATTTGACACGAAAGTGTGAATGGGCCCAAGGCCAGTTTGATACGAAAGTCTGAATGGGCCTAAAGACCAGTTTGATATGAAAGTTTGAAAAGGCTAAAGGCCAGTTTGACACGAGTAATGGTTTGACAATAAAACGAATGAATTGGGCCTAAGGCCGTATGATGTGTTTGGAACCGCAGTTACCGAACTTACATATGTCTATGTAAGTATGTATTAGTTAGAAATGCAAATTGGGCCCGAGGCCGTTTGATGTATATTGTTCCAATGTATATTCTTTATTTGATATTATTCACTGGGCTTTCGCTCACGCTCATTCATGTGTTTGTAGGTGAGCCAAGAGAAGTCCAGACCCAGCCTCAGTGAAGTCTATATGGAACAACTAAGGTTTTGAGAGAGTCAGCCCTTGTGTCTCACGCACGAGACCCGTCTTCGCCCTTTTGTTATGTATTTACATTTTGTCAAGTTGGCGAAGTTTTGAATACGTCTGTATATAGTTTTCATGGGTTGACTTAGTTTGGATGATCCTGTCTGTATAGAATCTTATGTCATTACACTTTCTGTTGTGAGTTATTAACATATGTACGTATGGAATGTTATGGTGTGCATATAAGCACGACTCTATGGACAAAGTTTTAAATTTGCTTCCGTTTGGCCCCTTTTACTCTGATGAGTCTTCTCTTATTGGTTTGAGGCCGTAGGTAATCTCGTGATTACTGGCCGGTTATGGCCTTAACCCATAGGGGCGGGTTCGGGTTGTGACAGCAAAGGTTCGGGATTTCCGAGACTAAAGTCTGGTTTAAATACCCAGGGGTGTATCCTCGGCTTGAAATCTGTATGGCAGCCCCATAGATTGAGATAGCATGTGTATGTGCCTCTATTCTAGATACTAAGCCAACCTAGTCTGTCACCCTGTCAGAGAATAGGGAAAGCCGCGACCATAGTCAGGGAGAAAAGTAGTACCTGTGGTTCAACCAAGAAGAAGAGGAAGATCCCCAGCATCATGAGGTGAGTCATCACCAATTGCCCCTGTAAGGTACTTTCACTTCCCAGTTACATTGCATTTTAGCTATTACATGGCACTGTACATAGCATCTATCGCATGTATTTACTGCATTGCCCATTGTATCGCCTGCATCCTTTCCATGTTAAGCTTAGTCCGGCATGTGCTCATACCATTTCCTTCGTTGAAGCATGGTTCTGTGATTATGTGTACGCGCCTATTCCACTAAGAAAATTGTGGTCTGAGGGTATCGGCACCTTTTCTGTGTTAGACGTGATCTGCTTTGTGTCTATGCCTTTTCTAGGCAAAATGTGGTTTGGTCGCGCGCCTTATTCACTTCATCCATTGCATCATATTTTGTTTTGTTGCATTCAGCATTTAGGATCATGATCTTTCCTCAGCAGGTCATTCCTCACTTATATCATCCCATCCAATTACTTGTACTCTTGTATCTTTCTGCGAAGCACATAGTTCTGTCTGTGCATGCACCTATTCCACTAAGAGAATTGTGGTTAGAGTGCTCCGGCACCTTTTCTATGTTACACGTAGTTTGATTTTGCATCTCTATCCCTTTATGATATTTGTGTGGTTTTGCACTGCTTATGGTTTGATGATTCAAATACATTGTATATTATTACATTGTTTCGTAATATTGCATCATTTTGCATCCTGCCCCTGAACTATGCTGATTTGATTCCTTGCAAAGGGATACGTAGGTAGCCTGCGGGCGCAACCATTTATTTATCTGTATTTTGGTTGTTTGTCCAAGTCTTCGACCTTGTCAAAAATGGGTCATTTCTGGGCTTTGACATTCACTCACGTCATTTCATGACTTTCGAGTTCTGTCAAAGAGGGGCAACTGTAGACACCCCATTTTTTGCTGTCCTCAAGACTTGGACGTCATCGTTTGAACACTCGATGATCATCCATGCTCGTGTTCGTTTTGAGTTCCCGTAGGTCTCGGCTGCGCAACTTGCCTTAGGATCTCTCAACTTGTCTGTTTTGTGCTTGGTTGTGGACTAAGGACTTGTGGTTTTGCTTCTGAGGCAAAAGGGTGGCTTGTTTGCCATACCTTCAACCCACCAGCCAAGGCTTAAAGCCATCGGCCTTGTTTTCTTTCCATCAGCCAAAAGTGTTGGCCGGTCGGCACTTTTGTTGGTCGGTCGGCACTTATGTTGGTCGATCGGCCATATTTTCTGGCCGAGCCTTTTCGATCTGCTTTTTGCAGATATTTTGTGCCAGTTGTGACAGCTGTTATGCACAATTCTGATCCTCCATACACGTGTATGGAGGGATTTGCCCCAAGACTCAAGCTTGAGAATTGGATTTCTATAAGAAGGGAGCCTCACCTCCCTTTCCAGAGGTTTAGCGAAATAGATATAAAGTTCATATATCCCTCTATCACTATATATCTCTCTCTCTCTATATTTGTGTATGTGTGTGTTTGTGACCTAATGTGTGTTTTTGTTCATACTTTTGCACTAGAGCACCTAGTAGAGCACCTTCCTTTGGTTGTTGAGGCACTAGGAAGTTGGTTTCAGAGTTCTTGGGCTGGTATTGATCTAAGGAGGTGGCTGGAGTTGTGTTCTAGAAGGTGTTCTTTAAGGGTGAGCAACTAACCTTTTGTTTCTCCATTTTGGCTTAAGCTTTTAGACCTATTTGCATATTGTTTTAAGCTTAACTATAAACTGAAAAAAGTTCTAATTTTGTATGCTTTAGATGATTGTTTAAGATCACTTTTTGGTTGGGGGTTGTCTACCCCCTCTTAGGCCTTGTTTGGCCTTGTTTGGAGCCACCTCTTTTGGCCTTTGTTCTTGCTTTGGTTTGACCTTTCTACCACTGAAATCCAGAGGATTTTCAGTGGTGGAAAGGTGGTTTTAGAGTCTTGAATAGGAGAGGGACACCCCTCTCTCCTCGGGTCTCATTTGCTTGCTTTGATGGCTCATATTAGTAACATGTTTGCTTAGCTTGTTTTGGCTCCATTTCATCGAGTATTTGGTGTTATTTTGACATGTTATACCTCTGTCTAAGGTTGGTTTAGTGGTCTCTTGCATGCATCATATACTTGCCTTGTAATCCTCTCTATTACCTTAACATGCTTTGTGCTTTAAGCTATGATTTTAGCATGATTTTGACTCAACTCAAAGGAGCTTTTGTTCATATTTCAGCATGCTAAAGCTCTGTTTGGTGTTGTTTTGATCATATATGCATTGCTTTGTATAGCTACCATAGATTCTAGCTTGTTAGCTTTGAGGGTCCAAGTCATTAGCATGCACTACTTGGGCCTTTTTCATGATTTGGCATCATCTCATATGTTATTTTAGTCCATGTTTCATGCTCATATACTTGCATTTGTCATCCTTTCAAAGCTTTGAAGGGTTGGTGTTTTGTGCCTTAAGGTTGGGTCATTGTGCATGCCTCCATGATTAGGTCTTCGGGATACCATCTAAGTGGGTTTTTGGGCCTATTTTGACATGCCATATCTCTGTGTAGACGCGCCCGCGTGGGGCCCCGCCACAGCTCGGACTCTCGATTTTGTGTCGCGGTTCTAAATCTGAACCAAAGAGTCCAAATCTGGCAAATCGTTTGAGAAAACAGATTTTTTTGAAAAGTAGTGCCAAACATGGACTGCTTTGCCAGATACAGAGTCGCCACCTAAATATTTTTTAAATGGGGAAATTTAGGAAACCCTGACTCGGTGCCGAAGGCCACATGTCCGTCATCACCGGAGCTGTCTCGGCTCGGGAGCTTGGGTACGATCAGGGAAGGTCAGCTATGAGCACCCCCTTTCGCCCGGTCCGAAGACCGGCCTCTACTAACCGTGATATCCGATTTTGAAAACTTTATGTGTTCTTATTCCAGTTATTAGTCTAGAATTACTATGTTATGCGCGCAGCAAACAAGTATAGACTAGATTGCCTAATTTGGAATTAAGCATTGCATATCCGTTTTGTTTTGAAAAGTGCTTTGGGGTTTGCTACTCGCAAGTAGGCTAAAACACGGATTTCAACGAGTTTTTCCAACTCAAGCAATCCAACCTCCACCCGCAGGCATTCAAACAATTTATCTCATATAAGCACTTAGCCGCATGGTAAGCATACTGTCATGATAGCATTCACACTCATGCGACATGCTAAAGCTAAAATACTTACAGAGTACTCCGTGCCAAAACAATGAACCAGTTAGCAAACATGCGTGTCCTAGTTCATGTTAATTTGTCTAATGCAACGCATACAGAATGCAATTTAGATAGGCTCGGCTAACTTAAGCGTGGCATGTGAAATGCAATCAACTATCACATATTCAATTTGGAATCGAAAATGCGATGCAGTTTGTATGATGTACCGAGCCTAATGCATGTAAACAAACGCATGAATGCACACATGCATTGCATAAGGTATGCTAATTTAGACGTGCCCTAATCTACCACCAAAGCAGGTAAATAGAAGGGAAGAGAGGAGTGGGGATGGGAAGGCATGCACGCCACTCACACACACTTATTACAGATTTGCCCTCGCTCGGAGGGACCGAATAAATATTACAAATTAATTAACTACTCAAGCTAATTAATATTACAAATTAATTAACAAATTAATTAATCTAAGAAAAGCAATAAACCACCTCGGGAAGCGCGCTGCCATGCATGGGCTGCCTCTGTTTTCTTTCCTGTGCTCCTCTGGAGGCTGCCAAAACCTCAGGACTGCTTCTTTGAACATTGAGAAGTGCCACCGGCTGAATAGAACTGCCACCGGCAGTGGTATGTTTCCATCGGCACAAGATGAGTCCATCGGCTGCAAACCCACTGCCGGTCGGCAATTTATACTGCCGGTCGGCAAGGAAAGCCTGCAGAACCTGCAATTCACAGCTGTAGAGGGCAAGGCAAAGCATGGCAGCACAATTCAAGGCATATATGCACTACTCATATCCCTCATCATAGTGATGACTCAAAGGGGCATGTGCCTCGATTCTCGGACCACCAATCACGCATTTCCATGCATGATGGCCCAAAGAACCAAGTATGCAACTTTGATTTCAAATGCATGCAAACCAAATCAAACCAAAGTCCTAATCCCTATCACCAAATCAAGGGACAAGGAATGCATGTTGATGTAATGCAACCTAAGCATGTTATCTAAGGATGCAACATGAACAATGCAATGCACTTATGCAAAACATACAAGCCAACATGCAAGGTAAGCTCACAAGCCAAATAGGAGATGGACTTAAACGTGAATTGGGCAGCTCTAATAGGGCCCAAAACAGTGGCCATAAAGCTATAATGAGGGACCAAATGCACATGCACGCATACATATGTTGGAAGGCCCACACTTAGGCACAAATTGGACAACCCTCAAGCACACTTGAAAGAGGCATTCATGGACTAATTAGCATGCATTATAAGCTCTAAAATCATGCTATAAAAAGGTGCCAAACCAAGCAACAAGTCAAGCTAAACATGCAACAAATGGCCCAAGTGCTCGAAGCAAGTCAAAGGGACTTGAACCATGGTTAAGCCAACCAAGCCTCGCAAGGCTAAGAGGGCTTAAAATAGGTTCAAGACAGACCTAGACCATGCAAAGGGGACTCCCTAGATGGCATCTAAGTGGCTCAATTTCAAAGCATGCACTATGGTCAAAACATGGAGCATGCAACACATGCTTTCAAAGCATTAAAGAGACATGCAAGGCAATCAAACAAGCATGAAAATGGGACTGAAATAGCATGTAGGGTGGCCCCAAATCACCAAAACAATGCAAGGATGGCATGCTACACATTCACCAACAAGCCCGAATACAAAGGAGCTACACTAAGCATGCTAGAATCGATCCAAACACTTATGGACAGAGCTAAATCATGGCAAAGTGAGCACAAAACCTTCACGAATGTAAGCCTAAAACATGCTCTAACAAGGGCTAACAACCTAAGGCACATCAAGGCATAAACATGGCATTACAAGGCAACTATGCTAAGCATGCATGGAGTACCAAAACCAACATCAAACAGAGGTATATCATGATATAATAGGCACAAAAGACAGCCAAGTCATGGTCAATATACCCTCTAATACATTGCTCTCTCAAGAGGCCAAAATATGCCCTTTTCAAGGACAACAAGGAGAGCGGGTGGCCCTCTCCTTCTTGGGACTTCAAGGCATCATCTTCACCACTGAAATCCCTCAAGATTTCAGTGGTGAAGAGACCCCAACACCAAAATCCCGGAGCTAGCACAAAATAGCACAAAATGAGGCCTTTTCAAGGCCTAAGGGTGTTCAAACTCACCCAAACCAAAAAACACTCTTAACAAACAATCAAGAGGGCCTAAAAATAGAACTTTTTTATGTTATACAATAAGCACAAAAACAGCTCTAAGATAGGTAGAAATAAGGTGCAAAAATGGGGAATATAAAGGCTAGATTCTTACCCTTGTCGTCCTCTTCAACAATGGTGCTCCAATGGCCTCCTTTGGCTTGAATCTAACACCAAAACCTCAAAAACAGCCCCTTAGGACCTCAGTTCCAAGAAGAAAGTGGAACACTAGGTGCTTGTGTGCAATAGTATGGACTAAAACACACACAAGAGCACAAAAGAGAGGGAAAGAGAGATGGAAGGTGTGTCTAACCCTAACCCTAGAAAACCAGAGCTTCTCTGTGTTTTTCCCTCTCTAAAAATGTCTAAAGTTGCTAACCCCTCAAGCCTTAGAGAGAGCCTCTCTCTATATTGTCTTGTAAAGCTTACAAGACAAGCTTTACAAGAAGGAGATCCCTCCATACACGTGTATGGAGGGAAGCAAAAGTAAGACAGCTGTCTTAAAATATCTGAAAAGCAGATGAACAGTAATCGGCTGCTCAAAAATGCCATTTTGGCAAAACACAGTGCCGACCGGCAACAAATATTGCCGGCCGTCAACAAAAGATGCCGACCGGCAACAAAAAGTGCCGATGGCATCAAAAACCAGCCGGTGGCCTCTAGCCACTGCCGGTGGTGTGTGGGGATGCTTCCTAAGGCATTCCCTGCCCTCCAAGGCAAAACACAAGTGTTTGGTGCAAAGCCAGACACTAAACAATCGAGTTCGGAGATCCTGAGGCAAGGCGCGCGAGCCGAGACCTCCGGGAACTCCAAACGAACACGAACATGGATGATCACCGAGTGTTCCAACGGTGACGTCCAAGTCTTGAGGACGGTCAAAAATGGGGTGTCTACAGTTGCCCCTCTTTGACAGAACTCGAAAGTCATAACAATGACGGGAGTGAGTGTCAAAGCCCAGAGACGACCCATTTTTGACAAGGTCGAAGACTTAGACAAACATACAAGACAAACAAGATATGCGCCCGAAGGCAGGGGCAAAATGCAAGACAATGCACGAAGCCGAGCATAACTTATGATCATGCAAAGAAACATAGGGACGTATCCCGATGTTTCGGAAATGTATAAGCATTGGAGCGTATTCCAAATGCTCTTAACCAAAGGGGGTGAAACATAGGGACGTATCCCGGTGTTTTGGAAAAAGAGAAGAATCATAGGGACGTGTCCCGGTGTTTTGAAAAAAAGAATGAGAAACATAGGGACGTATCCCGGTGTTTCGAAATAAGAAGGCGAAACATAGGGACGTATCCCGGTGTTTCGCAAGGAACCAGAAACATAGGGACGTATCCCGGAGTTTCCGACGGAATGAGAAACATAGGGACGTATCCCAGAGGTTAGGGACGTATCCCGAGGATTAGGGATGTATCCCAAAGGTTAGGGACGTATCCCAAAGGTTAGGGACGTATCCCAAAGGTTTCGACAAAGGAGAAGAAACATAAGGACGTATCCTGTTGTTTCAGAAAAGGAGAAAGAAACATAGGGACGTATCCCGGAGTTTCGGAAAAGGGAGAGAAACATAGGGACGTATCCCGGAGTTTCAGAAGGAAGAGAAGAAACATAGGGACGTATCCCGGTGTTTCGGAAAGAGAGAGAAACGTAGGGACGTATCCCGGTGTTTCAGAAGAAAGGAGAAACATAGGGACGTATCCCGGTGTTTCGGAAAGAGAGAGACGTAGGGACGTATCCCGGTGTTTCGGAAAGAAGGAGAAACATAGGGACGTATCCCGGAGTTTCGAAAAAGGGAGAAACATGGGACGTATCCCGGAGTTTCGGAATGGTGTGAGCATTGAAATGTATTCCAAATGCTCTTAACCAGAGAAGGTCTAACCCGTCGCACGCGCGAGAAGAAAGAATGATAATTGCAAGTGAAAAGATGCATAACAATGCAAGTAATGAGCATAACAATGCTAGATAGATGTGCAAAATCAATGCGATGAATGAGCATAACAATGCTAGTGAAGTGGGTGCATAACGATGCAATTAGAACGTGCATAACAATGCAGGTGGAACGTGCGTGACAACGCATATTTGGAACAAAATGCCGAATAAAGGCATACAAGCCTTAACAAGACCAATTCAAACACAACCTCCGATTTACCTCTCAGAAGGGTCACAATATATATTTCAAAAGGATACACCTCGTGCATGCCGACTGACGATGAGCTACGCATCGAAGACATGAATTGAAAATCCCGCAGAAACAATTTGAGCTGAAAGTGGGTTATTCTTGCTTATACTTCCAAAATGCAGTTACTACCTTTCTTTCTTGGTAAGGACTGGTGTTCTGAGGGAGCACTTTGATTGCCATTCTGGCTTGAAGCAGACCTGATCTTGAGCTTGAGGTAGAGGCACACCCATACTTCGGAGTAGTGACAAGGCCTGAAGAGATACATCCGGAGTACAATCACGGAATTTGCTGAAGGTGAAACACACTCAGATGCTTCGATTTTTCCCTCTTTTCTTTTGCTTCGCAGTCCAGAACCTATATAGCTTCAGATAGATCCTGATTCTACTGTTCACACTTATCGGGGGTGGACCCTGCAGTTTTATGGAAGAACGAATCTCGTTTTGCACAAACGTGAAGGATGGCACAGCACTCTGAGCACAAAACGATTTATTTTTGAAATTGAGAGATGAGTTTTCAACCAGGTATTGAGCCTACGACTGAACACAGCAAGAAAGACTCAACAACGGAAAACAAAAGGTAAACAACCTAAACACGTCGAGACCCGCTCGAAACGACTCAAAGCAAGAATCGAGACAAACAAAACAAAAGACACGACACTCAGAAGTGCACAGGGAGCCTGTTTCACCGGGTATTATTCCCACCCTTTCTTATTTGTGATTCTCACATCACTCGGCTCTCAAGCTCGGTTTTTCTCTCAAAACCCTTTTCTCGCTTTTTCTCTCAGCGCACATCTCTCTATTCTTCAATCTCTCATTTTTCAATCCCTCCCCTGGGTGGTTAATGGATAAACTGGAAATTGCGGGTTCTCGCCCCTAGCATTCTGCTAGATTCTCTTTTTTGTTCACAACAGTGAGCTTCTCCCATAGAGGGGTTGCAATGCGACCAGATGCGCAGCAGATCTGCAATTGACATCGGTTGACGATGCTCCGCTGGGGAGTTTGGACGTGGTTAGATCTGCCCAGGTGAGGGAGTGGAATATCTTGTCCCACTCTGGTTCGTGCTTCGCACTTGGCTTGATACCTCGTTGCTTGGAGGATGTGAGAGCTTTCTGCCATTTTGCGGTCAGCTTCAGTGGTGCCCTTTTCTGGCAGGTAGAGTGCCCTTTCTGGCAGATGCACTGACAACGGGGGAAAGACAGGAAGCCTGACTCAACTGTGCCCCTAGTTCATCATTTTGACCATTTTCTGGTTTTCTACGAAAACAATTTTGACCAATATGAGGGTTAGATTAATACACTTGTTCGATTTTTGATTGGAAATCATGCAAGTCAGGCTATGAGCACTGAAAATTTTCCTTTTTTGGGTCCAAGAAATGGTCCAGTTTTGGAAAAGGTGGAATATTTTCGAGGGATCAGTCAACCTCAGTAAAAATTCTCAAAAAAAATGTTTTTGCAAACGGCCAATGCTTAACAAGCACGGAACCTACTCTTGAGACGCACAACCTCAGATTTGGAGGAGGGGGGATGGCAACGGAAAGTTGCCCCTAGTTTGAACGGTGGCTCGCAGCAACTTGAGGCAACGGGACGTTGCCCCTTGTTTGGATGATGCCGCAACGCATTGTAGTCAGTCCTCAGAGCGACGAACACAACCAGACTCTCAAATACAGAGAAGACAAAGATGGCCAGAACCATCGCATGGACACAATCAAATTGAAGTGTTTTATGGATGGACTTCAGAATGAAGTTGCCTACGTATCCCAAAGATGGGAATCAAGCCTTACGTAGTTCAGGGTTAAGGTACACTCGGGTATTTAACCTCTCCTTTTTATGCTCTAACTTTTGCCAAGGCGCCCGTCGCGGGTTTTCGACCTTGCGAGCTTTGTTTTTCTTTTCTTTTCAATTCTTTTCATTTCTTTTCTTTTCATTTCTTTTCCTCTTTTGATTTTCTTTTTTGTTCTTTTCTTTGCATTTATTTTTTCTTTTTTGTATTTTTCTCTTGCTCTAACTTTTGCCTGGGTCGCCCTTCCGGGTTTTCGGCCCAGCAAGCCTCTCAAAGGGTAAAAGCGTAGTTTGGTCCATGCCAAATGGTTGTAGGATTTTGAAGCCATCCGTATCCAGGAGAGTGGCTGTTGATTTGCAAGAGGACTCATCCTCGGCTCTTCGAGCACGTCTGACATCTTTGCCCCTAGTTTGAAGGGTACTTCTGTTCTAGCTTTGCAAGCTTCTTCTGATGAGGTCTAATCTTCTTGATCTGACTTCCTTGTCTCTTGTCCGAGGGCTACTTCGAATCTGGCCACACAGGCCTCATATGGCGATTGACCATTGAACATTCTGAATTTAAGTCCGAGATTTGAAAACAAATGGACAGAATTTTGAGGCTGAGAGCGATCCTAGGCTGCACAATCTCAAGAGCGATTCCACACAAGTCTTCACAGGACCGCGCAAAGCATTTTTCGAAAGTTTTTTAAGAAAGCGACGAATCGCTCGTGCTGAAGACAGTGTGGGACCAATCTGGATTAAGCCAGGATCCTTCTCAGTACTCACATTAACAAACATGATCTCATTCATTAAGGGCTTAGCACGCCTCTCTTTCCCTCAATTGATCAAATTTTGCAAAATCTGAGGAATTCCTTCCTCTTTATTTTTATCACCGCAGTGTTCAAAAAGGTTTTGAAAAGCTTAGGTCATTACAATGACTTCAAGGCACAGAAAAGGCACAGCTTCTAGTCAAATATAGCCATCTCGTTTAGAATTTCTAGCACAACTGGCACACGGTAGAAGCAAACACAAGAGTGTGAAAAATCACTGCTGTTCATTCAAATCTGTTGGCACAACTGGCTCTCCGGCAGAAACAGACTCAAAAGGAAAAACACAAAACAAAATAGTGATATCCGAAGTAACACCCCCGGAATCACCCGACTTCTGTAAAACAGGACTGACTCGATACAAAATGACAAGACTGACCCAACACCCAAGTCAGAAAACACGAAAACTAGCATTCGCAAAATGTTGAAAACAGTGCGTGCCATACGCCACATCCGGAGTAAACTGAGTGCCGCCCACAGGTGGTCCAACCTCTGATCATATCACATTATCTCCCCACAAGTTCACTGATCAAGTGCCGATAGACTTTGTAGGACCTGGTGCGGGGATGACCCCGTTGTCGATCAGATTTTGTATCTCGTGGCGAAGACGGACACAACTGTCGGTGTCATGACCGGTTTGTTGATAGAAGGCGCAGTACTTAGTTGGGTCATACTTCGCAGGGAGAGGATCGGGTAGGGGCCGTTGTTCTAACGGTTTCAGATGCCCTTTCCTGAGTAGGACCCCTAGAGCTTTAGACAAAGGCATAAAGAGTGGGGTGAAAACCCTCTTGCCTCTGGGTAGATAGTCCGAAGTTCGGGGGTTCGGATTGGATGCACCAACAAAAGGGGTGGCTGTTCTTGGCGTGGTGGTGGCAACCATGCCCACTTCAGAAGATCTTGTAGCTGCGTCACCGCTGGTGGTCGCATTCGAACTGCGGGTAAACGCCCTCCCGGGCTGTTCCTTCTCCTGGTCAAAGAGGCCCTGCTTCATAGCATCCTCGATCTGCAATCCCATCTCATGCAAGTCTGGAAAGGTAGGGAAGGGGATCACGATCATTTTCTGCATTAGCTTGGGCTGGAGATTGCGCACAACCATCCTTATCTGGTCTTTGTCGGAAGGCCTTGTAGCCATCATCGAGGCCTTTGCTCTCCACCTCGCCACAAACTCTGAAAAACCCTCCTTTGGCTCTTGGCGGGTGACTTCAAGATCACGAGTTGTGACCTCAATCTGTGTGTTGTAGGAGTATTGATCACTGAAGGCCCCAGCCATCTCTTCCCAATTCTGCTTCACAGGGTTCTCTAATTTCGCATACCAGGTTGCGGCTATCCCAGAAAGGGTCCGGCCAAACAATGATAGCTTCTGTAATCTGGTGAGGCCCATCGGCCTTAGAATGTCTGAAAACGGCCGCAAGTGCACCATAGGATCCCCGGACCCATCGAAACGGTCGATATTTGGCATTTTGAATTTGTCTGGCAGCGTCACAGCTGCATCGGTATACCCATCCTCGATGTCCGGGACGGATTTCATGCCTTGAGCCTTCTTGAACAACTTTTCAAGCTTGCTCATCTTCAACGCCATTGGATCCGTCTCTAACTCAAAAGGGGAGTCCGGTAGGTTGATGGGTGTCTTGGATAGCTGGGGTAGAACCGGGGGCGGGGCTGGCCCTGTTGGAATGTCCGTTTCTGCCTGGACATTTGGTGTCCCCTCGGGTATCGGAACCCTGGGTGGGGGAGGAGCTTGGTGTGAAGTAGACACTCCAGTTTGCTGCTCTAACCTGGCAATTGTCTCTGCCTGTTGGGCTATGACCACAGCCTGTTGCTTGGCGAACTCTGCGTGATGGACAGCGTCTTGCTGCATGGCTTTCATACTATCTTGGAGTTGGCGCACCATCTCTTCCAGACTCGACATATTGTTCTGATCTAACTAAGCAACCGGTATGCCTCCCTGAGGTAAAACAGATATCTCAATCCAACTGCGCACAGGTGGGATGGATAAAGGCCACTGATTCGAATACTGTTGAACTGATGATCTGTGCCTGACTGGCGTTTTTACACTGCCGCTGGCGAAGGAACACTGATTGCCCTTGAACTGAATCTCTGACCCGACAAAGCCTATCAGCACAAGTCCAATGTACCTGGGGATAGTGGAGCCTTCTGAAGCTATGGTTCCAGGACTACCTAGCAAAAGAGAAAACAGGCAGCATCTCAGCTCAACTTTACCGGAACGGATATGATCATAGCGGAATGACTGTGCTCAACACTGATCACTGTTCCCCAAATATTTGTTCCCGAAATACTGAATCTGATACCCGCGGATAACTGATTCTCAACAACTGATTCCCAACAACACTGATTCTGGTGCCCTCGGGCCCCATACTCAAACTTGCAAACTGGTATGTACTTTCCTGTAGAGATACACTCTAAAAGCACATAACAAGTAAAGAGAGCCAAAACACCCCTATGTTGGGGTAGGGTTTCCCTGTCCTATTTTGTCAGGAGCTAGGGTTTCACTACGCACGCAGCGGTTTCAAACAACCTAACATCGGGTGAGCGGCCTGTCCTAGCTCGGAATGGTCACTATGGATCCGAATATGCACTAGATCGAATGGTCAAAAGGGGTGCCCCGGTAAAACCGGGGTTTGTGTTCCCATACTGTCAGAGCCCATAGCCGGTCAGCCTTATGGTCATGCCTTGACAAGACAAGCCTCCGGCAAACCGTTCAGGAATGGCAGATGGCAAACACTGTGTTCCTAGGCGCACCAATGCACATGCAATGCAAAGAAACACATAAACGAAATCAAAACAGAATATCACGAGTTCGAGTCAAGCTCTCTAAAATCCCCAGCAGAGTCGCCAGAAACTGTATACGCGCCCGCGTGGGGCCCCGCCACAGCTCGGACTCTCGATTTTGTGTCGCGGTTCTAAATCTGAACCAAAGAGTCCAAATCTGGCAAATCGTTTGAGAAAACAGATTTTTTTGAAAAGTAGTGCCAAACATGGACTGCTTTGCCAGATACAGAGTCGCCACCTAAATATTTTTTAAATGGGGAAATTTAGGAAACCCTGACTCGGTGCCGAAGGCCACATGTCCGTCATCACCGGAGCTGTCTCGGCTCGGGAGCTTGGGTACGATCAGGGAAGGTCAGCTATGAGCACCCCCTTTCGCCCGGTCCGAAGACCGGCCTCTACTAACCGTGATATCCGATTTTGAAAACTTTATGTGTTCTTATTCCAGTTATTAGTCTAGAATTACTATGTTATGCGCGCAGCAAACAAGTATAGACTAGATTGCCTAATTTGGAATTAAGCATTGCATATCCGTTTTGTTTTGAAAAGTGCTTTGGGGTTTGCTACTCGCAAGTAGGCTAAAACACGGATTTCAACGAGTTTTTCCAACTCAAGCAATCCAACCTCCACCCGCAGGCATTCAAACAATTTATCTCATATAAGCACTTAGCCGCATGGTAAGCATACTGTCATGATAGCATTCACACTCATGCGACATGCTAAAGCTAAAATACTTACAGAGTACTCCGTGCCAAAACAATGAACCAGTTAGCAAACATGCGTGTCCTAGTTCATGTTAATTTGTCTAATGCAACGCATACAGAATGCAATTTAGATAGGCTCGGCTAACTTAAGCGTGGCATGTGAAATGCAATCAACTATCACATATTCAATTTGGAATCGAAAATGCGATGCAGTTTGTATGATGTACCGAGCCTAATGCATGTAAACAAACGCATGAATGCACACATGCATTGCATAAGGTATGCTAATTTAGACGTGCCCTAATCTACCACCAAAGCAGGTAAATAGAAGGGAAGAGAGGAGTGGGGATGGGAAGGCATGCACGCCACTCACACACACTTATTACAGATTTGCCCTCGCTCGGAGGGACCGAATAAATATTACAAATTAATTAACTACTCAAGCTAATTAATATTACAAATTAATTAATCTAAGAAAAGCAGTAAACCGCCTCGGGAAGCGCGCTGCCATGCATGGGCTGCCTCTGTTTTCTTTCCTGTGCTCCTCTGGAGGCTGCCAAAACCTCAGGACTGCTTCTTTGAACATTGAGAAGTGCCACCGGCTGAATAGAACTGCCACCGGCAGTGGTATGTTTCCATCGGCACAAGATGAGTCCATCGGCTGCAAATCCACTGCCGGTCGGCAATTTATACTGCCGGTCGGCAAGGAAAGCCTGCAGAACCTGCAATTCACAGCAGTAGAGGGCAAGGCAAAGCATGGCAGCACAATTCAAGGCATATATGCACTACTCATATCCCTCATCATAGTGATGACTCAAAGGGGCATGTGCCTCGATTCTCGGACCACCAATCACGCATTTCCATGCATGATGGCCCAAAGAACTAAGTATGCAACTTTGATTTCAAATGCATGCAAACCAAATCAAACCAAAGTCCTAATCCCTATCACCAAATCAAGGGACAAGGAATGCATGTTGATGTAATGCAACCTAAGCATGTTATCTAAGGATACAACATGAACAATGCAATGCACTTATGCAAAACATACAAGCCAACATGCAAGGTAAGCTCACAAGCCAAATAGGGGATGGACTTAAACGTGAATTGGGCAGCTCTAATAGGGCCCAAAACAGTGGCCATAAAGCTATAATGAGGGACCAAATGCACATGCACGCATACATATGTTGGAAGGCCCACACTTAGGCACAAATTGGACAACCCTCAAGCACACTTGAAAGAGGCATTCATGGACTAATTAGCATGCATTATAAGCTCTAAAATCATGCTATAAAAAGGTGCCAAACCAAGCAACAAGTCAAGCTAAACATGCAACAAATGGCCCAAGTGCTCGAAGCAAGTCAAAGGGACTTGAACCATGGTTAAGCCAACCAAGCCTCGCAAGGCTAAGAGGGCTTAAAATAGGTTCAAGACAGACCTAGACCATGCAAAGGGGACTCCCTAGATGGCATCTAAGTGGCTCAATTTCAAAGCATGCACTATGGTCAAAACATGGAGCATGCAACACATGCTTTCAAAGCATTAAAGAGACATGCAAGGCAATCAAACAAGCATGAAAATGGGACTGAAATAGCATGTAGGGTGGCCCCAAATCACCAAAACAATGCAAGGATGGCATGCTACACATTCACCAACAAGCCCGAATACAAAGGAGCTACACTAAGCATGCTAGAATCGATCCAAACACTTATGGACAGAGCTAAATCATGGCAAAGTGAGCACAAAACCTTCACGAATGTAAGCCTAAAACATGCTCTAACAAGGGCTAACAACCTAAGGCACATCAAGGCATAAACATGGCATTACAAGGCAACTATGCTAAGCATGCATGGAGTACCAAAACCAACATCAAACAGAGGTATATCATGATATAATAGGCACAAAAGACAGCCAAGTCATGGTCAATATACCCTCTAATACATTGCTCTCTCAAGAGGCCAAAATATGCCCTTTTCAAGGACAACAAGGAGAGCGGGTGGCCCTCTCCTTCTTGGGACTTCAAGGCATCATCTTCACCACTGAAATCTTGAGGGATTTCAGTGGTGAAGAGACCCCAACACCAAAATCCCGGAGCTAGCACAAAATAGCACAAAATGAGGCCTTTTCAAGGCCTAAGGGTGTTCAAACTCACCCAAACCAAAAAACACTCTTAACAAACAATCAAGAGGGCCTAAAAATAGAACTTTTTTATGTTATACAATAAGCACAAAAACAGCTCTAAGATAGGTAGAAATAAGGTGCAAAAATGGGGAATATAAAGGCTAGATTCTTACCCTTGTAGTCCTCTTCAACAATGGTGCTCCAATGGCCTCCTTTGGCTTGAATCTAACACCAAAACCTCAAAAACAGCCCCTTAGGACCTCAGTTCCAAGAAGAAAGTGGAACACTAGGTGCTTGTGTGCAATAGTATGGACTAAAACACACACAAGAGCACAAAAGAGAGGGAAAGAGAGATGGAAGGTGTGTCTAACCCTAACCCTAGAAAACCAGAGCTTCTCTGTGTTTTTCCCTCTCTAAAAATGTCTAAAGTTGCTAACCCCTCAAGCCTTAGAGAGAGCCTCTCTTTATATTGTCTTGTAAAGCTTACAAGACAAGCTTTACAAGAAGGAGATCCCTCCATACACGTGTATGGAGGGAAGCAAAAGTAAGACAGCTGTCTTAAAATATCTGAAAAGCAGATGAACAGTAATCGGCTGCTCAAAAATGCCATTTTGGCAAAACACAGTGCCGACCGGCAACAAATATTGCCGGCCGTCAACAAAAGATGCCGACCGGCAACAAAAAGTGCCGATGGCATCAAAAACCAGCCGGTGGCCTCTAGCCACTGCCGGTGGTGTGTGGGGATGCTTCCTAAGGCATTCCCTGCCCTCCAAGGCAAAACACAAGTGTTTGGTGCAAAGCCAGACACTAAACAATCGAGTTCGGAGATCCTGAGGCAAGGCGCGCGAGCCGAGACCTCCGGGAACTCCAAACGAACACGAACATGGATGATCACCGAGTGTTCCAACGGTGATGTCCAAATCTTGAGGACGGTCAAAAATGGGGTGTCTACACTCTGTTTTTCATTGGTTAAGTCATGCCATGTTTGGTTATAATGGGTGTATTGTAATCCCCTTTGTTGGCCTTACTTGATTCTTGCCTTCGGCCCTTCATTTTGGCTTGTTTTAGCTTTGGCCCTTGCATGTTTTAGACTCCCTTTAGCATGATATAGGACTGTTTCGGTTGTCCTTGGCTCTTTGGAGCTTGTTTCATGTGGCCTTAGTACAAGCTCCTTGGCTAGCCTTAAGCCTTGAGCTTTCTTGCATGTTATGCTTGACTTGTGTGTATGATTTGGCATCATCCTTGGCTTTATTTCAGAGCATATAGTGTTGTCACGCTTGCATGCTTTTCACTCTTTGAGTGCTTTCGAGAATTGTCCTCTTTGTGCCTAAGTGATGGACCAATATGTGTACACGCTTGTTTTGCATGTTGGTGCCTTAGTTTTAGTGTTTTGGCCACTGATTTGGGTATGGATGAGGTCTGCCCATTTCAGTTTAAGTCCATCTTGCATGATCCTTGCATATTGTTGCATGCTTGTTCCATTTAGTCGTTATTGCATACTTGGTACATTGCATTTTTGCATGCTTCATACATTGTACATTTGCATGTTTACGTTGCATAGTATTGTTGCATACTTGTTGCATGCCATGTTGTTTACATGTTAGGTTGTGTTGTATTGCCTTTGGCGAGCTCATGTTGCATTGTATCGCATTTCCATGATTGCATTGTATTTGGCGTACTTGCATTGCATTATGTTTGGTTTGCGGTGTCAAATCAAACATCAGGACCGAGGGACGTTCGTACTTGAAGTGACGAAATGTGCCTCGATCCTCAGTCGCTAACACTCTTGATCCAACATGATAGAGCTCTAGGCATTCATGTGTTTTTGTGCATTCATTCCATATTGAATCGCACACTTGGCTCCTTTGGCCATCATGCATTGACATGCGTGATTGATGGCCCGAGGGTCGAGTACTACACTCCCTTGAGCTCATGACATGATAGGGAGGGTGTTTGTGCACATATTGCCTTGAAAATGCATTGCCATGCTCTGTTTGTCCTCTGCTGCAGGAAAACAGCATTCTGCAGGAATATATGGTCGGCCGGCCATCTTCAGTGCCAATCGACTAAAAATTGTTGGCCAAGATCCTCACAAATGGTCGGTGACCAATTCCACATGGCCGGTGTTCCTATGTTTTGGCCAGTGACATCTCACAGTGCTCAGGGAGTGATTCAGAAGCATCCTTGGGACTTGTGTAGTTTTCAGAGGCTCAGAACAGTGGCAACAGAGACAACATGTGGCATGGCAATGGGTTTCCGAGCGAGGCGACTGAGCATGCATTCGTTCCTCTTCCCGAGGCCGCTTTCCTATTCTTCATAGCTTAATTAATTTGTTTAACTAGTTAAGAGTTATGTAATAATTAATTAGCTAGGGTAGTTAATTAATTAGTTGATTTTATTATTTATTCGGACCCTCCGTCGAGAGGGCGAATTTTGTAATAAGTGTGCATGAGTGTGTGAATGTCTTCCAATCCCACGTCTTTCTCCCTTTTGCTTAACCGCTTACGATGGTTAGTTCTAGGTCATGTTTTGATTAGCATACTTATGATAGCATGTTTGCATTCATTCATCTGTATTGCATGCACCGAGCTTGGCGCATCATACTAACTGCATTATATTTCAATACCAACTTGAATACATGATTATCCAGTTGCATTTCATATGCCATTTTAGAATAGCCGAGCCTATTTCTAGTTGCATTTTGCATGTGTTGCATTAGCCATCTTAACATAAACTAAGATCATGCATTGATTACTAACTAGCTATTGTTTTGGCTTGGAGTACTAGGTAAGCTTTTATGCTTTAGCATCTTGCATGTGTGTAAGTGTTGCCATGTTTAGCATGCTTGCCATGAGGCTATGTGCTTAAGTGATATAACTGCCTGAATGCCTGTGGGTGAAGGCTGGATTACTTGAATTGGAATAATTCATCGAAATACGCATTTTAAGCCCACTTGAGGGTGGCAAATCCACGTCTTAGCCTACTTACGAGTAGCACCTTCAAACCATTTTCAAACAAACATGAGATGTTTTGTTCCAACTTAGGCGATCTAGTGTATACTTGTGTGTTGTGCGCATCACATAGTAATTATAGGCTAATAACCAGAATAAGAATACATGTGTTTTCAAAAACGAAATATCATGCTTAGTAAAGGCCGATCTTCGATTGGGCGAGCGGGGGTGCTCATTGCATGACCTTCCCCTCTCGTACCCAAGTTCCCGAGCCGAGGAAACTTTGGTGATGACGGACACGTGGCCTTAGGCACGAGTTAGGGTTTCCTAAATTCCCCAAAATAAAATATTTAGGTGGCAACTCTGTATTTGGCAAAGCAGTCCATGTTTGGCACTTCTTTACAAAAATCAGTTTTCCAAAACAATTTGCCAGATTTGGACTCTTTGGTGATTTATCAATCTCACATTGCACATTGTGAGATCAGATTAAGAACCGTGAAAAAAGCCCCTCGGGGCGCGTCTACAAATATATGTATTTTGAACTTGTGTATGTAAACCATGAAATTGTGAAAAAATGAGACCATGAAATTGTTGTTGATACAAGATTGATATGTTTAATGTAGAATTACACTTGTATCATGCTTAGATATCATGTTTTTTAGTTGTTTTTACATGGATTTGGGCTTGGGAATGAGAGAAAAACATTTGCATCTTAGAGCCATTTTCGGACTGCCTGAGTGAGCCCAGATCGCTCATGCGGCCTCGGGCTCCCCACGAGTGCCAAAGATTTAAGCCTAAATCCACTTTTCGTTGTGCACTCAAGCAACAGCCATTTCCCTACATGCGGAGCCAGACCACTCGACCGGCTGGACTGGCCGCACATGCGACCAAACAGGAAAAACTGGTGTTGTTTTGTCTTGCTATGCCTGGCCTCCGGAATGCGTTCCCAACCTTATTTAGCTCCTTTTGGGAGTGAAATGATGAATAGAAACTCATTAAAGAAGGTTTTGAATAATGAAATAAAAGAGTACAATTGAAGTGAATTACTTATTGAATGTGTGTGACATGTTTGGTGTAGGTTGTGTGCCAGAGGAAACGCCACAAGATCGATCCCACTGTGAGTAATAATACCATATTTATAAATTCGTTATTGTGTACCTCAAACCATGAACGGTGAATGGTGCCGACACTGTGATTTGTTTGAAATGAGAAACCTCATTAATATTATACGACATGTGCAACATTGGGCCCAAGGCCGTTTTATTATATGTTGGGCCCGAGGCCATTTTGAAATATGATTGGGCCCGAGGCCGTTTTGAGATATGATTGGGCCCGAGGCCGTTTTGTTATATGTTGGGCCCAAGGCCATTTCATTATACGTTGGGCCTGAGGCCGTTTTGATATATGATTGGGCCCGAAGCCATTTTGTTATATATTAGGCCCGAGGCCGTTTTGAAGTATGATTGGGCCTAAGGCTGTTTCGTTTATTCGATTTTGGGTATTGTGAGAATCTTATGACTATCTATTGACACTGTTTTACTGTATTGTTACTCATTGAACTTCGCTCACCCAATTTTATGTACGCACATGTAGGTAATCTGTAGCATGGAGCACACCCCTTGAGTCAACTTCAGGAACCATTCTTTTTGAGACGCAATCGAGTCACACCTCCGAGATGGAGTTTCATCTTTGACTCACATCATACATTGACTCTATTTTGTTTTTGCTATTGTGGTCTTAGGTTTGTAAACGTTATGCACAAATTTCTTTCGATACTTATATTCTTTTTGCACGGGCATGTAAATGACATGGATGTGTTACTTTTTGCTCATATTGGTATAGCTCAAAGGACTCATTCTTTTGTTATATACTTCTGCTTTTGGCCCCATTACTATAATTACTCTGTATGCTTGTTTGAGGCCGAAGATAATCAAGTGATTACCTGCTAGTTATGACCCAACTTTTAGAGGCGGGGTCAGGTCATGACAATGTGTCATCAGCTCAATACAGGTAAAGCCCTAGGCTTAAAAACAAAGTAAATACAAAATAAACAGAAATTAAGCCTTCAGCTCCACAGTCCTCCCAAGCTAAGTCTTTGGCGGAGGCCTATCACCAGCACCTGAAAATGGTTTTTCCCAAGTAGGGTGAGCCAAAGCCCAGATTCTGCTGTATACAAGGGTCGACCCTTCCCAGACTAGCGTCGACCCTTCAGGCAAACAACAAAAGACAAGTGTCGACACCACCAAGGCTGGTATCGACCCTAAATTTCAATAATTATTCCAAGAACATAGCAGCAAGATGGTGCGACCCTTCTAATGCTGGTGTCGATCCTTGGAGCTTAACAAAACAAAGACAACAGGGCAGTGTCGACCCCAACAAGGGCGGTATTGACCCCCGAAGCCAAAACAAAATATGAAGAGAAAAGAATGACCAACACGAATATGGTTTCTAGGATTCAAAAGCAATAAATGGATCACGTCTAAACCCAAATCATTATAGAATGAATACACCAATATTACATGCTAAGATCCACATGGAAATACCCAAGCTAACTAATTACATGTGAAGATACTCAACAACCTCAAGCCATAGATACATTTTGTCTACATACAGAATAACAAATACACGTAAAAGAAAATAAACTTCTTGAAATCTTCAACTAGTGTTTCTGAATCTTTCTCCCTGAAAATGGTAAAAATACGTGGGATGAACAAATATATCCAGTAGGAATTTTGAATGATACTCAACAATAAGTTCTCTAGATACACACGATCATGAATGCTAAAGAATGATACATGAATAAGTAATGTGCTCTTTTCATACTCAAAATACAATACATATAGGTAATACATTTCTCATATAGAAGTCCATGAAAACTTTTCAAAGAAAACTCTTTCTTTTGTTTCTGTATCATTCTAGTATAGTATTTCAAAAGTTCTTTTAAGAATCCCTTGTTAACATTACTTAGAGGTCAAGAATATAGAAATCAATCATTCTACCATAATTCACACCAAGCCATCACCCCATCATAACCCACATAAAATGCATCAACTCAATTTCATTTGTTCAACTTTACACAATTAACTTATTCATTTCTCATTATCACAATCACACATATAGATCTCACTATAATTATTTCACATAAGTCCAAATAGAAATCAGCTCCATTACTAAGCCACATTATCACACTACATACTTTTTCAAGCGTTACTCTGGAAGGAATGCGGAACCTCTGTTAAGCGCCACGCTTTACCAGTCACGAGCCGAAAGGAATGTGGAACCTCATGCTTTACAGGGCACTACTTCAGAAGGAAGGCAGAACTTCTATCAAATGCCACGCTTTTACTAGTCACAAACCGGAAGGAAACAGACCCTCAACATATCTCAACAGACCACACGCTTTACCAGGCGCTACTCTGGAAAGAAGGCGAAACCTCTATTAAGCGCCATGCTTTACCTGTCACAAGCCAAAAGGAAATAGACCCTTATTCCAATATCACCATTCGTCAATTCATCATGTTATTCCTTATTACAATTTCGACAGAACCAATAACATCATTCATTACTTCCATTACACATTAGTCTAACAACACATCCACCGTAAGCATAAAGGTTTATCTTTAGAAATAATCACAATTCTTGTGTTCCATTTCCTCATTTACTTCTCCACGTTAACATCAAATTTTAATATTCAATTATACAACACAATTATTTTCATACACTTCTCAAAATTTCCAGCTTTTAATTTTCCAAGCACAACCCTCGTATCCTATTATTATTCTAGCAACAAGTTTAGTCTCATTACAAGTACTAATTTATTCCAATCATACTCTCAATTTCATGAAATTAAAGTTAATTAAGGCAATTCCTCATATTTAAAATAAATCCATAACTAGGGTTACACCAAATTGTAGGGCTTTTAACCTTAAAACACAATTTCATATTTTAACTAGTCAACACTTTCATCATCCTTCTCAGTTTCACATTTAATCTCCATAAATTGAAAACCCTAACTTCTTTTACACGTGCTTATAAAAATCTCCTCAAAAAGAGGTTTTTATGCATAGAAATTTACCACCCATCTAACTATGAGAATATATTAATGAGAAGCAAAGAAAATCCCTACCTCTGGCAAGAAGAGAAGATACCCAAAATTTTAACTTTAACGAAAACGCGATCTGCTTGGATGGATAGAAAGCCCTCAACGTGCTCTTCGTTTTTATATAAGGAACATGGGGTAGAAAATGAAAGAAAAGAGATGAAAACCAAGCTTGAAAGCTTGAAAACCACAACACTGGTGGAAATGAGGAAGAAAAGAGAGAAAGGGCAAGAGAGAATAAAGAAAAGTGGACTGAAAGTGACTTTTAAAGGTGCTAAATTTGGACACTTCACTCGAGCGACCAATCCTTCACTCGAATGAACAATACGAACTCCTAGAAGTTCAATCCAGATAAGGCAAACCACACGAGCGACCACTCCTGCACTCGAGCGAAAATCGACAACTCTCAGAATCTTAGACCTGCAAAAGTACTGAGAGCTTCGCAAGATATCTCGAATGACTAGTCCATTGCTCGAGTGATGAGAAAAGGAAAAAGAAATTTCTCGAGTGCTATAGAGAGTCAAGTTTAAGAATTTTGTGTCATGTTGGTACTCGCACGGGGAGTCAGGTGCCCAATTGCCCTGTCTTGAGCTTATCACCAAATGAATATAGAAAAGGATTTTTAGGTGTCCACTGGTCTTATAGTATTGGAGTCAGTAAAAGTGGAAAAATGGATGATTTTGGGTGCCTACGTCTAGCTGTATTGTAGTCGGTAAATATGGAGATAATTTCAAGTATAATGATATAAGTATATGTACTATGGACTCCTGCAAGGGATTCATGACTTATTTACCTCTTGTGTTGATAAAGGTTTCACAGTAAACAAGTTTGTTTCATTTATTATTCTAAATTTTAATTGTTCACTTTGATTTGTATTGAGTTACAATTATGCCGTGTAAGTTTTCAAATGATTAGATACTTTGTTAAATGTAGCTCTACTGGGCATATAGCTCAACCCTATCTGACATTTCAGGGACTAGTGATGTGCCACCACAACAATGACTTGGAGTATGCATTATTGTTTTGTTGGGAGCTGTGGCTCAAGGATATTTAATTGTGGAGACTTAAAGCTTTTGTGTCAAGAATTTGGAATTTATGTTGTTGTAAAGAAGCAACGCTTTGAATTTTTGTAAGCCTTTAAGGCAAATTTCTTTTGTGTTGTCCTCTAGCTTATTGAACTTGGTAATGAATATGAAGTGTAATCAATATGTAGACCTTGGAATTGTGATTCTGAACCTTAGTTCACTAAGAAATATGACTTCATTGTATTTTGCTATGTGTGGTTATGGTATGTTCATGTATGATATTTCAGGGCGTTACAATAACCATGTGCCATGAGCTATTTTGTGTTTGAATAACTAATATTTAAAACCAAGCATGCAAAAGCATAGTACAAGATTACAAAAACAAGCTTCTGCATAGAGAAGCTCTACGAGCTTCCATATAGGCTAAATTGACTTTTGACCTAGGTACCTTACATATACAGACATAGTCAAAAGACTTACATATATGCTTAATATTGTCTAATAATAGTTGTAAATTCCAATCCACCAAAACCTCTGAATTTAATTGGCATACTAATTCCTGGCTATCAGTGAATTTGTTATGACTATGCCAGCACCATTTTAACGCTTCTAAACATGCTCGAGTTTCCGCAACAAGTGGGGAAGGAGGTAAAAAGGACAGCCGACATTTAACAATTATATTACCCTTATCATCCAATCCAACCCATGCTGCACCTACTTGCAAAGATTGTTGCTACCAAGCTCCATCAATAAGCAATTTGTAAAAATTCCATCTGCATACCATTGAGATTGATTAGAAACAACAAAACAATTAACTTCTTGATTGGCCCATTGATTACTAGAATTGACCTTGTCATCCCAATTTTCACATTCTGAAGGTTGCTAAATAGACCTTTTAAGATTGTAATTTAAGGTGGGTATAAAACCTATAATTACTGAAGAATGAACCATCACCCTATCAAAGCATGCTCTATTTCAAAAAATCCATAGGCTCCACAATACCTTAACGGCCTCAATGATAGCGGCCTCATCAGGTGCAGTATTGAACCAACGTATAAACCACTCTTGAACCTGCAACTCCTCCCCTACATCACAATCCAGTCCTTACGATAATCCTCACCAAACATATTTAGATATTGGACATTGAAAACAAAAATGTTCAAGAGATTCATCCGTCTTCTTACAAAAAGGACACATAGCTTGCAGAATTATTCCTCTTCATAATAGCAATGCTCTTACGGGCAGAATTCTGTAGACTAGTTTCCATACAAAAAGAGACCACTTGGATGGGATGTTAAGTTTCCAGAGATGCTTCCAAAATTCAACCCAAGATTCTGCTCCCACACTATTTTGACTGTTCTCAATCCCCACAGCAGAAAGGTAGCCAAATTTTACTAAATATTCCTCACTCTTAGTGGCTTTCCAAATAATTTGATCCGAAACATGCCCAGTAGGAAGGTAAATATGAAGAATGTGATTTACCATTTCTAGTGGAAACAATGCGCGAACTAAAGGAACTATTCATTGCTTAATCTCATTTGAAATCAAATGACTTGCCCAGAAACTAGTAAAAAGACTCCCAATCCCACACCCTGAAAGCTTATTTTTTAAAGTGGGAATCCACTTGTCACGACCTGAACCAACCCCTAAAGGTTAGGGTCATAACCGGCCAGTAATCACGAGATTACCTATGGCCTTAGACAGAAATTAATCATATCTAAGGTAGTTTTGTCTAATAAAGATTTATATAATAGCGAGAACAATGTACCCAAGGTCGTTTTGTATAATAAAGATCAATGAATGCATACACGTATAAAATTGCTATGATTTCCCTTATTTGAGCATAAACCATGATGATTATGTTAAAATGAAAGTTGTCACTTACATGCATTCATGAATTATAAAGTTATGAAGCTTAATTCCATGCTTTGAAGATCATAGAACAAGAATTTAAACTAAATCATACATGCATGGGAGTTTTGGATCCTTTTTGGTTTGTTTTTGGTGAAAACCTTCGTTTCCTTGCTTGGAGGGTGGAATAAGGGTGGGAGACCAGTTCTTCCCCTTGGAGACCACTTTTCCTGCCTGCCTGTCAGTTTTTTGGTTAGCCAACTGGTTTTCTTGGTCTTTGGACCACCAATAGTGGTCGACCACCACACCACCACCTTGCTTTCAGTGTGCAGACCACCTCCCCCCCATGCCCGACCACTTGTCTTCCTGGCAGACCACTTGTGGTGGTCGGCTGGCCGGCAGCTTTCCAGCACCTTTTTGGAGATCTTTTCTTGCCAGTTGTGACAGCTAGAAGGCACAGAAGTCATCCTCCATACACGTGTATGGAGGGATGGCTTAGAGCCTCAAGTGTGTTCAACAAGCTTCTTGCTTGTTTTTCTATAAGAGGGAGGCCCTCCCTCCCTTCTCTAGGTTCATAAAAAGTTGGCTTGAGCTATAGATATACATGTCTCTATATCTCTCTTTGTCCCATTTTTGTGCTTGAAAGTGCATTTTCATCATACTATTGCACACAAACACACACTCAAACACCATTGTATTGTTGCTGAGGCACTTTGAGTTTGGTTTTGGAGTTTTTGGACTGGTTTGAGCTCAGAATAGCTGCTGGAGTTGTTGCTCTAAAGTGGTTCTACAAGGGTGAGCTTCTAACCTCTTAATCCCCTTGTTTTGATTAAGCTTTTGGCCCTACTTGCATGTTGTTTTAGGCCTAACTTTATACTGCAAAAAGTTCTAATTTTTAAGGCTTAACATGTTTGTTTAAGGTCTCTTTGGTGTTTGGGGTGGTCTACTCGCTCCTATGCTTTGTTTGGCTTTGTTTTACACCATCACTTTAGGCCCTTGAGATCACTTTCTCTATGCCTTCTAACCACTGAAATCCAGTGGATTTTCAGTGGTAAAACTTGTGTTTTGAGGTCCCAAATAGGAGAGGGTCATCCCCTCTCCTTGTATCTTGGATGCTTGCATCATTTGCCTCATGTTTGAGCATGTTAAGCTTGTGTTGGCTTATTCTTGACTTGTTTTGGGGGTTATTTTGGCATGGCATACCTCTGTTTTGGCTTGGTTTAGTCATCCTTTGCATGCTATTTACACTTGTAGTGTAATCCTCATAAATTAGCTTTGTATGCCTCATGTTTGAGCATGTCTTTCTAGCATGTTTTGGGTCCATTTCAGTAGGTTTTTGGTGTTATTTTAACATGCCTTAGATCTATTTTAGGTTGGTTTGATGGCCCCATGCATGCTCCATGCACTTGTAGTGCATTTCCATTTACTAGCCTAATGTGTATCATGCTTTTGATCATCATTCTAGCATACTTTTGGCTCAGCTCTAAGAAGCTTTTGTCCATATTTTAACATGCTTAAGCTCTGATTTGTATTTTTTTGGTCATGCGTGCATTGCTTTGTATAGCCATGGTTCAATCTTGCTCACTAGCTTTGTGTATTGAGTCCATTAGCATGCATTACTTGGACTATTTTCATGATTTGGCATAATTTGAAATGTGATTTCAGTACATGTAGTGTGGTCATACACTTGCATTTGTCACTCTTTCAATGCTTTGAAGAGTTAGTTCTTTATGCCCTTAACATGAGTCATTGTGTATGCCTTCATGCCTAAGCTTGCGAGCTATTATTTCACTATGTTTTTGGGATTATTTTGCCATGATATAACTCTGATTTTTGTTGGCGAAGCCATCCCATGCTTGGTCTTAGTAGGTGTAGTGTAATCCTCCCTTTTGGCCTTACATATTTCATGCATCATTTTGACATGCTCTAGGACTATTTTGGGTTGTATTTGCCATATGGTTCATGAATTGCATAGTTGTGGTACAATTGGCCTTGATAGCCTTGTGTTTCGATGCCTCATGCATGCTATCTTTGAGCTATTTGGATGATTTGGCATCATTTAATACTTGATTTCAGAGCATGTAATAGCGTCATGTTCTCATGCATATCACTCTCTAATTGTGGTTTAAGAGTTGTGCATTGTTGCCATGTTTGTGGCTTAGCTTGTATGCCATCTTGCCTAGACTTTTGAGCCCCCATCTCAGCATGTTTTGGTCTTTGTTTTGACCTTTTTGAGCTCTGTCCGTGGTTTGTTCATGCATTTATGCCATGTATTGCATGCCTCTTCTATGGTCCTCTTTGCTAGCTTTAATGCTTTAAGGACCCTAGCATGCTATGCTTGTATTGTTTGAGTGATTTGGCATCATTTCATACCTAATTTGAGAGCATGTAGTGTTGTCACACTTCCATGTTTATCACTTCTTGAGCTCTCTTGAGAGTTGTGCTCTTAGGCCTAGTTGATGGGCCAATGCATGTGCAAGTTTTGTCTTGCCTCTTTGTGCCTTAATTTTAGCATTATGGCCACTGTTTTGGGCATGGCTGAGGTCTGTCCATATGCGGTTTAAGTCCATCGAGCATGTGGTTTGCATGTTGTTGAATGCTTGTTGCATTGCATGTTGTTGCATGCTTATTGGTTTGCATGTTGTTGCATGCTCATGTTGCATTAGCATTGTTTGCATGCCATTAGCTTTGTTAAGTTGTTTATGCATGCATTGCATTTGTTTGGATCGAGTGCTAGTCCAAACACGAGGAACGAGGGACGTTTCATACTTGAAGTGATGAAACGTGCCTCAATTCTCGGTCGCCGACCCTCTTGATCAAGCATGATAGAGGTTAAGGCTTTATGTGTTATGTGTGCATTCATTTCACATTGATTCGTGCAATCTTGGCTTCTCGACCATCATGCATTGAGATGCATGATTGGTGGCCCGAGGGTCGAGAACTACACTCCCTTGAGATCATGAAATGATAGGGAGAGTGGTTGTGCACACATATCTTGCAAATCCATTGCCATGCCCCTTCTTGTTCTCTGTTGCAACAAACTGGAGTATGACAGCAAAACTGGTCGGCCGACCAGAAAAACTAGCTGGCCGACCACTTTTTCTAGTCTACAGCAAACATAGGTGGCCGACAAGTGGTTGGCACCACCAACAACTGGTCGGCAGCCCTCCTGAGGGTCCCCAAGGTGAGTTAGAAGCTATTTGGAGCTTGGTGCAGTGTTCTGAGAACAATTGAAAACAGAAGCAAGTTGGGGCATCGCGATGGATTTCCAAACGAGGCAACCGAGCATGCATACACTTCTCACTTCGAGGCTCCTGTTTTATTACTTTGCTTAGCTGCCATGCTTAGCTAGCTAATGCTTTAGTTTATGCACTTAAGTAGTTAATGCATTTAGCTATTCAATTTGTGTTGTAATAACTAGTTAGTTAACTTATTAGTTAATTAGCTTCATGTTGTAATAATTAGTTAACTTGTTCATTAATTAGTTTTGTGATGTAAGAATTAGTTTAATTAGCTTAGATTAGCTAGTCAGTTATTTATTCGGACCCTCCGTCGAGAGGGCCAACTGTTGTAATAAGCGTGCGTGTGTGTGATGCATGTCTTCCAACCCCCATTTATTTCTCCCTTTTACTTACCTGCTTTCAGTGGTTAGTTTTAGGGCATGTTTCAATTAGCATACTTATGCTTGCATGCGTGCATTATTCATCTATTTTGCATACACCGGGCTCGGCGCATCATACAAACTGCATTGTATTTCAATACATCTACTTGAATACATGTTCAACAGCATGTTACCAAGTTGCATTTCACATGACATCTTAGGATAGTTGAGCGTATCTTAGTTGCATTTTTGCATGTGTTGCATTAGCCATCTTGACATGAACTAGGATCATGTATGATTTCTAACTAGTTCTTTGTTTTGGCTCGGAGTAACTGTGAGTGTTTATGCTTTATCATCCCTGCATGAGGTGTGTATGCTGCCATGTTAGCATGATTGCCATGAGGCTAACTGCTTAGTTGATTAACTGCATGAATGCCTGTGGATGAAGGTTGGATTGCTTGAATTGGAACAATTCATCAAATGTGAGTTTTAAGCCCACTTGAGGGTGGCAAATCATCATGTTTTCTAAGCCCACTTGAGGGTGGCAAATCATCATGTTTTCTAAGCCCACTTGAGGGTGGCAAAATCTACGACTTAGCCTACTTGCGAGTAGCAAACTTCAAATCATTTTCACAAACGAAAATGAAATGTTTTGTTCCAACTTAGGCGATCTAGTCTATACTTGTATGTTGTGCGCATCACATAGTAATTCTAGCTAAAAACGGGAATAAGAACACATGTGTTTTCAAAAACAACGTATCATGTTAGTAAAGGCCGATCTTTGATCGGGCGAGCGGGGGTGCTCATTGCATGACCTTCCCCTCTCATACCTAAGTTCCCGAGCCGAGGCAACTTTGGTGATGACGGACACGTGGCCTTAGGCATGAGTCAGGGTTTCCTAAATTTCTCCAAAATAAAACATTTAGGTGGCGACTCTGTATTTGGCAAAGCAGTCCATGTTTGGCACTTCTTTATTAAAATCGATTTTCCAAAACGATTTGCCAAATTTGAACTCTTTGGTGATTTATCAGTCTTGCATTGCACTTTGCGAGATTAGATTCAGAACCGTGACATGAGTCCGAACTGTAGTAGCTAAGAACAAAACGATTCGTGCCCTCACGGTGCGGAGAGTGGAGTTCTGGGGCGGTCTACAGTGGCTCGAGCGAAGGACTTCTTAAGCAATGAAATGCTAGTTAATTCTTGAATCTAGCTCTTCAAATCTCTAAACTTGAGTTCAATCCTTCAAGAATGTGCTCAATTTCTCTCTAATTCTCACTCCCCTCTCTCTATGGTGTATATTTTTAGAATTTTTGGTCTTGTAATATGTGCTTAAGCACATTACAACATATATATATATATGCTTGACTAATCTAATTGATTAATCAAGGTTTAAGATTAATCAAATAGGCTTAATTAAATTAAATTAATCTAATTATTTTGATCCGAATCAATTTTTAATTAAATTACACCGTAGTCTCCAAAAATTATGCTAATCATAGTAGTACAGTCAATTTTGATTTATGTTGCCTCTACGGCCTTCAATTTCAAATTATAACGGAATACAAAACAGATTTTCCTATAATGGACATATATGAATTCAAAAACACATATAATCACATGATTAGCATCCAAATTCACATTAAGAACATAATCACAAGTATAATTAAAGATTAACGGCATAACACAGAATGGGGTTGTCACATTCTTGCCCCCATTAGGAAGTTTTGTCCTCTAAGCTTATGTTACCTTCTATTAGAAACAGATGTAGGTACTGTTTTCACATCTCATCTTCTTTTTCCCACGTGGCTTTCCTTCCATAATGCTCTTTTCATTCCATTTTCACCATTGGAATGGATTTGTTTCTCAGTTATTTCACTTGTCGGTCAATGATCAATTCATGCCATTCTTCATATTCCATATTCTCATTAAGAGCTATCCAGTGGTAGTCTATAACATGAAATGGATCCCGGAGGTAGCCCTTCAACATTGACACATGGAACACGTTGTGCATTTGTTCCATACCCTGCGGTAAAACAACTCTATAAGCAACTGGATCAAGTATCTCCAGAATTTGAAATGGCCTAATGTAAAAGGGTGACAATTTACTCTTCTTACCAAATCTTGACTAGCCCTTCATCGGGATGACATAAATAAAGACATGGTCGCCAACTTCATATTCGAGAGGCCTTCTTCTAACATCCGCATAGCTCTTTTGTCGGCTCTGAGCAATTTTGAGCCTTTGCTGAATACCTTTGATCTTTTTAGTAGTCGTCTGTACAATCTCGGGCCCAAGTAAGATTCCATCCCCAACTTCAGTCCAGCATATTGGAGACGTACATTTTCTGCCATACAAGGCTTCATATGATGCCATACAAATACAGGAGTGGAAACTATTGTTATACACAAATTCGGCCAACGGTAAGTAGTCCTCTCAACTCTCCTAAAAATCCAAGGCACACATTTTGAGCATATCTTCCAGAGTCTGTATGGTCCGTTCTGATTTCCCATCAGTTTATGGATGGAATGCAGTGCTAAACCAGTTCTGTTCCCATTGCCCATTGCAAACTTTTCCAGAATCTAGATACAAACTTCGGATCTCTATTCGACACAATAGACACCGGCACTCCATGTAGACAGACAATTTCATCAATATAAATGATAGCCAATCTATATGCATCATAACTAGTTCTAACAGGAAGAAAATGTGCATATGTAGTCAGTCTATCAACAATAACCCATATAGAGTTCATACCTCTCGGAGTTCGAGGAAGACTAACAATAAAATCCATAGTTATATGCTCTCATTTCCATTTTGGAATAGGGAGGTTAAAGTAGATCGGCTAGTTTCTGGTGTTCAACTTTGACTTGCTGACACTGAAGGCACTTGTATACATATTCTGCAATTTCCCATTTCATATTAGGCCACCAGTAGTTCCGTTTCAAGTCTCGATACATCTTGTTGTTACCCAGATGCATGCAAATTTCGACTTATGGGCATCATCTAGAATTCTCTTCTTTAAATTAGAGATGTTCGGAACATACAATCTATTCCAAAATTTTAACACTTCATTCTCAACACTATACCCCAGTTTCGGATTCACTTCAAACTCATCAATCACCTTTTTGAGGAATTCATCCTCCCTTTGCCTTTGCTTAATCTCATCAATAACTGCCAGCTGAGCTATAACAACGGCTATCATTCCATTATGTTCATGTAATAACACTTCAATTTCTGATCTTTCAAAGTCTTGCAGAAGGTCTTTTTGTTTAGTGAGTAGGCAAGCTAAGTTCCCCGTTAATTTTCTACTCAAGGCATCGGCAACTGTATTGGCCTTTCCCGGGTGATATTGAATTTGAAGATCATAATCTTTTATCAGCTTGAGCCATCTTCTTTGCCACATGTTCAATTCTTTTTGGGTAAAGAAGTACTTTAAACTTTTGTGATACTTGTAAACTTCACATTTGGTCCCATACAGGTAATGTTGCCAAATTTTTAAAGCAAACACAACTGTAATTCTAGGTCATGCGTTGGGTAATTCTTTTCATGTGGTCTCAATTGCCGGGAGGCATAAGCAATCACTCTTCTGGTCTGCATTAACAAACAACCTAAACCTTTGTAAGAGGTATCACTAAATATCACAAAATCTTTCGTACTTGAGGGCAATGTTAAAACTGGTGCAATAGTCAATCTTGTCTTCAATTCTTGGAAGGCAGATTCCCTTTCATCATTCCATTCAAACAGTTGTCCCTTGCATGTTAGTTGGGTAAATGGCACAACTATCTTGGAGAAGTCTTTTACAAACCGTCTGTAGTACCCTGCTAAGCCCATGAAGCTTCAAACTTCCGTTACATTTGTTGATGTAGGCTAGTTCACAATTGCCTCAATTTTCTATAGATCCACTGAAATTCCATTTTTGTTAATAACATGGCCTAGAAACACAACGTCATCTAACCAAAATTCACATTTCTTTAGTTTAGAAAATAACTTCTTTTCTCTAAGTGTTTGCAAAACAGTTCTTAGGTGTTGTTTGTGTTCAGTTCTACTCTGTGAATATATCAAAATATCATCAATAAAGACCACGACAAATTCATCAAGATAGGGCTTACAAATTTGATTCATAAGATCCATAAATGCTACAGGTGCATTAGTCACTCCAAATGGCATAACAAGAAATTCGTAGTGACCATATCTTGTCCAAAATGCGATTTTCTCAACATCTTCTGCTTTTACTTTTAATTGGTGGTACCCGGATCTCAGATCAATTTTTGAAAATACTTGTGATCCTTGCAACTGATTAAACAAATCATCAATATGGGGCAAAGGGTATTTGTTCTTGATCGTTACCTTATTCAATTCCCGGTAGTCGATACATAATCATGAAGTCCCATCCTTCTTTTTCACAAAAAATACCGGCGCACCCCAAGGCGAAGTACTCGGTTTAATAAAACCCTTATCAAACAAATCTTGTAACTATTCTTTCAGCTCTTTCATTTCAACAATAGACATTCTGTAAGGAGTTTTTGAGATAGGTTGGGTGCCTAGTACAACATCAATAGTAAACTTTTTTTCTCTGTCAACCAATTCCCCTGGCAATTTATCAGGAAATACATCTGAAAGCTCTCTAACAACAAGAATACTCTTTAATTAACATTCATAAGTTACTCAGTCATTATACTACATAGGTAACCCTAACACCCTTTCCTAAGCAGTTTACATGCTTTCATTGCTGAAATCAGATAAGGCGGAGGTACTACATCGTTACCCACAAACACAAACTCATCATGTCCTGGAGGTCTAAATATAACTTGTTTTGTTACATAATCAATAATGGCACAATACTTTGATAACCAGTCCATTTTCAAAATTATATCAAAATGTCTAATATCCAAAGGTAACAAATCCACATATAAGGTAACACTCCCAATATGCATATCATAAACACGGTACACATATGTACACGACACAGACTCCCCAGATGGAGTAGATACACATAACAGGTATGGCAATGATTCTAAAGGTCTATTCAATCTAGATGAAAATGTAATAGACACAAAGGAATGTGTTGATCTGGAATCAATTAACACAAAAGCATCTTAACTACATATAGAGATAGTATATGAGACAACAGCTTCAGTATTTTGCGTGTCACTTGGGATGAGTGCGAAGACTCTCCCTTGCCTCAATGTGTCTCAGGTAGCAGTTGGTCTCTCAATAAAAGTTCCCAAATTATGGTTTAGTACCTCGGTGCCCTAAAGACAGCTAAACAAGAAGAATCACAAGGAAAAAATTACAAATGCTCTTTCAACCTACATACTCATCGAGGTCCAAGAGATAAGGGATAACACCAACCATTGTACTCCCAAGGACAACAATAACTCCCTACTGACAATAACACACACAACAACCACCGAATAACCAAAACCCAATTTCGAAAGGAAAGAAAACCACCATAAAATCAGAAACACAGCCAACACTGGCAAAAACAAATGATACACTACAATGCATGGCTCAATACAATAATCCTAGATAGCCTCACACTTAGCAACATCACCAATTCTTTATACAACCTGGCATTTAAAAGTAAAACAGTGAAAATCGTTCATGTGTATATGTAGTTTTTTTTATCAAAAGGTATTCCAACTTATACCATTCACCATCAAAAAACATTACAATCCATAATTTATATATATATATATATATATTTTGAAACGGAAGGTGCTATTTAGAATACTAAACTAGTTACATCCTCAAGACTCATCCATATTTAGTTTCCACTCAATTAACAAGCTATTTATTAACACAACTTAGTGTGGACTCGACGTTTTCTCGTGCCCCTGCCTTGCGAAAAGGGTTTGAAAAGAAAGGCCTCACAGTTCGGACTCCCGCGGTTCTGAATCTAGTCTCACGAGTGCAATGTGAAATTGATAATCACCAAAAAGTTCAAATCCGGCAAACCTTTTGGAAAATCGATTTTCAATTAAATAATGCCAAAATTGGACTGCTTTGCCAGATTACAGAGTCGCCACCTAAATATTTTGTTTTGGAAAAATTTAGGAAACCCTAACTCGTGCCAAAGGCCATGCGTCCGTCATCACCAAAGTTGCCTCGGCTCGGGAACTTGGGTACGAGGGGGGAAGGTCATGAATTGAGCACCCCCGCTCGCCCGATCAAAGATCGGCCTCTATTAATCATGATATGCTCTTTTATAAACATTATGCGTCCTTGTTCTGATTATTAAACTAGCTTTACTATGTGATGCGTACATGCAAGTATAGACTAAATTTGCAAGAATTGAAACAATTCAACTCATGTTTGTTTGCGAAAATGGTTTGAATTTGCCACCCTTAAGTGGGCTTAAAGATGTGGATTTGCCACCTCAAGTGGGCTTAAAACATGATTTGCCACAACGAAGCAGGCTTAAAACATACATTTGTTGAATCGTTCCAATTAAAACAACAAAGCCTTCATCCACAGGCATTCATGCAGTTTAGCATTTAAGCACATAGCCTCATGGTAAGCATGCGAAACATGTCAATATGGCGATCACACTCCTGCAAGTATGCTAAAGCATAAAACTTACCGAGTACTCTAAGCCAAAACAGAAACTAGTTAGAAAGATGCATGATCCTAACTATGTTAAGTGTCTAATGCAACACATGCAATATGCAATTAATAGGCTCGTCTACTAATATGGAATTTGCAACACTTTGATAGCATGCGTTGAAACACGTATTCAAAGAAGTATTGAAATGACAATGCAATTTAAATGATGCGCCGAGCCTCGGTGCATGCAAGACAAACGAATGGATGCAAACATGCGAGCATAAGGTATGCTAATTGAAAATGTCCCTAATCTAACCATCAAAAGCAATTGAATAAAAGAGAAAAAGACGTGGGATTGGAAGACATGCACACCCGCACGCACACTTATTACAACATTATGTCCTCACGAAGGAGGGTCCGAATGAATAAGAGCTAACTAACTAGCTACGCTAATTAAGCTAACTAATTACAACAATTGAAATGAATTAACTAACTTATTCTAAGCTAATTAAATATTACAAACCGGAATTAATGAGCTAAACACTAACTAATTAAGTACCGCACTTTAATTAACTAGCTATTCTAAGCTATCTAAGGCAATTAAAAGGCCCCGAAGGCGAGGGACACATGCATGCTTGGTTGGCTTCCTCCCGAAAATCCACCGCCTTGCCATCGGATGCCTCTGTTTGTGCTTGTTTGAACATCGAAGATTCTGCTAACTTCCAAAACACCTCTGTTCCTCTTCAGGAACACACTGAGCAACTTTTTCATTGATGGCCGGTCGGCTACCATTGGTGGCCGATTGGCTACTACTGGTGGCCGTCGGCCACCCCTTTCCCAAACCTTTCTTTTTTTGCTGCAACAAAGATCAAACAGAGGCAAAGCAGTGTATTCTCAAGGTTTGTGTGTACTATTACCCTCCTTATCATTACACAAGTTCAAACAAGTGTAATTTTTGGCCCTCAAACCATCAACCAAGCATTTCCATGCATGATGGTCAAAGAACTAAGTTTGTACAAGCTTAATAAGTGCAAAACAAGACTCAACAAAACCACAACCCTATTATGCATGATCAAGGGTGGTGATGACAAAGGAAAGTGGCATGTTTCATCACTTTGAGTATAAAACGTCCCACTTTCCTCGTGTTCAAATTAACATCCGATCCGAACACATGCAATGCAACACGAAGATATTTTATCTTGCCTCTTTTACTTGTTCATTTCTGTTTACTCATTTTAGCTTACCAATCCATTCTTTAATTGATTAAGTCCAAGGTAAGCGTCCTCTAATGGAAGAGGCATCAACCAAGGGATGGTTTAAGGCAAAAGAGAGGTCATGCCTTTGGTTCGTAGAAACCCTTAAAAGAGGATTGAAACCATTAAGCACAAACCTCAATCTCAAGCTTAAACACAACCCTAAAGCTAAACAACCCTCAAAGCAAATGAAAAGACGAAGAAAGGAGAGAGGTGGCAGATATTTAGGTGCTGGAATTAGGCATGAAAAAGCATTAAAACATGCATCCAAGGCACACAAATGATGCTCAAGGCCCAAAAACACTAAGCTAGTGAAGGGAATTGCACCACAACCACACAATACAAAGCTCAAAGGACTTAACCAGCCCTAAACAGAGCTAAAACAAGTCAAAACAATAGCAAAAACATGCTGAGATTAAGCCACAAAATGCTAGAAAAACATGCTCACTTGTTAAGCTATCTAAGCATGTAAACAAGACACAAGGAGGGGAGGCTAACCCCTCTAATTTTGGACTTCAAAAGAAGGTTTTTTTCACTGAAATAACTCTGATTTTCAATGGTTAAAAGGCCCAAAATATTTGATTTAAATATGAGAAAAGATGGCACAAAAAGCTTCACAAGCTAAGAAACAAAAGAGGGGACAACCCCCCTAACTCACAAAGACTCAAACTACCATTTTTATACCTCAAAAATAGAGTTTCTTATACCTCAAAAACAGCCTTAACATAGTTGAAAAGGATGGCAAATCAAGTATGCACAATAAGCTTAAATAAGGAAAGTTCAATACCTTTGAAGCAAAATGTAATTCAGCCACAAACTCAAGCTCAAATCCCCTTCTAAGGCTCAAACCAAGCTCCAAGAGACCTCAGCTCAAAGGTGAGAATGTTTGGTTAAGGGTTGATGTGCAAAAGTGTAGAGAAAACTAACTACAAAGCACAAAATAAGAAGAGAGAGAGAGAGAGAGAGAGAGAGAGAGAGAGAGAGAATTCTAGAGAGAGTGAGAGAATTTTGATCTGAAGTGTCTAACTCCCAAAAATGGGGGAGGAACCCCCTTATATATAGAAAAACAAGCTTTAAGCTTCAATACATCCTACCATACACGTGTATAAAGATGCAGCTTAGTGAGCAACAGCTGGCAAACAAATATCTGAAAAAAAGAGACTGGTGGTCGTCGGCCACCACTGATGGCCGACAGGAACAAGTCATGGCCGACAGGCCACCCTCTCCTCCAGGTTTGAAACAACAAGCTCTTGGTCCACAACCAAGCACAAAACAAATAGGTTCAAAGACTTCAAAGACAAGGCGCTCGCCAAGAACTCTAGGTGCTCAAAACGAACACAAACAAAGATAATCATCGAGTGTTCAAATGATAACATCCAAGTCTTGAGGACGGTCAAAAATGGGGTGTCTACAGTTGCCCCTCTTTGACAGAACTCGGAAGTCATGAAATGACGTGAGTGAACATCAAAGCCCAGAGACTACCCATTTTTGATAAGGCCGAAGACTTGGAAAAACAAACAAGCGAAACAAAGAACGGTTGCACCCACAGGCTGCCTACGTGTCCCTTTGCAAGGAATCAAACCAGCGTAGTTCTGGGGCAGAATGCAAAATAATACATAATTGAAATAAAATAATGCAAAACTAAGAAGGTTACAATGTTTCCACCCCTAACCCGAGGAGTTTCCATCAACTCGAGACAAGCTTCACCCAAGCCTCACCACTATATATAGGAGACTTAACACTCACAAAACCCTTCCAAGACATTTCTTAAACTTGTCACTTTACTCATATTCAACCATTCTAAAGTGACTATTTGTCAACCAAACCCTAATATTAACCAATCGACTAACTACTCAGTAAAACTTTAATTTTGACTCTCAAACATCCACAAGTTGCCCTTGATCGTTTACTCTGAGATGGAGCTCCCTACACCATTCCCTATGCTTTCTAGAATCTCACTGTATTCCTAAATATATATATATATATATATATATATTGCAATAGCACTGTTTCCAATAATCCCATCACTCTTTTGCCGATAAGTAACACCCTTCCCTTTTTGCCTGAAATAAGACCTATAAGGTCAATGGCACTCCATCTATTTTGAACCACATAAACAATCGTGGTCCACAATATACCTATTACTCGAAAACACAACCCATACTTCCTCCTAAGAATCACTTCTAGTGTCTAGCTATTAAGTTCCCTTCATACTCATGAATCCTGAACACGCCTTGACCATGTCACTCAATACTTGAATATCTCAAAACCCCCTCTTTACCCACACATAACTTCTAGCTTATAATAACATCACAATTCTCACACATCTTCCAAGTCATCCCAACTATAACCCTTTTAAATCATACAACTCCCACTTTTCATAAACACTTTAATTCAATGTAAGGCTTATAAGTCAATATATTCTTCATTTAGGGAATAGAAACAATTACAACAAAATATTAAGATTTATAAATTTTAAAAGCACTTCCCAATAGAAACAAGTTCCAAGGTTTAATTACATTACTACACAATTGGGTTCCAAAAATACGCATACATATACATATACAACATATGTCTGCACAAAGCCTTACTTACAAGAGAAAGTGCATCACAATACCAAAACACAAAAATCTTCACCAAAACACCACATCACAATCGTCCCTATCTAGACTGCTAAGACAAACCCTACCCACGCGAAGGGCAACAACGCCTAACATGGCCCATCTATCTACACTTAGAACAAAAAGGTGGTCTTCTACTCTGCGACCGACTCTAGGAAATCTGAGTCTGGCTAGATCTTTGTAACAACCCCACTCCATGATTAGCTACTAATCCATAATTAAGAACATTAATCAATTAGATGAAATCATGTGTTAATTGTGCATTTCATGTATTATTTGTGATCATATCTGTCTGACGTAGGAATATCTGTTTGAATTTCCTTTTCAACATGTGAATTGCAGGCCTTATCGGCATCCAAACATAAAATCGATTAGGTTCACATGTTATTTAGGAATTTTAGGATTTTATGGTTAGTTTAATTGGAATTCGATTCAGAATCAAATAATTAGAATAAATTAATTAGACTAATCATACTTAATTAGCCTAATGTTAATCAAGCCTATATAAGGCACTAGTGACTTCTAGACCATCATATACACATACATTTCATCATCTTTGTGAGCTCTAAGCTGTGAGTGAGAGAGAGAGAGAGAGAGAGAGAGAGCGAGAGAGGGAGGGAGAGAGAGAGAGAGAGAGAAGATAGAGATTAGAGCTAATTTTAAAGAAGAATTGAGATCAAACTAGGAGAATTGTTAGAAAAGTGAAGGAAATTGGAGGAAGCAAACAAGAATTGCTAGAATCCAAGGGAATTAAAGCTTCTAGGTAAGAAATCAACTCTAAATTTATGACATTGACTTAGATGAATTCAAGAGAATTTAGCTAGTAAAAAAACAAGGATTGAGCTTAGAAGATAGAATTGAGATCAATTCATGCATTGCATGCATAATGCATGATTTTTGAGTTCTATTTTCACAAATTCTTACATGCAAGTGCATATTTTGGCTATGTCTTGAGAGTTCACCATGATTTTACATGAAAACACTTATTTACTCATGTCTTAGAAGTTTTCAACTCAAAACAATGCATGTGTTATACATGAAGTTTTAAGTTTGACTTTGAATAATTGACGTACTTTCGGGCCTTGAGTTTGCGAAATGGTCTTCGATTCATAATGTTGTACAAATTTTCAAGAGTTTTCTCAAGTTTTGGCCCAAAAGAATGAACTTTGAAGCTTTGAAATTGGACTTTGAACTTGGAACTGAAATCTGGAAATTCCAGAATTTGATCATATCGCTCGAGCGAACAAACCGTCGCTCAAGCATAAATTTTGAGCTCTCAGAAGTTTTGCAGAGATTGATGGTTGGCTTAAGCGACCAAAAGACTGCTCAAGCGACCACCCTTTGTTTTGAACCTTGGCTCGAGCGACCAAAAGTTGGCTCAAGCGTGAAATGAGAGCTCCCAGTACTTTTGCAGGCTGTGCAGACCACTCGAGCGACCAAAGCTTCTCTCTAGTGAATTGCCATATTTTTTGAAATTTTGCAAAATGTTTCAAAGTGCATAATTGCATCCTCATTCCATCTTAGACATTTTAAGCCATGGTTTAAGCTATAATCATGAGGAAATGAATTAGAAACACACCAAGAACAAAGTGAAATAAGTCAAGTGTTTTCCGAGCGTGTGTTTCAATGTGTATCTGTAATGTGTTTGTGTAGGTCACGTGTTATCGTCCACTTGATTAGTTTGCTCTGTCTGTTTTGCTTCTGGTGCTATCTGTGAGTAATAACTCTATAAAACTATGTTGACTATAAGTATTTTTCGACTGATATCACATGATCTATTTTTTGAAATGCTATTTTGTGAATCATGAATGAATGTCCAATTTTCTGAAATGCATTCGTGGCATCCTTAGCATCATGTGCATCTGTCATGTGTTATCTATTACCTAGTACGCGGGTTTCACACCGGTTTCATTAATGGAATTGATTATGCATAATCATTTACTCTGCACATGGGTCTTAATGACCGTCTCATGTGAATATGGATCTATATGACCAAGTACTTTGCACGTGGGTCTTTATGACCAATCAGATCTATTAGGATGTACCATGCATGACTATTTACAAATCTGAAAGAAAATCCATTAGGAATTTGGCATGTTTGCTCACCGGTCAAAAAGAATTGTTGTGTGACTTAGACAAAAATGAAATTGAAATTGTTTTGCGTGAATAAGGTGGAGTCTTAGTTGTTATTTCTGCATAGCCAGCAATTATTGAGGAAGTTAAGGAAAGCCAATTAGAAGATGAATTTCTGAAAAAGATTGTGGAAGAAATTGACTTTAAACCGAGACCGGGATTTATAGTTAAAACTAATGTGTTGCAATTTAATGGTAGGCATTTGTGTACCAGATTGTTCAGAGTTGAGAAAACGTATTATGACTGAGGCCCACAACTCTAAATTTCCTATGCATCCGGGAAACATAAAAATGTGCCATGACTCAAAACAACATTTTTGGTGGCCTAGAATGGAGAAGTATATTGCTGATTTTGTAGCAAAGTGTTTGCATTGCCAACTAGTGAAAGCCGAATATCAACGACCCGCTGGATTATTTCATCCACTTCCAATACCGAAATGGAAATGTGAACATATTACGATGGGCTTCATTGTCTATCTACCTCGTTCATCTAGAGGTATGGACTCTATCTGGGTTATTGTTGATCATTTGACTAAGTCTGCTCACTTTTTACCTGTCAAAACTTTTTATAATGCGGATAAATTGGCTAACATCTATGTGAATGAGATTGTGAGACTACATGGGGTGTTGAAATCTATTGTATTTGACAAAGATCCACTATATGTTATTAAGCCAACTCACGTGTTTTTGAAAGACGACTATACTTATGAAAAACGACCAATACAGATTGTGAACTGCCGGATTAAAAGATTGAGGAACAAAGAAATTTCGTTGGTCAAAGTTGATTGGAAACAACACGGAGGAACCTATGCAACGTGGGAAACGGAGGAAGATATGATGAAAAGATATCCGGAATTGTTTCCACTAGACCCGATGTTCTTCTGATATGAAAGTGCTTAAAGTTTGAAGGACCAAACTATTTAAAGGGGGAAGAATGTAACAACACCACTCCGTGATTAGCTAGTAATCCAAAATTAAGAATTTCAATCAAGTGATTAGATGAAATCATGTGTTAATTGTGCATTTCATGTGTTATTTGTGATCATATATGTCTGACATAGGAATATCTGTTTGAATTTCCGTTTCAACATGCGAATTGAAGGCCTTATCGGCATCCAAACACGAAATTGGTTAGGTTCACATGTTATTTAGGATTTTTAGGATTTTATGATAAGTTTAATTGGAATTCTATTTGGAATCAAATAATTAGAATAAATTAATTAGAACTAATCACACTTAATTAGCCTAATGTTAAGCAAGCCTATGTAAGGCACTAGTGACTTCTAGACCATCGTATACACATACATTTCATCATCTTTGTGACCTCTAAACCGTGAAAGAGAGAGATTAGAGCCAATTTTCAAGTGGAATTGAGATCAAGCTAGGAGAATTGCTAGAACAGTGAAGGAAGTTGGAGAAAGCAAGCAAGATTTGCTAGAATCCAAGGCAATTAAAGCTTCTAGGTAAGAAATCAACTCTAATTTATGACATAGAGTTAGATGACATGTGAATTCAAGAGATTTTAGCGAGTGAAAAAACAAGGATTGAGCTTAGAAGATAGAAATGAGATCAATTCATACATTGCGTGCATAATTCACGATTTTTGAGTTCTATTTTCACAAATTCTTACATGTAAGTGCATATTTTGGCTATATACTGAGAGTTCACCATGATTTTACATGAAAACACTTTATTTATTCATGTCTTGGAAGTTTTGAACTCAAAAAAATGCATGCATATGTTATACATGAAGTTTCAAGTTTGACTTTGAATAGTTGACATACTTTCGGCCCTTGAGTTTGTAAAATGATCTTCAATTCATAATGTTGTACAAATTTTCAAGAGTTTTCTCAAGTTTTGGCCCAAAAGAACAAACTTTGAAGCTTTGAAATTGGGCTTTCAACTTGGAACTGAAATCCAAAAATTCCAGAATTTGGTCGCATCACTTGAGCAACCAAACTATCGCTTTAGCATAAATTTCGAGCTCTCAGAAGTTTTACGGAGATTGATGGTTGGCTCGAGCGACCAAAAGACCGCTCAAGTGACCACCCTTTGTTTTGAACCTTGGCTCAAGCAACCAAAAGTTGGCTCAAGCGTGAAATAAGAGCTCCCAATACTTTTGCAGACCTTGCAGACTGCTCGAGTGAACTGCCCTATTTTTTGAAATTTTATAAAATGTTTCAAAGTGCTTAATTGCATCCTCATTCCATCTTAGGCATTCTTAAGCCATGGTTTAAGCTATAATCATGAAATGAATTAGAAACACACTAAGAATGAAGTGAAATAAGTCCAGTGTTTTTCGAGCGTGTGTTTCAATGTGTATCTGTCACGTGTTTGTATAGGTCATGTGTTATCGTCCGTGATCAGTCTGCTCCGTCTGTTTTGCGTCTAGCACTATCTGTGAGTAACAACTCTGTAAAGCTATGTTGACTATAAGTATTTTTCAACTGATACAATATGATCTATTTTTTGAAATGTTATTTTGTGAATCATGAATGAATGCCCAATTTTTAAAAATGTATTCGTGCCATCCTTAGCATCATGTGAATCTGTCATGTGCTATCTGTTACCTAGTACCAGGGTTTTACACCGGTTCCATTCATAGAACTGATTATGCATAATCATTTACTCTGCACGTGGGCCTTAATGACCATTCCATGTGAATATGGGTCTATATGACCAAGTACTTTGCACGTAGGTCTTTATGACCAATTTGATCTGTTAGCTAATGGATGTACCACGAATGACTGTTAACAAATCTGAATACGTATATGAATCTGTTTCTAATCTAAATTCTGATTTCTAAATATGTTATGGACATCATTCATCACAACCTTTACTCCGTTGTTATTCACTGGGCTCCAGCTCGTTATTTTATATATGTATGTAGGTGTTCAGGCGCGCAACCAAGCTTAGGACTTCAAGTCTGGATCTGTTCTGTCAAGCCAACCACCATGCCTCACGTAAAGGTTCCTTGAATTTAGTGTGGTCAAGTTTGAAATGAAGTCTTAAGTTTTGGTTTACTTTTGTTTATCTGGACAAGCTTTTGTTTATTTTCTATATATAAGGCTATGTCCCTTTTGTTATATCTGTACACGCGATGACGTCATCATATATGTAAATAAAGTTTTAAATTTTCTATCCCATATAGTCTACACAGCTCTATGGACATTGTACTTTAATAATTGCTTCCCCTAGCCCCTTGTCTTGTTAATATGTTTCAGAGGCCTTCGGTAATCTTAGGATTACTGGCCGGTGATGATGCTAAACCTATAGGGGCAGGTTTGGGTCCTGACAATCTTTTAACAAATGAACCTGACGAGGTAAAACTAGATTGATGCTATGACTGGGATGGTGATTGAAATTCAACTCTCCTCTGCCTCCTACTAGGTCTCGTGTGCTCTTGAACCAAAGAACTCGCCAATATGCCCCTTTCTCTTTCATACTGACCAGCCTCAAGATCAATGACTTCCACATGAGCCGCCGCTTTTACTATTGTGTGATAGTTCCTATGCATGCACCCCACTACCTTTCATTGGATATCATCGCATAACCTCTCGTCAAACTCAATACAACACTGCTCCTCCGTTGCTACCAAATCTGGAGCAAATTCACACAAACTAAACCTTGCCTCAAACTGTGCCAGAGGTGTAGTACCTTGGCACAACTCCATAAATCATTTCCTCAATCTTTCGCGAGCAGAAGGAGGAAAATACGTGGCCCAAAAGGCCTCAGTGAATGCAGCCCAGTTGGTGCCTATGGTATGGCTTACATACTTCCACCAATACCCAACTTCTCCCTTTAGTGAAAAAGTTGTTTATACCACTCTCAATCCCTCATCTGTGACTCTAAGCATATCAAGAGTCTTAGTGACCTGCTCTAACCAACTTTCTGCCTCTAGCGGTTCTGACCCTCCTGTGAACTCTGGTGGGTTAAAGCGAAAGAACTCCTTAGTGGTCTTGAAGGCAAAAGACTCGTCGCCTTCATTGCGTGTTAAAGCCTCACGCACAGCTCTTACTATCTCACGTGCGATCTCCTCGCCCACAGCCGGTGTTGCAGGTGCGGGTACTACTGGGACTGTTGTGCCCCTATCGGTACCCCTAGTTCCAACATGACCTCTGCTAGCTTGCCCTGACATCATATCAATGACAACATCAAACATCAGTCAACCAAACTCTAAACCTTTCCCGAGACACTTACTCGTCCTACCAAGACGCAAAACCAGGTTAACATGTAATCACATAGCACATAAAACAGTTTCAAGTAGCAAACCATGTAATCGAGTTAAGTCTACAAGGATGACCACTTGTCCCGGAACTTCCAAGGAACTCCAACTGAAAACCATGTTGATCAGACGCGTTTCTAATGAGATCTCAAAGCAAGTTAGCTGGCTACAAGCACTACCCCTTGAACTTAACTTATGCTCACACAATGTAACATATAATGTCCTACACCTCATACTCCCTATATGCAAATGTCCTCACCAACCGAAGCTAACCCATTGTGGTAAACACCGCTTCCCATGATCTTAAGGTTTTCAAACCCGGTTAGCTCTGATACCAAGTTGTCATGCCCCAAATTTTATTACCCGGAAACATTACCAAAACCTTTAATTTAAGTTCATTTACTCAATACATTTATATATACAAGTGACCATTACACTTGAGTAGAAGAAAAATGATCTCTCACGAATGAATACAACAATATTACATGCTAAGATCTACATGGAAATACCCAAGACAAATAATTACATGCGAAGATACTCAACAACCTCAAGCCATAGTATACATTTTGTTTACATGCAAAATGACAAATACACATAAAAGAAAATAAACTTTTTGAAATCTTCAACTGGTGTTTCTGAATCTTTCTCCCTGAAAATGGTACAAATACGTGGGATGAACAAATATATCTAGTAGGAATTTTCAGTAATTCTCAATAATAAGATCTCTAGATACATGCGATCATGAATGCTAAAGAATGATACATGAATAAGTAATGTGCTATTTTCATACTCAAAATATAATACATATAAGCAATACCTTTCTCATACAGAAGTCCATGAAAACTTTTCAAAGAAAACTTTTTTTTTTTTTTTTGTTTCCGTATCATTCTAGTATAGTTTTTCCAAAGTTCTTTCAAGAATCCCTTGTTAACATTACTTAAAGGTCAAGAACATAAAAATCAATCATTCTACCATAATTCACACCAAGCCATCACCCCATCATAACCCACATAAAATGAATCAACTCAATTTCATCTGTTCAACTTTACACAATTAACTTATTCATTTTTCATTATCACAATCACATATATAGATCTCATTATAATTATTTTAGATATGTCCAAATAGAAACTGGCTCCATTACCAAGCCACATTATCACACCACACGCTTTTCCAGGCACCACTCTGGAAGGAATGCAGAATCTCTGTTAAGCGCCATGCTTTACCAGTCACGAGCCAGAAGGAATGTGGAACCTCACGCTTTATCGGGCACTACTCCGGAAGGAACACGGAACCTTTATCAAGTGTCACGCTTTTACCGGTCACAAACCGGAAGGAAACGGACCCTCAACATATCTCAATAGACCACACGCTTTACCAGGCACTACTCAGGAAGGAAGGCAAAACCTCTATTAAGCGCCACGCTTTACCGGTCACAAGCCAAAAGGAAACGGACCCTTATTCCAATATCACCATCCATCAATTCATCATGTTATTCCTTATTACAATTTCGACAGAACCAACAACATCATTCATTACTTCCATTACACATTAGTCTAACAACACATCCACCGTAAGCATAAAGGTTTATCTTTAGAAATAATCACAATTCTTGTGTTTCATTTCCTCTTTTACTTCTCCACATTAACATCAAATTTTAATATTCAATTATACAACACAATTATTTTCATACACTTCTTAAAATTTCCAAATTTTAATTTTCCAAGCACAACCTTCATATCCTATTATTATTCTAGCAACAAGTTTAGTCTCATTACAAGTACTAATTTATTCCAATCATACTCTCAATTTCATGAAATTAAAGTTAATTAAGGCAATTTCTCATATATAAAATAAATCCATAACTAGAGTTAAACCAAATTTTAGGGCTTTTAACCTTAAAACACAATTTCATATTTTAACTACTTAACACTTTCATCATCCTTCTCAATTTCACATTTAATCTCCATAAATTGAAAGCCCTAACTTTCTTTACATGCGCTTATAAAAATCTCCTCAAAAAGAGGTTTTTATGCAATAGAAATTTACCACCCATTTATCTATAAAAGTATACTAATGAGAAGCAAAGAAAATCCCTACATCTAGCAAGAAGAGACGATACCCAAAATTTCAATTTCAACGAAAGCACGATACGCTTGGATGGATAAAAAGCCCTCGACGTGCTCTTTGTTTTTATATAAGGAACATCGGGTAGAAAATGAAAGAAAAGAGATGAAAACCAAGCTTGAAAGCTTGAAACCCACAACAATGGTGGAAAGGAGGAAGAAGAGAGAGAAAGAGCAAGAGAAAATAAGAAAAAGTGGACCAAAATTGACTTTTAAATGTGCTGAATTTGGACACTTCACTCAAGCGACCAATCCTTCGCCCGAGCAAGCAATACGAACTCCCACAAGTTCAAACCAGATAAGGCAGACCGCTCGAACAACCACTCCTGCGCTCAAGCGAAAATCGACAACTCCTAGAATCTCATACCTGCAAAAGAACTGGGAGCTTCGCGAGACTACTCGAGCGACTAGTCCATCGCTCGAGCGATGAGAAAAGGAAAAATAAATTTATGGAGTGCTACAGAGAGTCAGGTTTGAGAATTTTGTGTTTTTTTGGTACCCGCATGGGGTGTCAGGTGCCCAATTGCTTTGTTCTAAGCTTATCGTGGGACGAATGTGGAAAAGAATTTTTGGGTGTCCACTGGTCTTGCCGTATTGGAGTTGGTAAAAGTGGAAAAACAGATGATTTTTGGTGCCCACATCCTACCGTATTATAGTCAATAAATGTGGAGATACTTTCGACTATAATGATATAAGTATATGCATTATGGACTCATGTAAGGGATTCAAGACTTATTTGCCTCTTGTGTTGATAAAGGTTTTGCAGTAAACAGGTTTGTTTCATTTATTATTCTAAATTTTAATTGTGAACTTCGATTTGTATTCCAGACTCGAAGTTCAAGAAAACAAAGATTAATAGGGGAAAACTCATCATAATCAACACGTAGCACCACCCCAATAGCACTCCCCAATTGAAAACTAGCTTCCACCAAAAGACACTCCAGTGGCAGACCATGCAAACGAACCTAAACTGCATACTGCAAAATTTTCAGATGCTCAAGCACCAAATTTGGTCGCCCGTATTCAATAATGAGCAAAGCACCAGCCACCGCATATGGTCCTTGGGCCACCACCCTATGCATGTCAGCTTCACTCGCAAACCGGAAAATATAAAAGTTTCCATGATGCCCAGCCACTTCAACCCCACTCAAAGCTCTCCAATGCTCATCAATAAAGTGTTGCATCAGATAAGTCACAAACTGACAATCCAACAGATAACCCCCCACCAAACACCTTTTGGAACATATATGGTTACCCATACTCCACAATGGCGCCAACATCGTCAAGCGAACTCCCCTGCGCTGTTGTGTATACTGCAAGCGATTTAAAAAACGTAGATGGGGTAGACCTCGACGTTCCTCCGAATATTCGCTTCCCTGATCCATATCACTACTATCCGTCCAAGTCCTTCCCTTATATAGCCCGACATACTACCCAGAAAAGAAGACTGTACTTCAGAAAGATCCAAAAGCTGACTTACCTCTTGAGGCAAACACGAACCCCCTTCCCTACAAAAGAAACTGACACTGATCCTTAACTCAAACCACAACAGACAAAGGAAGACCCCACTGGTTCCCCAAAACACAAAAAACCTTACAGAACAGAGCCTATGGAAGATACTCTATATCAACCTTAACAAATCCACTAACACCAGCCAAAGAAACCAACTGCGATTGCAAAAAGAACAAAAGTAGATAACACCAACCAAAGCTCGTGGAAAGAGATAGAACAGATCCTCTAAAGGTTTAATGATATCAGCAGTTTCTTTGTCCTCAACTAATATTTAATTTTACAAAAGGTCAAGGTGTCAAAAGTTAAGAATATAATAATCATTCTTAAATTACTTTTAAAGAAAATGGAGAATTGTTGCGGTGTAATTTTACGACCAAATAAATGTGTAATTCACCACAAAAATTTATAATAGCAATCACAAAATGTGTAACTTTGCAATAAATCAACGTAACAAAATATTTTAAATTTTGGTGATTGATATTGCAAAAATTTTTGATTTTATTATGACATTTTTTGTTATACCAATTTATAACGAGATTATATATTATGTAGTTAATATTGCGAAACTTTGTAACGACATTGCTTTTTATTTTTTTGGTAAATTTTATGTAATATGCACCACTAAAGTGGTGCACAATATAACATTTCTTAAGAAAGTAATTCTATAAAATTTCAACTCTTAATTTATTTTTATTTTTTTTAATTATATGGTCTGTTGGCAGTAAGGGGCATGAGCCAGTGGCAGGCGTGTAATTCAATTTGTGCAACTAACCTAACTGGAGGGCAAAATAGGAATCAAAGTACAAGCCTTCTTCACCAAAGCATTTTTAAAAACAACAAAAAAAAAAAAAATAATTTTTGGTACACGGAAAAAAGGGGTGGCACGGGCTTAGCCAAACCCCAGTCCCGGGTTGGAAGTATTTTCGTGTCAAGCCCTATCCACTGAACCCATCCCGAGGAGCACCAAAGCAATTCTTATATATATATTGTTTCTTTTCCACCTAAAGAGGATGTGAAATGTGGGGGAAAGTGGAGTAAATTTATTTTTAAAAAGAGATGAATAACAATGAGATAGATATAAAAGAGATAAAATAAATATAAAGAAATAAATTAGATTCTCATCTTAAAATCTTGCCATCATATAATAACCCACCAATATCTCTTATTAAAATATTAAATACCTTAAAAATATGGGATTTCACCGCGTTAGTCCATCCATGATATATATGAGGCTTTGATCCAAAAAAATTGAATTCTTTATGTTAAGTTTATTTCATGTTTACATTGGATGATTACATGATTTTGATCAATCCAAATGATTCTTTGATTTCATTTTACAATATATACAATGTGTGTGTATATATATATATATATATATTGTGTATGTATATATATATATATATGTATTTGTTTTTGTTTGGGAAAAGACCCAGAGTAATGAACAGAGAACAGAAAATAGAGAAGAGTGGTTTTTTTTTTTTAAAAAAAAGAAAATTGTAATTTCATCTTTCCCATTTTAATTTATTTTAGTTGATTTTGTTTCTCTCGTATCTATCAGCTACCAACCCCTTTTCTATTTCCATTATTGTAGCCTATATATATATATATAGGAAAAATTAGTGAAACATTCCTCTCTAACTTTGTGTAGTAGGAGAGGTCCAAGATGCTTTTTTTTATTAGCTAAGATCCCTTAACATTTTCACAAAAAAAAAAAAAAAATTCGACTCAGAGAAATTTTGCTTGACTCATAGAAATTTCAACCCCAACTTAGAGAAATTTCTCTGATTTCACAGAGAAGTCAAATTTTCTCTATAAAAATGTTGAGGGACTTTAACTTGTATGTCCTTTATTTTATAAAATCTTAATATCAGAGACTTTAAAATCCCATATATATATATATATATATTGCGTATGCATGTATATATATGTATCTGTTTTTGTGCAAAATATAATTAAATGAAAATTAGTTTAAAATGTCAGAAATTAAATAAATAATTAGAGGTTTTTTTTTTTTCCTTTTGATGGGTGGTTATTATGTTATTTAATTGAATTAATGTTGTTTTTATTGTTGCTTAAGTTAGAGGTTATGTGCAGGAGAGAAAAAGAGAGAAATAAAACAAGAGAAGCAAAAATTAGGTAGAAGGACAAAGGGTTATCAAGCTAATTTTACATTATTTTTTAACGGTGTTAGAGTTGCAATTTAATCCAAAATCATAAAGGGATTGTCTGCCTATTTTTGAACAATAGGGGTAAAGTTTCGGCCTTAAACCAAGGGTTAGCTGAATTTTGCCCAATCAAATTATAAATCTCCACCTTTCTTATTTCATATACTCCACATCTGTCCATTTCTTGGTGAAAATGAAATGCTACCATTATTTTTCAACCTTCTCAACTGGGTTTAATTGTGTTGTCTTCTATCAGCACTAATAAAATAATCAATAATATTATTAAATAAATATTAACAGGGATGAATCTAGAATTCTAACAATGGGGAGAATATATACTAAACCAAAATTTGGGGGAAAAAATTACTGTCTAAAACATCAATTTCTATCAACAAAAGAAAAAAAAAGTAAAAAATAACATGAAAAACATATATAAATAAGTATTTTTTTATATATATTTTTGCTGAACTACAAAAGATGGCAATTTTAAGACATTTTATTAATACTAGTTATGAGAAACAAAACTACTTTTTTTAAAGATGTTATCGTTTGCCCAAACTATTAATTTTTATACTTTGCACATTATGTTTCATAGATATAGAATGCATGGATTGTGCAACTAATTAATTTTCCTTAAAACCTAGAGAGGGTGAATTCGTATAATTTAAAAATAATTAACAACTAATACTAATATATGAGTGAGTGAATTCGTAGGGGGCAATCGCTTCTAGATGTGTATTTCTTACCGTGTCTTACAAGGTGATGAGATCCATATATTTGTGAATTCTATAGCTTGTGAGAGAGATAGTGAGAAATATAGTACTACAAGCGATGCTCTACTATTTTTTTATTTTTTTTGGAAAAGCAACGAAGAATATTATTAAGCTTATGTAAGAAAAAAGAGAGAGGACGAGATGCTCTACCATTATTAATAATATTATATTCTCTTTTCCTTTTGTCTTTTGAATTTTTTATTTTTTTAACACTTTACACTTTATTATTTAAGCAATGAGAATCCAATTCCTAAAATAATCTTAGGGAGTTTGAAAATTGAATTATCATTCAAATGGTTGCATTCCATTTCATTTTGTTTTTATTCGATGGGTTCGTTTGGAATGTGGGTTGATTTTTTGGCTTTTTGACTTTTTTAGCTTAAAACTAAAAACTCTCGTTTGAGATAGATTTTTTGATTTTTTTGACTTTTGTGAAAGAAAAAAATGAAATGGTTATGATTTGGATGCGGTGTTTTATCTTATTAGATTAAAAAACCTATTTTATTTTTTTTATGACTAAAATAGCTAAAAAACTAAAAAGCCTGACATGTGAAATGAAGGCTATGGGCATGTTTGATTGGAAGGATTAAAGCATGGGATTAAGATTATTAATCCGTGGGTCCAATCATCCTATGTTTGTTTTGACATTTTGGTTTAGGATTATTAATCCAATGGATAATTAATCTAACAAATTTGTAGGATTATTAGTAATGGGGTAGGGGTGGGATAGTTAATACCACACTAATTTGATAGCATTATTAATACCTCACTATTGACGTTGTGAATCAAACATGGCCTATAAGTATTAAAGTTTATAACTATTAACCCAAACCTCCATATTTTTTTCTCAACTTTTTTAGTCCAAAAAGACAAAAAGTGCACTTTTTTAGGACACCCCAAACCAGCCCTTAATTTTATTTTGACCGACCTATAGGGAACCCTTTTTTTTTTAATATTTTATTTACCAACACAAGTACTTTAAAAATAAAATTCTCATATCCAAATAATTTTTTTTTTTTTTTTTAAATTTAAAATATTTATGAGGTATTTTCAAAACACGGCTTCGAAGTTAAAGTAATATTTTTTTTAAAAAAAAGTTTACAACTTGAATTTAAAAATTTTATTTATTAAAAAAAAAAATTTGGAGTTCGGTAAGAAACTCTAGATATATTTGTTGTTTCATTTTCTTTTTTTGGGAGTAAATTGCACTAACCTGTCTTATAGTTTAGAAAATATACATAGAGTTTAGAAAATATACATCGAATTTCACAAGTTAAACATAATATTTTTTGATACTTTTAAAGTTCACATAATATTTAGTCTTATTTTCATCACTAATTTGTTAGTCGTATAATGAAAAAATAATATTGTAATTTATTTTACTTTGAAATGTGTATTTTATCTTATTTTCTTTTGTATCAGTTTCAGGCACTTTAACTCTACCAAAGAGAAGAATGATATAATTATACCAAACTTGTAAAGCTGATTATATATATGTATATAAATCTCAGAGGTAATCATTCTAATTTACCCTTTTTTTTCTGTCTTAAAATTTCGAACTTTTATTTGCATTTATTTATTTGTTTTAACATAGCATCATTTTTTAATTAGAAAATTGTACGGAAAAAAAATTATACCCTGCATACTTAGAGAACAGAGAACCATATACCCTGCTTGCTAGAGAGGAGGGAGGGAGGAAGGGCCCTGCTTGCTTTATACCCTGCTTTTCACCAACCAAAAAAATTATACAAAACGTTTGTCCCGAATCATATACCCTGCTTGCTAGTAGGGAGAGAGGGAGGGAGGGAAGGCCTTACTTGCTTTATACCCTGCTTGCTAGAGAACACAGAGAACCATCCAAAATCATATTCTTCATTCAATTACCTACCTACCAAACTTGTTTGAAACAGAAACTTGCAGAGTTCCAAAATTTGCTCTCAACTCTCTCTCTCTCTCTCTCTCTCTCTCTCTCTCTCTCTCTCTCATATTGCTTTGTTTCATACATTCCTTCCTGGGCTCTTTCACAACAAAGACGAGTAGACATGGATGTGGTGGGGATCTTTCTCTCTCCGCTGCTTCAAGCTGTGATTGACAAGTTGTTGTCCGCTGATTTAATCAGCTTGGCGCGTCGTGAGGGTGTCAACACTTCCATCAAGAAGCTGAAGAAGTCATTTGAAGATATCAACGATGTTCTTGCTGATGCAGAGGAGAAGCAGATATCCGACAGGGCTGTCAATAAGTGGCTGAAAGAGCTCCAGCATTTGGCTTATGATGCAGACGATGTGCTGGACGAGTTTGCCACTGAAGCTCTACGCAAGAAGCTGATCAGGGCGGAGACTGATGCTGATGTTGATGTTGGTGAGGCCAGCACATGTAGGAAGGTACGACGATTCCTCCTTTCTACTTGTTGCACTGGTTTTACTCCAACTACGATTTCATTTAATTTCGCAATTGAGTCCAAGTTGAAGGAGATCAATGGTCAGTTACAAGAAGTTCCTACAAGAATTAAGGAACTTGGTTTAGTCAAAAAGGCTATTGGGGGGATGAAGTCTACAAATGTGTGGCAGAGACCAGAAACTACATATTTGGTGAAAGAGCCTTGTGTTTATGGTAGAGAAGAAAAGAAAAAACAGATTATTGAATTGCTTCTCAGAGATGCAGCAACTCAAAACAAAGTCGATGTCATTCCCATCGTGGGCATGGGTGGGGTTGGCAAGACTACTCTGGCTCAACTCATTTGCAATGATAATGGTGTCAAAAGCCATTTCGATCTGAAAGCGTGGGTTTGTGTATCTGACGAGTTTGACGTTAAGAGAATAACAAAGGCAATTTTGGATGAATTCAATCTTGATTCATGCAATTCGACAGAGTTAAATACCCTTCAACGTAAACTTGAGGACAAACTGGCAGGAAAAAAGTTTTTGCTTGTCCTAGATGATGTGTGGAACTATAGAGATGAAGAGTGGAGTTCACTACAATCTCCGTTTCGAGCTGCAGCACATGGAAGTAAAATCATTGTGACAACGCGAATCACGACTGTTGCACGACAGGTGGGTACAATTGAACACCACGATTTGAAAGAGTTATCACCTGATGATTGCTGGTCAATCTTTGCCCAACATGCATTCAAGAATATAAATATTAGTGAACATCCAGAATTGGAATCAATTGGTAGGCAAATTGTTGCCAAGTGCGGAGGCTTGCCACTGGCAGCAAGGGCTCTCGGTGGCTTATTACAATGTAACCAAAATGAGCATGAATGGAAAATGGTACTAACTAGCAATATATGGGATAAACCATACGAGGAAAGCCACATTCTCCCATCACTAAAATTGAGCTATCATCATCTCCCTTTCCATTTGAAGAGGTGCTTTGGTTATTGTGCAATTGTCCCAAAGGATTACGAATTTCGGAAGGATGAATTAGTCTTGTTATGGATGGCAGAAGGTTTAATTGAACACCCAGAAGGTGGAGAACAAATAGAAGATGTAGGCCGCAGGTATTTTCACGAATTGGTGTCTAGGTCATTTTTCCAATTGTCAAGGCATAATAAATTGCTATTCATAATGCATGACCTCATCAATGATTTGGCTCAAGCAGTTGCAGGGGACATCTGTTTTAGGTTGGAGAATAATTTAGAGGGCGGCAAGCAGAACAAGATTTCAAATAAAGCTCGACATTCATCTTATGTTGGTAGTGAATATGAAGGAATCAGAAAATTCAAAGCTTTCGATGATGCCAGATGCTTACGAACCCTCTTAAGGTTTTCGGCGAGTGCATTCAACTCCACAACAAGGTACTTGATTCATGATTTGTTGCCAATGTTAAAGTGTTTACGTGAGTTGCGTTTGTGTTGTCGTGGGATTGATGAACTACCAGATTCCATTGGAGATCTAAAGCATCTACGGTACCTTGATGTATCCCATTCTCGAATTAGGAAGTTACCTGATTCGGTGGTAACTCTCTACAATTTACAAGTCTTGTTTTTGAAATTTTGTGATAAACTTGAGAAGTTGCCTCTAAACATGGGGAGGCTAGTGAACTTGCGCCACTTTGACATGACTGGCGTGCATATTCCATCATCAGAAGAGATGTCACTACATATAGGTAAATTAACTAATCTCCGAACATTGTCAAATTTTATGGTGGGTAAAGATCGTGGGCGTAAAATAGGAGAGTTGAAAAACCTATCACATATTCAAGGGGCAATACACATATCAAGAATGGAGAATGTCAGTGGTGTTAAGGATGCAGTGGATGCCAATTTAATGTCTAAAGAGGAGTTAAAAGAGTTATCACTAGAATGGAATGAATCTCGTAGTTCACAGAATGACATAGTTGAGAGGGATGTGCTTGACGTGATGAGGCCTTTCAAATTTTTGGAACGACTCACCATCAGTGGGTATGGTAGTACAAAATTTCCAAACTGGGTTGGAGATGTTTCATTCTCTAAAATGGTATTCATGCGATTAAAAGGTAGTAAATATTGCACGTCATTGCCACCACTTGGACAACTGCCCATGCTTAAAGACCTTTACATTGAAGGAATGAGTACAATAAAGTGCCTTGGTTGTGAGTTCTATGGGCAGCAGTGTGGTGCCAAACCTTTCCCCTCTCTAGAGAGACTGAGCTTTGAGTTTATGACAGAATGGGAGGATTGGTCTGCTTTTGAAACAGAGGGAGTTCAGCCGTTCAGTCATCTCAGTGAGCTTTCCATCATAAATTGTCCCAAACTTGTTGGAAGATTACCAAATGATCTTCCTTGTCTCAATTCTCTCAAAATTGATGGTTGTCCGCAGTTGTTGATTGATGTTTCGAGCCTCGTTCAGCCATCACTTGCATCCTTGTCAATGAATAATGTTATGCTCCCAAGCCTTCCAGCACTCTTAGGGATGAAGAACACGATTGAACTTGGTTCCCTCACCTTGGATATTAGCCATGTTACAGTTCCCGTCTCCCTCTGCGATCCAAGCACAATTGATGAAGAGTTACTGGCTACTGAAATGTCTAAGCATTTGTCTTCAATAACTGCTTTGAGCATTTCTCATGCTGAAAAATTGGCGTTCCTACCGACATGGTTTACTCGAGATTTGATGGGACTCGAGAAATTGGGCATTAGTGACTGCGAAGAACTCATAACATTGTGGCAGAATAAGGTGAGAACACAAGTATGTCTCCCCTCCCTCTGCCATTTGCAGATTTCTGATTGTCCCAAACTCGTTTGCTTGTTTGAAGAAGAGCAAGAAAAAGGAGGAGAAGGTTCGAAAGAGCAGCAACATGAGGGGCTGCCTTGCATGACGAGACTCGAGTTTTTAACAATTGAAAAGTGTGGAATGCTGAAGAAACTGCCACAAGATCTGCACACATACACATCTCTTGGGGTGCTTAGAATCCGCAATTGTGCAAGTCTGATCTCTTTTCCAATGAAAGGTTTGCCATCTATGCTGAGAGAACTTGGGGTTTCACGGTGTGATGCTTTGGAGTCCCTACCCGAGTTGATGACACTCAATAATCTGCAAGAGTTGAAGGTTTCTGACTGTGCATCACTCACATATTTATTGTCAAGAGGTGGGCTACCATCCACACTAAAACAACTTCGGATTAATTGGTGTAAAAATCTGGAGTCACTTTTCGCAGAGGAAGGGATCAAAATTGATTGTCCATCTCTTGAAAATATTGAAATTACGGTTTGCAGCAGTCTCAAATCTTTACCTGAAGCCAATAATCTCCGGAATCTTAGAGAATTGCTGATAGAATGGTGTCCTAATCTGGAGCCCCTGTCACTTGGTGGTCGTGATGAGAACAACAACATCAACCAACTCACTTCGCTTCAAAAGCTGTGTTTAGTTGATTGCAGAGCAGGAATGGTCTCCTACTTTGTCAAGGAAGGGAGTTTCCCCACCAACATCACTTCACTTCGAATCGGGAGTTTGAGAGTGGACGACGTGGGTCAACTTCCAGTTCCGCCTCCATCTCCATTAGAGTGGGGTTTGCACAAACTCTCTTCTCTTACAACACTCAAACTTGTAGGCCTAGATTGGCCGTGGGGAGATACGGTGTCCTTTCCAGAAGAAGGGATGTTCCTGCCCACCTCTCTCATCAATTTGTCCATCTTCGGTTTCCTAAATCTGGAAAGACTCTCTTATGAGGAGTTTCAAAACCTCACCTCTCTTGAAAGACTTGATATCTGGAGTTGCCCTAGGCTCGCGTCCTTTCCAAAGGAAGGGTTGCCTCCCTCTCTTTTGCATCTATGGATCAATAACTGCCCTGAGCTTGCAACCTTTCCAGAACAAGGATTGCCTCCCTCGCTTTTGTCACTGGACATCGGGCGATGTAATCCAATACTGAAACAGAAGTGTGAAAAGGGAAAAGAATATTGGCCCATCATCCAATACATTCCTCGAGTAGATTTCGAATAAGCAGCCACCTGCAAGGTACAAACAAACAAACACAAAATCTGTCCTACCATTTTTATTTATTTATTTATATTATCATTACCAATTTCAGATTTTTATCACAAATGTGGATTTATTTATATTTGCATCCTCTACCATCACAATATAAAAATTAAAAAAGTAGAATTAAAAATAATAAATTTTAAATTTAAACTTTGAATTTTGAATTTTAAATTTGATCTTATACCTATCAAATAATTTATTTTAGTTTAACATTTAAATTTTTATCAAACAACTTTTCAACTTACAAACAAGCAAACACAAAATCTGTCATACCTATATTGGAGCATGTATATATTTTATATTTTAAATTATTAAATATATAATTATATACTAAAAATTATTTTTTTCTATTTAGTTAGTTGTAATATATTTGTTAAAATATGAATTTTTGTTGGAGATTGATATCAACTACAAATTGTTTTTATTAAATATAAATAAATATTATGTAAATAGAAAGTACGATAATAAGTTTGAGTTGTTTTTCTTTTATTTCTTTAAGATTTGTAGGCTTGAGAGATTCAATCTCACTTGAAAGGGAGTTTATTCCTAGAAATGAGCGAGTTTCTTGTTGGTTTCTTATTTGAAAGCATGGAATTGCGTTTCTTAGTAAGCTATGAAGCATAGGTATCTCGAAAAGCATGTCGTACCTATACCAAGTATTTACTGGCATATAGTAAGTATGCTTCTACATACGTACCAGGTACACAAAACATGTACCTAAAATTTTTCTTCTTAATTTTTGACATACCCAGGCGTACCTAGTATATACCCAAGCCGTACCGTACCTTAGTTGAAATAATATATTCTTTTACTACATAGATAAAACTCATTTCACTAGAATTCTTTTTTTATTTTTAGCTTTATGGTTGGTATGATTTTAAAATTAAACTATTGTTTGTAAATTATTTAATATATTGACATTTAATTTTGATTTATACGTTTATTTTTTGCATTAAATGTTAATTATATGTTGGATCTTAACAAATTAAACCATTTAATTAATTTCTACATTACTCTAAATTAAAAATAAATATTTTTTTTACAAGTGTACCAAGTCGTACCTGTACCCTACTTTCTTTGGATTTTACCATATCAACATACACGTATTGTACGAGTACCAGTATTCGTGCTCGTACCCGTGCGTCATGCTTAGTAAGAAACATCACCAAATTAAGAGTTTCCTGCTACTATGGTTTGATCAACTCAAATTGATCATTTTGTGTCTTCAACTACATCTCCACATCAGCTCTAATAATTTTGATTTATAGCTTCTATTTTTCACCTGTATCAACACACAACAATGTTTTTACGTTCATTTGTTTTATTTTTCTTTCAAATATTTCCTTTTCCTTTTTTATCTATATACCTCTGCTGCATGGATGAATTTCATTCTCATTTTTATTTTATTTTTACCCTCACTCTACTTACAGACATGTAGTTGTGACTTTGAATACTATGCTCTTTTCGTTGTTCAACTTGTAAAAGTGTATTTTTCTATATTTTCTCAGTTTTCTGTGAAAACAATATAGAAAATATGACTTGTTTGGTTTGTTTTGAAAACAATTTTTGAGAGCTCAAAACCCAAAATTTGTTGGGTTTACAATCTTCTCAAAATTATTTTCAATCACTTTTTCTATCTCTTCTCTCATTCTCTCACATCCTACACATCAATCAATCACTTTTTCTCTCACATCCATCTATGCAACTACAAAAAAATTTCAAATCATTCCAAACTACAAACCTACAAAACTAATTTCAAAATATACAACCAAATAAATTTTCAAATTTTGAAAACTCTTTTCAATCTTGTGTTTCAAAATTATTTTCAAAACTAAACCAAACGCAGCCCATGTGGACAGTTTAATTAGTGAATCCCACTAACTATTGTTGTTGTCACCCTTTTGCTCTCCAGGGCTTTGTTGTTGTGGAAACAAACTTTAGGATGTATTCATACTTACTGTCTAAGCTGCATTGCAAGATTTTGTGCCTCTTTTCAAGGTATGCCAAAATTATGCTTGATAAAAGACTTTGGCTGCTTTGATTTAACTCAATGCTTCTTGGCTTTGGGGAGAGCTACAATTTTGAATGCAATGGGTTGCTATTTTTTGAGTTTTAGAATTGTCATGAGTTTTTTTTTTTTATATAAATTTATTTTCAGAATATATTCATATACTATTGTCCAGTCATGGCGAAAGCTCTCATAAGTAATAAAGGAGCAAGACATATATGAAGAAAATTGAGAATGAAGTCCTTTCCTGAGACTACAATTGTAAACACCTCCCTATTGCACATTGTCATGTAAGACTTTTGATCATTAAGACTTCATTGCCATGCAAGAAGGGATTTTTTTCTTTTTTAGTATCAAGTTGTATTTTTAAACCATCCTGCTTGCATGCTGGATTACATTTGACAATTACAAAGCCACACGTAATCTTGTCAAAATCCATGTAGGCAATCTGTTCTAGTAGTTGGAGGGATTTAGGCTTCCTTTATTAAAGGGGAGTTGAGAAGCCATCTACCCTACTTGGAGTATTATTTAGAATTCAAATCCAAGGCAAATATTCAAAAAAATATAGGAAACTATTAGAAATTGGCATACCGTATAGAGTTTTTGTGTTTGTTTGTTTAAATTTACTTGTTGATTTGTTTAGACTTGTCATGAAGTGGGCGATATGGAAAACAATAAGAAGAAAACATAAGGGGAAGTTCATCTAATAGTAACAAATAGTTCTCTAATCTTTGATAAAATCGGGTTCTTTTCCGGATGGGGTTGACCAAAGACTAAAGTATCTTAGCAGACACTAGCGAGAAATCCTCGCTACTTTGCCACTCCAAAAATCTTCCGACAAACTCCAAAACATGAAATATTAAAAATTGTTTGCAATGAGAGTCTTAGCTTTAGATATATTTATTCTACTAGATCACAGGCTCTTTAAAAAATAGTCGATTATTTATTCTACTAGATCATAGGCCAACTGCAAGGTACAAACAAACAAACACAACATCTGTCATACCATTTTTATTTATTTATTTTCTCATTACCAATATCATCTCAGATTTTATCACAACTTAGAGTTTACTATCTACTTCTTTTGGATCGTAAGAGAGTTTTAGTTTGTTGTGAATGTTGAAATTACCAATACATTACTAATTAATTATTATTAAACACACTGCTCTGTTTTTCAATTCATTCTTTGTTTTTTCCTTTCAAATATTTCCTTTTCTCTTAATTTTCATTCTCATTTGTTATTTTATCTTGTATTATTCATAGGTGCTGATGGAAAAAGTGCCCTGTTCGTTTGGAAAAGAGTTTGGTTATGACTTTTGAAAAGAGGTTTGAATTGTGTGTTATGAATTTTAAAAATAGTTTTTGAATTGAGTTTTGAGTTGTGTGTTTAGTTATGAGTTTTGAAATTTTTTGATTAGAATCACAATTCCAAAAGTAAACCAAACGCAACCTATTTTTCTATAAAATGTTTTCTCTACAAAATGATCTCCTATGTTTGATTGCAACTTGAAACTAATGTACTAGTGGTTGCATTAGCGGTGGCATTAGTTGGAGTGGGGGGGTGGCGGCAACAATGGTGGTGGTTGTGGTAGTGTGGTGGTGGTGGTAGTGTGGTAGTGTTGGCAAGACTTTAGACCAAAAAATGTTTTACACTCCGGGAAAAAATGTGACAAACATTTTTCCATAGAAAACATTTTTCCATAAAGCATTTTTCACTCAAAAGGCTTATTTTTTATTGACCATTGAAAACATTTTCCATTTAACTTTCATTTTCTATCATACTAACCGCCAAAAATGTGACAAACATTTTTCGAAAAAGCATTTTCGGCCAAAACAAACAAAGCATAAGAGATGAATTTTTTCTAGGTTTAGCAAATATTCTGTCAAAGGGGTGGCTATTGATGATTGTTTGGTTTCAAGTTTATGTATCAAGTTTGTTCCGCAGTTTTTACTCACCCTGAGCTCAATTCATGCATAATCAACTGCCATTTTTCTAAAATTCTACTTGTTCCCACATTAATTCATCCATGTTTAAGTAAACAATAGAATCCTTGCACTTTTGTTCTACAAGTACCTGAATGGAAGCAAAAATTTTACTTCTGCACCATGTTTTAGTCATATTTCGAGTTTGCATTTTTGTTAGGACCATAAGAGAATCTTTATTTTACTATTGTGCATTTAACATGCATTCCATCTCATTCTGAAAAAAAAAAAAATGATGTACAAGCTTTGAACTTTATAAATCTGGTTTTTTGAAGTCTATTGAAAAGTATAGCATCACTTTTTGATACTCTTCACGACAGTAACTCACTCAAACATAATTCTTCTATTGTTACAATCATTATAATTTCGAGTTGTTTCAGGTTCTAGCTTTAGTAAATTTGAAATTTACTGATGATAAGCTTATGCATAAATTTTGAGTTTTAAATTTTAGGGTCTTGCTTAGAATGAATAGCTGGCAGATTAAAGAATTTTATTATCCTCAAAAGACAACAATGCTTCTCTCCCAAACCGTATAAGTGACAATCTCTAAAGATGTGGAGCTTATCAATCATCCAAAATCTTAGTCACTATGTTCATGGTCTTCCATGCTCACCTATGGATGACAATCAAAATCTACTCTGTAGGTTATGATGGTTCACTTTTACTTTGGGAATACATTAGTTCTCTAATTCATCCTTGTCACCAACTCACGCAAAAATATTTTTTTTCCAGGTTCTTCATTCACAATCTGAGCTAGACACTGCCTTTTCTCTTGATCTTTCATTTTTCCTGAGGTGCTGCTTCAATTCCAGGTAATTGGCAGACAAAATTTCCTTTGTCTTTAATTTCATTATGTTATCTATTTGTAGTCCATACCATGGCTTCTAGTTTAATTTCAATAGAGTTAGATTTATGTATTCCACTTTCACAATTTTTTGGACTTAGTTGGGACACGAAAATTTGGTGTGTCGCATTTATGCAGAACATATAGCAGTGCCAGAGACAGCATAATGTATCATATCCATGGCAGCATGGAATATATTTTGGGAAAATTAATCTATTACATCAACAATGGAAATGTGACATATGATTTATTAGCTAGCTTCATAATGTTTCCAATGGCTACAAAATAAATGGTTCAGCAATTTGTATTAGTTCAAGTTATTTGTTCTTTTTTGAAATTGCCAAGACGAGAGCTAATGAGTGGTTCCATTTCACTTGGAATGCTGATATTGTTTTTCATCTGCTTCATGAGTACGTTCGCCTACTCCACCAAATACAAATACACCTCCATGAGCGTCGAGAATATTTTTAACCCTAAAGAGGACAACTTCCTCAGTCTGTTAAAACCTGCAGTTGTAGCTTGTAAAACTGTGCTTTTCAGTATTTTTTCAATGTTTTGTTGAAAATTTAAATAGAAAAATGTACTGACTATTGTCATTACCTTTTTGTTCTCAGTGCTTTGTTGTTGTGGAAACAAACTTTAGGATGTATGCACGCTCATCATCTAAACTGCACTGCAAGTCTTTGTGCCTCTTCTCAAGGTATGCCAGAAATTTGCATGATAAGTACTTTGGATAATGTAGAAAACTCTCGTAGGTAATAAAGGAATAAGAGACAGGAAAAAAAAAATCAAAAAAGGAGATAATTGAGAAGAAGTCCTTTCCATGATTGAAAAAACCTCCCTCCAGCACACTCCTAGGCAAGACTTTTGATCATTTAAATTTCCAGACCTTGCAAAAATCACTTTGTGTTTTTGAGCCTTTCTCCTTGCATGCTATTTTACATTAGACAGTTAGGAAGCCACCTTGTCTGGCCAAAATCCATGTGGACAATCCATAGTTAATAGAGTAGCTAAGACTTTACAATAATAGTTAATAAAATGATGAAGTTTGGTCCTTTTTCCTTTAAGTGAGCTTGAGTTTGGTTGCTAATTTCAATTTATTTGTTATTAAGCAAATTCGCTTGGCTTCTCATCTCTACTACAATTGTGTTCATGTATATTACTTTGAACCTCTTATCAACTTATGGTTTTGTTTCCTTACATTCCAGGTAGCTGTTGAGGATGCTTGAGGCTCTGCACAACAATATGGAGGTTTGTCATGGGAAAACTTAAAAAAACAAAAAAATGCTAGTGTAGGCAGAAATACCCATGCACATCTAACAATTCCCTCGTCATCAAAGGCAATAGATTTTGTGTGCAATCTCCAAGAAAGGGTTTGAAGGGATTTGAATGTTTGATGTGTGATAATTTGGAAAGTTTGACGGATTCCACGCTGATGTAAAGTTTTCTCCCTTATTAATGAAAGCACTGGTGTCAGGAATGGAATGAAGCTCTCATCACATGGTGCTTTTTGGATTTTGAAGCTGAGGTGATATGTAAAATCCCTTTTTGCCCAAGGCTTGCTAATGACATACTGTTTGGCACTTTACTAAAAATGGCCTTCTTTTTTTTCTCTTAATCAACATATTATTGGGAGATGGATTTGCAAAGAAGAGAAACACGGGTCAGTTCTTCAGATGGTAAGCAGCAGATCGTAGCCACCTAAAAAGGAATGAGTTTTTAATGGGCAGTGAAAATGTTTGGATGGAAAATCTATTTGAATATCCTTCCTTTTCAATGAAACTTGAGTATGTGCAAAGTAATTCAATTTGATGACTGCTAACTTGTACATTAGTGGCAAATTAGAGATGTTTTTGGTGGTGTGAGTAAGCTTACAATGTGATTGACAATGTTAGCATTGTAGTCATTCACTTCCACACCCAACACAATTTGTGGATCAATGCAGTTCTTGGCCCTTTTTAAGTCTCTTGACACATCTTCATTTGTAGCTCTGCTTAGGTAGCTGATTTATTAGAATTTGACTTTCTTCTAGTCTTTGCCACAATGGCCTCAGTGTTCACATGGTATTCACTTTTCAAGAGCATTCTTGAGAGACAAGTATGTTTTGTTACTTGCTCATATAAATGATGTAGAAGCACAATTACTTGAACAAAGTTCTGATCCTGTATTCAATTTAGTTGATGTTCTGAGGCAAAATGCTAGTTTGGCACTTGGAACATAATACCTACCTGCCCCCCCCCCCTCCCCAAAAAAATAAAAAATAAAAAAAATTCCTATTGAATGAAGTATAAAATTGTCTAAAGGAAAAAGACGAAATATGTATACGTGAACATACATAATATATATATATATGTGTGTGTGTGTGTGTGTATTCAAAGCCTTAATCTCATTTATCTCTTCTAATTTCTTCCCATTATTGTCATAATGGCTGATAATATTATTCCTCAGTCTATGGCTATCAACTTTAATTTTATTTTGGCATTGTAGTTGTGGAATGATTCTTTTGCAACATACGGATTAATATAATGCTGAAGTGCCTCTTGTTTTCCTATGGCTATATGGAGAGTTAAAACACGTGGATCTAATTTAGTTTCTCTTTGGTTCTAATGACTCTCAAACTAAAGTTAAAGTTAGAGTAGTGTTTTTTGTTCAATTTCCCGAGTCGAGTCTTTTAATTTTAATATTCATTCTCAACACTCAGAGAATCTAATACTTGTTGAATTTTCAAAAATCTTCTTGATATATCATGCTTCATCCAAAAATTCATGAATTTGATAAGTTTTCTCAATTTAATTTCGGGCATTTAAAGTAACGACAGGAAACATTAGGACAATGATATTTAAAAACTTTAACGCACTAGGTATTATTAACTAGTATACTCGTTAACTTGCTGGTTTTTTTTCTTTTTTCTTGTTTTTTAGTCCAAGTAAATCAAAACCCTTTGGCATTAAGGTCTTCTGTATGTAGTTCAACAAGGCAACCATTGAACTCATGTATTACAGCTCATCAAGATTGCTATTTCCAGTGTTTCACTTTGAAACTTTAAGGTTGTGTTTAAATTAAGAATTCTAAGATTATGTGGATGGGGAGAAAAATAGATAGGGAAGGGAAAAAATTTAGCTTCTATTTCATACATTTTTTCCCTTATTTTTTTTCTTTCCTTCCACAAGTCTCCCAAAAATCCTTGATCCAAACGCACTCTAAGAATATCCTCGTCCCAAGTTGGGGTAGCAATCATGTCATGTCATGTCGTGTCATTGCGGGTTCGTGTCTAAAACACCCAACACTAACATGATACACTAAAATGATCCATTTAATTAAACGTGTCAAATATCATAACATTGACCTAACCTACTTGAGGTCGTGTCAATCCGAACATGACACGGCTAACATGATTAGTATTAGAATTTATTTTAGATTATAAGCAGTTAGTACAACCTAATTCAAGCAAACTTGTTTTAAATCACATACAAGGGTAACTTATTTAAATATTTACACCCACAACATAATATATTGAAGAAAATACATTAAAGTGTGAATAACTTAAAGTAATTGCACTTATATGGAGATCCAAGTCAGAGCAATGTGAGAAGTGTATCCCATGCCACATATTTCACGTGCAGCTCATTACTCTTGTATCACTTTCATTGGTTTTGTATGTTGGTAAGGTGATTGTGGGGGGAGCCATCACATTTGTCTTGATTTATGCAGTTTATGCATTTGTTGTTGCTGCGAATGAGATTTTGAGGAAACATGCTCGGAGGTTGAAATTGGTTGTTGTTACATTGTTGTTTCTTGTCAAAGGAAGTGCATTCTCTCAAGGGAACCAAGAGGATGACTCTATCTATAGTACTTTGCTTGACATGGACATAGAAAGTGATACAATCGTGTCCCGTAATGCATTGCCTCAGTAGATGTGGGTGTCAAATGTCGCAATATATTCAAATCAGTCAGCTAAGGTGTCTGACAATGAAAGGCTTGTGTGGGGTTGGATTGATGATGGCATAGAAACTGAGCACTCGTCATTCTCATGTTCTAAACTAAGTTCGATAACGGAGTTGCCTTTAAAAGTGCCACGCCGGTTGACAATTCCTCTAGTTGAGGAGGAATCTTAGTCAAAGGTCTCTACGTTGTAGGCAGTGCATCACTTGCTCCCATTCTTTTGGTATTTCTCTGGAGGACTCAAGACTCTAGGTTCTAAAAGCAGAAAGGTTGCTTATATGCTTAGTGTTTCCATTGGTTGTGCACTCAGTTTTCTTGCATTTCGGTACGCTAGATCACACCGCCCACCTTAGAAGTTTTTACTTCCATTGGTTTTGGGTGGATTTTTGATGAGTAGTGTTTGGTTCTACATGATTGCAAATGAGTTTGTTGCTCTGTTGGTAGGATTGGGTGTAATTCTAGGGGTTAATCCATCAATCCTTGGATTAACTGTATTGGCATAGGGCAACTCGATGGGTGATTTAGTGTCAAATGTTTCATTGGCAATGAATGGTGGGGATGGTATGTAGATCGCCTTGTCTGGATGCTATGCAAGTCTGATGTTCAACACACTTGGTTTGGGGATCTCAATGCTGCTTGGAGCCTGATCAGAGAAACCTGGCTTGTACATTGTTCCACAAGACAGAAGCCTCTTCTATACTATGAGATTTCTCATCTCAGGACCTATCTGGGCACTTGTTGTTTTACCAAGGAATGATATGCGTCCTACCAGGAGGCTTGGAGTGGGCCTCATTGCCCTGTACTTGATATTTCTCCCTATTAGGGTAATCAGGGCCATAGGAATCATATCATCGGCTGGCTAAGTTAACATTTGATGTAGCGAATATTTAGGAAAAACAGGTTAACTACAAATATTTTTGAAGAAGATGATGCGTATTTTGTCTTATCTATTATTGTCATCTTGAAGTTGTTTCTCACCAAGGACTAGGAGGAGAAAAAAAACTCATGATCATGATCAGTTACTGTACTTGCAAGTTGGAAATGAGTAATCAATTATTGTACAGTTAAATTCACTACAAGAAAAAAAAGGATATGGCAACGCTTTTGTATGCTTTATTCTGATTTATAATTGCTTGATTTGTACAAAGATAAGGTGATATATTTTGAATTTACCATCATCTGCTTTTATTTTGTGATTTCCCTGTTTTAGTATAATTTGAAAATCAAACCAAACATGAAATTTGAAAATCAAATTTGAACATTAGAGGTAAGTAGTGTTCTGTTAAAATTCTATTAGTTTCACTAAAATTGCAAGTGCAATCTTTCTCTACTTTTAGGATTTTTGTAGGTTAATTAATGACTTCATTTTCATATCAGAAAATGCTTATGCTAGAGAACAGATTCTTCTCATTTGGAAATTGGATTGGTTGCTTAATTATTATTTGGGGGGGGGGGGGGGACTTTTTTGGGTGGTTAAAATTAGTTGGATTTTTGTTTGTTAGGTAAGTAGTTGATATTGTATTATTGATGAAATTTTTTGTTACTTCTTTGAGTGGTTATGTATCTGTTTGTGATTAATTAGTCACTATTATTTGTATAGTGTAGGCACCTGAATTTCATATTAGGTGCAAAATCAAACTTCAAATTATAGTAGTGTTCTTTTGGCTTCCATTTCTGGTAAGTGTTATTCTTTTGTATTATAGTAGTGTTTATGTTTATTTGTATTATCTTCAATGCCTGCTTGCTCACTTTGATCTTCTCTCTTCACTCAAAATTTTGAATGAAATTTGTGATATGAATATGTATATATATATGCAGTTATGAAGTTAATAATCCAGATCTGAGTATATATTGCAGATATGAAGGGGTATGAGTTTTGGAGTGGCCCCTTGAATGAGTTTTGGTTTTGATTAGCCTTGGATCTATTATATTGACTAAGTGTTACTTTTTCCAGTGATGAAATTGGAGGACAAGCAAAGGTAGAAGGGTCAATAGTGTCCTTGGTTCAATGAGGTGTGTATATTTTGCAGTGTTTAATTGATTTATTTATACATATATAGCTGATTTTTTCTTGTTGCATTTCAAAATGGCAATTTTAATAAATTTGCACTAGCTTATAGATGGGTCAGTCCAAAAGCTTGAAGTTCCGTAAATTCTATTAAAAAAAATTAAACTAAACAACATTTACTTTGTTTGGTTTTGAGTGATTTTGAATTTTCAAAAACAGCTCGAGTTTTTTTTTTTCTATTTTTTTTTTCTTTTTAGACGTACCTAACCTATATACATCTAAAAAGTAAAATATTTGTAATTTTTTTAAAAAAAATTCAACAAATACAATATATATATATATATATACTGATTTTTAATTTTTTTTTATGTAAGTGAATTTTTAAAATATTTTTCATAAATATTTTACTTTTGAAATGTGTCTAAGTATCTAGATTAAGTGAATCTACAAAGTAAAATAATTACATAAATATTTAAAAAGTTCACTAAAAATAAAAAATAAAAATTCAAAAACTATTTTTAATAATTGTTAATCAAATAGAGTGATTTAAAATTCTCAAAACAATAAATTGTGGATTTGTATTTGATGGAGTCTCTTAACTTTTTGATGAGAGTAATTTATATTAAACAAAATATTGATAAGATAACTAATGTTTTTTTTTAAACTTTTGATAGTTTGACGGGTTCCTCGAACCCCATCGGTTACTATGCGGAGTTGACTCTGAACAAGATACATCTCCACTATTTGGCAACGATGGTGGACATTGATCACATCGACAACTACGATTGAGGTGGCGCGGCTCTAGTCACCCTTTATATATACGCGAGTGTTGTCATACGTAGGTGAGAGATGACCATCAAAGGGCATTATAGATGATGGGAGAGAATTTGCAAAAGTCTACATTGAAACAAACACATGACACGCACTTTGATCAGCTGCCCGCTATGAACCATCTATGACAAAAGTCTACACCTAGTAATCTGTCACATTAGAGAGAGAATTTGCAAGCATACAGATATCATCATTATTATAAACATCAGCAGTAGATGTTAAGGTATTAAAGCCTGCTCTAAACATGGGAATGATCTTCAAGTAACGTTAGAGGTGAGCTCTTGAGCAAGAAGATTTGCTTGTAATTGTGTCATATTCATGCCTTTAAACACATAACTATTTCTCTGACGCAAAATGGCCCAAAGAATAGCAATGGATTGGACAATAATTTCATGATCCCAAACCTTCTTCATCTATTGTTTGAACCAATCCAGAAAAAAACATGGAATTTCCTCTAGAAAAATTCAAGCCTAATGAAGAAGCTCGCCAAACCAGTTGAGAATACTGGCATTCAAAGAAATAGTGATCCACAGTCTCTATCCCTTTATCACATCATGGACAACTAGGCTTAGTGGAAACTTCTCCGATATAACACCTATCGGACTGAAAAGATACAATAAAGCCACTTCTACAAAAAAGCGTCCACTTAGGAAGTTGTCTAAGATTCTACAATCACTTTCAAATGAGATCACCAGATTGGTGACGTGTACCCCTACGTATAAATAAAAAGAGGATTAATTAACTTACCATATAAATAAAAAGCGCGCTGCATATAAATAAAAAGCCATAATGGTGTATTGGTCAAATTTAGTAAAGCTGAAATAATTTGATCTCACGAAGGCACGGCCGGTAAATGAATAACCCTAATATAATCTATGCACTCCAGTGGAAAGAATACTCGTAGACGATCGATCCTCCAAGCATGATTTGGAGTATCAATGAAGTGAGATAGATTCAAGCATGTTGGATTATGAATAGTTGAAATCCATTGATCCTCCAAAGAGGATTAATTAACTTACCATCCCCTACCACCCATCTTATCTCCGGATTTAACAAGTCTCTTCCTCATAAAATTCATTTCCATCCCCATGAAGCATTGCTCTTGACAGTATCCATAAGAAAAGATTGAGACGAACAATATTTCCGTGACAAAACCTTGGAGAATAGGGATTTAGGGTCAATCAAAATCCTCCACACATGTTTGGCTAGAAGTGCTTAATTAAAAAAACTTAAATATAATCATCCCTTGGTCTACTAATTATAAACGCCGAAAGCATTTGGTAATTATAATTAGCAGACCGATGAATGACTTAAAACTGAGCTTTTTATTTAGTTTTTGTGAATTATAATATGTTAAATAGTCTTCAGTCTCTAATCTAAACATCAATGAACTATTTTTGTATTTTTATTTCTGTGTTTCAATTTATATATGTAATTCATGGTTGGGATGCATATTTAATGTAATCTTTTGAAAATCAAAATAACATTTCAACTAAAATCACAAGAAAAGGCATGTTTTACAAGACAAATCAGTTCTTTTGATCACTAATGAAAATGATAAAAATATGGACTTCAGAACTTTTAATGAAATAAAAGTGAGAATTTTACTAAACAATTATGCTTATGATAATTAATTTTCACTGAATTAAATTTTTTTAAATTGAAAAATGATAGTCGGTAATTTAAAGGGGAAATATCATTATAATGTCAGTACAAAAAATATTTTCAATTTAGCAGTTAGAGTTAATTAAATTTTCTTTTGATATTGCAAGGTTTCCACTAAATTAATTTTTTTTTTCCAACTATTCATTAAAATGGCATTTCCCTTGTTTAGTTGGAGTTGGAGTAATTACTACATAAACTTATGAAAGTTGGAGAGGGAGCTCAACAATCAATTAAGAATCAACAAATACAGGATCTCAATCTACCTACTGCCTAGAAAAGAACTACCCAAAACACACTACTTAAAAAAAAATTTAAAAATAAATAAATAAAACTTCAACCCTTCATCCATTCCACAAAAATACCACTGCACCAGCAGAGCATTACACTGCTACTAAATCAGCACCTCATAATTAAACCCTAAATCAACACCTCATAATTTACACACAAATCAACAAGGAAGTTCCTCTCCAAGCTCCAATTTGCATATCCAGTATTCTCTCTCTAATAATAAAAATTCCTGGACAAAACAAAACAAAATTATCAGCAAAATCAATGGGTATTTAATTGTTGTATCAACCAAAATAACGACTAGTTACAATACAAAAATGGATTATTTGTGGGACCTATATAATTCTCAAACTCATGAAAAATAAAACACCTTTAATCATTCAGGCGAATTTCTAACATAGTAAGATTATGGCTTAATTACAGTTTTAGTTCCCAAATATGAGTAAATTGGAACAATTGTTATACATTGGGGACCCAATTGACACAATTTAAACATTAAGAACCAAATTTTTGTAAAGGACCAAATTGACACAATTTAAGTATTGAGGACCAAAATGACAACACTTTTTGGAGACCAAAAATGTAATTAAGCCTAAAGATTATAGTAAGGCCCTAATCTTGGCAACTTTACCAGAAACCAAAAAAATAATAATAATAAAAAAGGGTGGATGGACAAAATTTAGGAGGGCAACACTATTGCCAAGGCAAAAATTATGTTGACAAAACTGCCATCCAAGTCAATTCTCCTGTGAGGGAAGGTCAACTATGACTACGAAGAAGAATGAAAAGAGAAAATGCGATAATAGCCACCCCAAGCAAGTAAAGACTCGTTATCTAGATAATAGATTACCTGCAATTGCTGCTGACTAAATAAATGGAGAAACCCAGTTTCAGGCAATGCAACTAGTTCAATCAGCTCATCATGGCTTTCAGGTGGATTGCCCGACTCCACGAGCGAAACAGAAACCTGTGAATTTAGCACGAAACAAAAACTAAAAACTACTATTCTTTACTACAGATCCTTTGTTTCTCTTACAAATTTCCTTGAGATTGCAAAGAAAAATATATATTATTTTTAAAAGGAAGAAATTGGCAAAATGGTAGAACGTTACATGGTAAACCAACCAATTTGAAGAAACACAAAAGGACTTCCGGCTTCCAAAAAACAACTTTACCTGCATACATCTAAGAGTAACTTCTGGAATGCAACACCTTCGACAAAGGCCCCTCACGATGTATGTAGCTGGGCCTTCCGGGGAACCATCTTTGCTTGAATACCAGGCATCTAATCGTAAGATCTCCACTGTTACACCAGCTTGAAATCGAACAAGCTCTCCTGCATTCATACATTATATAACACAAAAGAAAGTCGTTTTAAACAATACACAACCTATAACTAGCGGCTCACATCCAGGTTTCGCATTGTGTTTACATCTCCATTTACTAAATACCATGTAGGACAGGACATGTGATGTCAAACAGCTCCTAGTAATTCCTGTTGGATACCTTGTATTAGACTTTACCCAATCCGAATGTAGAACTGAATTGCATTTGAGCAAATTTAGACAAGGACATGAAGGTATTGGCCAATTTGTGACAGAAGAGCCAACAATCCAACTGCCAATATCCGTTTTTCAAGCAACATGCAGAAAGGGCCAAGAAACTTTTGTAGACTTTCAAATTAGCATGTTCCACTATATCTTCCGTCATCCTTTGTATTTTAGTTACTTGTAAATTCTATTCAACACATAAACATGGCATGATTTTTTGGAAACAAAAAAGTATTTAATTAAAGCCACAAGCTTGCAACTCTGTATAAATGTTCATATATACATATAACAAGCTTTTATTTTTTCAAGGTGTGTTTGGATGTCCCCTCAAATTTGATTAGTTCTATTGCAATCATGTGGAATCTAAAGTAAAAGTTGATCACCTAAAAAACTGAGCCATCAAGTAAAATAGGAGTCTTTAACCACTACCAGTTAACAGATTTAAGTTCCAAAATAATGAATTTTGAAAGGATAATGCAGTTACAACCATCCCTTACCTTTAAAGCCAGCAGCGATCACTGTAGCAAGAATGCCACCATCATTAAGTTCATGTGGACCAAGTCCATCACCGTCTGTTGCCAAGTAGCGAAGAACAACCTCAATGCAGTAATTGTCTGTTGATGAGATAGAGACGCTCACCTTCCCATCAAGGAAAAATGTTAGAGACAAAAGATGTGTGTGTGTGTATATATATATATATATATAGAGAGAGAGAGAGACCTAACTTAAAAAGCTTATCTGATGAAAAATAGTTGGCAGAAGCAAATTTTACATATTACATAATTATATCCTACATCACCTCATTAAACTTTGTAGATTATGCAGGACTTAAGTATCAAGTGATTCATAAACAAATCAATAGATATTTAATGGTATTGTTTCAGGAACTGAAAGGTTTAATTTGAGTTGTGGTCAAAGTTTTTAGAGGCGAATGTGTAACTTGAGGTTTTTTTTTCTTTTTTCTTGGCACCAGGCTGTCCGGGTCAAAGCCCGACTAATTCCTAGGGGTGCACACTCCCTCGGCAAGGAGTTTTCTGCAAGTGGACCACGGTTAATTCAAGGGTTTTCCTAAGAGGTTTCCATCCTTGAACCTTGGAAAGAGCACACCCCCCAGACCCAAGGCCTTGCCAACAAGCCAACCCCTTGGGGTTTAACTCGAGGGGAGGTGAAAGCCTTAAGGCGTTGAGGCATAAGCATTCAAAATTTAAATTTTAATATTTAGTTATTAAATCAAATATTTTAAATTACTAAATAAATAAATAAAATTATTAAAATATAAGAGTGTAAATACTTTTCTCCACAAGGCATTAAACATTTCACTGTAGAGAAGGAAACCTGCCTTCATTAAAAGTGAAATTAATATTCTTAGCTTTAGTGATTGAACTTTTCACTTGAACATTAACTCTGTTTTTTCTTGATTGATCATTTCCTCTTATAGAATATAGTTGCAAAAATGATTCTTTTTATTTTTTGCCTTTTTATGTTTGTTTCATCTACTAGATTAAGTTTACCAATAGCCTAGGGGAACTTCTTCTTATGCCCTCATATGCTTATGCGCAAAAAATGTACAAGGCTCACCTAAGGTGCATGCCATAGACTGTGATGCGCAACCCTTTGGAAAACGTAGTCTAAAAATCAAAGCCTTGATACGTTTTACCTTAGCCTCAAGGCGAGGTAAACATCAAGGCGAGCCTCAATAAAGCCTTTTAATATTTTGGTTGTTGTAAGAAACCCAAGAAGTAAGGATCCAAACAACACAGCAAGTTCCAAATAATTAGGATACAATCACAGCCGAGTCATGGCTAATTATCTATTTAATATGAAATTAAAAACAAATTATTCATTTTTTCACATAGCAAAATTTCTATTTACTATATGAAAATAATAACAAATAGTTTATGTTCTACATATAAACGTTGAAAATAATTAGGAAGAGAACTTAATGTTTTACTTTTAGAAGTCACAATTCACAAACAATTTTGAAGTTGTAAAGGTTCAAGGTTCTAAATATTAAAAAATCCAAATGATCAATAAATATGTAAATCCATACTACTCATTATTCTCTCAACTTTTCAAAAAACCTCAGGTTCACACTATATGCATCATATTCTATGAAGCACGGACACTTCATCTGATCTAACATATCAGCGTCTAATACGTCTGGGACACAAACATGTTCGGAGATGCGGCAAATACGTGTTAGACACACCCTCTCCTGTGTCCCATTTTTTTCACTTCTTTTGGTTGTTGGACACACCTCTGACATTCTCTGGACATGCGTGTCCCTTTCTGGAACAATCCTTGGACAAGACGATGGGCCCCAAAAAAAAAAAAAAATCACTGATTTTGTTCATTCAGCCTACAGGAACCCTAGATCTATGATTCAAAGAAAAAGTAGAACTAATCATATCAGCATAACTACAATTAATGTTAAAAAAAGGAAAAGGCAAAAAAAAAAAGAAACGTACTTACCTGGGTTCAGCTTTGTCTTCTTCAACACATCTTAAATTTTTTATTAGGGTTTGTAATCTTTACATCTCACCAAACGGGCTAGGTTGCAAAACTCTCTTTTCTATTGGTATGTAGTACACCTATTATGGGATTTGTTGGGTGTTTTATTCTACATTTCCATCGATCCAATTCATTATGCAAGGCTTTGTCTTTGGATCTTAGTTGCGCAAAGCGGGGGCGAGGGAGAGAGAGCATATAGAAGTTTCTAAGGTAGGGAATGCCTATGGAAGCGTATATATATTTCATATATTAAACGCATAAATATATTATAACAATTAATTTTCTACATAGACATAAAATATGAATAAGAATTTGTGATTGACGTCAATTATAAATTGTTTTTGTCAAGTATGAATACACATTATATAAATAGAAAGTACTATCATTAGTTTAAGTTGTTTTTCTTTTGTTTCTTTGATATTTGTATGTTTTTCGTTTCTATCTCAGTTGAGAGCAAGTTTCTTCCTTGATGGAAGGGAGTTTCTTACTTGGGAGCACATAAACATGTTTCTCAATAAGAAGCGTCACCTAAGTAGAAGTTTTTTGCTACTCAGATTTGGATATCATCAAGCCCATCATTTCAAAGGAGGATGCATGGAAAAAAAATATTGCAAACAAAAAAATAAATAAATAAACAAATAGTTTATTATTAAATAAAAAATATCCAATAAAAATGAAAAAAAAAACTCAATATTAATTTAGTTTTTTCGAAATTCATGAATATTGTAATATATATTGCATATAAAATATATAAAAATGTCTCTTTCACGTGTCCATCGGCATGTCGTGTCTTGCTTTTTTTAAGACTGTTGTGTTGGCAAATCCGAATCATGTTGTATATTTGTCACGTGTCAAGTGTCTGTGTCCACGCTTCTTTAGATCATAATAGATGGACCTAATCATGGATAGAGTAGTGACCTTCGGAAAATAGTGCACCTTAACACATTACGAGACTATCCCACTAAAAATAATGCAATCAAATTTGGCATATAGATCCTTAAGGCACAATGAAGCACAAAAGTGTAAAGCTATCCTCAAATTACCAAAAACTAATATACCATTTCATTTGGCTCCCATCCCTCTGAATCATATGACAGGACGAAAGGAAGCAACATACCATGAGCTGGCGATTTAAGACAACTTCCTCGCTTACTGAAGAATAAAGGGCACTCAGTAGTGTTGCACACGAGGTGGCATCCGAGCACATACATTCACCAGAAGGCAGACAAAGCATTGCAATGGCATGCAATTCTAGGAACAAAGGTACTATTGATTCATAAACATGATCTTCAGTGGGAACCAACCATGGATTTTCTTTTCCTAGTGTGGGTACTTGCATCAAGCTCAATACGTGGCAAGCCCCACGGTGCCACATCACCAAAACCCCACCTACGTGGCAGACCAATAAGGCACCACGTTTGACATGTCGTATGTCTGATACATGGCGAGCCCTATGGGCGCCATGTGCCAAGGCAACCAAAACTATATGCTTAGCCTAAGAGGGAGCATATATACAAGCCCAAATATATCTAGCTATGAAGAGCCCTGCAACAGGCAGCACCATGGCCCCGCAGGGCCCATGGTCCTTCATACCTCGCTCCAAGGCCAAACAACAATACAATCAGCCCCCGGCTCACTTGGACTTGGATTGATAAACAATGGCTCCTGCGGCCCATTCTCCTACTTGGTCACTTGGAAACGAGCCCTTGGCTCTCTTAAACACTAAGGTGGGCCCTGGCCCATTTATCTACTTGATGCCAGGGTTGGGAGCAGGACCCAGGCACTACTGCTCGGGATCATCAGAGGATACTGGACTGGCGGCTGAGGTCATGGGATCGTCGAGATGGTTGTCTTCTTGCTAAGACAACTCTATCTCAACCAGGCTTGGAGAAGAGGCAACAATGGCCTTACGTTCATGTCATCCGATGCATATACGAAACGTTACTTTCTGCCTGCCATGAAACGTTGCTCTCCGCCTGCCGGCAAGCCACAGACGGCAGAAGGGCTTATATCACTTCTGGCAAAGATGAGGAGAACGAGCCACCTGTCTAACAGTTTTCTTGGGCTCCAATACTCCTGCGGCCTATATAACGTATCGTATATGCAGCGAGAAACAACAACAATACAACCAAGTCTCATGCTTAAACACCCTCTCATATTTTACATTAGTGTTCAAAGGTCTATCGCTGCCAACCTCTCCCTCTCCAAGCTTGCCTTGACCTCCTCCTCTCCACCTCCGGTGATCTCAGGCCATTGAAGTGCCCGCCATCTTCCCGGACTACCTCTAACCACACCTCTCACCCACACCTAGAAAATAAAATACATCAATTAATTCAAACCTAAAAGCTCACAAGTAGAAGAACATAAAATGATGTGACTAAGTCAACAATCCGTAATAAAAACTAAACAAATAAACATGGTGGCTAATCCAAAGATCTCTACGTGCAATGTTTGTAGCATATAGGTAAATCAACTCACTTAAGAGCAGTGAAAATGATGAATTTAGTGTTTCCTTAGCTGCTGCAATCGCTCTTTGCTTTTCCTCAACTGACAATTCAAGGGGAGAAACTTCCACATTCTCTAACTCAACTTTCAGCCAGTTGCGATAAGTTGCATCACAGGAGTAGTACTCGCTCTAATTTAATGAAACATTGTACAAACTTGCAGTCTTAGAAGTGATAATATGTCGAGGCCAAAAGAAAAGCATAAACAACATTGAGTGCAATGAACAAGTACAGATCTAAATAAACCATACCCAGTCCTCGAACTCTCTTAGGTTCTCAGAAACATCATGATCCTCAGTAGAAAGAAGAGTTTCAGTTGGCTGTTTCAAAGGTTCAGCAAGAAAACTTAGCAATGTGTGTGCACCTATGGGCATTGCGGGCACCCTCCACATGGAAATAAGAGCAAACTCCCTGAACAGTATGTTGCTACAAACAATGAAAGATCAGTATTTAGCAAGCCAACAAGATGAGAACAAGAAAATAGGTAGGTAAGAAAAATAGTAAAGTAATTAGTCAAGCATGTATAAGAATAATGCAAGAAGAGACCACAGTAGCAGACAATGGGAGAAACTAGACAAATTCAAACCACAAATAGATGGTAGAGCTTAATCAAAGGAACAAGAAAAACATGTTCAGAACCTAGAAGCACCAGCAATAAAGACAATATCACAAATGTAATTGCTTCCAATTTTAAATCAAGTAAAGAATAAAAATAAAAATCACTAAGTTCTCATTATTCACTGAAAAAGGGCACTTTTTACATGATTTGTGGACATGTATACAAGTATCGAATGTCAATACTGGAACCAAATGTATGATATGGAAAACCCCACAATTCAGGACACGGGGAAATGGACTCATATTTGTATTCATCTAAGTTCCATTACCCTTGTACTAAATACACTCCTGTAACTTAGAAGACAGCAGATGGGTAAAGAAAGTTTATAATTGGGTGAGGCCAAAGCCAGTTAGCTGGTGTTGGTTTGACCTATTGAAAGTATTAGGATATGAAGCACGGACACAGACACACATGCGGACACGGACACGGACACGGACACGGACACGGACACGGGACTCGGTAATTTCTAAAAAATGGGGACACGGACACGGCAAGAGACACGGCAAATTTTTAATTTTTTTATAAATATTTTTATTTTAATATACATTAATTATTTTATTTATTTATTATATTTTTTAAATAATGTGTTCTAATTAATTTATTTTATTTTATGTTACATACATGTGTTTATTTATTTTTTTATTAATATGCATAAGTATATATTATCTTATAATATATATTATATATTATCTTATAAGTATATTATATGTTATATAATAACTATTATATAATATATAATAATAATAGTTATCCTTAAAACTGAAATTCATGTTATGATGTCCAACCATTAACTCTTAGACCAATTATAATATAATAGTTATATATATATATATATGTGTGTGAGTCAAGAAGATAGAGACGAGAGAGAGAGAGAGAGAGACAGAAGCAAGAGAGCGATCGATCGCGATCACAATCGCAAGGGAGAGAGAAGGTGAGAGAGCTCTGAGAAGTCGAATTGACGGGCTCTGGATCGTCGAAGTCAAAGGGAGTTGAAGTGGACTGGATCATTGAAGTCGAAGGGCTATCGCTAGTCGAAATGGACTGGATGGAGGTCGATTGGCTCGAGATCGAAGTCATGAGAGAGCAAGAGAGAGAGCGAGGCTTATGGCGCCGACCAGGTTTGTACTCCTTTTCTCTTTCATTTACTCTTCTCACCGACCATGTCCCATGGCGTGTCCAGATTTGGACATGCGTGTCCTCGCCGTGTCTCTGCCGTGTCCCTTGCAAAAAAATAAATTAAATTAAAGGGACACGCCATATGGCGTGTCTCGTACGTGTCCTCGACGTGTCCCCGTATCCAACACCGCCACGGCTTCCATTTTGGTGTGTCCATGCTTCATAGTTATTAGGAGAAAGTGATTTTGTTAAGTTTGATCCGTGTTCCATTTTTTGAGATTACCATATCCCGTGTCCATGTTCATCCTTCTTAAGTGCAATTAAGCATATAAAAAACAAATATAGGGATCATTCCGAAGTATTTACAATTCATTTAAAGCTTCAATAATTACTTGAGTACATGGGCGTACGGACCACTTGTTTCCAAGTTGAATCCGGGGTTATGCAAAAAAGCCTCTTTTTGAGCATGGTGTTTTATTTTTGAACTCAACTTCCGGTTACAGCCAATAAAGCACCAATAGGAGGGGGAAAAAAATAAGAATTTCACTCTAATAGACGCATCCTTTGAAGACTCAAGAACTCTAGTACAAGAAAGGAAAGGAAAACCATTTTCTTTTACTGTCATGTACACGTGTTCAATTGTTACACGTGTTCAATTGTTACAAGAAAATGTAGGTTCCACCATAACTATTTTCTTTAAGAAACTAGTTTTCCTCAAATGCTTTCCTATAAAAAGTACAAGATTCAACATCGAGGAAAAGTTAAAATTATTTTTCTACATAAATTTTCTTTTAAACTGAATAAATAACGGGAAAATGAATTATTTCTATTTTATTTTCCTTTCCTTTCCGTTAAACCATTTTCTCTCAAGAAACATTTTCGTGTAACAATATATGCTTGGCATCAAGTTGTTGAAGGGGGCTAGTCTTTTTTGACTTTTTCTTTACTGTTTGTATTAAAATAAGACTTCAAAAGACAAATTTTCTGCATTTCAAGTGGATTCAGAGCCTCATAGACGGATCTACCTTTACAAACTTCACTTTCTAGAGTTATTGCCAGGTGTTTCACATATAACATATTTTTCCAACCAAAGAATTTTTTTTCACATATTACAAGCCCTTTAGTGTAAAGCTACTATAAATGTCTTTGTGAGAATTTTTTTTTTTTTTTTTTTGATAAGTAAGCAAATATTATTAAGAAAGCATCAAGATGATGCAACCAATACAAAAAAACCACCCCATAAAGGAGAACCAATAAAACAAGGGCTGACCAATCACCTCATCTAAAAAATCTAAAAACACAAATAAATCCGGATCTACCCTACCCTCCAACCAACTATACAAAACTAGAAGAAGATGACTTTGTAACCAAGAAACACTATGAGATACCTTGAAGAAGGTACGTCTATTCCGCTCTAACCAAAGCAACCACATCAAACAGAACGGAACCAACAACCAAGCTCGTCGCCGCCGCCGGCCAAGACGAACGCCCCGCCAAGCCCAAAGGTACATCTTTGTGAGAATATATTGTATATATTCTATATCAGGCATACTTCTGATTGTATATATTAGGCTTGATTCAAGCATGGTTGTAATTACGTTATATTAGGTATGATTGTGATTATGTAATCTTTGTATTTTCTTTTTAGTTTTAGGAGTTAGGGATTATATATACTGAGGTCTTGATGTAACTATATATACAATTGAATATACGAATTTCTCATAAAACCAATAGTCTTGACATATAAAATCTTGAAATTCCTTTACAAATAATAATGGATCCACTATGGAGAAAACAAGAACCAAAACATTTCAAATACCATCATTTCCAAACATGGTTATTGAGAAGTTGGCAATGAGTAAACCAAATGGAAAAAAAGGCTTCAACGGGAAAAAAAGGTTAGCATCCATTACATTGGCAAGTTGAAAATGAACTGAGAAATACGTAGGTGTAGAAGTTATTAAGGATGGGATGTTGGGGTTAATAATAGGGTTGTCATTATACCCGCTAACCCGCATAAATCGTCCGACCCAGACAGCCTCATGATGTTAGAGACGATTTCGAGCAGGTGCATGATAGGCTGTAGTTTTCTAATATATTATTTCACGAGTTTGTGGTCGGAAATGGATACAAAAAATACACACCAGACCAAATAAATATAATTATATAGCATTTTATATTGGTGGCCTTGGAAGTACACTCTTGTCAGTCTGAGCTCTCTATGATAGACTGCTACGCTTTCTCATAACCATTCAATTTCTCTCATAAACCCAAAGACTTCCCCAAAAAACAAAGATACTCTCTCTATCTCTCACTCATTCTCGGTCTCTCTCACTTTCTCCCATTTTTCTTCATAACCATTCAATGTTTTTCTCTAATAAACCCTAAGAGTCTTTTCTAGAAAACTAAAAAGACTCTCTATCTCTCAGTCTCTCTTCACTCTATAGGTCACTTACACTCTGTTTTTTCTTCTCTCCATTGGAGTCTAAGAAATATTCTCTCTCTCTCTCTCTCTCTCTCTCTCTCTCTCTCTCTTTTCCCTCTTTTTTCCCCCATTTCCTTCCTCCACTCTCTCCTATACGGATCTGTAAATATATATATATATATATAAATATAAGCTTTAAGGTGTATTCTTTTGAAATTTGAATTTCATTTTTTATAATTTTTTTTTCTACTCTTTCTCTATCTTCGTTGGATCTTCAAAATCGACTAAACTGATAATCAAACCGAGGTCTATGATTCGGTTGATTTCAAACAGTATATCGACTGATAAAGAGTGACTAATTTCCTCACCCGATGGTGTCGGTTCAGTTGACGAGCTAAGGGTAACCCGACCCGACTCGACACGACTCAACTCGTGAACACTCGTAGTTAATATAGCATGCGTACAGGGGACAAAAGAAGACTCACAATTCCACCAGCCATGGGTTATGGGACTTGAAATTTTGGTCAAGTAGTACCACAACAAATTTTGACGTTGAGAACTTATACCACCCTGACATGTGGCGAGCCCTATGAGCACCGCGACATTATCACCATACCTCTGCATGGCAAAGCTCCGAGACCCAACGATGTCCTCACAAGACAAATTGAGGTTGTATGCCGAGCATAAGTAGGGACATATACCCACCAACTAGGATGCTTAGCTCACAAGAGTAGGTGCCGCCCTAACAGGAAAGCGCTCCAAAGTGAATGAGTCAAAGTATGAAGAGCACGATGCATGGTTGGGAGCCTGTGGCAGAGCCAAGTTCACCGCTTAGCCATAACCTACTTGATAACATCATGGCTCTAGAGCACCCAGTTTGCCTAGAGCCTACGTTGACCATTGTCCTTTGTACCTCATTCTTACTAGGAACACTCGAGAATTACTATCTCGACTCAGTCAACATAACCTAGTCCTCAGCTTGCCTATGTCTCCCTTATGCACTCCCTATGTCTCCCTAGGCATTCACTGCTTGAGATCATTTAAGGATTATAGATTGGAGGCTAGGATCAAGGGTTCGTCAAGGTTGCCTGGCTACCCTAAGAAAACAACTCCACCTTGACTAGGCTTAACGAGAAGGGACGTTGACCTTTCACTCTCGACTGCTACATGCCTTGATACACCTCCCAAGATATCATACCTACCCATCTAACTCCTATGATGGCCTAAACGGTGAGTAATTTAGGCTTTAACAGTTAAATTAAAAGCTAATAGGTAAAGGAAGGGATTGATTTGGGGGTGATTGGATAAGGCTTTGAGGTTGAAAAGTGCACTTTTCAAAGGCTGTAAATAGTAACCCGATAATAATAACCAGGGTTTGGGTGTAAAGAAGAAGAAGAAGAAGATGATAGGTTTAAGAATCCCTTCGTTATTATTGGGTTACTAAGAAAGCTTTCTTAGTTATTATCAAACCCTAACTGATTTTGGAGCTTTCATGGTCCACAAGAAAGCTTCAAAGCACTGAAATATTTTTAACATATCAACTCTATTAAATATAAGCATTAGATGACTTTATATAGAACTAGGAGAGTTCCTAAACCAACAAGAACCAAAAAACTACTTTTGACCTCCAAAACCAATTTATGACCAAATAAGAAGTATAAATATAAACCAATTAAATAACTGGACCCACAAGAGAACTCATGGACAACCCCTACAGCCCATGTTAGCAAATTTGAAATTGCTAAAATACCTCTTGACTTAAAAATACGAGAAAACAAAAAAATAATCATAAAATAAGACTCTAATAATACTATAAACATAATTATATAAGATTCCTGTACGTTTCTCTTTGAAATCACGCCAATATCTAAATATCATCACTTCTTTGAATTTAGCCTTCCTTGAGCCTCTTATATTTTGCATCACCACCTCTGATACTTGATACCTAATACCTACAACCGTTGAGTTGGTAGATGTATATTGATTTAACCCTAACATTTGAGATAATCCTCCCTCTTTTTTGTGCATGTAGAAAAGTGTCCACGTAAATAGAAGAGACATGTTGCAATTTTTATGGGACCAAATACAAACAGAAGTACCTGCATATCAAACATATATATACCTGTGTAACAGTGCTCAGAGGAGAAGTTTGGCACTAGAAGCCTGAGCATCAATAATAGTGGAGGGAGGTGTAAAGCAGAGCCATTGTATGACCATAGCCTTTTGAAGACTCTGCAACCGATGTTGCTCAGCAACATCAGACGATTTATCATATTTTCCAGGTTTGATTTCCTGAGATCTTGACAGAACCCTATTAGAGTAGATTGCAAATGAACTCCCCAGTTATGAAAATAATACTATTCAATTCACCCTGTCTCAAACAATAAACTTAAGGTCAAGGAAATAGATAAAAACCTCTCAACAATTTCTTCGAAACTGCCTTTTGAATCATCTCCAGGAGAAAATGGTAAGTACTCAATAGCAGAAAGGAAGATTTTATATTTGACATGCACACTGGCCAAAGAAAAAGCAACAAGTTACCACATTAAAAACAAACTCACAACTTCATATTTAAGAATCTTCTTATAATCTTTCTGTGTATCCAGGATAGTTGGTAGCACAGCATTCTCCCTCCCAGTTCTACATACAATTTGTTGTTTCTCTTGAAAAGGGAAATCAGAAGCACGTTCATCATGAACACAAGTGATCATGAGAACTTCTGTCACACGGCTAGTGGGACATTTTACAGCAAATGAACAAAGAGAACAGTTATCAAACTGTTCACGGTACAGTACCCATATGCCAATGAAATAAAGAAGCCAAGGCTCCTCATTTCAAAAGAAACAACCATACCGCTCTTTAGTGACAACATGGATAATCTTATTGACATAGTTTAGTTGAGAAAACCTGGGCACAGTAACATTATCACTGCATTTCCCTTTGTATTGCAATTATATTTGTTCACAGAATATATCTATCAATATATAACAATACAAATGCAAATAAACAAGTTGAACAGATGAACTTCAGCAATATCTTAACATACGTAGTTTTATCTTCTTTTTTCCTTTTCTTTTGCTGCACGACCGCACATAGCTTACAATACATACAGAAGACTAAATGTACACTATTTTGCAAGCATAATGAGCATGTTTAGAAACAAAAAAATGTCTACAAGCCTAATTTTATATCCCATTTTGTTAATATCTAGGACTGAGTATTTTTTTCAGATGTGTTACTGAAAGAAAAGATTTTCTAGAAAATATTATAGTTTGGAAGAAAACAGTATTGGTCTTTGTAATGGTCCTCTGTCCTCCATTTGTGGCTATGTGAAATATTATATCCAACTTCTATATTTTTAGATTTTTTCTCTGAATTTCGTACAATGACACATAATGAATTTGATAGTTGTAACTAGGATAATCAATATTGAATCATCATAGTAATACTCATAAACATGAACCTTTAATGTATGCTCCATCATCTTCATTATTAATGTAGGTTTAGGGCCACCGTTAGTTACAATTTTTTTGTCATGATTATGGGAAAGTTATTTTGAATCAGACTTGTTTGATTAACCTAGTTGTAGCTTTGTAATCATTACATTGCATGAAAAGAAAAAAATCGAAACAAAATTTAGAAAAAAAAATATTAAAATTAATAAATTTTATATTAATTGTAACATAACATAAAATATATCCCATTTTGTTAATATCTAGGGAGGAAAAAGGACGAAAAAAATACTCAGTCCTGGGTTGAAATTACCACCTCCAACACCGTCTTTAGTTTTATTTAGGGTTAATTAGAATGCAGGGTGTAGGACCAAAAAAAAAATAACAAAACACGGGGGAGTTGCACCCCTCCATTTGTGTAAATTTTTTTTACTATCCCACTGTTTGATGATTCCCCCAATAACAAACAGTTTTTTTTTTTTTTTGATAAATAATACCCCCAGTAATAAATAGTGAAGCACAATTGAGGCACCTGTAAATTGTGCACAAGCCTAAAGAAGCATCAACTCCCTCCCAGCCAAAAAGGTTAAAAAAAAGACTAAATAAATCAAACATAAAGGAAAAGGAAAGAACAAGTTGGAGAACTATACACAAAACAAATCTTACAAACTTTTCTAACTCACCTTTTATATCATTGAAGTGAGTCCAGTTTCCACAGTTTCATTATTGTACAGTTAGCAAGAAAAATTTGTAAGATTTGTTAGTTTGGATAGCATTTTTCCAAAAGTAATAAAGAGACGAAACCAATTTCAGTTCTGCCATGAAAAAACACCTGCTGTTCAGCCTTAACTCCATCATGTGCACAAAGAGGTCAATGCAACGATGATGTGCAAGTTGAGAAGCATAAATGCCAACCAACTCTTCGCAGTGCGTTGAAAATAGAAATATCGCATACCTGGAAAATTAGAAATTGTATTTCCCAGTTAATGGTTGCACATAATGTCTCCCAATGCATGGCAATACCAAGCTAATGTAAACAATTGTATCCGACTTTGTTTAACATATACCAAATCATATAACGGAAAAAAAAACATAACCTTGGTCATTCTTCACAAGGCAAGTAAGCCATCCTATCTACGGACGTCACACATTTCAGGGGTATGAAGCCATATCTCATCCAAGAGATCCTCAAATGAATCAACTTGACCACATGGATGCCATCATGTCCTTTCTAATGGACTAGCAGAAAATTACTGGTACAAATTATAGATTTTAAAGACCAAGGTCTTACAAACAAAAAGAGCAAATACAGACCAATAAATTTCAAACTGAAATCCATTACAACAATTGATATTTGGTTTTCTATACAATAGGTCACTTGTCGGTTGTAACTTGTGTTTAATAATGCTAATTAGCTTTAATACAGTTACTCTCTAAAGAAACCAACTTGATTCTATGCTTTAAAACTGTGACTCTTTCATTTTTAATAAATCATTAAGTATCATCAGTTGTTACTTGTTAGCTTGAGTGCTTTCTCCTACCGCTGGTGCAAGTATCTTACTTATCAAAAACGAATATGAAGATGAATTGTTCTACTGTATCATCTTTATATGTGCTTTCAAATGATAATTGCAAATGAACATGACATAGCTGGACTCTCTACCTTGATAACTCTGTGGACAAACAACAAAACAAAAGGCACAAATCAAAATAATAGACACATGTAAAATACTATTGTCCAACTCTAACCATGTTAAAAAGACAACTCCACTGTGACAATCAATTATTTTAGGTATTACAATCTATTGATCTGTAACAATGATTAATAAGCATGGGTCAGAAACGCTTACATATGAAGAATGAGGTCACCAACAGTCATGATCTACTCTCTGAAAGCATCCTTCATTTGTCCACAAGTATCTAAGAACAAGAACCAAGTGTGCACCAAAACGAATCATCTGAGGATCACCATGAGGCCTGAGAGAAAGCAAAAAGCACATCCAGCTCAATGACATGAGTATCCCATGCTCAGGCGGATGAATGTTTATAATAACAAAGTGTTTAAGAAAACACGGATACATGCATGCATGTGCACAGTATGTTCTTCACTTTTATTTCATAAAAAAAAAAAATGGAATTTATAAAATAATAGTGAAGAACAAGTTCCAAACATGGTCTATAGTGAAACAGAATGCTACTTGGAATGCCAGTAAGAAACATCAACAGAGTTATTTTTAAGATGTTTTCCTTTTAAGCATTTGGCAGTATTTCAGCCACCTAATCGTGGTCTAGCTTTCAAATGGATCAACACAAAGCTGTGAATGACAACTTCAATTTATACATCTATTTCGTTAATCACAACAAGAATATAACAAACACAACAGGTGGCCACAACTTGGAAGGACCATAACAAGTTATACGCACACGAACATCAAAAAGAAAACAAAGGTTTGTATCTAGAAACAAGACTCTAACTTTAAATGCAGATAGAAAGTACAAATTCACCTGAAGACGTTTTCCTCATCTTCAGATGGTGATATCCATGACCATATAACGTCTAGCAGATGCGGTATATCCCCCATCATAAGATTCATCTGGACATCAATGATCAGTAAGAGAAGACTGGCCAATGACATGTTATTCAAACTGAGGAAACTAAAACAATTGCCACATTTGCTGATGTATACAGAAAAGCAAAAAAATCTTTCTATAGTAGAAAGCAAAAAAGACCAAGCACAGATACTTTGTTTTTATTAAAATTAAACAGAGCAAGCAAACATGCAGCGCAAGGACTTTGAAAAAAGAGAAGTGAGGAAGAGAAAAAAAATAAAACAAATAGTGGTGCTCTAAACTTGTTTCTTGGTACTCCCTCCGTCCCAAAATATTAATCTCTTATTCCATTTTTCATTGTCCCAAAATATTAGGCCCTTTTCAAAAATCAAGGACAAAAATAATATGAATTTCCTATTTTGCCATTCTTTTAAATTCATTATAGAAAGAACAATCATGACAATTGATATTCCCTAAAAAATGTGCTATCAAAGGGTAATTTTGGAAAATCAATTTTTTTTAAAGTGCAATAATTGTACTACCAAAAAAAGTTGAATTTCCCAAAAGGGACTATTATTTTGGGACGGAGGGAGTACAATATACACAAGAACCAAACCAAACTAAGCCTCAGGTTACACGGATGTCATGATTCATCATATGGTGTATAGGAACCTACATTAGGTTTTTTTTTTAAATAAAAAATAAAAAAACTGCCAAAAGTGAAATTCTTCCATTCTATAGGGGAATACATACAGAGGCGAGAAAGGAGATACAGAAGTAATCCAATGAATGCACAATAGACCAGCTGCGCTAAACAGATAATCAGCAAAATATTGTAAAGGCAATATGATACCAATGAGTTGCTAGCAACAAGTTCGTCACCAATAAGGGAATTTTGGTCATGACAGAAAACCCTCTGCTTTTTTCATCCAAATTGAGAACTAAATTCTATTAAGCTACAGAGTACAAAACACCCCATAAATGACAGGACCAAATAACACATTAGAATTGTGCTCTTTCTGCACCCAATTACTCAACTCACTTCAACAAAAAATTTCCCTACTACATGTGGTTGGATATATGGTCATTTCCCCTAGCTGGCAATATTTTAAGTCATGTCCTCAGATAATTCTAATTCAATTATGTCTTTTCTTATCATCTCAGCCCATCTCCTCCTGGGCCTTTTACTTATTTGACCACTCAATGTGAATCAAATAAGTCCTCCTTACATGTGCGTATGTGGTCTAGGTTACACATGCTTATATAATGCACATTAGTTTCATACCCATGCAATGTGGGACTCCTGCTTCATACCATCTCAAACGGCCTTTTTCCATTTTATCATGAGTTGGTGCCACTTTTAACTTAGGAGTGTTCAAAACGCCAAATCACCCAGCCTACCCAATGCGATCACATTACGGATGGTTTCGCCAATCCTATTGTCAGCAACCGTTGAGATTCTCAAAATTTATTTGAATTTGAGTCGGACATCGAGGCAAATTTATTTTTTCTCAAAATGCCTTATAAGGTATAGCAATCCAACCAACTCTAATTCCTTCTATGAGCCACATTTTCCTCAATCTTTATGAATAATTGACTCAAAACATCAGAAATTGACCACTCTTGGGTACCACTTACCCCTCCTCAAGTGTTACTTGATCTTTACCTTTATTTCTAAGTTTGCTAAAATTGCATTCCAAATAATTTGTTTTGGTCCTATTTAACCTAAAACCTTTAGATTCAATAGTGTCCCCCACAATTTTAACCTAAGAGTTTACCCCACTTATTTGTCAACTAAATCGTATTATTTGCATACTATCCCGTGCATGTTGAACATCAAATGTGTCCTGACAAGTTTGGTCACCAAGTCAGCAACGACCGTGAAGTTTCTTTATATCCAATTAACTTCGGAATATGCATAATTTGTGTAGAATAGAACTCATAATTTACTACTCAACATGTCTAAATATTTTTCCTACATAGAGATATTGATTGGTCTAAATATTGCTAATTTGGTTCTTACTATGTAATTGTGCAACATATTAGTTTTCATGCATGTTTAGGAGGTGAGAACCAGTCAAGCAGGTGGACAGTTACTAGAATTATCAGCAAGTTAAATTCCTTGAGCCTGTGTTTGGATCATAGATATGGGTAGGAGTTTGGAAAAAGAAAGGGAAAAAGGTGGGTGAAATGTGACTATATTTCATTCACATTTCACTAACATGTACCCTTTCACTTTTCCTTTCCAAATCCCTACCCAAATCCATGATCCAATCACAGCCTAAAATAGACTTTGATGATTGAAACTAGCAAATAGGTGGGTTGATCCGTACATTACTGTAACACAATCCCTTTTTAGGCAATCCATCAAACAAGTTAACTGTCAACAAGACTTCGTTTCCAACAAGTCATAACCACCCTTATTTATAATGGAACAGGTGGCCTGTGAGACATCATTTTAGAGCTCAAAACCAATTCGTATAAAGAATTTGCATTTGAATATTCAAGTATGCTAAAGTCTTCTGCTAAGAAGATGCTCTTACTTCAATTTGCCGGTGCTGCTCCTTGCATTCTTGAGTAATAGCTTCATGTACTGAGTCACTAAATCATGCAGAAAATAGAATTATCAAATACTAATATATCCCACCAGAAAATCGTAATAAATTCACGACGTATACCTTGAATGGAGTTTCTGAAGAAGCGCAGACAGATGCCGAGGTTGCTGATTCAGAACTTGTACTGGCCAATTTTCTGGCCCAACTGTAGATGGAGAAACACTGTCTCCTTGTCCATGGCTTCTGTCAATTGCATCTTCATAAGTTTTAAATTGATCCATTCCACCTGGTGGCAAGCGGACTAGTTCAAGATCCACCTGAACATCAAGCCATGACTTGGCCATCGCCCAACATGCTGACTGCAAAAGCATTCGAATTTAATTTCCAAGATAACTATAAACTACAGAAGTAACAGGGCAAGAAAATGAGAAGAAATGAAGATCAACGCAACTAAAACTCCCAAGAAATATTGCAAAGGGAGCAGCTAAACCTCAAGACTTGAGCCATTTAAACAAATTACGTATTTAAACTATGAATCAGAATTCACTACCTCAAGCTCTAAACTTAACACACTGCTTATTCACAGAACTTGATTACGTTGTCTACTAGTATAGTATGAGAAAGTATTCATGACAATGGAGAGCGACAAGCATAAACAACAATACAGCGTGGTTGTTGTGAAGGCAAATGTGTGGCTTGATCATTATTTTTCTCCCTTCAAAAGGTGGGTGTTTATTGGAATGGTACTCTATAGACCTCATAATGGATAAAATAACACTACTCTATTATCCAGTCACGGCCAAGTGTAGCTTGTCAAGAGAGGGCCTTGAAGTTTCTTACCCCTTCGCAGAAGGTGCTTCTTGTAAAGTATAAGCTTCTAGTTCTAAAGTATCTCCCTACAACCAGAGCAGAAGTTAAATAAAATTGTGCTTTGTTGAAAATTATTGAAAAGCTCAACATGGTTTAGATAAGATGTTGGTCAAGCGGTATCAAATAGGATTGCGAAGAACTACGATATAAAGAGGTACCTTAGAAGTTGCATAGCTGAGCTTTTATCTTTTCTGTATAATCTCAGTATACATAAGTTGAGCCTTGAGGCTGTGAACCAAGCTATTATTGCGAAAATTGGTGAATACAACCACCAAGAAAACTTGGAAGTTTCAAATAGCATTTTGTGTGCTTGGTAGTTGTGGTTAAGTGAGGTTAGAGGTGGTCGGTTGTGAACCTTTGGGAAAATGACGGGCACTTTAGTGGCTTGAGAGCACTGGAGGTGGAGGAAGAGAAGACCTAAGTAGGCCTAGAGATGGGGGCGCATAGTGAGACCTTGAACACTTAGAGCATGTTTGGTACGAAGGAATGGAATGAGTGTGGGAATGGAATGCAAGGTTGAATAGAATGGAATGTTCATTCCCATTCCATTATTTGGTTGCCAACATGAAATGACATAGAAATATAATGAGAATGACATAGAATAGAATATTTTTAATTTTTCGATTTTATTTATTATTATTATTATTATTATTATTATTATTATAACAAGCTAGTAACAAACAAGTTAAAAATTCATATAGATTATGATAGTTGTGGAAGGGATGGGGTCAGTGGTGGTATTGGTGGCGGCATCGGTGGTCGTGATAGTATTGGTATTAGGATGATGGTGGTGGTAGGTCACTATGACGGTAGTGGGGTAAGCTAGTGTTGTGGTGTTTGTGGAGGTGGTGGTGTTGGTTGTGGCGGCGACAATGGTGGTGGCAGGTAGTGGTAGTAGAGTGGTGGTTCTCACGATAAAGGTAATGTGATTTTTGTAAAAATGGTGATAGTGGTGGTAAGGTAATGGTTGTGGCGGTGACGATGGTGGTGGTGGTCGGTAGCAATAGCAGAGTGGTGGTTTTGCAATAATGGTGGTGGTTGTATGCTTTTTGTTAAAGTGGCGGTAAGGTAATGGTTTTAGCAGCAGAGGCAGTGGTGATGATAGAAGCGGAGGTAGTAGGGTAGTGATTCTAGCGATGGTGGTAGTGATTGTGGAGGTGGTAGTTGTAGCGGTGGTAGTTGTGCTGGCATCGGCGGTGGTAGTAGGGTGGCAGTGGTGGTGGTTGTGGAGGTAGTGGTAGTGGTTATGGCGGTGTGTTTGTGGTGATGCGGTGGTTGTGGTGGTGATGTGGTTCTTGTAATTGTGGCATCGATGGTGGTGGTGATAATGTAGTAATGGTAGTAGTGATTATGATGGTGGCAACAATAGGGTGGTGATTGTGGCGATGACAGTAGTAGTAATGGTGGTGGCAGTGATCGAAAGGAGTGGTAGTAGAAAGGAATGGTGGAAGTAGCTAATTGATAATGTTTTGTAGTGATTCTATGATCGAATGGAATGACTATTCCTTAAGTTAGAGAAAGGAATAGGCATTCTCACATGCAAGGTTTTAAAAAGCAGCCGCAACCGTTACGTAACGGTTGTAATGGTTACTGCCACCCATTACGGCCGCTTTTGCAGTGTGATTGAGATTCACAAGTGTGTCAGCCGTAGCGGCTGCCGTAGCGATCGTAACGGTGCTGTAACGACCTGATACGCACCGTTACGTAATGGTTCTGAACTGCTTCTTTCGAAGAAAAAGAACACACAAAAAAAAAACTGAAAATAGGGGAAGAGGGATAGGAAGAAGAGGGACGATAAAGAGAGAAAATGGAGGAGTAAGAGATAGAGAGAGAGAAGAGGGAAGATGAAGAACAAGTTATTGATTTCTTGAAGCTGTAAGACTTATGCTATTCTATTCAGCGGCTATCACTCAACCATTTTGTTTGTGTGTGTCTATGTATATATTGTTTGAAAATAATAATAATAAGTGTGGTCATTATCTATTTAGCTTGGTTAAAATATGTATGTATATATATATATTTAGACTCTTATTTATTCTCTTACTTTTGTCATTATTTATCTTATATATAATAGTTAGTGATTGATCTTTTGTATAATATAAAGTCATTAATTATTAAAATAAAATATAAAAAACTCAGTTTATAGTGATTTAAAAATATAAAATATATTGGATCATACTTTAAAATTTATAAAAATTGATCAATATTTATTTTAAACCCAATAAATATGATTATGGAAAAAAAATATACGTATCGGTAAGTTTTTTTCAAATTGTGCGAAAAATAAAAAAATTCATTGTTTCAGTTACTGCAACCGTTACGCTAGGGCCTTTACACCCCACAACTGCAACCGCACCACCGCTACCGTTACGGCAACCGCAACCGCTTTTCAGAATCTTGGTGACATAAAAAAATAGACAAAGTCATCTCACCATCGTGCTACTTCATTGCCCTTCTACAACTACATTTAAACAGTTATTCAACTAGACAACAAATATGACAGGTCAACAACTAATTCTCCTTTCATTACAGCAGTTCAAGAAAACTAAATTACAAAGATTAACTATTTGCAATATCAACCACCTCTTATATCAGTTTACTACATAATTTTTAGGATTAATTTCAATTTTATCCCGTAAACTATTGCCGTTTTTTTCTATTTCATCCCTAAACTATCAATTTATCTAGTTAATCCCTAAAAATTTGATTTCAGTTCATATGGTCCAATTAGAGACAGCCCATCCAAATCAATAATGAGGGAAACCTAATCCACTAGGCAAAAAAATAATTTTACAGTTTAGACAACCTAATAGTGGTTTTGGCAATAGTTTTTTTATTGGCCTTTTTTTGTCTTTAGTGACCTTTTTTAAAAAGAAAATTTCAAAAAAAAAATCACTTTTAAGTCTTACTAGACTAAACAGACCTTAAAAGCAACTAAAAAAAACTTTAAAATTGTCTTTTTTGAGTTTTTTTTTCTCTAGTGAGCTTTTTTTGGAAATTTTCAATTTTTTCCTACTTTTAAGATCCATTTAGACTTTTTGGGTGGATAAGATCCATTTCGACTTGACAAACCTAAAAAGTAAAAAGTTCTGGCACAAATTTTTTAAAAAAATCACTTAAAAAAAAATGGGCAAAAAAATGTAGATTTGTTAGCTATGCCAAACATAGCCTAAATCATACAAAAACTATATTAGACAACTTACACTCTACAACCATCTATGAAGCACGAGTACGGGTACGAGTACTGTACTGGTACGATACGGGTACGTCGATACTGTAAAATTCAAAAAAAATAGGGTACGAGTACGGCTTGATACGCTTGTAAAAAAATATTTATTTTTAATTTAGAAAAATGCAAAAATTAATTAAATGGTTTAAGTTGTTAAGGTTCAACCAATATTTAACATTTAATGCCAAAAGTAAAAGTATAAATCAAAATTAAATGTCAATATATTAAATAACTTACAAACTATAGTTTAATTTTAAAATCATGCTAAGCATAAAACAAAAAATAAAAAAGAAGTCTAATGAAATGAGTTTTATCTCTGTAGTAGAAGGAAAATATTGTTTCAACTAAGGTACGGTACGGCTTGAATATATACTGGGTACGTCAAAAATTAAGAAGAAAAAACTTGGGTACGTATTTCGTATACCCAGTACGTATGCAGAAGTACCATACGAGGTACGGTACGCCGGTAAGTACTCGGTACAGGTACAGCAAGTTTTCCAAAGTACCCATGCTTCATAGACAACCATACACCCATCCTCTTCTGTAACCCTCAATTCAAATTAGCGAATAAAAAAAATGATTGTTGGTTCATGTGGTTTAAATTGTTCAATTATTAAAACGACTTTTTGCCCATCAAATTAGGTTTTAACATTCAATTGGACTACTTTAGTTGAAATTAAAATCTTTATGACTAAATAAAAATAAAGGGTAACTTACAAATACACCCCCTGAAATTTGCTTAAAATACAAATTACTCCCTATAGTTCTGTAAATTACATCTTGCCACTTCAAGTTTCTAATTGCATAACCAATGACTTCTTTAATTAATAAATCATCAAGTCAATTAACAATTTTTAATGATATCATAAATATATTTCAATTAAAAATTCAAGTAATTTTATTATTGTATAGGAGAGTGGTTAAGAATTTCATTTTTTCTATTAATTTTAGTAAATAAAATTTTTTGACAAGGAGGTATTTGTAATTTTCAAAACTATAGGAGGCAATTCGTATTTTAACTTAAATCTCAAGGGGTGCATTTGTAATTTAGCATAAATAAAATTAATAGTTTAAGGACGAAACACAAAGAGTGGAAATAGTTTCAAGAAACATTTTTTTGAGCATCAACAAAGAATTTTATTAAAAAAGAAGAATGAGAGAAGACAAGAAGTCCTTAAACAAATAGAGAAAAAGAAGGCAAAACAGTCAAAACAAATAACGTTGAACTCCTAGCACTAGAGATGGCAAGCAGCAGACCAATCCTTAGAAATCAAGAAAAATAAAACTCCTTCAAGAGGAGGAGAAGCAAATGCCCAAAATGAAGCCAAATATCCCGCCCTATTTCACAAAGCCTCCTCATCTAATTCCTTGCCGCCAAAGATTTGTGCATTTCTCTCCAACCAGATAGTCCAAGAAATAGCAAACACAATTAAGGACCACATTGTTTTGGCTCTCTTGTTGCCGCCCAATCCATTGAACCTAACAAGAAGCATATGAATGCATTCCCGCGGAGCAAGCCACTGAACATCACATAGGCCAAACAAACGCTACCATAAAGCAAAAGCCACCGGGTAGTGCAAAAATAGATGATCCGCCGATTCCGAGTTCCTCTTACACATCACACACCATTTGAAGACAAAGAAAGTGATTGGTTGTGACACCCTTCTGAGCTAAGGGCCACATGAAAAACTTCACTTTATGAGGAACAACCGCTTTCCAAATTTTCTTATGAAGAGTAAACAAAGGGATCATCAATGAGTTTATCGAACAAAGATTTACAAGAGAACACCCCTGAAGAACTAATATTCCAAACCCTACTATCACAAGAGGAAGAAAGAAAAACCCCATCAATCAATAAAAACAAAGAAGCCAACTCACCAGCCTCCCTATCATTTAAATTCTTACGAAAACCAAGATTCCAAGAAATGGGTGCCACATTAGAACATGCCACCGACGCTATTGAAACATCCCGAGTACGAACCAATCTGTAAAGGAGTCGAAAAGGTCTATCGAACAAGGAATCTCCTAACCAAACATCCTCCCAAAATAGTGTTAACATATTATATTAGCCGAAAGTGTTGGCATATTATATTAGCCGAAAGATACACTAGGGTCTGTAATCATTGTGTGCCCTCAGGGATCACCTTGTAATTGTCTTTCTTGTAAACCCTAATCTTCATTTATAAATAGGGGGTGATATTCTATCATACCCCAAGTTGGTTACCCAAGCTTCATGGTATCAGAGCATCACCTCTAGGGCTAGGGTTCAAAGCATACCTAGTTGGATCATCTGCTGAATCGATCTTCTGCCACCATCATCATTCCGCTTCTTCTTCGTCTCCGTCTCACCTCCTCCGCTCGTCGATCTCCTCCAGCAGTTCAGCCCTCGTCTTCATCTGCTTTGTCTTCGTCTCAGCTCCTCAGCTCGTCGATCTCCTCCCGCAGTTCGTCGCTCGTCTTCATCATCCTCATCGTCCTCTGTCATCTTCGTCCCTCGTTCCCCTCGTCGTCCTCTGATCTCAAACCCAGGTATATATAAATATATATATATATATATCCTGATATATATATAACTATAGCCTGATATATATATTTATATATAAATACATGTATATATAAATAACTCAACATATATATATATATATATATATAAAATATGGTTTCTTAATTTTGTTTGTCTTTATAGTGATCATTGTGCCTGTTATCCCACGACCACCTTCCGGGTTTGTGATTACCACTAGTTTTGTTGCGGGTTCGGTAGTATTGTATCCATGACAGATTCCACCAGTGTGTCCCCTTCTTCTCAAACGCCAAAGAGTGAGAGTCTCATTCTACCTACTACCATGACTGAGAACCCCAACCCTAGTCTGAAAATCACCACCTCTCTATTTAATGGTCAGAACTACCTTGCATGGTCTCAAAGTTTGACTATGTTCTTGAAGAGCCGAGGGAAGATGGGGTATGTTGATGGCAGGATACAGGCACCCAGTACCACTGACTCAGGTTATGACCAATGGGAGATTATCAACTCTTTGATTATGAGTTGGCTTATCCATTCGATGGTTCCAGAACTTGGTGAGAGCTACTTGTCTATGGAGACTGCCCTGGACGTTTGGGAGGCTGTGGCTGTTACCTATTCCCGCAAAGGGAATTTTTCACAGGCATTTGAGTTGCGCCGCTCTATTGAGAGCTCACTTCAGGGGGAGCAGACTGTTCTTCAGTACTTCACTTTCCTCACCAACGGCTGGAAACGTCTTGACCACCTGGAAGACTATAAACCCGTTTGCCCTACTGATTCTGTCGGGTACAAGAAGTTCATCGCACGGGAACGGGTCTTTAAATTTTTGGCCGGCCTAAATGTGGAGTATGATCCAGTTAGGGGTCGAGTTCTGAGTATGGACACTCTTCCTTCACTTCAGGAGGCATTTGCCTATGTACAAAATGAGGAGAGTCGCCGGTCTGCTATGATGTCCCCAGTCTCTACTGACCGTTCCGCATTACTGTCTACTCCTCGAGATGGTCTCAGCCTGCCTCATCCGTCTGTTGCTAAGGAGTCTGTATTCTGTGATTATTGCAAGAAACCGCGGCATACTCGTGAGACGTGTTGGAAGCTTCATGGGACTCCATCCGGGGGTCGAGGTGATCGGTCTAGTTCTCGAGGAGGTCGGTCAAGCCAATCTAGAGGACGTGGTTCCTATTCCCGGGCTCATCAGTCTAGTGCCGTTGATACCCTTGATTCTCATTCTCCTTCTGTTACCCAAGCTTCTGATACTAAGCTGGAGGATGCTTTGCGCCAATTGTTGGACCGCCGATCTTCTACTGCTCTCAGTACCGCTTCCTCGTCCTTTGCCCGCTCAGGTAACTTAGCATCTTCTCCTTGTGCTTTCCTGTGTCATACATCTTTGCCTTGGATTATTGATTCTGGTGCCTCAGATCATATGTCTGGCTCTTCTGATCTTTTCTCTGTCTATAAGCCCTCTTCAGGTCAGGACAAAGTTAGGATTGCCAATGGTACTGTTTCTTCCATTTCTGGAAAAGGTTTAGTCCAAGTCACTCCTACCATACATCTATCTTCTGTTCTCCATGTTCCCAAGTTTTCTGTTAATCTGTTATCCTTAAGTCGTCTTACCCAGGATTTGAATTGTAGTGTGACGTTTTTTCCTGATCATTGTCTTTTTCAGGACCTTGTCACGGGAAGGACGATTGGCAGTGGTAGTGCAGAAAATGGTCTCTACTTCCTCGATCAACCAGACAAACTTGCTTATTCTTCCACCACGTCTTCTACTACCCTCGCTGATTTATGGCTGTGGCATCGGCGTCTTGGGCATCGCTCATTTCATTTACTTAAGCATTTATTTCCTTCTAGTTTTGCAAATCATCATGTGTTTGACTTTCTTTGTGAGTCTTGTCAACTTGTAAAACAACATAGAGCTTCTTTTGCTCCCAGTTTGAATAAAAGCTTCGTTCCTTTTTCATTAATACATTCTGATGTTTGGGGTCCCTCTCGTGTTCTGTCTGTGAAAGGTCATCGCTGGTTTGTTACATTTATTGATGATTTTTCTCGTGCTACTTGGGTGTATCTCATGAAAGATAAGAGTGAGGTTTTCTCTGTGTTTCACACTTTTCATAAGATGATTTGTACTCAGTTTGGGGCCACTATCAAAATATTTCGTTCTGATAATGGCGGGGAATACATAGATTCTGGGTTAGGACAATATTTCTCTACTCATGGCATTATCCATCAGACCTCTTGCACCAATACCCCTCAACAAAATGGGGTGGCCGAACGCAAGAATCGGCATCTTCTTGACATGGCTCAGTGCATGTGTTTTTTTATGAATGTGCCTCGGCCCTATTGGGGCGACGCTGTTCTCACCGCTGCCCATCTTATTAATCGTCTCCCTACCCAGGTCTTGAACAAACAGGCTCCGCTTCACGTCCTCCTCGGTTCTTCGTCCTTGTTTTCTATTCCTCCCAAAATATTTGGTTGTGTCTGTTTTGTCCATAATCACTCTCCCTCTCGTGGTAAGTTGGACCCTCGCTCCCTCAAGTGTGTTTTCCTTGGTTACTCTCTTACTCAAAAGGGGTATAAATGTTACCACCCTTCTTCTCGTAAGTGGTTTGTGTCCATGGATGTCACTTTCTTTGAGTCCCAGTCCTTTTTCTTGTCCTCTCCGGTGTCACCGTCCTCATTTCCGGGGGAGCCTTGGTGTGAAGTGAGTCCTGTGCCCCCTATGGTGGAACCAGTTGTTCTTACACCACCCTCTACTACTGTGCTTCCTATGATGGAACCAGTTGTTCTTGCAACCCCCTCTTCTCTAGAACCCACTGTCACCAAGAATAAGGACGGGCATGTTTATGTCCGGGACATCGACAGAAAACAAGTTAACTGGATACACGGGACCGTCTCTGCTACTCCACTGCCATCTCCTGCTTCTGATGAGAGTCTAGGTAACTTTGAATCTCTTGAGTCCATTGATCTTGATGTTCCTATCGCCAAGAGGAAGGGTGTGAGATCTTGTACTCAACATCCTATCTCACAGTTTGTATCCTACTCTCATTTGTCATCCTCATATAGAGCGTTTGTGTCCAATATTTCCTCTGTTAGCATTCCTAACCATTTTCAGGATGCTCTTGCTACCTCTGAGTGGAAACTAGCCATGATTGAGGAAATGAAAGCACTTAGGAAGAATGGCACTTGGGAATTGACTGAGTTACCTATGGGCAAACGACCTGTGGGATGTAAATTGGTATATACTGTGAAACACAAAGCAGATGGGTCTATTGAGCGTTACAATGCAAGACTTGTGGCAAAAGGGTTTACTCAGACATATGGCATTGATTATCAGGAGACCTTCGCACCCGTGGCTAAAATGAATTCAGTCAGAGTACTTCTCTCTCTAGCAGCTAATCTAGATTGGCCGCTTTATCAGTTTGATGTCAAGAATGCTTTTCTCCATGGTGACCTCAAAGAAGAAGTATATATGGACATTCCTTCGGGTTTTGAGGATCATCAAACAGAAGGCAAAGTATGCAAACTTCGGAAGTCATTATATGGTCTCAAACAGTCTCCAAGGGCTTGGTTTGAGAGATTCACTCAGGCTATGGTCAAATATGGCTTCAAACAAAGTCAGGCAGATCACACATTGTTTGTGAAACATTCCGCATAAGACTACAACACTTATTGTTTATGTAGATGACATAGTTCTTACAGGCAATGATAGTGGGGAAATACCTCTATTGAAGAAATATTTAGCTCAAGAGTTTGAAATCAAAGACTTGGGAAGCTTGAAGTATTTTCTGGGAATTGAAGTTGCTCGCTCTAAGGATGGGATATTTATCTCACAAAGAAAATATGTGCTTGACCTGTTAAAGGAAACTGGGATGCTTGGCTGCAAGGCATGTGCCACCCCACTGGAACCCAATCAGAAATTGGGGGATGATGAAGGAGGAGAAGTTGTGGATAGGGGGAGCTATCAACGATTAGTGGGTAAGCTCATTTACCTATCTCACTCCCGTCCTGATATTGCTGTTGCTGTCAGTGTAGTTAGTTTATGCATGCTCCTCATCAGATTCACTTTGAGGCTGTCATGAGAATCTTGAGGTATTTGAAGTCTGCTCCTGGTAAAGGTCTGTATTTTTCAAAGTATGATCATCTTCGTGTAGAATCCTATACAGATGCTGACTGGGCTGGGTCAGTAACTGATAGGAGATCAACTTCAGGGTATTGCACATTTGTTGGCGGCAACCTAGTTACTTGGAGGAGTAAGAAACAGAATGTGGTTGCCAGGTCAAGTGCAGAAGCTGAGTTTAGAGCTATGGCACAAGGTGTGTGTGAACTTTTATGGATCAAATTATTGTTGAGTGATCTAGGTATTGATCAGACGGACTCCATGCGGTTATACTGTGACAATAAGGCCGCCATCAACATCGCTCACAATCCAGTTCAACATGACAGGACAAAACATGTTGAGATTGATCGCCACTTCATTAAGGAGAAACTCACTAGTGGTACCATTTGTACTCCTTTTGTCCAGTCTGGTGAACAACTTGCTGACATTCTCACCAAGGGGATTGGGAATAAACCATTTCATGACATATTAGGCAAGCTGGGCATGAGAGATATCTTCGCACCAGCTTGAGGGGGGGTGTTAACATATTATATTAGCCGAAAGTGTTGGCATACTATATTAGCCGAAAGATACACTAGGGTCTGTAATCATTGTGTGCCCTCACGGATCACCTTGTAATTGTCTTTCTTGTAAACCCTAATCTTCATTTATAAATAGGGGGTGATATTCTATCATACCCCAAGCTGGTTACCCAAGCTTCAAATAGGATACTCATCCCATTCCCCACTTTCAATGACAGGAAATTGGACACTTGTGGATACAAACGCGTGATCGACTTCCAAGGAGAACGACAATTGCCTCTAGTAACCACATTAGAATATCTACCATTGGCTAGAAAACATGAAAGGCAATAGGTTGCCACGTAGGAAATAGAGGGTTTTAAAATTATGAGAATTTAGGAATAAATATTTGGAGGCTTTTGACAAAACAACTACATTTGGTTATATATATAGTATAGATTGGCTTGAACTTCATACTTGCTTTTAATGATAGAATATCATAGCGACCCACTTTCAACAGGAAATCTCCACAACCACTTACTCAAGAGGGCAATGTTCCTAGTAACAATGTTTCCTATAGCAAGGGCCCCTCTATCCCTAGGAAGAGAAACAACCTCCTACTTAACTAGATGATCCCTTTTACCCTCATCACACCCTTCCCAAAGAAAATCTCTCATCAATTTCTCAATTTTCCTCGCAATGTTGACCGGAATTTTGAACAAGGATAAGAAGTAAATAAGAACATAACCCAACACGGACTATACCAAAATATACCCCCCCAGATAACAAAGCTCACTTCCAACTCTCCAATCTTTTCCCAATTTTGACAAATACAAGCTCCCAAAAATATGCCGATCTAGGATCTCCTCCCAATGGAAGCTCCAAATATTGAGAGGAAACTACTCGATGGGACATCCCAACATATCCGCAATCCTTCGCCCATAGGTAAACTCCAAATTAATACCCACAACACTACTATTACTAAGATTGACCTTGACCCCCGACACAATGTCAAAGATTCTCAATAGCATTAGCAAATTGCCAACCTTTCACTCTTTTGATCAAAAAAAAGATAGTGTCATCCACAAACTGTAAATGGGTGACACCAATCCTATCCTTACCCACCACAAATCGTTCGATAACATCTTTTTCTTTAGCCAGATCGATGATTCTGCCCAACACATCAACTACTAAAATAAACAAAAAATGGTGACATTGCATGACAACATTCACAATGACCTAAAAGAATTCCCAACCTTACCATTCACAATAACCAACATATTGCATGACGACACACACTCCCAAATCCACCTCCTCCACCTAGACCCATAGCCCTTCCTTTCCAACACAAAATCCAAAAGCCCCAATCCATATAATCATATGCTTTCTCTAAATCCACCATAAAAACAGTGCTCTTTTTATGCAATCCCCTATACTCCTCAACTAAGAAACACGGACGCAAATACGGATGCGGACACGGACACAGACACAGGACATGGCGATTTCCAAAAAATGGGAACACGAACACTGCAGAGACAACAATAAAATATGTTTTCATATATTTTTATTTGCTATCGAGATTAATATTACATCCACAAACAATCAATATTAACAAAATTAACTTTAATTCTAATTTTATACTTTTTTATAACAAAAAAAAAAAAAAACACTTTTAAATTAACACATTTTTTTTTATAGATGATCTATTAAGTATTCAAATCTAAGAAAAAAAATAATAAATATTTAACATTCATCAAAAGTACTAAATAAAATGAAAAAAAAAGATAACTTGGTATGTCCCTAGTGTGTCCCCTAAAAATAAATTAATTAAATAAGAGAACACGCCATGCGGTGTGTCCCATACGTGTCTCTGTCATGTCCGTGTGTCCCCGAAATGTCAACAATCTCATTGGCCACTAGGACCACATACAACATTTGTCGTCCATGCACAATGTAACGCCCTCAAAATAAACCCATAATAACCATAACATTAACATGCATTTATAAAAGAAAATGAATCATTTGTGTTAGTCATCAGAGTATTCTTATTGACAGACTTTACTTGTAACATCCTGCAGCATCAAAATAAATGCCCTAAGGGCTTACATCTTTCCAAGCTAACACTTGGACACAAAAAGGATGAGTACTAACTCATCTACAAGTTAAGCCCTAGGCTTGAATGTTTACATGAAATCCCAAAAATAACAAAATAAAACATATAACTAAAGACAAGTCTTCGACATCCCAAACATCAAATCTTTCCAGGCTAAGTCCGTGAAGGAAGCTTATCACCTGAACCTGAAAATGATGTTCCCATGAAGGGTGAGCCACAGCCCAGTAGAAAAATACTAAACCAAATATAAGCATTGAATAAAGCTATAGCATTCAATAGATGGTTAATCAAGATAATCAATTTTATTATTAAACAGTCTCGTAACACTAATGTCTAAGACACATTTCACTTTCCATTATTATCAACATGGCTCAGAACCTGGCCAAACTTACAACAATGAATTATATAACATAATCACATTACTTCCAATATCAACAAAACAAATGAGACTCATGCTCATATCAAAACACTTCATACTTCCCATTTGATACACATTTTAGTGCTGTATCAATAATCATGTAGAAACACTTCAATATAATAAGCACACATAAAAATGGTGCTAATGGAGTCCATCCCCTATCTCCTCCCAAACAAAAATCCGGTTTAGAGGTCCATCCCCTATCTTCCCCTAAACCGTGGAGTACATCCCCTATCTCCTCCCACACACAAAACAATGTATGCAAATGCAATGCTCAATCAATACACGTATTTTCTATATTAATGCAATAGTCAAAATTAATGACTTAACCAATGTGATTAGTTTCAGTTATTCCTAATCCACATGCAATGTCTACAACAATCATGACTATCCTCCACCGATAGCCCAAAACAGTTATTTCTAGACTGGAAATAAATATATCAACAATTTAATAGGTGAGTGATTTAAATCATCCAACTACACCATTTAATCAATAAATTCCCCAATTTCATGGGTTTAACCAAATTCCCCAATTTTCCTTAAATTAATTACTCCAATCAATTTAGCAATTTAACTAGGTTTTGTTCCCAAAATTATCAAAGTGTCCCCAACCTATCAAAATACCAAACTTAGAACAAAGCTTATAGAATAGAGTAGGAAATCCCTACCTTGAAGATCACAACTAAAATAGAGAAGATGGAGATGATGATCCAAAATCCAAAGTGCTCCAAATCCTCTCTTTTTCAGATTAAAAGAAAGATCTCGTGAAGCTCTACCTTTCTTCCAAAGGAATTAGGGTAGAAGACCACCGGAAATAGATCAAATCTAGGAGAGAAGGTAAGAGTAGAGAGAGAGACTCTCAAGGGGCGGTTTTTAAAAGTTAAGAGATGAAAAGGTAGGTCAAAAAGTGATCAGAAAAGTGAAATCACGGACTGATGTAGTCGACTCTACGCTCGAGCGTAAAAAGCCCCGCTCGAGCGTAAGACACAGAATCATGCTCGAGCGTGAAGAAAGCCGCTCGAGCGTCGATTGCACCCTTTCAGAAGTTTTGCAGGCGCTACGCCCGCTCGAGCGTCAAACTCCCCGCTCGAGCGGAGGAACAAAAACAAGGGATCACGCTCGAGCGTAAAAACTACCGCTCGAGCGGAAGAACTGCAGAGCAAAATACTGGGAGATGGAAAATCCCGCTCGAGCGTCAAAACTCCCGCTCGAGCGGAGAAGCAACAACGAAGGGCCCGCTCGAGCGTTAAAACCTCCGCTCGAGCGTGAAGGCCAAAATCTGGGCATCACCTATTGGCATCACTATCAACCAACCTGTAACAGACCCGTCCAACACAACCTATAATTCAAATACTAAGAGATTAAAGGACAACAACAACCAATAAGTAATGACAGGATCCACGGAACCTAAGTCCGGATACAATAATCTAAAGAGAAAAGACCGGGGTCGCTATAACCTCCCCCCCTTAAAAGAATTTCGTCCCCGAAATTAAGCACAAGGTTTTAAAAAAAACAAGTTTTCTCAAATTCCAACAATATGTTAACTCAATAATAAACAACTTGACCCAACACCAGCCATTCCATCTCTCAACTAAGAGGCATGCCACAATATGCAAAACAAACATATATTTCAACCTGCATTAACACTATGCAATTTTCTTTCAATTTCAACAATTTTCAATATATTCAATATATACAATGTTCCATTAAACTTCCATTTCGAGGTAAGTTTCAAAATATTTCCATTAACCAAAACATTCTAAATGTTTTACAGCTTAAGACAAATATAAAAAGCTTTAAGGTTTGACAATATTACAAAATCTAACTACAAGATTACAAATCATTAAACATGTCCGGATATTTCTCGCGGACTTCCAACTCACGTTCCCATGTGGCTTCCTCCACCCCGTGATGTTTCCACAAAACTTTCACCAAAGGAATGGTCTTGCCTCGCAAGACTTGATCCCGCTTATCCAAGACCCTAACCGGTCTCTCTTCATACGAGACATCCTCATCAACTACTAAATCGGTCCAATCCAATACATGTGATGGATCCGGCTCATACTTCCGAAGCATACTCACATGAAACACGTCATGTACTCCGGATAACTGCGGCGGCATAGCTAAACGATAAGCAGTCTCACCAATCCTCTCAAGGATCTCAAAAGGACCAATGAATCGAGGGGACAACTTCCCGCTCTTCCCAAACCTCATCAATCCCCGTCTTGGTGATATCTTCAAAAAGACGTGATCACTCACCTCAAACACCAAAAGTCTTCTCCTACGGTCGGCGTAAGATTTCTGACGACTCTGGGCTGTAACAAGCCTCTTACGGATAAGCTCAACCTTCTCCGTCGTTTCCCTCACTAATTCCGGACCCAACAGAGGTGCATCACCCACCTCGGCCCAACAAACAGGAGACCTACACGGTCGGCCGTATAAGGCCTCAAACGGTGCCATACCGATACTAGACTGGAAGCTGTTGTTGTAGGCAAACTCCACCAAAGGCAAGTGCCTCTCCCACGACCCACCAAAGTCAAGAACACAACCCCGAAGCATATCCTCAAGGATCTGAATAGTACGCTCGGACTGCCCGTCAGTCTGAGGATGATAAGCTGTGCTAAAGGTCAACTTAGTGCCTAAGGCACTCTGCAAGCTCTGCCACAACCTGGCAGTAAAACGAGGATCTCTATCTGAAATGATCGTCACTGGAACCCCGTGTAACCTCACTATGTCCCGAATATATAAATCGGCCAGATGATCAACTGAATCTTTAACACGCATAGGAATAAAATGCGCCGACTTAGTCAACCGGTCCACAACTACCCAAATAGCATCACTACCCCGTTGAGTCCTCGGAAGACCCACAACGAAGTCCATAGTGACATGTTCCCACTTCCACTCGGCAATAGGCAAGGGTTGCAACAAACCCGCTGGCCTCTGATGTTCGGCCTTCACCTGCTGACAAGTAAGGCACTTAGATACGAAAGCTGCCACATCTCTCTTCATACCCCGCCACCAAAACTGGCGACCCAAATCCCGATACATCTTAGTACCTCCCGGATGCACCGCAAGGCGTGAATGATGAAACTCTCGGAGTACCTCCTCTCGATGAGACTCCGGCACAAATAGACGGTCTCGGTATCTCACACTCAGGTCGGGATACACCGTCAAACCTTTCTCAACCTTCCCACCAGAAATCTTCTCACGGAGGGATTCTACCTCAGGGTCGCCCCTCTGAGCCTCTAACACTCGAGTCACAAGTGTAGGTTGCGCAACAACAGAAAACAAGGCCGCAGCCTCAACGGATTCGCCCAGAAGCAAATCAAACTCTCCAAGTGCACCTAACATCTCCCACTCTCGGATGGCTATACTAGCTATGTCACCAACAGGTTTCCTGCTAAGGGCGTTGGCCACCACATTGGCCTTTCCCGGATGATAATGCAATTCAAAGTCATAATCCTCTATGAACTCCATCCACCTCCTCTGCCTCAAGTTCAAGTCTTTCTGTGTAAACAAATATTTCAGACTTTTATGATCCGAGAATACCTCAAATCTCTCACCATAAAGATAATGCCTCCAAACCTTCAAGGCAAATATCACAGCTGCTAACTCTAGATCATGCGTAGGGTAATTCTGCTCGTGAATTTTCAACTGACGTGAACCATAGGCAACTACTTTCCCTTCTTGCATTAATACACAACCCAGACCCTCTCGTGAGGCGTCACAATAGACTGCATAACCCAACCCTCTCTCTGGAATAATCAATACTGGAGCGGTAGTCAGTCTAACTTTCAACTCCTGAAACGACTTTTCACAAGTCTCACTCCATACAAATTTAACTCCCTTCCGAGTCAGTCTAGTCAACGGTGATGCTAACCTGGAGAAGTCTTTCACAAACCGACGGTAATACCCAGCTAACCCCAGGAAACTGCGGATCTCAAACACACTCTTAGGCTGTGCCCAATCTTGCACTGCCTCTACCTTGGATGTATCAACAGACACTCCTTCACCGGATACCACATGGCCTAAGAATTTGACTTCTCTCAGCCAGAACTCACACTTCCCAAACTTGGCATACAGCCTATGGGCTCTAAGTAACTCAAGCACCACCCTCAAGTGTGCCTCGTGCTCCTCCTCAGAAGGCGAATAGATAAGGATGTCGTCCACAAAAACGACTACAAACTGATCCAAGAATTCCCGAAAGATCCGGTTCATCAAGTCCATAAAGACTGCCGGTGCATTGGTGAGCCCGAATGGCATTACCAAAAACTCATAATGGCCATACCGCGTACGGAATGCCGTCTTCGGAATATCCTCTTCCCTGACCCTCAACTGGTGGTAACCCGATCTCAAGTCTATCTTCGAGAAACAACGGGAACCCTTCAACTGGTCAAACAGGTCATCGATACGAGGCATAGGGTACTTATTCTTAACCGTAGCCCGATTCAATTTCCGATAATCTATGCAAAGTCTCAAAGCACCACCTTTCTTTTTAACAAAGAGGGCCGGTGCTCCCCACGGCGAAACACTAGGGCGTATAAAACCCTTGTCTAGTAACTCCTGGAGTTGGATCTTCAACTCAACTAACTCGGCTGGGGCAAAACGATAAGGTGACATAGAAATCGGCGCCGTGCCGGGCATTAGGTCAATAGAGAATTCAATCTCTCGATGCGGTGGCAAACCAACAAGATCCTCGGGAAAGACGTCCGAGTACTCACAAACCACCCTTGGCAACACAACCTGGGTCTCATCATCCTCACTAATCAAAAGGTTAGCAAGTAGCCCACTAAGCTCACTCCTTCCTCGTCGAACATACCCCGGTGGCAACACATCACCAACCCGGTCCCCCAGAAAATGAAAATACTCTCCGCTCACGGTACAACAAGTGACCCTCTGGCGGTAGCAATCAATAACTGCCCGGTATGACGATAACCAATCCATACCCAAAATAACATCAAAACCTCTCATAGGCATAACTACAAAAGAAAATGGAATTCTATGGTAATTAACCTCTATATCACAACCCCTAACACCGTGTTTCAAAATCAATTCACCCCCAAGAGGCGACACTACACAAATAGGAGATGCCAACTGTGCTAACTCCAACTCCAAAACAGATGCAAATGCAGCAGACACAAAGGAATGAGATGCACCCGTATCAATCAAAACATTAGCAACCGAGTTGCAAAACAAGAAAGTACCTCTCACAACGGATGGAGCCGGTACAAGATCCTGCGCGGTAACAGCATACACGCGCCCAGATGACCTCTGATCAACCTGCTCACCCCTAGGAGCATAAGATTGCTGCACCGACTGAGACGATGTAGCCCCCTGATTAGCCCTCGAGGCCTGACCCGACTGAGCTGGCTGTTGACCCTGAATCTGCCTCAAACCAGATGCACCAGGTGTGCCACCCAACTGGGGGCAATACCTCTTCATATGCCCTGGCTGACCACACTGATAACACGAGAGTGGCTGACCTCTACCCTGACTCTGGCTCTGAGATCGAGCCGAAGAAGATGCTGCTCTCTGAACTCCTCCCCTCTGAGGACAAACTGGAGACTTGTGGCCCAACTGGCCACACTTGAAACAGGTAATGTCTCCCTGACTGCCTTTCCCCGAACTAGCACTCGGTACAGGAAAAGTCGATCTCGAAAAGCTACCATGAGACTGCTGGGGATTAAAACCCTTCTGTCTCCTACCATCACTCTGACTATCCTGACTCCTCTTGGAGCCCTTCTGCCCTTCCTCCTCCTCTTGCATCATGATCTCCATATGGGCTGCAGCATCAACCATACGCCCATAATCCCGAATCATAGTTCCCCCAACTCTCAGCTTGAGGCCACGCCTCAACTTCCTCTCAAACTCAATACAACGACGTTCCTCAGACGCCACCAATTCAGGTGCAAACCTGGATAAACTAGTAAATGCAGCCTCAAACTCGGCCACTGAAGAACTCGACTGCTTAAGCTGGCAGAACTGGTCTCTCAGCTTCTCCCTAACTGCTGGAGATAAGAACTTCTCCTGGAAAGCATTCACAAAAGCCTCCCATGTACCTCCTATACGCCCCTTAGTGAACTTCCACCACTGACCCGCATCCCCCTTCAACTGGAAAGATGCCAAGGTCACTTTCAACCCCTCGTCTTCGATGCCAAGCATCTCAAACGTCTTCGTTGTCTGTTCGAGCCATTCATCTGCCTTAAGTGGCTCTTTAGGATCACCCACAAATTCATCCGGATTGGACCGGAAGAACTCCCTCTTCAGAAAGGAAGGTCCTGCATCCACAATACCAGCCTGAGCTTGATTCTCAGCTCTGAGAATGCCTACTGACTCCCTGAATGCCCCCGCTATCTCTCGAGCTAAAGCGCCCAAAGCCTGCTGGCCTACTGGCTCGGCCACATTGGCCTGGCCAATTCCCTCCTGAACTATCGGAATCTCCTCAGGCACTGGCACCTCCTGCCTACCCGGCCTACCACGCCTACCGCGTCCTCGTCCTCGTCCTGACATCCTAATAAAGGAAACAAAGACATTAGCACATTAATAAATGTGCCAAAGCTAAACACTCGCGTCCTAATACAATGGACAACAATAATTCATTCCACGTAAGCACATAATCACATAAGCACCTACGAATTTCATTCCCGGATAATGATAGTCCCAATGCGTTACTATAGTTCCGGTTGGAAGCAGCAGTGATCAAGTGCCTTTCCAACAAGACTACTAGAACTCAAGGGTCCAATCAACATCCTAGAAACTACATTCCATACCCACATAATCACATAAACATGTTATCATATAAGCATATAACGTTACACTAAGTCTCTATCAAACGAGACGAACCCATCATGATACTAATCACTTCCCACGTACCCAAAGTATTCAAACCCGGTACGCTCTGATACCAAGTTGTAACGCCCTCAAAATAAACCCATAATAACCATAACATTAACATGCATTTATAAAAGAAAATGAATCATTTGAGTTAGTCATCAGAGTATTCTTATTGACAGACTTTACTTGTAACATCCTGCAACATCAAAATAAATGCCCTAAGGGCTTACATCTTTCCAAGCTAACACTTGGACACAAAAAGGATGAGTACTAACTCATCTACAAGTTAAGCCCTAGGCTTGAATGTTTACATGAAATCCCAAAAATAACAAAATAAAACATATAACTAAAGACAAGTCTTCGACATCCCAAACATCAAATCTTTCCAGGCTAAGTCCGTGGAGGAAGCTTATCACCTGAACCTGAAAATGATGTTCCCATGAAGGGTGAGCCACAGCCCAGTAGAAAAATACTAAACCAAATATAAGCATTGAATAAAGCTATAGCATTCAATAGATGGTTAATCAAGATAATCAATTTTATTATTAAACAGTCTCGTAACACTAATGTCTAAGACACATTTCACTTTCCATTATTATCAACATGGCTCAGAACCTGGCCAAACTTACAACAATGAATTATATAACATAATCACATTACTTCCAATATCAACAAAACAAATGAGACTCATGCTCATATCAAAACACTTCATACTTCCCATTTGATACACATTTTAGTGCTGTATCAATAATCATGTAGAAACACTTCAATATAATAAGCACACATAAAAATGGTGCTAATGGAGTCCATCCCCTATCTCCTCCCAAACAAAAATCCGGTTTAGAGGTCCATCCCCTATCTTCCCCTAAGCCGTGGAGTACATCCCCTATCTCCTCCCACACACAAAACAATGTATGCAAATGCAATGCTCAATCAATACACGTATTTTCTATATTAATGCAATAGTCAAAATTAATGACTTAACCAATGTGATTAGTTTCAGTTATTCCTAATCCACATGCAATGTCTACAACAATCATGACTATCCTCCACCGATAGCCCAAAACAGTTATTTCTAGACTGGAAATAAATATATCAACAATTTAATAGGTGAGTGATTTAAATCATCCAACTACACCATTTAATCAATAAATTCCCCAATTTCATGGGTTTAACCAAATTCCCCAATTTTCCTTAAATTAATTACTCCAATCAATTTAGCAATTTAACTAGGTTTTGTTCCCAAAATTATCAAAGTGTCCCCAACCTATCAAAATACCAAACTTAGAACAAAGCTTATAGAATAGAGTAGGAAATCCCTACCTTGAAGATCACAACTAAAATAGAGAAGATGGAGATGATGATCCAAAATCCAAAGTGCTCCAAATCCTCTCTTTTTCAGATTAAAAGAAAGATCTCGTGAAGCTCTACCTTTCTTCCAAAGGAATTAGGGTAGAAGACCACCGGAAATAGATCAAATCTAGGAGAGAAGGTAAGAGTAGAGAGAGAGACTCTCAAGGGGCGGTTTTTAAAAGTTAAGAGATGAAAAGGTAGGTCAAAAAGTGATCAGAAAAGTGAAATCACGGACTGATGTAGTCGACTCTACGCTCGAGCGTAAAAAGCCCCGCTCGAGCGTAAGACACAGAATCATGCTCGAGCGTGAAGAAAGCCGCTCGAGCGTCGATTGCACCCTTTCAGAAGTTTTGCAGGCGCTACGCCCGCTCGAGCGTCAAACTCCCCGCTCGAGCGGAGGAACAAAAACAAGGGATCACGCTCGAGCGTAAAAACTACCGCTCGAGCGGAAGAACTGCAGAGCAAAATACTGGGAGATGGAAAATCCCGCTCGAGCGTCAAAACTCCCGCTCGAGCGGAGAAGCAACAACGAAGGGCCCGCTCGAGCGTTAAAACCTCCGCTCGAGCGTGAAGGCCAAAATCTGGGCATCACCTATTGGCATCACTATCAACCAACCTGTAACAGACCCGTCCAACACAACCTATAATTCAAATACTAAGAGATTAAAGGACAACAACAACCAATAAGTAATGACAGGATCCACGGAACCTAAGTCCGGATACAATAATCTAAAGAGAAAAGACCGGGGTCGCTATACACAAAGGCTCCTTGTGAGGGAGACATGATTTCCCCAAGGCCAGCCCTAATTCTTTTGGAGAGCACCTTTCCCAAAATTTTGTTAGGTGACGTAACCAAACTAATGGGCCTGAAATCTCCAATCTTGACCGACTTCCCTTTTGGAGAGCACCTTTCCCCACTCTCAAAAAACTCACCAAACACTTTCATGAGATCCCCTTTCACAATCTCGCAACGGTCACGATACACTTGCCATTGAGAAACCATCCGGGCCTAGAGCCTTATCTCTCTCGCATTCAAACACGGCCTATTGCACTGAACATTCTTCAAAGGGTCTCTTGAGCCAACTGGATTTCAAGGTATCCGCAGGAGCCCAAAAAATACCTTTGATCCCTAGACGGTCCACTCCTCCATCAGAATAGAGAATCGAGTAAAAATTGAAAATCTCATTAATGATTTGCTCCTCCTTATTCACCACCAATCCTTGCCCAATTTCCAAATTTTTAATAAAATTCTTCTTCCTTTTCCCCGACACAACCCTATGAAAAAATCTTGAATTGATGTCGCCCTCTTTTGCCCATCTCAAGTTAGCTTTGTCCCCAAAAAATCTGCTCCCTAAAATCAAGCTCTTCCAACTTTAATTTGAGCAATGATCTCTAATCTCTTGAAGTCCTAGATAAACACTCCCCAGACTCGTTTGCATCCAAATCTTCAATACCCCAAACTAAATCTGCTTTCAACTCATTTAGATCACCAAAAACTTCACGCTTCCAATCCTTTAAACTCTCCTTAACCCTCTCAACTTCCGCATAAAACCCATGGACTCTTCCATTCTCCCACCACTCCTTGAAATAAGCTTGAAAAGAGCGATTTTCCAGCCATACGCTCTCGAATCTAAAGGGGGTTTGGACCCCATTTGAAGGGACAACTCTCAAAAACCACCAGGCAATGGTCCAAAACAACTCTTGGCGCTACCTCTTGCCGTAAATTAGGAAACAACTCCTCCCAACCCAAAGTATGATGAAATCTATCCAACCTACAACAAACACGATTCTCTTGAAGATTAGACCAAGTAAACCAAGCATTACTCAAGGGTAGATCAATCAACTCACACTCTTATAAAGGAATCGAAATCCCACATACTTCTATTTGTGGAAACCCCATTGAGCTTTTCTGAAATCAGCCTAACCAAACAGCCTCCTCAATATATATTATACATATATATATATATATATGTTGCAATCCATGTTGTAGAAGCTAAATAGACATGCTTAGAATCAAAACCACAACTGGGAGAGCTTCTGCATATGCTCATATGCATTTTATGCCAAGTAATAGGTAGGAGGAAAAAATAGTTGATTGTTCTTACAAAAAGCTCAAAAGATGTATCAAAGCAAATTATGGGTGAACAAAAACTGAGAAAAAAAAATTATTCACCGAAAAAAAAAAAAAACTGATAAAAAATTAGAAGGTAACATCATTAAGGAGCAAAATATTACCTCCCAGTCTGTACAAATAGGAAGAATACACTTCAAGTTACTACACTTGGCTGCATATACTGCTGTTTCATATTTCCCACCATCTTGCTCTGCAATTCTCTTCAATATAAGAAGGCATAGAAGAAAGAAAATCACTCAATTGATCAACCATTTTTTAATGGAGATATGGCAGCATCTTATTAAGCTACGAATATTGAGAATCTCCAAACAACAAGAGCAGAAAACAATTTACAATAACATCAATTGTCTCCCAATCTTACAAGAGAAAGTGAACAAGATTTGATTTATCAATCAATGGGAGTTGCTGAAGAGAAAACTTAGAGCCACAAAATATTGAGAAAAAGGGAGCACAAGGAATTTGTGTGCGACATTTATAGAAATCATTGTAACTGCATAAGAAAGTTCGTTCACAGAAAGTACTTTGATTAAATATTTTTCCCCATACCTCTGATACACAATAGGTAGCCCATTTCCAAAGGCGCCATTGGTGACCAATGCCACTTTCAAGTTCAATAGCTTGCAGAGTTCTATTATTTCCATTTTTTACGAGGGCTTCAACTGATGGACATAGGTCCAACCCTCCAAATGGGCATAGAGTTGCAGCTCTCCATGGCTGTCCAAAGGGAATTTAATATCACAATGGCACTGGAAGTTTACAACCTCAAAAAAATTTGCATACCTGTCCAGCAGACCGGCAAAGATCACATGCCTCCTCTAGTCTGCCAGCCCTTAACAAAGCCCAGACATCTTCCAGAAGAGATTCATCTTGTTTCTGTTGATATTAAAAAAATAAATAAATAAAAACATAATTCTAACAAATAATAAACAAATAATACATTTCAAAAATTGTTAAAATCTTCAAGATCTACTAGTTTCAGGAAAATTGAAGCCAAAAAGATGAACGGCATAGGATACAGATACAGTGCATGGTTGCAAAGCTGAACAGATGTGAAAAGGACTTAATATATTGAAATGTAATCAAAATTATATTCAAAATGTACTACAACAGACCACAAGCAGTTCATCGGTGAAATAAAATTATATATATTGAGACAATTGTTCAGCGAAAAGTACTTTATCATCGGGTAGTTGTTCAGCATGTTCACGCGTTGGAGCATCAAAATCCAAGTGATGAACAGTTTTTGGTTTTGAGACACCTTTCTTTAGGACACGTTGGGTATGATGCCAGACCCCAGAGCTGGGGAGATAAGTACCAACATGAGAACCTCTTACCTGCAAAGACAACCAACAGTTATGCCAACCATACCACAGAACTCCTAATACAATTTCAGTCAAATTATTGTGAAGTTTAAACTATCAGGGAAGAACCAAGGAAATCAAACAATTATTTTTAAATACAATCTTCTTCAAAGAAGATAAATGACTAAATGGCTGCCAAATGGTTCTTTGGTATTCTGTCTAGATATTGGTAATAGGACCCAACATAGCTTAATCATGGTTTGATCCTTCTGCTTCGGGCCAACCACATGTTCAAATATGAAAACTGAAAGTCAACCAGGCTAAAAAACAATGTGAATGAGAGCTGCAAAATTGTCATCCCATAGTCTATGTTTTCATTAAGACGTCTCCATTTTCATTTTGCATGACCAGAAAGCTTAGTCAACATTTGCTTACCCATCCCACAACTGGTGGTATTAATGAAATCTCCAGCATCCATCCATACCAATCAATCATCCATTTCAGCCTCCTCTGTTTTAATTAAAGTTCGCCCTTATGAGTGTGTTATTCCGTCACTTCCTGGATCTTGTCCATCAATAAAGCACACCCTTTGCCTTAATTGACTTTCTTCCAATTCGATACATATGCTTGATCCCACACAACAATGTTTCTACTTTCATCATGAAACTAATTCATGGATATTTCCTTACATCTGCGCTTTTTTTATCTAACAATTGATAGATAAAATCAACAGTCTTCGTAATTTGTTGGACAGTGGCTATCCATTATCATTACACCCTCACCACCTGCACCCAGTTCTTCAAAATCCTTTTACCAACTCTAGTCTTGCTTCTCATATATACCCATTGAAATCTAAAGCATCTCAACTTAAATCAAGGCAATCAAGCTCTAAACTATCACAGTCTCTACTAGTCAAACTAGTGATCACAAATGGCATACAACATGGGATCTCTTCCCTGAAGTGCCTGACCAATCCAACCATAATCAATCCAAAAGAAGACCTTCCCTATGCAACCTTAACCTAGTGTAATTAAGAATCACTTTGGTGGACTTCTTGCCCCCCATGTAATGACTCCATCAAAAGCCACAAAACAATATGAAGATGCTCATCTTTCCTTCAGTTGCATAACATAACAATAACTTCCATGGATAACCAACATAATACTAAACCACATAATATACTACTATTCTTGTCTCATTTCTTGACCTTTGCTCAGTCACCCTCTTAGTTTCACAGCACACCTAATAAATTTCACATAGCACTTGATGCAGCATTTATATCCCTCTTTATTCCTTCTCTTTTCTCTCATCATATAAAATACCTCCTCTATTCCACATGCAGATATCATCAATACTTTTTTACTTACAAAATAAATTAAATAAATACTCCCTAGTTAAATATAATTTATTCCACTGTAATAGTGCAAACCTCAGTTTTGTTACGCTTCATCTTACAATGAGACTATTCTTACCTTCAAAGCCCTCAATTAAAACCCCAATGCCTTTCCCATATCTGTAAATTGCTCCCAAAAAAAAATAAAAAACAAATACAGTTCCTAAAAACAAGGAAGTCAATAATTTCAGCTGCAATGTGTTCCCCTATGTGGTTTATTGGGTAAATAATGAATGTAAAGTTGTCACTGTTCCACATCCTTTAATTTCTTCATGACACAAGCATTTGATCCTCACCCATGATGCATATAATGTAATCCAGCTCTAGTTTCTAGATGACTTATTGTAGTAAGTACATGCATGTCTTGATCACCACACACCATAGTTGTAAACTTACAATATGGATCGTCATGTGAATTTTTATATATCTTAAGACTTACTAGTCTCCATTTAAATATAATTATCTACTTAAGTTCTCCCTTTTCCAAGACTATATCATGCTTTGTAACCTTCCCACCAAACAGCCTTCTGAACTACAATGTATTAAAACAAAATTTTGCTTTCAGTATACAATTTACAATTGCTCCTGTTTAACCCTCCAAGGGCCCATCACTGCTCTCCTATAAACAGGCAATTAATGTTGCAAGTCACTGATTCTTCTACCAAATCACATTCTCCTTTTACTAATACAGAATAAAAGCTTTAGATCTTTTGCTTTCAAATTTCAGCACATAAAACCTATTGCATATTTTATCTTCTTTGCCACCCAATATCTTGATAATATATTTGATTTATTAACGTGCACTGAAATCTCTCCAGGAAAAAAGTATTTTTGATCACTAAATTGTCTGCTAATTTGGAAAGAAGGCACTCCAAGCCTTACACCTCATTGATGTGCATGTTAAAGAAAAAAGATGTTAATTTTCACTATCTAAATCATTTGTTTACTAAAATAGACCTCAAATAAACTAAAAAATAATAACGGCTGAAAATAGCCACCTTCAACTATGATAATTTCTCTAATTGAAAAAGGAAAAAATAATTCAAGTATATGGTGGATTATGGTATCAATTCACAATAATTGACAGCTTCAGACTATCTTTTGAAATGCAACAAGAAAGACATTCAAAATCAAAATTAAATTTTAGAAAGTAAAGAAACAACAAACCATGTATAAGCATTAGACTGTCAAACCAGGAGAAAGTAGCAGAGTCATCACGTCATTATCCAAATCAAGCACTTTGGAGGCTAATCCTTCAAGCCACTGAACAATCCAGAGGCCTAATTGTGCTGTATGATCTGCAACAACAAACTGGCAAGCCTCCAAATGCGAAGTTGTAGGGGACTGTCATAAGGCATTAGATGAACTCAAAAAATAAGAGCAAGAAAACATAATGGAAAACTTGAGAGTTAACAATAGAAGATGCATCACCAGCATCAGATCTTCTGGAAGTTCTTCATTTCCTGCAAGAAGATGAAAAAAATAATTTTACAAACAAGCCAACATAAACATGCAGGAGCCAACAAGAATACCTTGTCTAAACATTCAAGTACACTAAGTAACTTCAATATGCATCATTATTCCTAACCAGGAAACTATGTGAGCAAATATGTAACTAAAGTTTGAACATTCTAAGATGAATGTTGGGATAGCCAATCATCTAATTTAAGAATTCAATTTGTGGGAAGTTATGTGATGATAAATGTATATAAAAGAATGACCAATTTCACCATCAAATAGAAATTTGTTTATTAAGGAAAATGATAACACTTTGTAAAGCTTTCTATTCAATTAGACATGGTATCAATATGACATGCACCAACAATCAGGAATAAAAATCTTCCAAGATTTCTAATACTAGCTGATTCATGATCCGATATTGTAACATATACCAATGTTGTCTCATGAAGATCGTTACACCATGAACCAGCAAGATTCTCAGAAGTCTACATAACTAGCCCAATTGAAACAGTGGATTAAAAGGTGAGGTGCAGAGTGGAGTGGTCAAATATTACATTGACCAAGAGAGACGAATTAATTGTAAATGTTGAAGAGAATGGTCAGATCACTTATATGCTCATATATTCAGCAGGGATGTAGCTAACAAATATAAACTTCAAGTGTGCTTTAATCTAGTAACATGGAACTACTTTTAAATCATTTTTGAATGTCACAATGCTTAAGCACAACTAAATAATTTGATACCAACAGAGAATGGATAAATTACACAAATACTTCACTCCTCAATACATAAATCATGAAGTATGAACTTCCCAAACTTCAATGAGCATGCATTCAAGAAGTTTCAATATTGTTGTGGTGACACTGTAGAGCCCACTTTATCTATATAAAACATCAATTCTATGATAGGAACATTAATGGTAGAGATTTATTTCCTTTCCCATATAGGTACCACAACAGAGACCAAGAAGCAGCCTCATCAAGTAAAAGTCGAGCCTTCTGCCTCTTCAACTTGTCCTCCACAATTCTATGTCTTTCATTGGATCCATACCTACAGAAGTAGAGCATAGGATACAGTAAAACAACCAACCAAGATGCTAAGCATTACCAAATTTAATATGAAAAAATCAAAACAAAATATTCATGATAACTACATCCTAAGAACCTCATTCAGCACAATTCAGAGCCAGTATTTACACACACAAAAAATGTGCACTATACAAAATATTTTAGGTAGAGACCTTTCTCCTAAGAAGCATGGACACGAACACGTGACACGACACGGACAGACCGATATACTAATTTTCAAAAATGCAGGACACAACATGTGAGGGACACGCATGAAATATGTAATTTTATATATTTATTATATGTTATATATATAAATATATTATTCAAAGAATCAAAGATAATAAAAAATGTAATGTGACACTGATTCCTATAAATTTATATGGTTTTTGTTTTATTATTGTCTTAAATTGTTTTATTCAAACTTATAGTTAGTTTTACATGTGTATAATCAATAGCCACGTGTGTTTAGGCAATAGAAACGTGTTCTCCCAGTGTTCAAAGAGTGTCTGGGTCTTTAAAAAAATTTAAAATAGGACACATTTTGAAGAGTGTCAGACACGTGTCCTAAGAGTGTCCAAAGAGTGTCGGTGTCCGACACGGACATGACACGAATACATTACCTTCTTAGAAGTATCCGTGCTTCTTAGCCTTTCTCATTGTTTCTTTCTTTATAAACTAGAAATGAGACTTCCTCCTCCCTTGTCTACCCACCTCCTATTTTCATCCTAATAAAGATATGTTTCTCGTGCATGCACAATAAAATACTACAATAATATTCAGAATACTCAACATGCTACAGTGGTACATGTGCACACATTCCGAAAGAAAACTCTTCAACAGAAATACAAATATACGAGAAGTGTGAGACCCACCTTATTGACTCTGATACATTGCGGCAAGATCTCTCAAATTGCAATATCAGATTAGGGATAGGCATCAACCCTGTGATACACAGAATGTCAACTGTAAGATACACAAGGGAATCATAAATGTCATTCATAATAAGTTTTGTGGCAGAAGAAACTTGAGCACAGAAAGGAAATTCTGAACATTAGTGTAATAATTTAAAATGTGAAACAAGATAAAGCATTCATGCAGCTTTCAAAGAAGCAAATCAATAATCTTTGTAAGCTTCTCAAGTTTACCATCTTAGGTCCAAAATCCTCCAAAACATTCTCCAGGAGTTATGGAATGGAAATAATTATTAGGTTAGCACCAAACAGTTACTAGATCAGCATCCGACATGGCTTAGAATAACATAAATAAAAAATTTAAAGATTTTGTAATATGTAAAATAACAATTTAACTAGAGGATAGAAAAGTCGACTCAAAATGAACTTCAATTGAGGTCAAAATCAAATTTCATTTCTAAAGAAGATCATAAGCATCAAGCAATTTGAAAAGTTACCATACCAATTTTAGCAAGTAATTAAATGTCTATCCCAAAAACAACAAAAAAACCAAGTAGCATTGCACCATTTCATCATCATGCAATCCTAAATGGATATATACCATAATGTATAACACAAACAGAAAAACTCCACATAGGGGTGAACTTGGATTTACACATAATTAAACACAAAAACAGTGGCATCACATATGCAAAAGCATAATCAAATAGTTCCTGAAACTCCAAAAGATTAATGCACTTGATGAATTGCCCTCTTTGATGTCACTGAATCCACAATAATTAAAGTTCAATTTTTTTTTTTAAATGATCCACTCAGCTCCAAAATTGATAAACATTAATTAGATTCAAGAAAACATCTTGTGATCTCACACCTACATAAACTAGCATAGGTTAGATGAATAAATGCAACTTAAACACATCCTTCAAACCTGGTCAAAATCTATAACCATTGACGCAAGAGACCAATCCACATGCAAAAACAGAGAAAATTGTGATTTTAATTGAGGAATTTTACTTCAAGCACCTTGGAGAGCAGAATCAAGTAGAGAAGCAAATAAAGTAAAAGTTGTATCTCCACCATCTGACAATGCATCATCCTCATGCTTGCAAGATTTTAATGAATAACTTCCAGGTCGACGTATCGAATCAGCAGCAGCATCTCCAGCCAATGATTTTCTCCACAAAGCAGATTGTGTCTTTGCAGGTGTTCCTTCTAATTGATCAAAATCAAAGCTCTCAACCTCTTGTTTGATATCTTCAAGAAAAAGTGCAGCGTTTGGCCGCCTTTCAATGCTCTGCCCATCATACAAAATCCTGGTTCCACTGAACTTAGAAACTGAATTGTCGTGACTGGAAGTTGAGTGCCTTTTCCTACACATTGCATAATCATTTAGCGCAGGTATGCACAAGCGAAATACAATAAATCCTGTAATTTGTTAAAGCAGTGTTGGTAAAAACGCACTTAAAGTGCAATAATAGAAGAGCTTTTAGTAGGTAAAATGAAGCGTATTTACAACACTGCACTAAAAACATTCTATCTAATAAGCTTAAATCGAGCTTTTTTTTTTATATATTTTAACATATATAATTTATTAGCTCTACTTTTAGATTACAATGATGATGGTGGTATGCTTAATGAGAATGATCATTATACACTTATAGGATTGTATTGCATTGCTTGTGTTAGGCATGGACCACTAGTGTTTTTCAAGTTTGACTTTTAGATATATTTTTATTCAAGCATATACTTCATTTTGATCATGACTATCAAGTATCATGATTGAGAATATTTTGTAATTGTGAATATTTGGTAAAGCACGTGAGAAATTATATAAAAAGATTTGTTTAAATGGTATATGATTAGTTGGTCACTTGTTATATTATCCATCAATAATTGTTTTCAAATTTAAAGATATTGGCAAGTGATGCAAAGTATAAGAAGCTCAAGGAAGCGTAAATTCAAAGAAGTGACAATATTAGAAAGTTGGCACGATTTCAAAGAAAAACCAATAGGAACCATATATAATCATATTTCTAATATTATTAGAGTGTTATTTTATTATTATTTTTAAGTTTTCTAGGATTTTTAGGGCAGGGGTATTTTGGTAATTTTTATATTTGCTGACATGGGCTGTAGGGGTTGCCCATGGATTGTCTTGTGGATCAAGTTATTTAATTAGTTTTAATTTATTGTTCTTATTTGGCCTTAAATTAGTTTTGAAAGTTACAGTATTTTTAGTAGTTTTCTTTTTTAGTTCTAGTTGGAATAGGAAATCTCTAAAGCTTATATAAAGTCGTGTAATGCTTCTAAGTTAATAGAGTTGATATTAGAGAATTTTAGAAGCTTTGAAACTTTCTTACGGATTGTGTGACGCAATCAAATCCTAGGTACTAAGAAGCATAGACATGGACACACGACACAACACATATGCGATACGAACATGCAGACATGCCAACTTTCAAAAAATGTAGAACATGCAGAGAACACGCATGAAATATATAATTTAATATATTTATCATATGTCACATATATGAATATGTCATTCAAAAATAATAAAAAATGAAATATAACACTTATTTTATAAATTTACTTTGTTTTTTCTTTTATTATTGTATCCTAAGTTATTTAGTTCAAGCTTGTAAGTTATAACTAGTTTCATGTGTGTCTAATCGGTGAACACTTGTGTTTAAGCAATGGACACATGTGTCCTCCAAATTTCCGGATCTAAAAATCTTTTAAAAAAATAGGACATATTTTGACGAGAATCAGACACATGTCGGGAAGTGTCCAACGAGTGTCAGTGTCCGTGCTTCTTAGCCTAGGTGTGATTCCTAGAACTATCTTCTTCTTCTCCTTCTCCTATTATGTTTTCTGCACTTTGACATTAAAATCAGCCCCAAAGCTCACTGTTGCTGCTATCTCTATTTGTCCTACATCAACAAGCCTATGCAAATTTGAACTACAACATTTGTACAACTGAATAAGACTCTAACCATTTCAGTTAAAAGGCTAAATATATTGCTATTTGACTTTTTAACTTTTTATTATATATGTTATGAATCATTATCATTATATATTATTTTCTTTGAGCTTTGCACCTACGCTCCAAGATGCCTCTGCGTTCAAGTGTGCATAACGCTTTCACCAATTCATTATTCACCAACACTGCCTGAGAGCACAATGCACTAATACTACGGGGAAATAAATGTGGTTAGACCAAATTGATGGAAATAAATATGAACAACCCAAATGATACTGGTTGAAATTGGGCATTTTAAGGATACAAAGGGGTTGTTATGATAGTGAAGCAGAAATAGACGGAAAAAAGTGACTAGTACTGAAATGGAAAGCGTATGGTATGGTAAATAGAATAGAATACCCATAACGACGATAGCCCTCTCTGGTGCTGAGATCTTCGGGGTCGAAGTAGCTGGGAGAAGTCTCCATATCAACCTCCATCGCTACAAATATTGGCTGTGGAAATCCTTAAAACCCTATAAATCACTTCAATTGTGTGTCCAGTCTGGCTTGGATCCAAGATAGAGAGATACAAAGGGTTTAGGGTTTAGAGAGAGACAAAACCAGAGGGAAGAGAGGGAGGAGTAGGGAGAAAAAATTGGCTAATGCATGTCACGTAACGCACCGATCAAATTCAATAATAGGCTAGCTAGCATCTTTATCTCCAAACCGCATTTGGCCTTCTTGGGAAGTGCGTTAAAAATCAATTTTTAATTCATTTCTCTTTTCACATAAAAAAAAAATTAAAAAATCAAAAACTCAACTTTAATTATCTTTCTAAAACGCTCTTTTGTTTGGTGTTTCCATTTGCGTTCGTCAATTTTTTAAATCAATCCTTACTTTTTTTCTCACATTTTTTTAGTTTAACCTTTCATGTCAAAAATTCGAATTTGAATTCTTTTTATTTAAAAGTCTTCGCATAAAAATAGAAAATTTCTATTTTCACATACTTAATTATCTCAATTCATATCATTTCTTAATACACACACTTTGTAATTTAATTATTAATTAATTTTCTCAATTCACATACTAAATGTATCAATTATACCCTTCACTCATATCATTATACACACACCCCTTCAACTCTCCTTTCACACACTTGTCCCTCCTTCCATACGCTACCTACTGTTACGGTTTGAAAATTTGTAGATCCACAGTTCTACAACAGTCAAAGTGAAGACCCACATTGAAGAACCAAAGTCCTCTATTGAAGACCTCCATTCCATTAACACCATGGAAAAGACTTCATTGCATTGTTAAAGGTGAATCATCATTCCATTTTGTTATTGCATTTAACATTTTATTATTACATTTATCATTTCTAAACATTTATGCACTCCATTGCCATAAAACTCTCGTTTTTTCTTTGAACTTTTGCGATTTTAAGTTTTCGGTCCCGGTCTTCCGACTTTATGTGTTTATTTCAGAAATTTACTTCTGAATAATATTTACTAATTCACCAGGTTAGTTTCAAATAAAAACAAAAATATCGATGGTTGAATTCCGAATTTAACAAATTATTTTAGTTCCGTAGTTCTGAATTTTGTCAATTTTTTCAACAGTAAATTTTCTGAATGATGTATTTTGTTTCGGTACTGCAGTTCCGAATGATTTATTTATTATTTATTTATTTAGACAACATTACATGTGGACCTTGGGTTCATTTATGTTTAAAAAATGACAGGATTGGAGTGCTGTTGAGAGTTTGATTTTGTGAATGGGAGTAGAAGCAAATCTGTTGTGGTGCACTGACATGGAAGCTAGTATTATTCACTGAAATTCATGCCATCATTTTATTCTTTTAGGTCTATTTTTTCCCTTTTCGGTTCCTCTTTTCCAACTATTTTATTTTATTTTATTTTACTAGTGAGATTTGAACTCAAATTTCATGTAAGTAGAGAAGACACCCTAGTCTAACCTCTACTGTTATTGCTATATTGGTTAATGACTACAATTTGACTATTTCATTGTATTTTTATTAGAGTGTTTTCAACCTAAATGCTCTATTGGGTTAATGAGAACAATTTTGCTTATGCAGATGGATGCCGGTCCTAGTCAACGTTGGTCAATAACAACTTCGAATAGAAGACTCCGTGAATTAGAAAATGCTAAACATGGATGTGGACATGGACAGCTCGAGTGCATGATGATGATGCACACATTGTCATGGATGATGATACTATACACAATACACCAGTTATGGACAATATTGCTATAGATGATGACCCTACTGGTGATGATGTTGACATTGTTTATGAAGATATCCTTACTCAGCCATTTCCAAGAGGGCCAGCTGATCTGTCAATCTTAAAAGTTTTAAAAGTCATGTTGCCGCAACTATTTGGAATGGTGCTAATGAAATAGGGCCCTTGAAGTGTCATAATCACTTGTCTAAGATTCGTTCGTGGTCATGGTTGGAACAAGGCAATACTGCTACATTTGTAAACATTGTGGAGTTGTCAGGACTTGCACACTTAGCTCGTTGCACATACCACTTTGTCAACAAAATCGTTGTGTCCAATTTTGTTGAGAGATAGCAACCGAAGACAAACACATTCCATTTGACTATTGGAGAGATGACTATCACATTGGACAATGTCACTACTATCCTATGGCTTCCCTTTGTAGGCAAATCTATTAGCATGTGCAAGTTGTCAAAAAGGTGGGCTATTGCATTAGTAGTTAATATGTTGAAAATTGATGAGCAAAAGATCAGACATGAGATGTCTAGTGCTGGAGGCAATTCAGTGAGGCTTGAGTGATTGAGGGCACACTTTCACAATGTTACAGACGATTATTCAATGGAAAGAATTGCATATACAGGTAGAGCATACTTGCTATTTTTGTTGGGTTGTACACTTTTCAGTGACAAGACTGATACTAGGGTCCTCATTGTTTATTTGAGTTTGTTATCCGATTTGATGACTATACCTTCATATGCTTAGGTGCTGTTGCATTAGCATACTTATACAAATAGTTGGGGTACACTAGTAGGTCCAATGTGAAATAAATAGCCAGTTACATGACACTTCTTGAATGATGGATTTATGAGCACTTTCGTAGATTCCGACCACACCTCAATACGAATTATGCTCAACACTTGCCACATGTTTACCCTTGGACTTCTCAGAAAGAGTCTAGTAAAGAGATACAGTTGCAGGCTTTTCAAGAGAAGCTTAATAGGTTGGGTGTACACAATGTAAGGCCTTGTTTGGCATATACTAAAAAAGTCAAAAAGTCAAAAAAATCACTATCCTATTTAAGTCACATCATCTTATTTAAGTCACATCACCTCTCTACTACATCACTTCAAACCCAATCCATATTTCATAAAAAGTCAAAAAGTGCACTTATTTAGAACATCCCAAACAACCCCTAAGTTAAAAAGTCCTTCGAAATTGAAACTTTATTTCATACAAATTTTATAGTTGTTATATCTTATAGTTGTTATTGTTTGTAGGTTATTTGGGATCCGTATCAGAGTTTCAGAGATGTCTATCTATGTCATCTAGTTATGTTCTACCACGGTTGCCTGAAGTGTTTGGAAGTAGTTGAACAATATCACCTTGATAAAGTTTTAAGACAGTTTGGCAGAGTGCAAACAATCCCTAATCCATCACTTGGCCCTATGCGTACTTCTTAAGGAGCCATAGCTCCATGCTACAATGTTATGTATGCATACTTGGACATCATTTATGAGACATGGGACAACCATGTGTTATCTGAGTAGAGGAGGACTACACCGATATGGCAGCCTTAGGGTTGTGTTTATAGTTACATGGATTGGTACCAAACTATTACCCATATGTATTGTCACGACCTGAACCCGCCCCCATGGGTTAAGGACATAACCGGCCAGTAATCCTGAGATTACCTACGGCCTCAAACCAAACCAGACATAACTCATCAGAGTAAAAAGGGCCAAACGAAAGCAAAATTTAAAACTTTGTCCGTAGAGCTGTGCTTACATGGCACGCCATAACAAACCATACATATATCTGTTAATAACTCACATCAAAATATGTACCAACACAAAACTCTGTACACACAGGATCATTCAAGTCTAAGTCAGCCAATCAAAGCTATATACAAACGTGTCTAAAGTCTTCGCCAACATGACAAAATAAAACAAGATAGCAAAAGGGCGGAGACGAGTCTCGTGCGTGAAACGTAAGGGCTGACTCTTCAAAACCTTGGTTGTTCCACACAAACTTCACTGGGGCTGGGTTTGGACCTCTCTTGGCTCACCTACAAACACATGAATGAGCGTGAGCAAAAGCCCAGTGAATAATATCGAATAAAGAAGATACATTAGAACAACATACATCAGACGGCCTTGGGCCCAATTCATGTCAAACGGCCTTTGGCCCATTTGTCTTCCATTCATGTCAGACTGGCCTTTGGCCCAACCATTCTTTCAATCATGTCAAATCGGCCTTTGGCCCATTCATTCTATCATTCATGTCAGACTGCCCTCTGGCCTATTCATTTATCATTCAGATCATACTGGCCTCTGGCCCATGCATTTATCGTTCGGGTCATACTGGCCTCTGGCCCATTCATTTATTATTCAGATCATACTGGCCTTTAGCCCATTCATTTATCATTCGAATTAATGAACTTATAAGACTTACATAGAAGTAAGTAATAGGACAAATAACATGCTTCAGATATCTTTATTAAGATATTACTCACAGTGATCGGCTGGTTGATTTGCCCTGAAGCTTGACCCTACACATCATATAACACATATGGGTCACAAATGATTCAATCCGTTCTTAATTCACATATTCCTCTTTGGGCTTCATTCTTATCCTTTTAACACATTAATAATGCTCAATGCATGCCTAAGAGTGCTTGAAAGTGAAAGAGAACAGAAAACGAAGCACATAATGCATTTTCAAAATTTTAGAAACAGGGGTCCCCGCTCAAGCGTGGACTTCCTCACTCGAGCGAACCCAATAAGTCTGTAAAAGTTCTGGCTACCTTGATTTTACGCTCGAGCATGGACTCGGGCGCTCAAGCGAAAAGTCATCCTACATAGCTCCCCGCTCGAGCGTGAACTTCCCTGGTCGCGCGGACACCATTTCTGCAAAAAAAAAAATACTGGGAGCCTGAATTTTACGCTCGAGCGGCGGTTTCCCCGCTCGAGCGGACATCATGAATTCTGGGTTTTCCAGCAATGTTCTTGAGCTCAAACTTGCTATTCAAAAGCTCTAAACACATGACTTCGGTCCAAAACATGCAATTACATTATATAGCACATGGATGTAAACAACATGAAGCCAATCACCCAAAATCATGGTCCAATTATTCAAAATTAATCATGGCTCATGCTTTCAACCTCATATAGGCTCCACATTTTTAATAATCAAACATGCATGCAAATTTTGACTTCATTTCTATTTTAAATGATGCAAATGGTGTCCATTCTCATGAAACTTAACAAAAACATGCTTGAATGTATTATCCAACCCTCAATCTTTTATAATTGACATGCTACATGTTAGATTATACAAATTTATGGCAATTCATAGCAATTCTATGCATGCATGTGCATATCTCATCAAAATCAACACAACTCATGATCTAACTCACCATTTAGTCTTCAATTCACAAAAACACAACTCAAACTCATGAGCTAAAGGTTGATTACTCACCTAGGAGCTTTAATCTTCCAAACTTATGCTTAACTCTTGAGTTGGTCTCCAAATCACTCAAGTTCAAGATCAAAACTTCAATTGTTTCCCTCTCCCCCTCTCTAGCCGACCCTCACTCTCCTTCCTTAGAGCAATTTTCGGCTCAAATGAACAAAAAGGGAAATTGAGTGTGTAGTGCCCCTCTTTATAGGTCCCATTAGTCACAATTGATTAAAATTAAATAATTGAGCACTATAATACCAATTTAATCTATTTAATTTGATCTAAATCAATTTTCAATTAAATTTCACCGTAGGCTCTAAAAATTATGCCAATCACAACGGCGCAATCAATTTCGGATTTGGTGGCCGATAAGGCCTTCAATTTAAATTCCAAAGCAGGTAATCAAACAGATATTCCTATGGTGAACAGATAGAAATTCAAAACCACATATATTCATATAAATGGCACACAAAATCATATCAAATACATAATCAAATTCATAACAAGGACCAATTAGCATATTAAGGGACAGGGTTATCACATGTATGTTCAAAACCTAGTGAATATTCATCATTATCAGTATCCTAGCCAAGATGCACAGGTATCATCTTTTTCATTTACATTACAACTTATGTATGTAAACTGTTCAGACAATGTATATAATGTTGTACTTGTTCTCTTAATGTAGCGTATGTCACAGATATATTAGATTACTTATCCTTTCATTGAGTCTGGCTATGAGGACAGTGTTGAACATCCTGATAGGCTTTACTATGCAATAGATGCAATTGAACACCTTTTGCATGATCAGCACATTGGTGAAGTTGCACCTAGCACATCCACTCAGGATCGGTCTGCACTTTGCTCTTCTACTGCATATCGTTTTGGAGCACATTACGCTCGCCGATCACGTAGTTGATAGTAGTTCATAATGTTATATTAGGTATTTTGTGATGGTGTTGGTGGATGTACAAGGAGACAAATATTATTATTATCTTTGGATTATGTACTTTTTGGATACTTTAGTAGATTTAGTAATGTACTAGTAGGTATTTATCAGTGGTACTCTTTAATATTATTATTACTCTTTGTATTATGTATAAGAAGACATGTATTTTGTGATGATGTGGATGGATTGAACTACTAGTTGATATTATTTTGTCTTTTTGGATACTTGTTGGTTAATATTATTACTCTTTAACAGTAGTTGCACTTGGTTAATATTATTTTTATTACGTTTTGTGTTCAAACAATGTAAACAATATGATATCCATTTCATACATAAGACAACTATAACTTATGTGATATTCCATCAAAAAATGGCCATTACAAAATCCAAGGGCAAAATGATATCCATTTCAGAACTCCGTGCTATTATAAATCATAAAAACTAATCTCTTAAATCTTTTAAATATTCTAGAACTTCTCTCTAATACATCAGTCAGTGTCAACCATATCAAATGTCTCTCGAGTAGCTACATTAGGTCCTATGTTATCTTTGAATTTCTAAATGTGGCTAACATATGCATTCTCCTATTTTGATGCACAAGGGTGATGGTGAACTCGCCAAAGCACAACAATGGGAGGAACTGGATGATCGGCCTCCAAAAATACCTGCACGAACATGCAATGAAATTTTCATAACTGAAACCCGCCCCTATAGTTTTAGCGTCGTAACCGGCCAGTAATCATTGAATTACCAAAGGCCTCTGAACAAAATAACATATAATTAGTGGTTGCGGAAGCAAATATATAAAACACATTGTCCATGGAGCTGTGCTGACGTATATGGAACAAAAATTTAAACTTTATATACAAATATGTGACGTCAAAAATAAAGTCGTCTTACGTCACATTCATTACAAATGGAGCAAAAAGGGAACTGAGCCCCATATACAAATGAACAAAAGTTTGCTCGTATATCAACAGAAAACAAAGTCTTAAACGTTTACAAAACATGTCCATAAGGCTTAACTTAATCCGAAACCCCCTCGGGAGGTACAAAAAGGTAGCTGACACACCAAAACTCCAGGCAGCAGCTAGGCCTGGTCACGCGCCTGGTCACCTACATACATAATATAAATAGTGAGCGGAAGCCTAGTGAATAATAACAGAGTAAAGAATTTAATAAATGATATCCTATAGAAGATTTTGAATCAGAAACAAATTCAGTTCCGCATACTTAGAGCAGTTATATATGGTATATCCATTTAGCCGTCATATCATATCAAATTTGCATAGTCGGTACCGACGACCACAGAGGTCCACATCTTGTGCACACATCTTGTGCACAAGTAGCCATGGTACTGTTACCCCCAGGCGAGGGCCACGTGAACATAGGCCTTGGTATTGTTACCCTCGGGCAAGGGCCACATGAGTATAAGCCACAGTATTGTTACCCCTAGGCGAGGGCCACGTGCATATCAACCACGGTATTGTTACCCCCGAGCGAGGGCCACGTGAACTATAGATGCCACAATCACATTTCAGAAAAATGGACACTCATTCATGATTTACAGATAGCATTCCAAATAGCATTTCAGAAAAACAGATCTTATTACATCATATAGAAAATAAATAAAGTTGAACATAACTTTACTAAGTTAATACTCATAGTTGGCTTCAGAGGCAGACATACAGAGTAGAAAAAGCTTACGGCGCGTGACCTACACAAACATAAAAGATACATTCTTGAAACATACACTCGGATATAACTTAACCCAATACATTCATTCTTAGTATGTTTCTAAGTCTTATCCTTATTATTATGTCTTAACCATAGCCTAGGAATGCCTAGGACGCAATGAGGCTGCTGAAATGTACTTGAAAACACTTAGGCAATATACTAAAAATAGGGGCCTCGCTCGAGCGCAACTTTTTTCGCTCGAGCGGAGGTTAAAAATGTGAGTAGTCGCTCAAGTGTAACTTCCTTCGCTCAAGCGGTCTGTAAATTCAGCAAAAGTACTGGTTGTGTGAATTCTCCGCTCGATGGCCACTCGATGATCGCTCGAGCGTGAGACTGAGGTCCTCGCTCGAGCACAACTCTTGTCGCCCGAGTGATCTACAAAAATGGTAAACTTCTGGGAGCATGTATTTTACACTCGAGCCAACTTTTGGTCGCTCGAGCAGAGGTGCAAAACACAGAGTGGTCGCTCGAGGGAATGAGTAAAATCTGGAATTTCCAGATTGCTCTTCCTTGTTCAAAACTCGAATTCAACACATCAGAACTCATCCTTTTGGGCAAAAAACTTAAGAAAACTTGTGTGTGAACTTGGAAAACATTGAGAATTCAAGATCATTTCGTAAAATCAAGGCCCAAAAGCTTGCCAATTGTGCAAAACAAAACTCAATTCGTTGAAAACATAACATGCATAAGATGGTTTGGCTTCAAGGCTTCCAAGACATGATCATTTGGTATAAAATGATGCAAAACAAGATGAATTCTCAAAACAAAGGTAGACTTAGCACATGCATGTGAGAATTACTTGAAATTTAACTTAAAATGTAAGCAAATGTGCATGCATGCATAATATGGCTCAAGTTCATCCATTCTGGCTCAATCCTTGCATTATTCAACTAAATTCTCTTGAATTTATGGTCTAGACATCATAGTATACAATTCAAGGGTGGAATTCCTACCTCAATCTCTCAATGAAGCTCTAGTTGGTGAATTCTCTAAGGTTCCATACCAATTTCCTTGAATTGTCTAGCAATTTCTTTCAAGCTCAAGTGTTGATCTCAACCCTCTTGGTCTCTTCTTCCTCTCTCTCACGTTTGTCTCTTGTAGGCTTAAAGATTATGATGAAAAGGTGACTCAAGTGGTGTGTATAGGCCTTATATAGGCTTGCTTAGGAAATTTAATTAATCTTAACTTAAGCTAAGCAAATTGACTTTAATTATTTTTTAATGCGTTCCAAATCGAATTTTAATTAAACTTACCATAAAATTCTAAAAATTCTAATTATCACAGAAATCAAGTCAATTTCCTAATTGGATGCCGATAAGGCCTTCAATTCGCAAAACAGAACAAAATCAGAGACAGATATTCCTACGCAAAATAGATAGAAACTCATATAGCACTTAACACATGCAATTAATAATTTTCACCTTAATTACTCATTAGGCATTCTTACTCATGGTTTAACGGTTAATCATAGGTCGGGGTTGTTATAGTCTTCTCCCCTTAAAAGAGTTTGGTCCTCCAAACTCGAATTACCTTCGTTTTGGAAGAATACCGGATCTAGAGGGAACAAATCTAGGTGCCTCTTCATCATATCTTCCTCGATCTCCCAAGTCACATAAGTCCCTCCATGGTTTTGCCAATCAATCTTCACCAATGGGATTTCATTGTTTCTTAATCTTTTGATTCGGCAATTAACAATCTGTATTGGCCTCTCTTTGTACGTATTGTCATCTTTCAAAAGTACATGAGTCGGCTCAATTACATGGAATAGATCTCATAGATATTCCCGAAGCATCGAAACATGAAAAACATTATGCATATGTTCCATGATCGTCAGTAGGGCTACCCGATACGTCACTGGGTTGATCTTCTCAAGGACTTCGTATGGCTCAACATATCTTGGTGCCAGCTTCCCTTTCACACCAAACCGAGTTTGCCCTTTCATTGGCGTTACTTTGATAAAATATGTGATCCCTAACTTCATATTCTATGTCTCTTCTTCGGACATCGACATAACTCTTTTGGCGATTTTGTGCATTTTTTAATCTTTGTTGAATCAATTTCATATTTTCCGTCGTTTCTTGCACAAGTTCTGGCCCCAAGAAAGATCTGTCACCTACCTCAGCCCAACAGATCGGTGAACGGCATTTTATACCATACAGAGCTTCATAAGGAGCCATCCCAATACTTGAGTGATAGTTGCTATTATACACAAATTCGGCCAATGGTAAGTAGGCCTCCTAATTGCCTTGGAAGTCCAATACACACATCCGTAACATATCTTTCAAAGTTTGATTGGTTCGTTCAGTTTGGCCGTCTGTTTGTGAATGGTAGGCGCTGTTCAGTCACAGTTCAGTTCCCAAGGCCTGTTGTAAACTCTGCCAGAATCTTGACATGAACTTAGAGTCTCTGTCTGATACAATAGATACAGGCACACCATGTAATCTCACAATCTCATTCACATAAATGTTAGATAACTTATTTGCATTGTAAAAAGTTGTAACAGGCAAAAAATGAGCAGATTTAGTCAGACGGTCAACTATGACCCAGATAGAATCCATACCTCGAGAGGAGCGAAGATATCCCACAATGAAATCCATGGTAATGTGCTCTCATTTCCATTCCGGTATTGGAAGCAACTGAAGTAGTCCAACGGGTCATTGATGTTCGGCTTTAACTTGTTCACAATACAAACATTTAGCCACATAGTCAGCGATACTTCTTTTCATTCCAGGCCACCATAAATTCTGTTTCAAGTCTTGATACATCTTTGTATTCCTCGGATGCATAACAAATTTGGAGTTGTGGGCCTTAGTCATAACACGTTTTCTCAATTCAGAATGGTCTAATACACCAAGTCTACCCTGAAATTTCAATACATTTTTCTCTAACACAAATCCTGACTTTGGCTTTGAGTCAATCTCATCAACAATTTTCTTCAAAGACTCATCTTCAAGTTGCTTCTCTCTAATTTTTCCAATGATGGTAGGTTGAGCAGAAATGGCAGCTAGGATTCCACCTTGTTCACGCAACAAAATTTCAATCTCATTTCTGTCTAGGTTACATAACAATTCCCTCTAGCCGATGAGCAAACATGACAAATTTCCAATAAATTTTTGACTCAAGGCATCTGCCACTGTATTAGCTTTTCCTAAATGGTACAAAATCTGCAAGTCATAATCCTTGATCAATTCAAGTCATCGCCTCTATCTCATGTTCAGTTCTTTTTGGGTGAATAAATATTTCAAGCTTTTATGCTCAGTATACACCTCGCAAGTCACACCATACAAATAATGTCGCCAAATTTCCAAGGCAAACACCACAGCTGCTAGTTTAAGGTCATGTGTTGGATAGTTCTTTTCATGTGGTCGGAGTTGCCGAGAAGCATAAGCAATCACCTCACCATTTTGCATTAGTACACATCCTAAACCTTTGTAAGAAGCATCACTATAAATCTGAAACCCATCGGTTCCATTAGGCAAGATCAGAATTGGTGCAGTTACCAGCCTAGTTTTCAGGTCTTGAAAGGCTGACTCTTGTTAACTATTCCAATCAAATGGTACATTTTTCTGAGTCAGTTGAGTGAGTGGCAAGGCAAGCTTGGAGAAATCTTTCACAAAACTGCAATAATAGCCTGCAAGCCCCAAAAAACTTCTAACTTCAGACACATTGGTTGGTCTTGGCCAGTCTACAATGGTTTCAATTTTCTGTGGGTCCATTGATATACCATCCTTGTCAATCACATGTCCCAAAAATGCTATGCTGTTAAGTCAGAATTCACATTTGGATAGTTTTGCATACAACTTTTTTTCTCTCAACATCTGTAAAACAGTTCTCAGGTGATATTCATATTCTTCCCTGCTTTTGGAGTAAATGAAGATATCATTAATAAACACAACAATAAATTCATCAAGAAATTGTTTAAACACCCTATTCATTAGGTCCATAAAAGCTACAGGTGCATTCATTACCCCAAATGGCATGACTAAAAATTTATAGTGCTCATATCTCGTCCGGAATGCGATTTTCTCTATATCTTCTACTTTAACTTTCAATTGGTGGTATCTAGATCTAAGGTCAATTTTTGAAAAGACTTGGGTCCCTATAGTTGGTCAAATAAGTCATCTATTCGAGGTAGTGGGTATTTATTCTTGATAGTCACTTTGTTCAACTCCCGATAGTCTATGCACAACCTCAAAGATTCGTTTTTCTTTTTAACAAATAAAACTAGAGCACCCCGAGGTGAAGTGCTCGGTTGGATGAACTTCTTGTCTAACAAGTCTTGAAGTTGTCTTTTTAATTCTTTCAACTTAGAAGTTGACATTCTATACGGGATTTTGGAAATTGGTTGTGTTTCGGGTACAACATCTACAGTAAACTCAATTTCTCTATCAATTAACTCCCTGGGCAATTCAGTTGAAAATGTATCAGGAAATTCATTTACTACCGAGATGTTCTCTATGGTAAGACTATCAGAAATCACAGTCAAAACACAACACACATACCCTCTACATCCCTTCCTAAGTAGTTTAACAGCTTTCATGGCAGAAATCAAATATTGGGGAGGGGGAACTACCCTATTCCCAGTAAATGCAAATTTAGGTAAGCCAGGTGGACGAAACACAACGGATTTATTCACACAGTCAATAGTTGCACAGTAATTCATCAACCAGTCCATACCTAGTATGGAATCAAAATAATCAATACCCAATGGCAATAAATCAGCATACAATGTCACATCACCAATTACTAGTTCACATGTCGGATAAACAAAAGTATATACCACAGAATCCCCAAATGGTGTAGAAACAAACAGTAAATAATTCATAGGTTCTAAAGGTCTAGTCAGTTCCCGAAAAAAGACATGCGACATAAATGAGTGTGTAGAACCAGAATCTATCAGGACATATGCATTTTGGTTACAGATGGAAATTGTACCTAACACCACAGACTCGGTATTCTGTACATCCCCGGGTGCTAGGGCGAACACTCTTCCTTGTCTCAGCGTCTTATTTCCCGTGTTACCCTTAGCATTAGCTGATGCATTTGTTCTTGCTACAGAAGTAGACCCGGCTAAACTTGCTATAGGACGATTAGCATCATCAGATCTCAGCGGATAATCTCTAACCATGTGGCCAGTCTTGCCACATCGAAAACAAGCACCTGATGTACGGTAACATGTGCCTTTATGCTTTTTTCTGCAATCGGGACAATTTAAAATAAATCCACTACTCTTACTAGAGCTACTGGAGGATCCCATATTCTGCCTTTTTGAAAATGACCGACCTTTCTTGAAATTAAATCTGGATCGTTTACCCTTCCATTCAGTTGTTGGAGCTGGAGCTTGTTTCTTTGCTGCCAAAATGGCCTCTGCCATCAATGCTCTGTCAATTATTTCCATACATGTATGCAACTTTAAAATGCCTACTCAATCGAAACGTCCAGATCTAATCCCCTTTCAAATTTCTGAGCCTTTTTGTAATCTGTGTCAACCATATGAGGAGCAAATCTGGCCAACTCGGTAAACATAGCCTCATACTCGGCTACAAACATCTTGTCTTACTTAAGTTCTTGAAATTCTGACACCTTACGGTCTCTAAAGCATTGGGGAAAACATTTCTCGTAGAAACTAACTCCATGTCATAGTTCCACTGCCATCTTGGATAAGCATCCACCATCGTCTCTCTTCTTCTTTCAGAGTATAAGTGGCCAAAAGAACTTTCTGCATTTTCAAGCATGGAAATACTTCAAATATATTTTCAGTCTCTAGTAGCCATGTTTCAGCTTTCAACGGTTCAATCCCACCCAAAAAGATTGGTAGCTTTATTTTATTGAACTTATGTGTTAGTACAATAATATCATTGTTTTCTGGCTCAACTGGCACCGAAGGTGGTGGAGGTAACGGTTGTTGCCTCCGTTGTTGCGTCATTGCCTCAGTCAAGCTGCAAGCATCTGTTTCATTCTACTCATTTAGGCCTCAGAAGACTCAATGGCATCATTACTTCTTGTATTTTCCATTTGCTATAGGTAAACAAGGCAATAATAAACAAAGGAATAATCTTGTTTGCGATGTTCGGAGTAAGTTCATTGTTTTCAATTGCAAGAGTTCATGAATTCATATTAAGATTCAGTTTACACATTGAAAGAATTCAACACACTCATACATGCAGAAGTAATGTCCCTATTTCTTTTCTAGGACACCTTATAGCTCATATGGACTTGTGTGTGCGGTATAACACGTGCTCTGATACCACTCTGTCACAGCCTAAACCTGCCCCAATAGGTTTAGCATTGTAACCGGCCAGTAATCCTTAGATTACCAAAGACCTCTAAATAGAATAACATATACTTAGGGACTGCGGAAGCAAATATATAAAACACATTGTCCATAAAGCTGTGCTGACGTATATGAGACAGAAATTTAAAAATTTATATACAAATATGTGACGTCAAAAATAAAGTCGTCTTACGTCATATTCATTGCAGATGGAGCAAAAAGGGAACTGAGCCCCATATATAGATAAACAAAAGTTTGCTCATATATCAACAGAAAATAAAGTCTTAAACATTTACAAAACATGGCCACAAGGCTTGACTTAATCCGAAACCCCCTCGGAAGGTACAAAAGGGTGGTTGACACACCAAAACTCGAGGCAGCAATTTAGGCCTCGTCACGCTCCTGGTTACCTATATATATAATATAAATAGTTAGCGGAAGCCCAGTGAATAATAATAGAGTAAAGAATTTAATGAATGATATCCTATAGCAGATTTTGAATTAGAAACAAATTCAGTTTCGCATACTTAACCAGAGATTATAGCAATTATATGTAGTACATCCATTGAGCCGTCATATCATATCAAATTTGCATAGTTGGTACCGACGACCACATAGGTCCACATTTTGTGTACAAGTAGCCATGGTATTGTTACCCTCAGGTGAGGGCCACGTGAATATAGGCCTTGGTATTGTTACCCCCGGGCAAGGGCCACATGAACATAAGCCACAGTATTGGTACCCTTGGGCGAGGGCCATGTGCATATCAGCCACGGTATTGTTACCCTCGAACATGGGCCACGTGAACTATGGATGCCACAATTACATTTCGAAAAAATGGACACTCATTCATGATTCACAAATAGCATTCCAGATAGCATTTCAGAAAAATAGATCTTATTACATCATACAGAAAATTAATAAAGTTGAACATAGCTTTACTAAGTTAATACTCATAGTAGGCTTCAGAGGCAAACAGACAGAGCAGAAAGAGCTTACGACGCGTGACCTACACAAAAATAACAGATACACTCTTGAAACATACACCCAAATATAACTTAACCCAATACATTTATTCTTAGTGTTTTTCTAAGTCTTATCCTTATTATTATGTCTTAACCATGGCCTAGAAATTCCTAAAATGCAATGGGGTTGTTGAAATGTACTTGAAAACACTTAAGCAATATGCTTAAAATAGAGGCCTCGCTCGAGCGTAACTTTTTTTCACTCGAGCGGAGGTTCAAAAATGTGAGTAGTCGCTCGAGCGTAACTTCCTTCACTTGAGCAGTCTGTAAACTCTGCAAAAGTATTGGCTGTGTGAATTCTCCGCTCGATGGTCGCTCGAGCGTGAGACTGAGGTCCTCACTTGAGCGCAACTCTTGTCGCTCGAGCGATCTATAAAAATGGTAAACTTTTGCGAGCGTGCATTTTACGCTCAAGCCAACTTTTGGTCGCTCGAGCAGAGGTACAAGACATAAAGTGGTCACTTAAGTGCAAGATTTGTCGCTCGAATGGAGGAGTAGAATATGGAATTCCTATATTGCTCTTCCTTATTTAAAACTCAAATTCAACACATCAGAACTCATCCTTTTGGGCCAAAAACTTAAGGAAACATGTGTGAACTTGGAAGACAGAGAATTCAAGATCATTTTGTAAAATCAAGGCCCAAAAGCTTGCCAATTGTGCAAAACAAAACTTAATTCGTTGAAAACATATAGCGATCCCGGTATTCCCTGTCGTTGTTTAACTGTAATTTGGACTCAGTTCCGTAGATTCGTTGTTGTCTTATCCTCATTTCTATCCCTTACTTTTTGTCTTAGAGTTTTGGGTTGTGTTGGGCAAGTTGGGAATTAGTTGGTTGTGTTTTAAAGCTTTGAAATTTTGCCCAGGTTTTGGTCTCTCCGCTCGAGCGGCGGTTTTACGCTCGAGCGGGCTTTTGTTGCTGCCTTTCCGCTCGAGCGGCAGTTTGGACGCTCGAGCGTGAATTTCCTTCTCTCAGTATTTTGGTCGTCTGCAGAAAATTCTGGGAGAGTGCATCCGGCGCTCGAGCGGATCTTTGGACGCTCGAGCGTGAACCTGTGTCTGACGCTCGAGCGGGGTGTTGTACGCTCGAGCGGACCTGCTTTTATATCAGTTCGTGAAACCACCTTTTTGATCACTTTTTGATTTCCTTTCTCTCTCTTACTTTTTCAAAACCTCCATTGGAGAGCACCTCACTCTAAAACCGAACTTCTCTCTTAGGATTGATCTACCTAGAGTGTTTTCCTCACCTTGGGCCTTTGTAAGAAGTGTGTTGATCGTCGAGGGCTTCATTGTGATCCAAGAAATTTGGGATTTGGAGCACTTCCGAGTTTTGCTCTTCTTCTCTTAGAGTTCTCCGTTCGAGGTAGGGATTCTCCTTGTTTCTTTTCAATACTTCGTCTATAGATAGACATGTGGTAGTTTTTGTATTGCATAAAAATTGTACCATGTTGGATTTGTGAAAATCATGGGACTGAACCTTGGGTTGGGTGTTGAATTTGGGTTTATTATCATTAGTTGTGGTTTGGGCAAATTGGAGTGCTAATTAGCATGTGGTTGTTGAAAGGAGAGGAAATCCTAATTCTTTTTATTCGATTTAATAAATTATTTGAGGGGTTTTGATTTTTGGGCAAATACTTAGGTATTTTGAGTCTTAATTGTGGTTATTGTTGTTGTTGATGTTAATTGGGCCTTTTTGGTCAATATTGAGAAAGAGGAAGGAAAACCCTAATTTATTGTTTATGACTTAATTTGCATAATTAGTTCGAAATGGCTTTGAAAAGAATGTAGTGAATTTAAATGAGTTATGGCTTTTGTCCTTGGGAATGATTTTGTGAAAACAAAGGGAGTGGAATTCATTTTGTGAAATGGGAAAGGTATTTTGAAACAAGTATAAGAAAATTGGAATGTTGTATCTTGAGTGTTGAACACACTTGTGTGGGGTATAGCTTTAACTACCATGATCATGTTGTTGTTGAGTTTTATAATCTCATGTTAGTTGGGTCTGTTAATAGATGTACAATATGCATGCATCTAGAGATTTTGTCTTGGTCATCGGTGGAGGATGATACGGCTGCGTTGAATTGTTGTGTATGTATTACACCATTGTTGATTGAACATCGTATGGGATGAAATGCTAAATTACATTATTTTTGTATACTGGTTGGGGAGAAGAGAGGGGTTGTACTCCAGTGTGTGTGAGAAGATAGGGGATGGACTCCACACACCTATGTGTTTATATATATATACTCTGCGCTTATAATCAGAGGTATCATACCCTTCCAGCTAGCGCCTGGAGAACTGACGCGCTGATAATCTAAGGTACCATACCCTTCCAGCTAGCGCCTGGTAAACTGGTAGATTGTTGTGAGAAGTGCATCTTTGGCTTACTACGCATATAGCTAGTAAAGCAGAATTGTTTTGTTATTGTTTCAGTGTATCTGGAAACATTATGGATTGTATTGGTTACAGTGTGGGAGGGACGAGTTGCCTCATTGATTTATTTTATGCATGTAGTTGAGTTGTTATCTCTTTTTATAGAGGTGTGCATGGATAACTGATAGAATTGGGATTGAACTGAAATGCCCTTTTATCCTTTGGAAGTGTAAGGAAAATCAAACATTTTAGAAATATGTTTTGAAAAGGCACATCTGTTGTATGTGTGGCAAATGGGAGAGAGTAATGGGCTTAGTGAATCTATTTTTCCTAAGTAGTTATTATTGTTATAAAAGATTGGGAACCGGGGGGGGGGGTTAATGAAAGGAAAAAGGAAAGATGAATCGCTTATAGCGTTGAATTAAATAGTTGTTTTCGAGAAAAGTTAATATATATATATTTTGTATAAACTGTCACATTATTATTCTAGTATGAGAATGAGTGTTCATGATCATAGCTATCTGTAATGTTGTTATTGTTGAGGATCATGTTGAGATCCCTACTGGACTATATGTTCATCCCACGTTGTTGAATTCTTTTCAGGTTTTAAGCAGGTTGAGCTGTAAGATTTGGATCTACTTATTTATTGGCCACGGGGCCTCAGTTATGTTGGCGGAATGCCATTGTTGTAAAAGGGTTACACCCTTCTTCTTGTACCTTAAGTGATGTAAGCCCAAGGGAAATTTATTAGGTATGTTCATGTAATATTTACTTTGCATACGAATGAGAGTATTGTTAATCACTTCTACGGATTGAATGTATGAGTTTATTTCCGCGTTATCTCTGAAACTGAATTAAGTTAATGAATTTGGTAATGACTCCGAGTAATAAAAAGTGGGGCGTGACAAAACATAACATGCATGAGATGGTTTGGCTTCAAGGCTTCTAAGACATGATCATTTGGTATAAAATGATGCAAAACAAGATGAATTCTCAAAACAAAGGTAGACTTAGCACATGCATGTGAGAATTACTTGAAGTTTAACTCAAAATGTAAGAAAATGTACATGCATGCATGATATGGCTCAAGTCCATCCATTCTAGCTCAATCCTTGCATTATTCAACTAAATTCTCTTGAATTTATGGTCTAGACATCATAGTTTACAATTCAAGGGTGGAATTCCTACCTCAATCTCTCAATGAAGCTCTAGTTGGTGAATTCTCTAAGGTTCCATACGAATTTCCTTGAATTGTTTAGCAATTTCTTTCAAGCTCAAGTGTTGATCTCAACCCTCCTGGTCTCTTCTTCCTCTCTCTCATGTTTGTCTCTTGTAGGCTTAAAGATTATGATGAAAAGGTGACTCAAGTGGTGTGTATAGGCCTTATATAGGCTTGCTTAGGAAATTTAATTAATCTTAACTTAAGTTAAGCAAATTGACTTTAATTATTTTTTAATGCGTTCCGAATTGAATTTTAATTAAACTTACCATAAAATTCTACAAATTCTAACTATCACAGAAATCAAGTCAATTTCCTAATCGAATGCCGATAGGGCCTTCAATTCGCAAACACAGAACAAAATCGGAGACAGAGATTCCTATACAAAACAGATAGAAACTCATGTAGCACATAACACATGCAATTAATAATTTTCACCTTAATTACTCATTAGGCATTCTTAATCATGGTTTAACAGTTAATCATGGGTTGGGGTTGTTACAGAAATTCAATCAAATTAATATAATAATAAAAAATTACATATTTACCAAATACATGAAATTTGCAAACACACAAGTATTAAACAACAATGGTAGGTAATTTTCGTAGGTTATACCTGCACAAAATGATTTCCATTGACAAATCTAATGGCAATCTCGCGACGATCAGCTGGAGTTACTGGCGGTGATCTCATAGGTAAGAAAGTAAGACACTATTGCAATGACAAGTGGTACAAGATTACATTATAAAATGATGCAATCAGATGCCCTACGTCAGACATAGTCATCCAACGATCAAAGTCAGCGCTATCTTCAAAATATGACAAGATGTGTGTCAGCTCTTCAACCCTCTCATGTGACCCGTATAGTATGACGTATTCATCTCTGTGATCATTCAATTCACGTAGAAGATCACCCTTAACTTGTATGCAGTCATTCTCTCCAAGACCAAGTATATCCACAATAGTTCTAAAGCCATAATTTCCATCACCATCTATATCCTTTATCAAAATTATGAATGGTTTTAATATAGGAGGGAAGTCAACAACATATGCACTTGGTGAACTTGTTCTAGTACGATACGTCTTTGCTTTTACATTCCGTTTCTTTTCATGCACTTTCGAAGCTCTTCTTTTCTTTGAATGACTAGAAGCTGTGCTCTGGCTATCATGGTCATTGTCAACTAACTCAAACACACATGGGTCACAACGGTAAGATATATCAACTTTATTATGTCATCGACATAGATTAGACTTCACATCAGGCTCAATCAGGAAAGCGCTTGTTGGGTTTGTAATTTTCTTCAACTTCTTCAATATATCCAATTGTATAGCGACCCCGGTCTTTTCCCATTTGATTATTGTATCCGGACTTAGGTTCCGTAGATTCCGTCATTGTATAATTGTTGTTGTCATGCATTATTTTCTTATTTTGAGTCTTGGGTTGGTTGAGCTTAGGAACCAAGTCTAGTTGCCCAGATTTTGGCTTATCCGCTCGAGCGGAGGTTTGGACGCTCGAGCGGGGAAGACACCCATCCAGTATCTCCTGTGTAGTGTTGGCTGCTCGAGCGGGAGATTGGACGCTCGAGCGGGAAGTCGTGAGTGACGCTCGAGCGGGGAGTTGGGCGCTCGAGCGGGGGACCTGTCTGTAAAAACTTCTGGGAGTGTGCATTCGCCGCTCGAGCGGGAGTTTGGCCGCTCGAGCGGGAGTCTGTGAGTGGAGCTCGAGCGGGGGTTTCCACGCTCGAGCGGGGCGACTGGTATAAAAATCTGAGATCCGACTTTCTGGATCATTTTTCATCTCCTTTTTGATTTTAAAACCCTAGAACCGTCTTCTCCCTCTCCCTACACACCTTCTCTCTTAGGTTTGATCTACTTAGAGTGTATTTCGACCCTAAGTCCTTTGTTAAAAAGATAGAGTGAGTCGAGGGTTTCCATTTAATCTGAACGTTTGGTGGTTTGGAGCACTTTGGAATTTGGGTCTTCATCTTCATCTTATCCATTCGAGTTCTCCACTTCAAGGTAGGGATTTCCTACTCCATTCTATAAGTTTTGTTCTAAGTTTTGGTATTTTGATATGTTGGGAATACTTTGGTAATTTTGGGAAAAACCCTAGTTGTATTAATAAATTAATTTGTATAATTAATTTAAGGAAATTGGGGAAATTGGGGAAATGCATGAAATTGAGGAATTCATTGATTAAATGGTGTAGTTGGATAATTTAAACCACTTGCCTATTGAATTGTTGTTATATTATTTCCAGTCTAGAAATAACTGTTTTGGGCTATCGGTGGAGGATAGTCGTGATTGTTGTAGACATTGCATGTGGATTAGGAATAACTGAAACTAATCACATTGGTTAAGTCATAAATTTTGACTATTGTATTAATACAGAAAATACGTGTATTGATTGAGCATTGCATTTGCATGTATTGTTTTGTGTGGGAGGAGATAGGGGATGTACTCCACGGTTTAGGGGAAGATAGGGGATGGACCTCTAAACCGGATTTTTGTTTGGGAGGAGATAGGGGATGGACTCCATTAGCACCATTTTTATGTGTGCTTATTATATTGAAGTGTATTTGCATGATTATTGATACAGCACTAAAATGTGTATCAAATGGGAAGTATGAAGTGTTTTGATATGAGCATGAGTCTCATTTGTTTTGTTGATATTGGAAGTAATGTGAATATGATATATAATTCACTGTTGTAAGTTTGGCCAGGTTCTGAGCCATGTTGATAATAATGGAAAGTGAAATGTGCCATAGACATTAGTGTCATGAGACTGTTTAATGATAAAATTGATTATCTTGGTTAACCATCTATTGAATGCTATAGCTTTATTCAATGCTTATATTTGGTTTAGTATTTTTCTATTGGGCTGTGGCTCACCCTTTATGGGAACATTATTTTCAGGTTCAGGTGATAAGCTACCTCCACGGACTTAGCCTGGAAGGATTTGATGTTTGAGATTTTGAAGACTTGTCTTTAGTTATATGTTTATTTTGTTATTTTGAGATTCCATGTAAACATTCAAGCCTAGGGCTTAACTTGTAAATGAGTTAGTACTCATCTTTTTGTGTCCAAGTGTTAGCTTGGAAAGATGTAAGCCCTTAGGGCATTTATTTTGATGTTGCAGGATGTTACATGTGATGTCTTTCAATAAGAATACTCTGATGAATAACTCAAATGATTCGTTTTCTTTTATAAATGCATGTTAATGTTATGGTTATTATGGGTTTATTTTGAGGGCGTGACAAATTGTGTGGCAATATCAGACTCATTAAATCACTTTAAAATCATCTCAAGTTCTGGGATACAAGTCAATACCAATTTGTCAACCATCGGATTGTGCACACATATATTAAGTCGCGTCCAATATACATGTATACTACCGAGTGGAATAGGACGACCTTGTCTCATGTAATCTATAATCTCGTGAGTACAAGGTAAACCATATGTGTGCCTAAGAACACACCCACGTCCTACAACATCAATTCCAATTGAATTTTCTCTCTTACTCTCTGCCAACACGTATTCCAATGCACAAATAAACACATTAACCCAAAGCTCTCTGAATTGAGAAGGTTTGAATTGATGTTGTACAATAGTTAAACTCTTATTGAATGATGATTTTACTTGAATGTGCTACAACTTAAGTAGACAATGTATTTTTTCAAATGATATCTCAAATGTCGTTTGACTTGAACCCAATTGCCTTTTCAATCTAGCATGAGCACCTCAACCTTTTTCACATAGATGTAAACAAAAAATAGTCAAGCATAATAATTAAAAACAACAATATGACTCATAAGAAAATGAAAAAACAAATATTACCGATTGGTTATAACATTACCAAAATGCATACACAAGACTGTATGTACCGCAACAAATTTTCGTTATGCAGATTCTACTAACTCATAATAACATACTTGACTGCTTCACAATAGTTACTGAAATCCTTATACAGTATAGCAAGGTGATCATTATACTCCTCTTCAGTCGATGACAATACTAAATAGTTCGATGCAGTGTTAAACTTTTTCCATTTTCCTTTTGTCTCAAACATTTTCTTGCATTTTGCTATAATATGCCAACTACGTAACAAATGTCGGACATTCGGAAAGGTGTTCTCAATGGCATTCATCAAGGCAAGCTCTCTGTCTGTGACAATGAATTTAGATAAAATGTTGTTATCCATAAGATCATGCAATGTTTATAATGCCCCTGCATAGTTATTAACCCACTCAGTTTGCTAGTATGTGAAAGCCATGAAGAATGTCATTTGAGTTGATGTCACTTCCACAATTTCAAGAAGAGGAAGCTGATATCTATTCGTCTTAAATGTGCAGTCCATAATCAACACACGAGAGAATGTACGAAGCAAATCCAAGCTCACTGGATGTGCCCAAAACAAGTCCGTGACAGTCATAGAGCCTTTCTCACATCCATGACACTCAATGTACTTATGTTTCGCTAATTCGCCCAGTAGTTGTTGTATCTGGGATCTACCTACTTTCTATAGAACCCTACATCGATGTCATATATTGTAAACTATTTCATTGTGCTCATATTAAGGGCATCCCTCTATTTGAGTGTAATGAGTATCTTTTTTAGTCTTACCAGGCTCTTTGACACATTTACTAATAGTGACTTCTCATTAGCTGACAGTCTCCCTGCATATGAATGTTCTTGTAGATGCTCCGCAATTAGATGATTATGCAATCTACAAACTACATTCAATGCTCAACTTGTATGCCCTCAAATCAAACGGACATTCGCACTTCTTTGTACTAGCTTGTCTCAACAAGTCTTTTGAGCCATCTTTCAACTTGTTACATGATATATACTTGTCACCCCGCTCACAAGCAAGATAAATTCTTGGTCGCTTGCAAACACCACCGACGTCTTTATAATAATAATAAAGCCATTGGTCTTTCCAATATCACATACTCACGTAACCAATTCATCCTTATTGTTGAAAACCTGTATATAACGTCACACAACTTTCACAAGAACAAACTAAACAAAATAACTAATAAAAATTATTAACTTATGACAATCATGTTAAAAGTTACCTATTTTGCTGTAAAATGACTAGTACAATCTACCATAATATCATATTGAACCTTAGTTTATTTGGCAGTACAGAGCAAAATAAAACAATACAATTCAGCACTTGATTACCAGAATAAATTAATAAATTTGATTTTCAAATATCGAAAAAATTATTAAAAATAGGTATTCAAGTATCGAAATAATCTATTATTTTCTGACTAGTATGTCGAAATAAATTAAATAATTCTGTAGTTGATATCCGAATATAATGAAATAATTCGACACTGATTATCTAAGCGAAAACCATGAAAAGAAAAAAAAAATTGCACGAAAAAACTAACATTTTCATCACTGATTTTGTTGTCACCAGACATATTTTTGTTTGAGTTTGAACTTCCATTGTTTTGCAACCCTTCCATAACAAAATCAAGCAAACATTGTGGAACTAATAAGAAATGATATAAATAATAGAATATAAACGTAGAGATTAAAGCAATATGAAAGTTTCTATGAGATTATTGCTTTGCAAGCAATAGATGAATATAAAATGTGTAGCAAGCAAAGTAACAACAATGAAAAAAAAAAAAAAACTAGGGTTTAGTTTTTTTTAGTTAAAAGGTCTACACTAAGATTTTTTTTATTTTTAAAAATATGTATAGAGAATATTTTCATATAATATTGTGGGTATTGGTACATGCCCATTATGATCATTTTAATTTAGGATATAATTATCATTAAAATAATATTTCATTAAGTGTGTACATTAAAATAATTAAATGTGTGGAAAATAGAACTTTTCATGAAAATAGTATGTCCACAACGATATATTTTGTGAAATGACCAATCTGCCCATATATTGAGTTTCACACCTATCTGTTCCTGTGTAATCCAACGCTCACTATCTCCCTCTTAATCACGGCTGATTTCCCTGACTATACTATTTTCAAAATTTTAGTCCCACTTTAGGGTGTGTTTTTATCTTTATTCCCATAATAGGGTAAAACGATTTTAGAAATGCCATTTTTTAGAACACGACTTTTGAAAAGCCGTGTTTTGTGATTAAAATAATAATAAAATTTGAACATAAAAAACGGCTTTAGAAAAGCCGGTTTTAATTAAATTTTTAATTAATTCCAAATTAATTAAAAATGGTTTTGATAAAACCGGTTTTACATTAATTTTTAATTTTTTTTATTTATATTTTCAACTTAAATATTTTTTGACCAAAAATATTTTAAATAAAAAACGGTGTTAGAAAAGTCATTTTAGAAAACGGTTTTGGTAAAACCGGTTTTACATTAATTTTTAAATTTTTTTAATTTATATTTTCAACTTAAATATTTTTTGACCAAAAATATTTTTGATAAAAAACGGTGTTAGAAAAGTCGTTTTAGAAAACGGTTTTGGCAAAACCGGGTTTTACATTAATTTTTAATTTTTTTAATTTATATTTTCAACTTAAATATTTTTTACCAAAAATATTTTTAATAAAAAAAAGTTTTAGAAAAGTCGTTTTTACATTAATTTTTTTTAATTTATATTTTCAACATAAATATTTTTTGACCAAAAATATTTTTAATAAAAAATGGTTTTAGAAATTTTTTTTTTTACTTATTTTTTCTCATGCGGGAAGGTTGGACTTGGGAATCAAAAGATGAGTAAGAGAGCAGCAATTGCAATGCATTCAAAGATGGGTTTCTTTAAAAAATTACAGCACAAATAAAAATAAAAATGAAAACGTAATGATTGCTTTGAGTTTTCTAAAACATTTTTTAGAAAATTCTATTTTCTTATTTTTCGTATTTTTTCGTTTTTGTTGAATTTTCTAATATTTTAAGTTTTTAAACATACCTAGCATAAATACACTAAATACCAAAAATACAAACAAAAAAAAAAACGAAAATTCAGTACATTTTTCATATTTTTGTGTATTTATTAATTTTTGAAAATATTTTTTTACAAATATTTTACTTTTTAAACATATCTAAGTAAAATGCATCTAAAAAAGTAAAAAAAAAATGCTTAAAATTTTAAAAATATTCACTAAAAACAAAAAACTCAGTTTTCAAAAAACTTAATTCAGAAAACTGAAACCTAGGGCCTGTTTGGTTTGTATCTCAAGATATAATTTTTTTTAAATTTTTTGTAGTTCAAATTTTTTGAAAAAAAAAATTCCAAAATCACTTTTCAAAAATTTCAAAAATTTCAAAGTGTTTACAAAACCCACCCTAGAGTGGGAATAAATATTTTATGTTTTAAATATTTATTTTTTTTTTAATGTGCACTATATTTCGGGGCTTTTCCTATATTAAGCCAATTTATCATCTTAATTCCCAAACTAGGTCTAGTTTGGACGGAATTCCCAAACTAGGCTAAAGCGCTATTATAAAACACGCTTTCACTGTTTGGGGCCGAAAATTTGATGAACATTGAAAGCGCTATTAGAAATCACGCTTTTAATTAAGAAAGCGTGGTTGCAAACCACGCTTTTAACATAATTTTTTTTTAAATTAAGATAGCGCTATTGGTAGTGTAGTTTTTTGTAAGAATGAGAACGTTATTTGTTATATTCAATGAATAATGGTTACATTATTGGGTTCTCACGATTGAGAAGGTGAACAAGTTAAGAGAATGTGTATTTCTCCTAAAATAAATTTTGTTAACATTTTTGTAATAAAACTTAATACATAATATAAGAAGTCACTAATTTACTAAATACTCATACATGCATGAAAACAACATAACTGAAGTTGCAAATGTAACAGTTTTCAGTTACATAGGTAGTACAGACATAAGTCTCCCACAAAAATACATTCTGGACACCATGAACTAAACACACAATATATACATCCTGAACTGAACACACAATACATAAACATAACAGTTAGATAGACAAATATTAGGCAGAGAATCTGACAAACTCATTACGGAAACACTTAGCCTACACAGACATTACATATTAATGCAAGTTATATTGCCGAAGTGTAGACATTAACACCTAATTCGTGCTTAAATCGGCAGGTGGCTTAGAGTCTGAATAATCCGAAAGCTCAGCGTCAGAGACAAGTTCAGGATCCTCCATGATACCCTTGATAGCCGCAACATTTGGTTCTGTTCTGTTCTTTTGGGCATCCTTCTTAACTATGTGTAGCTGCATATCGCGGGCTAACCTACAGCGCATTTGAGAAATCTCACGTTGTAGTCTTTCACATAGTCGATCAACATTATCAGAATCTTCCTTTTGGATCTCAACAGAACGTGCTTTTGGTACCTTCAGTCGATTTTCCCGACATAATCTTTCCATTTGCACTCGCTCTATAAATAGTGCGGGTCACTTCAGAAGTCTAGCGTTTGCTGAAACATATCCTGTTTGATTATCTGATTGATCCTCCACCAAACCACATGGATCTCGATAGTACTTGGGCATGACAAAATGTTGTTTCCCAAACCTATCATGATAAGCACAAGAGGCATCTAACAAAGTAAATGGTGTTTCATCTTCAGCATCGCCACTTCCCCTTCCCCCTCCTCGTCGTGAACTGTCAAGTTCTTACCACCTCTATGATTCCCACTCCCTCCCATGAACCATGTAGCCATGCTAATTTTTTAAAAAAAATGAATGATAATTTCGTAGGGCGAAATGAGTTGTAAGGTTGTGTCTTCACCTTTAGTCGTTTATATAGTTGGTTATGAACGGCTTTAGAAAGATGCTTCTGCATGACAATCCCCCATATACGAACAAGGTATGAGTTGTCACTAGAATGAAAAAACAGAGTAAAGAAAATACTGTGTACCAAGTCACGTGACTTGACAATCCATCTACATATACCGACAAAATAAGGGCATGCTCACTGTAAAGTAAATCAGTGAATTCATTATTGCCATGTGACTTTCTGAATTGAGAATCCCACATATGTCAATAAGAGATGAGTTGTCACTGTAATAAAAAAATCGATCAAAAAATTGAGAAAACCAAAGCCTGTGCACCAAGTCACGTGACTTGACAATCCATCTGCATATACGGACAAAATAAGGGCACGCTCACTGTAAGGTAAATCAGTGAATTCACCGTTGCCATGTGACTTTATGAATTGAGAATCTCACATATATCAATAAGAGATGAGTTGTCACTATAATAAAAAAATCGAGCAAACCAAAGCCTGTGCACCAAGTCACATGACTTGACAATCCATCTGCATATACGGACAAAATAAGGGCATGCTCACTGTAAGGTAAATCAGTGAATTCACTGTTGCTATGTGACTTTCTGAATTAAGAATCTCACATATATCAATAAGAGATGAGTTGTCACTGTAATAAAAAAATCGAGCAAAAAATCGAGAAAATCAAAGCCTGTGCACCAAGTCACATGACTTGACAATCCATCTGCATATACGGACAAAATAAGGGTATGCTCACTGTAAGGTAAATCAGTGAATTCACTGTTGCCATGTGACTTTCTGAATTGTCACTGTAATAAAAAATGAAGCTTATGTAGGCAATGTTGTGTTTCACTTAGCTATGCATCATTCGTTGTTACGACAACTATTTGTATTTCATTGAAAAATATGACTATTTGAATTTTTGTTGTCATTTGGAATTATTTTAAAATCAACTTTTGAATATTCAATTTGTAATATTTTGGGAAACATTTACAATCTCAACTTTTGAAATAAACTTTAAAATAATGGTGGATCTTGTGAGTGAAACGTGGGTTAGATAAGAGTACTTGGCCACCAATATTTGTGAATATCATGGTGTATTCAAATTTGTCCAGAAAACTGGTGCATTCAGATCTGTCCAGAAAACTTATGTTACATAGTAATTTCGGAAGTGTTGTTCTCTTTGGGTATAAATCCGAAAAATATGAAATTAGTGTCATTAGAACTGGTTAAAAGTCTAGTTTCTTACATTTTTGCCCTTGCGTTGATTGCTATTCTATACTAAGAGAATCGTCAATTTCTTCAAAAAGTTGCAGAAAATAATATGTTTGGGTATAATTAATTGTAAGTAGTGATTTTGACAAGTAAATCAAGTAAAACCAATTGGGTTTTAAACTTAGTCCCCCAGCTGGACCAACCACTTGGCTTTGACCTTGTTTGTCCAACCCCCCAAGTTTAGTTTTCTGTCAACCCCCCATTTCTTACCAAAGTCATCATTTTGACTGGACTTCCAGGAATTGAAACGCGACTCTTTCTTCTTTCCTGATGGAGATTGAAATTCTTTACGTAGAGGATCCCTATTTCATGAGCCCAAGTTAAGGGAAGCTTTTCACCGAGCTACCTGTTCTGTTTTATGTGTTTTAAGTATTCACATAATTCAACATACATTAATCCAGAACATTCATTAACTCATTGCAATTCAATAAAGAAAGTCATGAACTAATAAATGTGTAGTTATAAATGTAGTTATTTCATAAACTTTAGGTTCATAAAACAAATACTTGAAATACATCCGTACGTTAGATGAACAACAACATTGTCTTACACTCCAGTAACGAAGATACGACACAACATACAAACATATATGAAAGATAAAGGTGTTTGATTTCTCATTCCTCATCTGACATGTAGTAGTCAGAGAGATATTTTTCATTGTTTAAGACATTATTTCGCTCAATCACTGTCAAATCTCTGTTGCTTGCTTCTGCTATTTCGGTGGCTAGCTGAAGCATGAAATGTTGACATCTCCGCATCAACATTCTGTTGTTCTCCTTCTTAATTCTGCTAACTGCTTTTTCATAGTCACTCATATTTAGTAGCCATGGTCAATGAACAACGATGAGGTACCGGTGGCCCCAAAGTTACGTAGATCATTAAACAATCCTTCTTGCTTCGTTACCTTGAACGCCCATTCTGCTTGGATACCAGCATAATAATCCTTCGGACTCAAGTACTTTCTGCTCTTGTAGTCATAAGTAAATGGAGGTAGCAGCCACACTTTCGGATTTCCTTGCCGGCATGAACTTCCTGCACCTCTTGAAGACATTGTTCATAAAATAAACAAACAAATAATAATAGTAATTGTAGATATATTACTATTGTTATGACTTGAACAAACATCATACTGGGGGTATCACTATTTATAGACATCATAGTGGGAGTTAACTAGAGATGATCTAGTGACGATAATGCATGCTGGGGCACTGGAAGAAGTGATACCCGTGATATTATTTTATGTTATTCATTTCATGCAAATCCTAAGTAGCCGTGACTTTGTGTACCTGTGATATAGTCACGGATGTGGTTGTCAGATAAAATCATAATTGTAGGACAGAGGATCACAATGCAATCCCTTCATATTCGAGTAGTGAATTGTCAAATAAAACAAAATGCAGTGAGTTGTCACATCGCCACATGAAACTATTTTTTCATGCTTACTCTTTTAATACAGTAAGTAGTCACTTGGAATTGGCGATTTCAGTACAAATTGGTGTTTTCAAAAAATTATAAATGAAATCATAAAATGAAACAGCGGCTTTAATTTTCTTTGTTTTAAAGTAATATTGTTCATAAACAACTATGAAACAGAGTGCAAGTAAATACACAACCGTCCAACTCACTTCGACCTGCAAAACTATTGTTGTTTTTTTCACCAAAATAATAAAATGGTCACTTAATATGTAAACACGATTGGAACTTTGCAGCCTATATTTTATCTTATTTTCACTTAATGAACTTCATAGTCATCTCATTTTCTCCTCTTTGCATTTTCTGCTTCTTTTTATATTCGGTAAATTACACTTCACTCCTTCAGTCCGTCACATAATTGTTTATCAACGCTATTGCCATGTGGTCGTATTAATGTGACTTAGATGAATTCTGAAATGTGAGGAAAAAACAAAGCATGTAAGTTGCGCTGCACAAAGTCACATGTATCACGTAATGTGAGGACAAAAGTCACAAAGTATACAAGCATGGCAAAGTCAGAAAGTCATATGCATTACTGCGTGACTGCATAAAGTGACATGCATCACTGCATCACTGCACAAAGTCACATGCATCACTGTGTCACTGTACAAAGTCACATGCATCACTGTGTCACTGTACAAAGTCACATGCATCACTGCATTGCTGCACAAAGTCACATAGCATCTGAGGAAAAAACAAAGCATCCTAATTATTATGTCTGTTCAAGTCATTGGCGAGCATCACTGAGAAATGTTGGACGTATCACTGTGCCAAGCTACAATTTATTATCGTTCCATACCTACTGTGCCCATGTGAATTATGCAATTCATAAAAATTTTGAGGGGGTGTTAGAACAAAATAACAAAACAATTAGACCCTTTGCGTTTAAAAAGCCAACCTATGCAGCCCCAAATAGATTCATAAACTTTGAAGATGAAATATTTAGAATGGATTGAAGATTAATTTGTAGTAAAGTTAGAATGAATGGGTTTTTCGATGTACAGAACTTGAAAGTGTTACAGACAAGAACAACACCGACTTAAATCAACACATAATTAACTTCAGATTAAATTGGTCAAATTTCTCCAATTAAATTAAATGAAATATGTAAGGTAAAAAATGAAATTAAATATGTTGTCAAGGAAAAATAAATTGAATTATATTTGTAAGCGGCAAAATTAATAAAATTTCCTAGCAGATTTGAACTTTCCTTAAAACCTTCAGATATGCACTAAGTAGTAAATAAAAGTCGAAGTGACAACTCCTATCAAGTTGATGCATAGTTGTTCAGGTCGTAAAAGTTGACGTGACAACTCTGATGCATAGTTGTTTACAATAATTTTATACATACAGCTACCATGTGTATATATGGTATAAATATCGCATCATACCACAACAAACGTTTTACAGCTATTTCGAGCGATATCATCATGAGATATACGGTGGTTGATCTATGTTCAGCAATGGGTCGCTATTGGGTTGCAGATGGAGATGAATTTCAATACCCATTAAATCCAAATTTGCGTTACTCACGTGCCACCGTCAATACCATGAGAGCTGAGTGGGAATTTCGCATAACTTGAGCAAACGTTCTCGTTCAGTTATGTCGTGAAGTTAATATCAAATTTCCTCGCCGGTTAGCCATTCATATGCCAACTGACACTCCACAGTTGTTGCAAAGGGCATTGCATCGTATCCGCGACGAAGTTAATCGCATGACCCAACGGTTGTAAAGGTCCTCACTAATGAAGACCGCAAATGAGCGTGCCGAAGATGGGTTAATGGATGATGCACACCAGTACTTTGCCTGGAGCATGGATGTTATGTATGAATCTGATATTGAGATGTCAAATGATGATGATAATGAATGAAATTATTTGGATGAATGACCAAACCATTTATCTTGTAATGGATTTGTAATGCTTATCCACGACTTATCAATGAAGGGAGATATTTCAATTGTTTTTGAATAGTTCTTGTAATTCTACAAATAGTTCAATGAATGGATTTGTGTACTTATAAATGTAGTGATTTCATAAACTTCAGGTTCATATAATAAATAGTTGAAATACATCCGTAAGCTAGATGAACAACAACATTGTCTTACACTCCAGTAACGAAGATACGACACAACATACGACATTGTTTAAGACATTATTTCGCTCAATCACTATCAATTCTCTGTTGCTTGTGTCTGGTTAGAAGATTTAAGAAAAGAAATTCTCTGCCATTTGCTTAGAAGATTTAAGAAAAGAAAAAAAAATACGCATTGCTGCAACATTTTGTTTGGATATAATAGAAAATACATGAAAAAAGAAAGTGAATGCAATCATACAGAAAAGTGAAAGAAAAAGGAAAAAAAATTATGTGTTTGTTTAGATAGATAGAGTCCTATAAAATAATAGAACTAGTTTGTTAGATAGGCTAACAATTTTTTACAAAATATATATGAAATTTTATTTTTTCTCACAATTGGAAGGTGACTCTTTCTTCTTTCCTGATGGAGATTGAAATTCTTTACGTAGAGGTCACTATTTTGAGGAGCCCCAGTTAAGGGAAGCTTTTGACTGAGCTACATGTTCTGTTTTCTATGTTGTTGAAGGCGGTAGTTCGTCTGTCTGAACTTTATTAGTCCCCCAACTGGACCAACCACTTGTTTTTGGGTAATGTTTGTCCAACCCCCGAGTTTAGTTTTCTGTCAACCCCTCATTCCTTACTGGACTCATCATTCTGACTGGACTTCCAGGAGTTGTCCGGTGACTCTTTCTTCTTTCCTGATGGAGATTGAAATTCTTTACGTAGAGGTCACTATTTGAGGAGCCCTAGTTAAGGAAAGCTTTTGACTGAGCTACCTGTTCTGTTTTCTGTGTTGTTGAAGGCGATAGTTCGTCTGTCTAAACTTTATTAGTCCCCCAACTGGACCAACCACTTGTTTTTGGGTAATGTTTGTCCAGCCCCCAAGTTTAGTTTTCTGTTAACCCCCCATTCCTTACTACACTCATCATTCTGACTGGACTTCCAGGAATTGTCCGGTGACTCTTTCTTCTTTCCTGATGGAGATTGAAATTCTTTACGTAGAGGTCACTATTTGAGGAGCCCCAATTAAGGGAAGCTTTTGACTGAGCTACCTGTTCTGTTTTCTGTGTTATTGAAGGCGGTAGTTCGTCTGTCTGAACTTTATTAGTCCCCCAACTGGACCAACCACTTGTTTTTGGGTAATGTTTGTCCAGCCCCCAAGTTTAGTTTTCTGTCAACCCCCCATTCCTTACTACACTCATCATTCTGACTGGACTTCCAGGAATTTGAAGGTGACTCTTTCTTCTTTCCCGATGGAGATTGAAATTCTTTACGTAGAGGTCACTATTTTAGGAGCCTTTATTGAGGAAAAATTTTGACTGAGCTACCTGCTCTGTGAGAACCCGAATATAAAAATTAAGTAAATAATTAAATAATAATCTTATTACAATCTCAAATATTTTGGTGGTCAATCCTAAAGTGCAAATTAAATATTTAGAAGGTCTTTTAATTAATTTTTAAACCTAAAATAAATTTATGGTGGAAATCTCTAATTAATGTTTAATTTAATTATTGAAAATTCAAAGACCGAACATGAAAATTCCAAAGCATTAAAGATATTTGAGAGAGTCCATTCATTAATCCAGAACATTCATTAACTCATTGCAATTCAATAAAAAAAGTGATGAACTAATAAAGAATTGTAAGGGAAAGAGCACTCCCCAAAAAAAAAAAAAATTTGTATACAAATCTATTTGTATGTTTGGTGAGTAAAAATATTATATTCACCCATTTGAGTAAGATGAAAAAAAAAAAAACTATATAACAACAACCCAATACAAGTCTACATTAACTCGGAGTTTTTTTGGGAAGCTCAACCCATTAAGAAAAAACAACACGCCTGTTCAAACATCAAATAACACTACAAGAAATAATACTCTCTGTCACCTGTAACCTGTGCATATATAAAATTATTCATCCATCCATTCATTCATTCAATTCTCAACCATTGAATAAAACTATTTCTCCACAACCTGTAGCATTCAATTTTCAACCATATACACAACTTAACTATTAACCGTACATATCAAAGAAAATAAGAATCCATAAACATAGTATAATCTAACAAATACATATACTATCCGAACCAACAATTACAATTCAAACTAAAAAAAAAATATTAATAACAAAACATATCAGCTTTACATGTTTTCCATAAACAAAAAACATAATGTAAATTGTGCCCATGCAAACATCGTCAATTTGTCCCAAAAACATCACTGTATCCATGCCAACATTATCAATCTGCAACAAAAACCAGTGAGGTAAGTAATAAAAAATGCAGAGCTTGATTGGCAGTTTAAACATTATATGGTTCAATTTATTTAACAAGTAATTTAGCTTATGGAGAAGGAAAAAATTAGATAACTAACTCAGTTGAATTTAGATGAATAACACAACGAATATACCAACTAATATAGCAAGACTAAATAAAGAAAAATCAGTCAATGATTCCTTTTAGCATAACATACTGTTATTTCAAAGATTTCAACTACAATAGGCAAATAACGATTTATGAGGATATAACACACAATATCAATTATACAGCAATAAAGTGAGTTTATCAATTAGCTTTTTCGCACCCTTAACGCCCTTTTTGTTTTTTCGCACCCTTAATGCCCTTTTCCGATTAAGTTTAATGCATTTTCGGCTCTAACTCCCAATCTACATGTGCTAATTACATTCCGTCTGCTGTCGCAGGTCCTATTTGTCATGAGAAAGCTGGCTGTAACATCTGAACAGTGGCTTAGAGGCAGTTTCGCCCCCTTAACGTCCTTTTTCGGTTAAGTTTAAGGCGTTTTTGGCTCTAACTCCCAACATACACTTGTTAATTACATTCCGTCTGTTGTCACAGGTCCTATTTGTTACATGGAAGGTGGCTGTGACATCCGAACGGTGGTTCATGGGCTGTTTCGCTGTTTCGCCCTCTTAGCGCTCTTTTTCTGTTAAGTTTAAGGTGTTTTCGGCTCTAACTCCCAAGCTACACGTGCTAATTACATTCTGTCTATTGTCACAGGTCCTATTTGTCACGGGGAAGGTGGCTGTGACATCTGAATGGTGGTTCCGGGGTTGTTTCGCAGTTTTTCCCTCTTAACGCCCTTTTTCGGTTAAGTTTAAGGCGTTTTCGGCTCTAACTCCCAACCTACACGTGCTAATTACATTATGTCTGTTGACATAGGTTCTATTTGTCATGGGGAAGGTGGCTGTGACATCCGAATGGTGGTTCGGGGGCTGTTTTGCAGTTTTGCCCCTCTTAACGCCCTTTTTCGGTTAAGTTTAAGGCGTTTTCAGCTCTAACTCCCAACTTACATGTTCTAATTACATTCTGTCTGTTGTCACAGGTCCTATTTGTCACGGGAAAGGTGGTTGTGACATCCGAATGGTGGTTCGGGGGCTGTTTCACACTTTCGCCCTCTTAACGCCATTTTTCGGTTAAGTTTAAGGCGTTTTCAGCTCTAACTCCCAATCTACACGTGCTAATTACATTCTGTCTGTTGTCACAGGTCCTATTTGTCATGGGAAAGGTGGCTATGACATCCGAATGGTGGTTCGGAGGCTGTTTCGCAGTTTTCCCCCCTTAACGCCATTTTTCGGTTAAGTTTAAGGCGTTTTTGGCTCTAACTCCCAACATACACGTGCTAATTACATTCCGTTTGTTGTCACAGGTCCTATTTGTTACAGGGAAGGTGGCCGTGACATCCGAATGGTGGTTCGGGGGTTGTTTCGCAATTTCGCCCTCTTAACGCCATTTTTCGGTTAAGTTTAAGGCGTTTTCATCATTTATGAATTTAAACTGATTAAATTATAATCATGAAAGGTAACAACACAGTAAGCATTAAGGAACTATGTACTGTACTACATTTTATTTGCTGCAAATAAAAAAGTTGTCCAACTTTAAAAAATTAATATGAAACCATAAAAGTTGGAAGGATAAAAAAGTGCACATAATTGGGAAGGCCAAGCTTTCCTGTAGCAAAAAATAAAAAATAAAAAGAAGACAAGGGCTACAAATGTCCTACTAGTGGGTTTACAAAGTACTTAAATGGACTCTAGTAAACAAGATTGTAATTTTCCACATCATTCTGTTTTAAACCCTCAGTCCCTCACCAAATATGTGGTAGAAAAAGTCCGAATGGCCACATTACGACGGGTTATCTCTTTTTCCAGAATATATATGCTTATAGATTTCCAGAATTTGAGACATGCTCATGACCATAATGAATTGTAAGCCTCAACCTTGAATCCATGTAGAAAGAGCACAAAACCTTGCTCAAAGCTTAGAATGTGAACTCTTCCATAAAATGTCATCTAGCATTCAATTAGACATCCTAAAACCCAAGAAACCAACCTACTTCACCAAATGAATGTCAATGTGATAACATGACTAACTAGAACAATACCAAACAAACATAATATATATATGTATATATAAACCACAATAAAGAGATCATGCAAAATAAACTGCATATTGTTATCGACAGACCTGTTATTTCTAGCAATTGCCAGTGATGCTACCACCTCCACAGAAAGAACATAGATAGGACCATAAGCATGCAAGACGTATTCACTACCAATCAGATGTCTTGATTTCTCATACCTGGAAATATTTGCAATAGAGAAAAAACTCAAAAATTAGGTTGCGAATAGTTATACACACTTCATCAAATATATACATTATTGCATAAACAAAAAAACACAAAAATATATATTTAAAGGAGAGGGAGGGGTAAAAGTTTTCATATCTACCACTTCAGTTTAGAGTCAGTTATCACAGGTCCTTTCTTTATGCATCCAATGTAAGTCAGTGAATGGCTTCTCTGTGATAACCCAACATAGTTGCAAGTTGATCTGTTAGAATTGAGAAAATGGTATTAATAGTAAAAGACCAGCAATAGTGAAATTACTGAACAGCACGAAAATATTAGTCGCCAAAAGTAATATTTGGCAACTAAATTTAAATTTAGTCGCCAATAAGTAATATTTATTGACTAATAAATTTTCGTACTAGTATCTTGAACCAACGCCGACAAATTTTAATTTTACTCGCCAAAAAATGTGCAGCAAGTGCTGTTATATATATGCTGCATACTGAGAACAACAGGCCTCTCTTTTGACTAGGGGAAACTGAATATTTTTCCATCCTATTTCCCTCCTCCAGTGTTGGAACTCTCCCTGCAAAATAAATACACAACACAATTAAGCCACAGGATATCAGAAAAGGACCTTCATTTTATGTGCATATGGGACTTGATGATTAAGTAAGATGATCAAACAACAGAACCCCATCAGCACAGGTGAGTGGGGCACTTGTCCTAACCTGTCTTAAGGAAGGAATCTATAGCCACATTTAACCTGGCTTGATTCAGTGTACGAAACACAACAGATTTAACCTGCGCAAAAACAAAAACAAAAAAAGTGAATACTTGGTAGGTAAAAATGACACACTTTGTTCCATATGGCACAAAAGTATATAAAGGGCAAAAACTTATTACTAATATACAACAGACAACCTCTTGGTAGGAGCTACAAAGGTATCCACAGAAAAGGAAGGCAAATGTTGTGAGTAGGGAGGGATTTGTTTTTGCCATAATGATGCTCAACCCAGTTCCAAGCTTCAAAAAACAAGGGTTCAGCAACATTAGCTCTGAGTAAAAATGTTTAATGCATAAGTATGTGCATCATGCACACTGCAAAAGACCATAAAATTCATACCCAATTCTCAGCTCACTGATCCAAGAACCATCAAGTGCCAAAGTAGAAATGTCACAACATAATGCTGCAGTAGTTCAGTTTTTCCTTTTATTTAACATGAAATAACATATTGCCATGAAAAGGTGTGATGCCCATCAATGTGTCATTACTCTCACAATACGCAGAAGTTCAAAAGTAGAAACTCAATTGGCTCCACTAGTGTATTACTTCTTCAAAAAAAAAAAAAAAAAAAAAACAGTGATATAACATTTGTGTGTGTGTGGCTTGTGCACCCTTGGTGATTCTTTTATAAGAAAGGTAGCATATTTGGACAATAATCTTTTGACAGGAGGAGATAAGATTTGAAGATGTCAAACAAGGCACATTGTTGCACCTAGATTAAAAGATAAGGGGCTCATATTGGACTAATTGTAGAGATCACTTCTTTGTATAGTACCCTTTATGCTTGCCTCAGAGATCAAGCACTTTGAATTTGGTAGTAACAGAGTGAAGAGTAAATAGAAACTCAACTTAGCAAAAAATACTATTTTTTTTTTTTTTTGTTTAGTCATTTGCAAGTTTTATCCAAATGAAACATAAGAATTTTTTTAATGATCTCCAAAATAACAAAAGAATGACAATATTACTCTTAATTGTGTATTTCTTTTTTTTTCTTCTTTTAATTATTTTAATTTTACTTATTTTTGATAACCAATTCTCCTTAGTGAGTTCTTCTATCTAATAAAGAGTGACCTGTGTGGTAAATGTCCAAATAACTGTCAAATTTGCATTAATATAAATGTCATTTGTCCTATAAACCTTAGTTAGTGGCCCCTCACATTATCAATTGTATTTGCAAGCACTTGATTATGTTTTCTCCGGAATTGAAATTCATATAAAATTCAATGGATGCAGCATGGTTACAATAGCTCATGCATTTATTTCAATCTCTTGAAAAGAATTTTGGGGTTTCAGGTATAGATAAATTAAAAGACTCAATTCAAAAGGCTTAAACATCCAGCTCACAGCAAACACAAGCTTCTGGAAATTGCAAAAGAAGTTGGAGAATCATACTAGATCGGCAATATTGCCCACACATTCTCCCTTTGCAGTAACATCCCCAATGTTTTCTTCTTTAGCAAAGGCTTTATAGATTGGAGTGCGAGTAGATGTTGATGTAACAGCACCCACATTCTACAAGAAATAAAATATAAATGTAAAGCTACAAAGCTAATTCAACACATTGACCATATTTATAAAATGGGATGAGAGAGAGAGAGAGAGAGAGAGAGAGAGAGAGAGGGAGAGTGAGAGAGAGAGAAGTTAAACCTTGGCTACATTGGCAACACAAGCTAAAGGCAAAAAAAGGTGTGGCACAGCTGCAGTTACCAATTCTATCCCAGCACCCAGTTCCATTAGAAGATCACCAGAAAAGCGAAGCTGAAAGACATCATAATTTTCCACAGAAAAGTCTTGTTAGAAATAAGAACTACATCCACTGAAAATTAACTGCAAGAATAACTATATTTGAGAGCAATTTCACATGTTATATCATAATCAAATTTCTTCCCTTGCCGAGCAATAAACATTTTTCCTACCCAAGCACTATAGTTGCCAAAAATGCTAAAATTAGGTTGCTAACAATGCTAAAATTAGTCGCCAAAAATGCTCGCCAAAGGCGCGATTTCTTGTAGTGTGAGCACAGAAGCAGATGGGGAGCAAGAACAAACCCAACACTAAGTACAACCAAATATAAACAAGACCTATTTACGGAATAAACCATGTACATCCCACATGGAAGGCGAAAATTAGGTCCAGGAAATACATATAGTATCACAATAACTATTTCAAACATAATAACAAAGTAAATGTTCCAACTGTATGAACACCATCACGACGCATCCACAACAGCATGAAGCCAGCAGCAGCAACACACAGCCGGCAGCAACCAGAATCAAGAAATAGCAAGCAACCAGCAACCAACAACACAGCAAGTAGTACAAAAATAGCAACAGCAGCAACAGCAAGCAACTAGCAACCAGCAACACAGCAACCAGCAACCAAAATAGCAGCAGCAACAGCATCTAGAATCTTATAAAATAAGCCACAATTACAAGATAAGATAAGCCAAAAGCCAGAACTATATAATAAGCCACAACTTAAACAATGTAGACTAATCCAATTGAAAACACCACCTGAAGATAATGTTTGAATATACTTACCAATGTTGGTTGTTCCTAATGTCCTAATTTTCCCCCTGCTCCGCAACCCCTTCCATGGGTTTGTCTCCTGGGTCTCTTACTATATACTCTCTGTATATCTTGTGCTGCTGCACGTACGATTCCCTCGCCCGCTTCTGTAGAAGCTGGCTGCACATCACCAATGGCTGCAGTACAATCATTTGATACCACCTCCGGCACACCTTCACATACGGCACTAAGCTGTGAAACGCCATCATCCGCTGCATTATTGTCATGGTCTATTGCTTGGCGTCGCCTTCGCCCTCGCCCTCGCCCTCTACTTACACCACGACGGCCGCCACAACCTCTACCCCTACCTGTCCCTCTGGTAGGTGCATGGACCCGGCCCTCTCCCTCCTCGTCAATGTGGAGGTCATGGGTAATGAGTGGATCAACATGGTAGGTGAAGGTCATATGTGGTGTAAGAGATGATGGTGGGGTAGGAGATGATGGTACTGTGAAAGGGTCGGGTGCGGTCAATGTTGACGCAGAGGGAATCATAGTAGACAGACATGTAGTAGACAGTGGCACCAAGGGAGTCACCGGGGTACCAACCGTTGTCCTATATGGGCGTGGTGACCAGGAGGGGTCCAATATATGGCCATGGCGTGTGGAAGTATGTTTAGACATTAGAGGATCTACCTGAGGGGCAAACTGGGATGTGTAATTGGTACATTCAGGTGGGGAAGTCTGCGGTGTCTGCATTGCTGTAGATGGACCATGAGGGGACAGGACCATGGAAGGCCCCTCACCAAAGTGTTCCATATAGAGATAGTCCGATTGATGTGCATGACGTGCGGTAGAATGCGGTGGAGGCATTGATGTTGATGGCATTGATGTCAATGGCTCAGTGGATGGCATATTCAGGTGCAGCATTGATGTCATTGTAATATCTACCCCCATATAAGGATCCTCACCAAAGTGGCCGAAATCTAGTCGGTCATGTCGGTGTGCCTGTTGCAAACCATCGTACAATAACTCCCATATCTCGGCAATAGCATCCAATCCCTCTCTACCATCGCATGTAATATGGGCAGCGTCTGCCATGTGATATGCCCTCGCAACTCTACGAACCTGTAATGTAATCGTAGCTGTGTTACATAACCATCAATGCCAAATAACAAACATACACAAACTTAAGCAAATGTTGTTTTGGAGAATATAAAGAACTTACCAATCCCTCTAAACTACCCCCGACGCCTTGGTATCCAAAGGCAGCAATGTCACTCGGATTACTAAGTACTAGACGTGTATGATGGCGAAACCATAACATGTATGGGTCCGAAGATGTAAGCACTTCATTGCTCCTCTCAGCATGGACAATGGTGCTGCGTCGGTTGTTCCACTCACCAATAAATGTCTGGTATTCCTTTGCCCAATCAATGGCCATTTTGCCACGCCTATCTTTAAAATGCATAGCCAAGTGGGCGTCAAAGCGATCAGGCACACTCTGAACTCGTCCAAATTGTCTAAGTACCCGGTCGGGGAGATGCCAGTTAATGATATCGAAGCATATAAGTGGCACTTGTGCCATCCATATGTCTCGACCAATGGTACAATACGATGGAAAGCTGGTCATGATGTCATCCTCCATCCCGTAAGGCTCTCATATGAACTGCAATAGCAATGCAATAATTTAGAGATTTATTCGTACAATGGAGGTTGACAAACAAAAAAATGGGTAAATTCACATGAACAAATTACAAACCTCCCCCTCCATCATGCGGTCGAACTGGTCATGGCTGAAGGGAACCCTCCACCTGCAAGCTCGCGGGCCAGGTGGTAACAACTGGTCGCCCTCCCCTATGGCACGCTCGCCAGCAGTAATGTTCGACTTTCGACTAGGGGCGATCCTGCTCAATCTCTCCCACGCCCAAACCTACAATGAATGATGCCATTATTAATTTATTACAGTAGGCACTTTAGAAAACATGGCAATTGAGAATATAAGATAAAACTACAAGTCATTGCAACTCACTTGTAACAACACAAGTGGGCCAGCTATCTCCTTTGTTTCAGCCTTAGTTGCCTGACACAACATCCTGTACAAACATGCCAATGTGGCACCACCCCAGCTTTACTCCTGGATACGGTCAAAGTCTCTAAGTAGTGGCAAAAACATCATCTTCACTATATTTTGTGACTTATCGGGGACGAGCACCCCCCCAATAAGCCACATAATATAGGCTCGAGCATAATGATGAACCGTCTCATCGGATGCATCATGTGGAAGGTGACGGAAATGCTCTGATATCCATTTCAACTTAAGCGATGATCTTATAAAGTCTTCTTGTGTAGGTGCTGCTCTTAACAACTCCACACATAGCGCTATCAAATCATCCAACTTATTTCCTGGGTCTTTTCCAGTGGCTGTGTGTCCATCAACCAGTAGGCCAAATAAAATAGCCACATCTTGTAATGTAACTGTGGACTCTCCAACAGGAAAATGAAATGTGCGCATCTCTATGTGCCACCTCTCTACGAGAGTTGTAATGAGATGGTGGTCCAATCGAATAGGTCCGATCCAATACACCCCATAGAACCCCGCATGGAGTAGGCAACTGTCACGACCCAAACCCGTCCCTATGGGTTTAGCACCGTAACCGGCCAGTAATCCGAGATTACCGAAGGCCTGCTTAATAGTAATATAGTAGAATAGAGTACAGGGGCCTGGCGGAAGCCAAAACAGTAAATAAACAATGTCCAATGAGCTGTGACAGTCTGTATGCAAAAAGACTTTTCATACATATATATATGAACAGTACAAAACAGTATGTACAACATTTACAGTTATTCAGAGCAGGGACTTAATCCCCATTGGAACAGTATAATGCAAAACATTCAGTTTATACAGTTAACAAAACAGTTACAGAGATAGACGGGCGAAATTAAAACACCCCTAAGCCATAGCTAGACAAGCTCAGAACCTCGCAGTGAGGCACAGTGGTTGGCTTGACAAAAAAGGGAGCCTAATCCACGCTCCTAGCTCCGGTCTGGTGCCTGAACACCTACATATATATATGAGCAGCGAGCTAAAACCCAGTGAATACATAATGCATAAAGAGGTTAAGAATGAATGCCCTTACAATAATGAAAACAGTTCATTAAATCAGTATTTCAGTCGTTCAGTCAATACAGTCATATGTGGTACATCCATTAGCATAACAGTACAGTAAATAGTAGGTCTTGAAAGACCGAATAGTCAATGATAGCCATCAATCAGTAAACAGTAGTGGTTCCAACAAAGGAACCGACAGAGATCTCTGTAACAGTAACAGTCAGTAATAGTAGTTGCTAAGGATGCCACAATATAGTTTAGAATAGAGGACATACATTCATTCAGTTAACAGTATCAATTCAGAAACAGTACAGTTCAATTGTTTAGAAGATAATCATTTTTGAACATATCTTTACACAGTTGTTACTCACAGAGTTCTGGGCTACAGTAAAGCTAGAGCGCGTCACCAGTCGCCAACCCTACACAGTTTACAGGACGAACACACACTAAGCTACATAGTTGGGAAAGATAATAACTTAATCCCTAATTTGCCTCGGTGTGTTCTACATCTATATCCCCATTAAGATGCCTTAAACTAGGCCTAAGAATGGATGAGGATGCAAAGATGCACTTTAAAAACATTTTCAGAATTTTCAGAAAACAGGGGGTACCGCTTGAGTGTATAATACTCCGCTCGAGTGGACATGCAGACAAATGTTTCCACTCGAGCGTAGACTTACCCGCTCAAGCATACTGCAAAATAGTCAAAAGTGCTGGATAGGCGGAAATCACGCTCGATTGGGCGCTCGACACCCGCTCGAGCTTGAGACACAAAGTCCCGCTCGAGCGTCAATTCTTCCGCTCGAGCGAACTGCAAAACACAACCAAAAGCTGGGAGCACGATTTTCACGCTCGAGCGCCAGTCACCCCGCTTGAGCGTGAGTTCAAAATCTGGAATTCCCAGATTTGAACCTCAAGCTCAAATTCAACTCCAAATGTAACAAATTCGATTCCTTTGGGCCCATTTCCTGGAAAACACTTATAAATACATAGTATGACGTGATTTAAAGCTCAATTTGTAAAATCAAGGCCCAACGGTAGTTCAATTAAATCCAAATTCAAACCAATTTTCATGAACAAGATAAACATGGAACATGCATGAGTTTAAATCAATTCAAAGCTTCCAATACTAGCTCAAATGAGCCAATTCCTTCAAAACCAAGATGAGTTCAAGGTCCAATGCAAAAATATGAACATGCATGTACCAATTTCCATGTATTCAATCTCAAGATGCTAGGATATAAGCATGCATGCATGATTTATGCTACAATTCAACATACAGAACCAATTCTAAACTTAGCTCTACAATATGACATGAACCATGCAAGAATCAATTCAAAACATAAGAATGAGAAGGTGAATCCCTACCTTAAGTTTCCAATGCAAGATCAAGGAGCTCAATTTGCAATCTACACTTCAATTCTACCAAGTTTCCAAGCCAATTAGAGATGAAATCACACTCTCTCCTAACTCTCTCTCTCTAGTTCGGTTGAGCTCAAGAAAAAGGGCTGAAGAAATGTTGTATCTAAGTGTAATATGAAGATCAAAGTGTTGTGATAGTGGGCCACTATTGTGGCAAAATGGTAAATATGCCAAACTATGCAATTTAACTTTTTTTAATCTAATTTAATCATACCAAATCATATTTTAAATAAATATGCCTTAAATTCACATAAATCCTAATGATCATAAAACATCAATCAATTTCTGGTTCAGCCGCCGATAAGGCCTTTAATTTGTAATTTAAACACAAAGACATGGACAGATAATCAAACAGTCAACAGATAGACAATGCATTTAAACAGATACAGTCAATCAATCAGTTTCAGATTTCAGTCAGTCAGTTCTGTATTTTAATCAGTTCAATTACCAATTGTAATCAGTCTCAGTTTGGCAGAAATCAGTAGTTTATCGGTAAACAGGGGTGAGGGTTATTACAGCAACGTAGGACTCTATGGTCCAAGGCGGTGTCCCATATGCCCAAATCAGATCGTCGGCATTTCAATTTCGGCTGATCTTTCGCCTGCACAAGACAACGTTGTGTGTAAGAGACATAATGCTTGTACAAATAACAATTGAATTTTCATAATGAACCCATCTTCTATTAACTGAAACAGTGGGTGAGATAACCAACATTTTAGTGGTGCATAGTGCGTAAGTGGTGTAAATGTACAAAGATAAATACATACAGACACAGATTTGTAGTGTCATGACATAGAAATAAAAGGCTCCTATAGTGAAGATTATAAATACATACATACAGACATGCATGGAATTGGCAAAACATACATATGTTATTCGGAATTGGCAAAACGCTTCACTAATGAATCAACAAATGAGAAATCATAACGTATTAAGTGAATTATTTATTATTTCTTAATTATTTAACAAAAGTGAATCAACATATTTTTCTCCTAGAGTACTACATAATTAGCCAGCTAGCAAGGATAATTATTGAGTCATCCTAGAGTATTATGTGGTGTTATTTATTTAATGTTCCCAACTACTTACGTGATGACAATTTTTACAAGAAATAATGTTGACTCACTTTATTAACTAGGTAAAAGACAAGGAATGAACAACTGGTCCTTCGTTCGCCATGGCAAAAAGACAAAATAGGCTAAAAAGCCAATAACACAAAATGTTACATCTAAACAACATTCATTTCATTTTTTCTTTTACAAAAGCCAAAAAGCCTATCCCAAGTGAGGCTTTTTAGCCCCAGGCTAAAATAGGCAAAAAGTTAAAAAGCCAAAAAGTCAACCCACATCCCAAACGAATCCCTTCATGTGTCTATTTGGTACAGTTTATTGTAAGTTAAAGGTTAGTAATAAAAAAGACGCTGAAAGCATTATTTCTCTAACATTATGGTAATTAACTTTTTCAACTTATTTAAAAATAAAAGTTGCACCAACAGGCTAATACGCAACTCTGAAATTATAATTAAAAAAAAAAACTACAAACAATTCATGTAAATTATATTGAAAATCGTCTCATAAAAATTGAAAAAGTGAATGTGGGTTAATAGTGTGAAAACAGTTGGTACTATGAATTCCAAAAACCAGCGGGTGGTTCCCGCTGTTACAACACTTAACTATTTTTGAAAGGGCAAACTCCACCTATTTTTAAAATTTTTTATTGAAATTTATCAATTGAAATAATGTTGTTCAAGTAAGGAAGTAGACAAATCTAGTTTTCCACACTACGATGGTAGTATGAGTCGCTGAAATTGGATTATTTAATAATTTTTTGAGTAGGTAATGGGTGATGAACTAGGACTTCTGATTTGATGATTATATAATATTATTTTGTGCTATAAGATTATGAATTCAGCCTCTATAAAAAAGAATTTTGTTTGTGATATTTATTTCTTCTTTTATTTTAGGAATTGTACTTGAAAGTCCTTTATTTCATCGTAAGCGTGAACTTGGGGTAATTGTTAAACTTGATGATTATCAACTTTTTAACCATTTTTTTTTTGTGGTTAAGCTAGCGGTCTATTTAATATAATCTTCTTCGTTCTCTCTCTATGGACTAACGTTTACACTTGGGGAAATTTGTCTAAACCATTGAAATGTCCAAATAGGATGATCCATGGACTAACATTTACAGTCCATTCATTATATTATGTAATAACCACAGTGTTTGTGTAGTATTCAAATATCGATTATAAGTAAATAATTCATACCAACTGACGCCATATCGTATCGGCTTGATGTTGATGAATCAATAATGGGATCTCCTCTGGTAAATGAGTCATAGACCTGCACAAGTTTTCATATATGAAATCGATATCCGATAACAAGAAGTTTGACAATAGTACATACATATGCTGACAAAATTACGATACGACCTGACAGTATATCGCAACAAGTTAGGGAAAACAAAAACAAAGGGTTGCCTGGAAAAATTTCTTGATAACTAAAAAACAGTTCACCACCTAAGAAAATGTGGCTACGCATTGAATATTACATGCATTTATATTGTTGATTAGTAATTCATTTCACATTATTGTGATAGGAGATAAGGTACACATGGTACCTGTGAGTTTAAAGATATTGTCAGCGCGTTGTCACGTCAAGCTTTATGACATGAAAACCCATGCTTTAAGTAGATTTCAAATCCACTACTAAAACTTTTTAGAACAACTAAGCATTTACCAATATGTACTAAATTTAAGACACATGATTGAATTGATAAAATGGTCTTCCCTCACGTAATGAATTTTTGGAAACTAAAAAAACAATTCATGACCTAACAAAATGTGGCAACGCATTAAATATGACATGCATTTATATTAGTGATTAGTAATTCATTTGACATTATTGTCATAGGAGATAAGGTTCACATGGTACCTATGTGATTAAAGTTATTGTCAGTGTGTTGTCACGTCAACCTGTATGACATGAAAAAACGTGCTTTCACTTTAAAGGAGTTGTCATTTTTTTGGAAAGAAGTACGAAGGTTTGAAGAGGGTTTCATGTAGATTTGAAATACATTACTCAAACTTTTTACAAGAACTAAGCATAGACAAATACGTAGTAAATGTCCGAGAAATTATTGAATTCATAAAATGGGCCTTCACCCACGTAATGGATTTTGGAAAAAAAAAATAAAAAAAAATTAGTTTCCCACATAACAAAATGTGGCAAAACATTGAATATAAACTGCATTTATATTGGTGATTATCAATTCATTCTGTGAATATTTGCATTTTTCTAACATTAGATAAACTGGTGTCCATCGAGGTCAGGACACAATCGACCATCAACGCACCAAAGTCTGCAGAATCTAATGCACAAAGGACACTTGCAACAACTAAAGCAATTGAAGAGATTTGCCACATTTGACCAAATCTATGTCATTAGTAATTGAAGTCGTAAATACATTATCAATTTACTGAATACTGATTCATTGAATATTACATTGACTCCAATTCAAAGAAAGTAGTGTGGAACTAATATGTAAAGAAGACAAAAAACTACTGTCGAATCGATCGGATTCTCGCTAGACATTTTCTCTTATCATGCCCTCTTTGCAAACACAAACTACAATGGTGCAATCCACTTTGTCTGGAAGTATCCATTTCGTTGTGGATACAGCTATGTTGAGGACGACCCGTTTTAACTTCACGTTGTCGAGCTGGAATAGCAAGCAAAGTTGGGTAATCATTGTCAGGCCAATATTGCTCGTGCGGCATGGGCCTAAACTTCTGCGCGAAGATACGCATGTGGACTTCCAACCTATGCACCATCGCCCAAGTCTGCTGTCACAGCAAGCATGTGGGAACATGGCAAGTGAAATAATGTGTACTTCCCACATGAACAACTCGGTGGTCAGAGACTAACTATTTGACGAGCACCACCCCCCATCCCATGCGGTGCTGTTCTCACCTCATATTCCCCTATTCCCCTGCAGGAAAAATGTATGTACGTGGATTAATATGCATATATGTTTAAATAGAGACTAACATCAATGATCGACGAGTGCGAAATGTTAATGTGTAGTGAATTCGGTGTATCTAATAAAAATTACCTATTAATCGGTACCAACATATGAACACTCGCTTTAGCTTGGTGCTCATCAATCCATCGTTGAACATTAGTCGTTTACAAGTGACCCCGATTACTCGCATTTTTAGCAATGGTCCTGCCCTCGTCAAAATATTTCACGAGCCGATAAAAAGTTATCTCAACTGATGCTGTAATGGGAACACTGCGTGCGCCTTTCAGTACACCATTGAAGCCCTCTATATGGTTTGTTGTCAATATGCCCCAACGACAACCACCATCATGGCACAATGTCCAATGAATAGGGTTCATCCATCTAAACCACCGTTCAACATTCTTCTCGAGCTTGTAGATATCGTCCATAATCTTGTTAAACTTCCGCACTTGTCGTGCAGAACCAGCTCTCCACACAAGATCCTTTGCCACTGTATTGCCGAATCTTTCATTGAAATTGCTACATATGTGTCGCAAGCAATACCTATGGTACCCTCTTGGTTGAACTGTTGGATTGTCCCAAATTCTTGACACGACACTAAGCAAAGCTGTGTGTCAATCGGATATCAATGTGACCCCCTCTCGGTCATGGCACACATGTCGCCTAAGCAGAGTAATGAACCAACCCCAACTCTCGATCATCTCCTTGTCAACAACGGCAAAAGCAAGAGGTATAATCTTGTCCGTAGCAGTCACTGCAGTGGCCGCAACAATCTTCCCTTCGTATTTCCCGTACAAGTGTGTGCCGTCAATGCATATCACTGAACGACAATACTTGAAGCCTTCTATTGCAAGTTTAAATGCCCAGAACACATAGTTCATGTACATTTCAGTTCCGATTGAGGTAGCGTGCAAATTCGGAATCATGTCCCATATAACAACTGTGCCTGGATTGAATGCCTGCAATGCAGCCATATATCTAGGAAACCTTCGGTACGACTCGTCCCAGGCACTAAACACCATTGCAACTGCCTTCGTCCTTGCAAGCCACGCTTTCTTATATGATATAGTGAACTGAAACTTCTCTTTCACGACCTCAATTATGGTAGGAAGAGGCAATTCTGGTGATATCTGCAAATATACATTATATTTGAATACATTACAGTCATAATGAAATCTTAAAAACAATAATGTATCTAGCATGGCACTTACCGTAATTTGTGCCTTGATGAAATAAGCAATGACCTCGGACTTGAGGTTGCAATTGTCCCTATTCATTCTAGGGTACACACACTGATACGACACTTCAAACCTTCTAATTTGAAAGAAATCTTTGTCTTTCAACTTCGTTGCCCGAACCCTCCAGTTGCAGCCGTGCTTGCACTCGGCCACCCAACTATTTCCTTTGGATTCTACGACCTTGCATTCTCGATTGCACTTCAGGTTATACAACTGAACAGCGTGCACTAGTCTTTTCTTATCAGTAAATATCATTCTTTTCTCCAAATTAGCAGTTTCGAAGTCCCACAATGGCCAACGTTTGACAACATCACGGCTAGTGATGGAACCATCATTGTCGAAATGCAAATTATGGTAGAAAGGGATATGGACATTTGTGTGTACCTCCTGCATATCATGATGCCCTCCAACTTCGTCATCATCGGAGTCATTGTCCGCACCTTCCCATGCACCATCCAAATCTTCCACGGAATCTTCATCACTTACTCCAACCTCGTCAAAGAATGGCACTGTATCATCGGAGTATGCATAATTTTGGACAGCCGTCTCCAGTGTACGTTGAACATTACAAACCGGTGGACATTCTTCATTCTAGTGGGGATATGGGGTTGTAAGAACCATCGGATTATACGTTGTCGGAGCACTTAGACCTGCTCCGGCACTATAATAACCATCTACATTCTGTGATGCATTTAATTGATTATAACTCTGAGAATGATTGAATGGAGGGTAATCTTCAGGGAACATGTGTGCAGACTGTATAAGTGTATTGTCAGGGGATTGCGATTGTGTCAACATTTGAGTGAATGTCCCACCCACCGGAATTGGCATCTCTGTGCCACCAAAATTGCTCTCCTTCTCCACGTAGATTTCCAAAAAATAATCAGGGCCTAATTTATGTGGGAGCTCTAAGACATTACTTAAGGTCTCATTATCTGTGATTGGCAGCAACCTATACTTCCCCCGATATGGGAGTCTACATTTAAACTCTAATCGCATTATTTCCCCATGCGTACCAACCTTCGGCACCATCATAGCCTCCAACTCGGCCAATGTTATCCCCCTGTGCACATTATACAACCCCTGAGGTTCGATGCCGTACGACACACCTTCATCGCGATTGCGCAAAATCTTTCCACCCCAATAGAACATAATGCTCACAAATTCCATACCTACACTTTGCATTCAAAGTAACTCAATTATTTCAAAATAATAAAGTAAGCACATTTGAGAGCAAACACCACATATATTACACAGGAGTGCCTTTAGGCATGGGTCTTTTGGTATTACAAAATATTTAAGTGGCATATCGACATGAACATGGAAATGAAAGTTATTTGCTCCATATATAATAGCATCCTACATGACTTATATTTCTTGTATTATTTAGAAGGATTATCTATTTGTACATTTAAACAAAAAATCATGTGCGGGATCATTTCTCCAATTATCATGAATTAACATTTGAATTCTTTTGTTGTGATTTGTCATGATTTCTTCATCCCTTCTTACGAGCTTATGTTTTCCTTTACTCTTTGTTTTATGTTGTTATGCCTTCCCTTTGGTATTATTATTATTTTTTTAAATAATTTTTTCAATTAAAACTCTTTTTTTGGGGCTTTCATGGGTGGGTGTTTTCAAATGCTTTGAAAGAACCTTTTCCATATCTTTAATTGATATTTTGTTTAGGTTTATCAAACCCGTTTTCGTCATGTGTTTCGCATGTAGTTGCTTTCATACTTTGATTTTTTTAATTTCACATTCTATGAAATAGCATGCACATACTGTAAGAACTCTTCCCACAACCTCACTGTGCGCGCCATAATTTCTCATTTCACCTTCATGTATTGAACCATCCATGCAAGACATTATAACCAATAGGCCTTTGATACAGAAAAACTCTACTAAATTAATTCTTCATACTATAAGAACCTAATTTTACAAGCCCTAATTTTTCATACTATAACAACCTAAGAACTTCCAACAGGAAAATCCTAAACTGTTCACAAGTTCAAACTCTAAACTACCATGCCCACAATTGTTCAGTCTGAAACAATAGTATAAAATATTGAAATTCCAACTTTCCATGAAGAATAAAAAGTATCTTGCCTTCTAAAAACATAAACACATTAAGCTTTTGGGTCAATCGCTAATCTAATAGATTCATGTAGCTACAGCTAATCAATTCACGCATGGAGTTACAACACCTCAGTTTAGAAGAAGCTCTGAGGATTGTTGAATAAACATTTGTTTTCTTAACTCCGTTTGATTGGGGTAATTACATTGATAAAGAGGTTATCTTTGCAACTTGGTAAAGTAAATGCTAGTCAAATAGATGTCAGATCAAGTGCAAATCAATGACACATAGACCCTTTGAACTTCTTTTGACTAAAAATCACCACAAGAATTAAGACCAACCAAAAAAGATTTTTTGAGACTTTATTGTGATAACAAATTAGCTACCAATTGTGCTCGTAGTCTAGAATCCATTAAGGAGCAATGCACCGATTGTTTATTTTTCCATGCCTACTGTTACAAGAATTTCGCAATTTCTTTTAATTTATTTTTCTTAAAATGGAAAACCCCTTTATCCAACTAAGCATTCACAACACTCAACATGTTCAAGTAATTAACTATTAAGAATTTATTAACATCAATAAAAGTTTTTGTTTTGTTTCCTAAATATTTTCATACACTTTCAAATCCTTTTGTTATTTCTCATGTTTTCGAAAAGTTTGAAAAGTTTCCAATTCTATTTTCATTTCCAACCTAACCGAAAGAACGTACGGAAACGAAATTTTGATCCTATTAGAGAAGACGGGAAAATTATCACATTTTAATAACAACATTTGATTTCTTTAACATCAATTTATAACCCAAGTTTGACATCACATATGCACACCCATACAGTACCACCGAACAAAGTACTAGCCAAAATTAACAACAAACAAAGAAAAAAGGAAAAAAAAAGCTTACTATAAATAAAAATAAAAAGAAGAAAAAATAAGCACTTTTTCATATTTTTTATTTTTCAGTGAAATTTTTTTCAGACTTCTCATAAATATTAAAATTTTAAGTATATTTATATTAGGTGCATCAAAATAAATAGATTTTTAATTAAAATCTAAAAAAAATCAAAAATAGATGAAGATAAAAATAAAAGCTCTTTTTTTTTCTTTTTTTTTTAAAAATTTCTAAACTCTATTAGAATGTGTGTATTTCTTAAATTTAAATTTATCACAATAGTACCTGTAACCCCGTGCAAGGCATGGGCATTTTACCCTAGTATCTATATATCTGGCCCTAAAGGGTTGCACTCTATCACAAAAATATGGTTTTACCATAAAATTGTGTAACATCAGTAACAAAATATATAATCTCGTTACAAATTAGCATAATAAAATGTCCAAAATTTTGTGGTTAATGATGTAAAAGTTTTTGGCTTAGTTACGATATTTTTTATTATGCCAATTTGTAGTTAGGTTATGCATGATGTAAAAGTTTATGGTTTTGTTGCAGCATTTTTTGTTACGTCAATTTAGATCTATTGTTATTGCACACGATGTAATGGGTTGGGCTAGGTTGTGGGCTCATACAAGAAAATTGTGGGCTTATTGTAGGGCTTGGTCAAAACGGGCCAGACTTCTATATCTAGAGGCTCTGAATTATAGGATTTTCCTTTCTTCAAAAAAGGTTTGATTCCCTTATTAGATGTGGGCTTTTTCTTTTTATATTTGTTTTGAGGATCTTTCTTGCACATATTTATAATTTTCTTTTTATGTACTAAAAAAAATGTAATTAAAATACAAGGAAAAATATGTTAAGTTTGTTGTGAAGTTTTCTCAAACCTATTATATTATTATTTGAAGGCATTTGTTATTCCCAAACTTTTAGAATTATGAACTTTTTTATCTTGTTTTTTCTTTTTTTTTCTTGCCATTTCTATTGACAAATTTAAAATCCAAATGTAGCAATTAAAATTAAATCTTCTAAAATATGCCCCTCCATTCCTCGGTCATTTGGCATATTAATTGCATGTTGATCATTCAAGAGGTAAAGTCTCAGAAAATTATGAAGTCCAAGTCTCCATCAATGGCCGTAGGGGGTTCAAGGACAACAATGTGATGTTCAATCACCAAAAACTCCAAGCAACTCATTGTTGTCCTTTGTTTTTAATCTTTCCTCAACCCACTTACAAAAATATATATATTTTTTGATTGGTATCCGGCCGTAATGACTGACTAATATGATCTCAAAAATACATATATATATATATACATATATATTTGGATTGGTATCCGGCTGTATTGACTAACTAATATGAGAGATCAATCCCAACGTAGTGGACAGTGGGATTAAGGGAAGAAGAAGAAGAAGAAGAAGAAGAAGAAGAAGAAGAAGAAGAAGAAGAAGAAGAAGAAGAAGAAGAAATCATAAAGTCCACTCTTTTGCTTATGTCTCATCTCTTTACTGACTGACTATAAAGCTAGTGTTTATATGGGTCAATCGTAAATAAGATAGTCTCTTGCTTAAAAATGCTATCTGTATAATTTGCATTTATTGAGAGAAAATTATACTACTAATACGTCTTGAATGTGGAGATTTAAAAGGTTGAATTTGGATATTTTAAAGGTTTGGAATCACTAGGAACTCCAATGATGTGTTAAAAATACCAAGTAAAATAGATGCACTACTTGAAATTGACAAGTTGAGAGTTAGCGAGTTAGCAAAACTCTTGCATCAATTCGAAGAGAAGATCAAAAGCTTTCACAAGGAATTTGCATTAAGGATGTGGTCGTATTAGGCGGGGAATAATGTCACAACTTGGGAATTTTATCAAATATTTGAGTTACGAATTCGATTTTAGATTTATGTAAAATTTTGTAGAAATCCCTATAATTAGGTAGATAATTGTAGAATTTATTCATCATAAGGTGGTGGAAGGATGTAGATAGCTTTCATACTACTAGATCATTGAAATTTATACACATGTAGACTATTAATTAAAATATATAATAGGCAATCATTTGGTTATAAAATGGAAGAATTAGATAGTTCCCACACCATTGGATTGTTGATATTTGTATATATATCTAGACTATTAATTGAAGATTTGAAGGCCAAAGGCATCATTTGGCCAAACTAACAAAGCAATGGTAAACTCTCCGTACTTCCAATTCGAACTTTACTTCTTGTGAACTTGCTATTTTCAATTCAAACTCTCTTTACTTCCAACTCAAACTCTATACCATCCTGAAAGTCCATCAGGGTGAGTACCACATGCACACAAACCATGGAAGGCCATGGCCTCCCTGCCTAGTATATATATATATATATGGGTTCATTTTATGAGACATGAACTACCTTATCTAATTTTCAATTTTATGCTCACAAGACATACGACTATGCATTAAAAAAATTTGATTTTTAGAATTTTGATTTTTTAGGTGTATATATAAAATTTTAATTTTTATAAAATTTTGATTTTTTAGGTGTATTACCCTAGTATATATAAAATTTTGATTTTTTAGGTGTATTAGCTTATGGCCAAACGTGTGGTGTGTATACTTGTATAAATCTGTGTGTAATGTGCTCAGCATCTCCATTGGAGATGCCCCAAGGATCCTAATAATGAGCCAAGGCCAGTAGTATTGCCCCAACTAGGAATGGTGTAGGAATAGAACACCACAAATCTAATCCCACTCTACTTCATTGCTATTCCTACTTTTGTTCTAAAATTTTGCCCTATATTCCCAATACATTTCCAAACACAAGATTATGTCTCAAGATTTCAATATTTCAAAATTCCACTACATCTTGTGGCTAAGAGTGTATTGAAAAAGAGGAAAATAAGGATATTATATGATAAACAAAAAAGGAGTGAACAGATGAGGGTTTTCAATGCCCTAGAAAATCGTATAATATCCACAAAAGTGAACTGAGATACATTGAATCGTATAGTGCCCTAGAAAAGTGAACTGAGATACAAAAAATCGTAAGCTATATCCTACGAATAACAAAATTTGTAACTTTTCAATGCCCTAGATTCAGCAATGAAATGAAAACCCCAAATTTCAAAATTTAATGCCCTAATTTCGAAATTTAAAATCCCAAATTTGAAATGAAAACCCTCATTTATGCGACAAACCTGAATGTGGGTGTTTGATGAAGGTGTTCCTCGTTTTTCCGGTGGTGTACTGTTGGCCGTTGTTCGTTGCTTCCTCTTCGTCGTCGGTCTTCCCTTCAGAGTTCGGCTGAGTGAGGGAGAAGAAGATGGGCTGGAAAAGAAGAAACAACTTTCGTAAAGGGAGAAGGAGATGGGTTTTGTGTAAAATGAAACGGCTTTCCGAAAACCGTTTACCATTTATGATAAAATTCTTATTTTAGGCAAACAATATTTATAAATTGAAAAAAAAAATTTATTAAAAATAAAAACGGTTTTACAAAAACCGTTTTCTATTTATTTTCAAATTATTATTTTAGGCAAACAATATTTATAAATTGAAAAAAAAAAATTAATAAAAATAAAAACGGTTTTAGAAAAATTGTTTTATATAAACTTAATATTAATTAAGTGTTAAGTAAAAACAATTTTACAAAAACTGTTTTTATGAAGGAAAATTTTATTATTTTTTTATTCATCAAAAACGACTTTGTCAATGTCATTTTAATGAAAATGGTTTTGGTAAACCCGTTTCACCCCATATTGAAAATAAAATAAAAAACACAACGTAGAGTCGGACTAAAATATTCAAAATGCCCCAAACAGGGAAATTGGCCCTTAATCACCCTTCTCTCTCTCTCTTAATCACCCCTTCCATTTCTGTCTTCTCTCATTTTCATTTCTCTCTTCTCCAGTGCTGAGTCGATTCTCCTCTGACTGTTGATTGCCGCAGCTCCGTCTTCTTGAAGAGCGCATCTGCTCTCTACCTCTTCGACAAGGACTTTATGGCCGGCGAAAACAGGGCGGCATCAAGAGATCTCCACCCTCTTGCAAGAAAACGAGACTTTAATGGCGACACCAGCAATGTGAAAGGTCATATCAAGATTTGTCTTTGACAATCAAATCACACCATCACCGATCTTGCCACACGACGTCGTCCCAAGAAGATCTTCTTCGACCATGCCCTAATTCTCCTTTCTCTACTAAATCGTCGATCTTCCATGCCGAATTGCAATCGTCGGAGCCCCTCCCCCACCATGATCGTCATGGTGTCTCCGTCAGAGAGTTCAAGAGATGAGACTACGTCCCATGAGGTGTGAGAACCCGAATATAAAAATTAAGTAAATAATTAAATAATAATATTACAATCTCAAATATTTTTGTGGTGAATTCTAAGGTGCAAATTAAATATTATTGGAGGATGTTTTAATTAATTTTAAACTTAAAAAAAATTTGTGGTGAAAGCATTTAAGTTAGAGGCAAGATTTATTATAAAATATATATATATAGAGAGAGAGGAGGGTGTGACTTGAACTCTAGACCACAAGGTTAATATATAAGACTCCTACCATTTGAGTTGCATGTAACTTATACATATGTTTTGTATATTTTTCTATTTATTTGACCTATGTGTGCCCACCACTAGTATAAAATAAAATAAACACAAACCCTACTCTATTATTTGTTCACCACATAGGGCAACAACAGCAGCCACGGGAGAGGGTTAGAGAGAAGGAAAAAAAGAAGAAGATGTTGCAATCAAAGAACTTTTGGGTGTGTTGTGTTGTGTGTGATCATCAAAGGTTAGCCCTCCTTGGTTTTCTTCTCTTCTTTTTGTTCTTCATCCTTATTCTATAATTATTTTGTTCATTGATGGAGAGGTTGTAGGTTTATGTATTGTGTATATAGATATCCTATTAAGAAACTTGAGGAGCTAAATTTATGTGTAAAGATTGGGTGTAATTTTCAGTCCAAAAAATTCTGCACAGAATCGCAAACTTTAAAAATCAAGAAACCATATCAAACGGATGAATTTTAATCTGAAATTTTTACAGTAGATCAATTACACATTGAATTGCATATCTGAATTTTTTCATAATTTTTGGGAGTCGAAATCCATATAAATTGAGGTATTCAAATCTGTCCAGGAAACCAGTCCGAAACAGTAAATTCGGGATTGTTGTTCTCTTTGGGTATAAATCCAAAAATTATCAAATTAGTGTCATTAGAACCGGTTACGAGACTAGTTTCGTATGTTTTTGGCCTTGCATTGATTGCTCGTGTATATTAAGAGAACCGTCAATTTCTTTAAAGTGCTGCAGAAAACAACCTGTTTGGATATAATTAATTGTAGAAAATTATTTTGATAAGCAAATCAAGTGAAACCAATTGGGTTTGAAAATTAGGATATATTAGATCATATCTGGAGGTTATTAGAATTTTTCGAATAGCGTGGAGTGGGTTTTGAAATTTTCAAAGTTAGCGAATAGATTGGGAAAACTAGTTTAAAACACTGTTTTATCTTAAAGTTATTTTTAGTTAAGTTTCGATCGGAACCTATGTCTTGGGTGATTTTAGACCTTGAAGAACATGAACTTAGGTAATATTTAAGAGTAACGGTGAGTTGGGTTGAGCCGTGTTAGTGCGCTTTAGTTTGGGGTTACTCAGTTCGTATTCTTTAGTGTTTTTAAATTAGCAGTGACGTGTAGTTTTCATATTGGTTCAGGGCACTAGTTGGACTTTCATACTCTATTCGAGGATTACATTATTTCGTTCCAGGTGAGTAGTTTCATGCTACGTATTTTTATAAATGTTCCCCTACCCTGAACTGTTGGAAAATTAAATTGTTGTTTCAAGACTAAACTGTTTTGATAAATTATTATATTATCAATTGAATCAAATTATTTCTGAAACATGTGTGAACTTGGCATACTGTAAACTATTTGTTTTGGTCTCATGTTTATAATGATGAACCACCATGTTTTGCGAAAACTGATGTGTATTGATTATTGGGACCATGTGTGTATTTAGTCCAGGGAAATTATTCCACTGTGTGTGGTGACTCTGGCCACTAGGGAACAGATCCGGGTTGGGCCGCGATGACTCTAGTGCTCAACGATTGTAAGGAAAAGACCTTTAAAAACAACTAGGTGACCTTCAATCGGATCGTCTTTGAGAAAAGGCCCAGGTGCCACCCTGAGGATGACTCTTAGTTCGGTTTTGGATCCAACGGGGCTTATAGCCTGAGAAATGTGTGGCAGATTATTTGTTTTTATTGGTACCCAGAAAATTATTGGTGTTCATGTTATAATCTGTTTTAAGTGGAAAATGTCGTTTATCATGTTCTTGCGAGACATGAGTATTTTAAGTGTTGATTTGTGGAACCTTCTTTTTGAAACAGATTGTATTTACCAAACTGTATGCCAATCTAGTTTCTGTGATATATAACTTATTTTGGAATTGAACCCTGTTTTCAAAACTGTATTTACTATCCATGTTGCTACTCACTGAGCTATCAGCTGACTTAGTTGTTTACCATTTCCAGGTGTTAGAAGGACTTAGAGTGGACTCATGGCGTAGCGGGGACTCAATTGCATGGACCTCTAGGGCATTCCTTTAGTTTAGAGTGTTATGTCAAGTTTGTGCATATTCATATTTATTCTTATCGAAGTTCATTTAGGATTATTTTTGATATGTGGGTTGTTTATATCCCATAAGTTTGGATGGCTTTTGATTACGGTTGATTTTGCCGTTTATAATTGTGGCATGTCTGGATTGAGTTTTGGTTATTTATTATTGGACTATTGTTTAGTTGTTCAATGTGATTGGATTCGTGTTTAGGCTTACGTGTGCCTTGGGCTAAGTCCCTGTGGGCCACGGCCGGTCATGCCCGGATTTGGGGTGTGACATGAGGACTTTTATACCCTTACGAAGGACTCTCTACCTCAAATCGACGTCATCAACGGCGTCGAGACTATGATCGTCAATGGTGGTTGTACAGAGGCAAAAAGAGCCGTTGATTTGGGTAAGGACTTGGATAATCTATGGTTTGAGGACAACAGTGGTGTTGAATTAGGGAAATTTAGGGTTTTTTCAGTCGTTAAGTCATAATGAATTGCTATTCATAATGCATGACTTCATCAATGATTTGGCTCAAGCAATTGCAGAGGACATCTATTTTTGGTTGAAGAATTATTTAGAGGATGACAAGCAGAAGAAAATTTCAAATAAAGCTCGACATTCATCTTGTGTTGCTAGCAAATATGACGGAATCAAAAAGTTCAAAATTTTCGATGATGCTAGATGCTTACAAACCTTCTTAGAGTTTTCACCGTGTAGGAGGAACTACATAATGGGGTACTTGCTTCATGACTTGTTGCCAATGTTAAAGTGCTTACGTGAGTTGCGTTTGTGTAGTTCTGGGATAGATGAACTAACAAATTCTATTGGAGATCTAAGGCATCTAAGGTACCTCAATGTATCCCATTCTCAGATTAGAAAGCTACCTAAGTCGGTGGTAACCCTTTACAATTTACAAGTCTTGTTCTTGAAATTTTGTGAAAAACTAGAAAAGTTGCCTATAAACATGGGAAACCTGGTGAACCTACGCCATTTTGATATGACTAATGCGAAACTATCATTAGAAAAGATGTCGCTACAGATAGGTAAATTAACAAAGCTACAAATGTTGTCAAATTTTATCGAGAGTAAATGTAGTGGGCATAGAATAGGAGAATTGGAAAACTTATCACACATTTGTAGGGTAATACACATATCAAACCTGGAGAATGTAAGTTCTACTAAGGATGCAAGGGATGTAAATTTAATATCTAAGGAGAAGTTAAAAGAGTTATCACTACAATGTAATGACTCTCATAATCCTCATAATGACAAAATTGAGAGTGATAGGCTTAACATGATAAGGCCTCACAATTTTTTGGGATGACTTACTATCCATAGGTATGGCAATTCAAGATTATCTAATTGGGTGGAGATACAATATCATTGTAGAAAAAAAAAAAAAATTTGAACAAATTGAATATGTTCAAAATATTTATGTTGAATAAAATAAATACGTTCATACTTGATATGCTGAAGAATTTCAATTCGTTCAGACGTGTTGAAAATATATTAAATTTTATATGTTATTATTATTATTATTATTATTATTATTATTATTATTATTATTATTATTATTATTATTATTATTATTATTATTATTATTATTATTATTATTATTATCATTTTTGTAAATATTGAACACATCTACTTTTTAAAAAAGAAAAGAAAATATACCAAAAATAAATTAAATTTAAGAAATGAAATTCTTAAGGAATTAAATTGTTCAATTTTTTATGTATGAACATTTGTAATTTGGTCAACTTTAATAATTTGAACAAAACTGTTTTGTTCGAATAAAAGTAATCAAACATTATGTAAAAGTTCAACTCTGATTTTCCGAACACGTGACGAACAAAGTCATATTCCCGACGATTATACGAATGAGATAAACAAAAATAAAAAACCTAAGTATTAAATTGACATTTTTATTGTTGCATTGTTCGATATCAACAATCTCAGTGTTATCCATGGTGTGCAACTCTTCAAAACTAATTGATTTCAATATTTTTAAATCCTAAATCATCAAAACCAATTGATTTTCATGTTCTTAAACCCTAAAACCAATTGATTTCAATATTCTTAAACACTAAATCTTCCAAACCAATTGATTTTAATGTTCTTAAACCTTAAAACCAATTGATTTCAATATTCTTATACATTAAATCTTCAAAACCAATTTATTTTGGATGTTTATATGTCTATATGTGATGATGGTGTGTGAAGAGTATTTTGTGGTTTTATATATAAAATCTTTGAATGGGTAGACTACACCCCTATGTTGTTTTTAGTAGTGTGTAAAAAGAATTTTCCAATTTGAGAATATTACAATCATTTCAAATAACACACAAAAAGAAAGAAAGTAAAATTACTCTTCTGGCCTTCATTACCTTTACTAAAAGGAATTAGTGTTCAAGAACAGAGAAAACATCACAACGAAAATAACACCTAAATCCAATCTCAATTTAAAACTAGCACTTTTAAATCTTTTGGCCTATGCCGCAAGTCCATCTAACAACCTCTACACCGGAAATTTGTGAAAAACATGTTTCATGGTGCCATTGACACTTAATAATACAATTACACAATGTTACAGTCACAACAACACATCTCCATTGCGTTTGTAATTAGTATCACCACCTAAAGATCCAAGTTGGAAGTCCTTTTTCCAAGAATATGTTAGTAAAAATTATGCTCACTCCCAATCGACAGAAATTGAGCAACAATTTAAACAAACAATCAAACAAAGAAACTAGACGACTATGCTTTTGATTTAAATGCCTCAACAGAATGAGGACTTCTTCGGAACAAAATTACAATCGACAAAGTAAACAAAATAAACAATAGGTAATTCTATAATGAAACCACCAAAGGTCATAAAGGTTACAAGTTACAGAGAAAACTACTCCTAAATTGAAAGAACTACTCCTAGATATAAGCTAAGTTGTTGTTGTGTTGTTGATGACCTCCTTTCTACCAAATCCTTGGCTCTTATATCTTCTTCCTCTTTTCTTGGCCCATGATTGCATGACTCATTTGAACCTGCAACTGCGATTGCCAACTGCCATGGTAACTTCCTCCCCACTTCTAAGTCTTCAAACTCTACCAAGCCTTCAAATCTTCTTGTCAAACCATCTCTCCTCCATGTTGCCACATGTCCCTTTACACTTCGAGCACCACATTGATAGGGTAACGCCTTCCATCTCGTACATATTCCTTTCCGAAAACAACCCACTAAGTTCATAACTTAGCCTGATAATTGCTCCATCACTTGAATCATTCTATGCACGTGCTCAAACTTTTCATGCCACCTGTCCCTTTGATTGATGAAGGACTTTCACTTTGACTCTGCCATGTGTCATTATCTGATTGATACACTTGTCGATAGAAATTTCACAAAAATGGGTGCAAACAATACCCCCTTATTTAAGTTAAATAAATAATAATGATTTTTAACTTAAACAAATTCATTCCTGGGCCAGATAAATAATGTACTTAATTTGAACAAATCTAAACACTGGGCCCACCATAAGCTATAAAAGCTTAAACCTTCTAACTTCACCTCATTTCAATCTTCTCTCTCTCTTTCGAAACTCCCATATTAGAACACCAAACAACTTAGAACTCTAAACAATGGCTCTTGAAATCCATGAAAGAAGATGAAACCAATGATGAACATCTTAGATTCCCCAAAACCATTAGGGAAATCACCAGCTCTCTAATGCTGGACTTAACTTTGATTCCAAGTACCACCACCGTAGCCAAAGCAACCCTAGAACCTACCTTTACAGCCTATTTCCTAGATGAACTAACGCCATACTGCCCACTTGCTAATAGCGAAACTCTGCATCCCAACCAACCAAAATTCAATTGGGTAAATTGGGACAACAACAAAAACTCTCTTAGATCATTGAGACAACTAGATTCTTCTTGGCAAAGCTGGGCCAAACGAATTGAAGCTTATGACTCAGATGTATGGAAACATCTAGGCATTAGTGAGGTAATTCGTCTGTTGACCCTCAAATTTGATATGAATAAGTGGTTAATTGCTGCTACTGCTTGTTTCTGGTCACAATCTTGCAACTCAATGCTCCTACGGTTTGGCATGATATCTCCAACCATCCTAGACGTAGCCTATTTAATTGGACTCCCCATTCTAGGATTAGAAATCAGTGCTTACTAGAACCCCCACCAGTAACTTTCACCTTTAACACTGACATGAGTTACATTGAGTTTATTAAAATATACAAAGGCAAAAGAAACACCCCTATCGATGACCAAGAAAGAGCTGCCTTTTACTTAGTTTGGCTTTGCTAATACCGAAATAATTATATTTTGAAAAGTTGGGGGTATTACAAAGGCAGTTATGGTGTAGGCAGTTATGCGTGTTGACATGAGTAGGATAAATGAGTGAAAAAGAGATAAAGAAAAAAATGGTGATGCAAGGAAGGTAATGGAATGAACACTTGAACCCTTGAACAACCACGGATTAGACACAAAAAAGATAGTCTCTCTTGTAATAATGCTAATTCTTCAAAATAAAACTCATTTGCCCTAAGGCATACATGTCAATTTATACTAGAGAATACCTAAAGAAAAAAGGTAAACTAAATCCTAGGTTAATTACTCCCTCTGTCCCAAAATAATAGTCCATTTGGGGGAATCCAACTTTTTTTAGTAGTACAATTATTGCATTTTTAAAAAGTTAATTTTTTAAAATTACCCTTTTGATAGTACATTTTTTGGGAATATCAATGTCAGAATTGTACTATTTATATTGTTTATTAATTTAAAAGAAAGGCAAAATAGGAAATTTATATTATTTTTGTACTTGATTTTTGAAGAGGGAATAATATTTTGGGATAATGAAAAATGGAATAAGGAACTAATATTTTGGGACAGAGGGAGTACTTGCTAACCAAGCCAAAATCAAATAAAATAAAAAAAATTACCAAAAAAGGAAATATACTGGAAAAAATCAAGGCAAAATCATATTCGTATAGACCAAGTTATAGACGAATCAATTACTTCTAAAAATGAAACATCGCGAAGCTAAAGGCCTAAATTTTGGAATTCGCCCAAAATCCATTGTAGGCCATTCAAGACTGATGGGTCTTGATCGTCATGAAATTTTTAATGTCTTGAACAAATTTCATGCCATTTTGAGCACAAGTCATCTTATGTCTACTAGTGCCTTTTACTTTTACCTTATTTATCAATAGACACAAGGCAAATGTAAACAAGGCAAAGACAAAGGCCAAGAGTATATTTTAGGTACACATGATTTTGATCTATATAATTTATATTTTAAGCATTTTTTTTTTCAATATACGTTTATAAGGGTAAATTTACTCATCTCCTTGAGGCTTGAAGAAAATACAATTAATAATCTTATATATGTTACATAATTACACTGACCTCCTGTGGATACCACATATTTTGATGCACCCACATGTCGGATTAGACTTTCTCAAAATCGAGTATGAACCATTGAGATCTATAATGACAACAAATCGTTTATCCCACAGTATCGTTGACCCACAAGTTGCCAAAATAGATCGATTCACATAAAAGAGCTGCCACCTATTTTTTATGGGAAGGTAGGAAACCATTTAACTCCATTTAATTTAGGCTCTAATCCATTACAATCAAAGGACTTGGTTAGGGAGTTTAGTAGGTACAAGAGGGGAAGGTCATTAATGCAAGAACCTCTCCTATCCAATCAAGTTCCATTTTTATTTATTTATTTCTCAATACTAATATCGTCTAAGATTTTTATCAGAACAGAGGGTTTACTTTCTAATTCTTTTGGGCCTTATCACAAGAAAGTTCCAGTTTGTTGTAAATGATTGAAATGTGCGCTTTTCAACCAATCATAAAAGCGCACATTTCAATCGTTTCTAATTTTTGCAGTTTTATTTTATGGGTCAGTATATGCTGTGTGATCTCCATCTCATCATTATCACTAAGACATAAGTTTTTTCGCAGTTTCATCAACATAAAACAATGCCAATCTGCCAGAGACAGCATAGTTGGAATATATTTTGGAATAACAATTTGTTACATCAACATTTGAAATGTTGACATGTAGTGGATTGGCTACATAATGTATCAATAATTTGTATTAGTTCTCTGTTCAAATGCTGATTTTTTTTACTTTTTATTTTTTGCCCTGGAGAGGACAACTTCCTGACTCAGTTGTGACTTTGAATACCATGTGATTTTTTTCCCCAGCTTTGTAAAAGTGTACTTTTCTATATTTTATCAGTGTTATGCAGGTAAAAAAATATTAGAAAGGATATGTAATCTACTAACTATTGTTGTTAGTACCTTATTGTTCTCCAGCATTTGTTGTTGTGGAAACAAACTTTAGGATGTATTTCACTGTCTGTATAGCGACCCCGGTCTTTTCTCTTTAGATTATTGTATCCGGACTTAGGTTCCGTGGATCCTGTCATTACTTATTGGTTGTTGTTGTCCTTTAATCTCTTAGTATTTGAATTATAGGTTGTGTTGGACGGGTCTGTTACAGGTTGGTTGATAGTGATGCCAATAGGTGATGCCTAGATTTTGGCCTTCACGCTCGAGCGGAGGTTTTAACGCTCGAGCGGGCCCTTCGTTGTTGCTTCTCCGCTCGAGCGGGAGTTTTGACGCTCGAGCGGGATTTTCCATCTCCCAGTATTTTGCTCTGCAGTTCTTCCGCTCGAGCGGTAGTTTTTACGCTCGAGCGTGATCCCTTGTTTTTGTTCCTCCGCTCGAGCGGGGAGTTTGACGCTCGAGCGGGCGTAGCGCCTGCAAAACTTCTGAAAGGGTGCAATCGACGCTCGAGCGGCTTTCTTCACGCTCGAGCATGATTCTGTGTCTTACGCTCGAGCGGGGCTTTTTACGCTCGAGCGTAGAGTCGACTACATCAGTCCGTGATTTCACTTTTCTGATCACTTTTTGACCTACCTTTTCATCTCTTAACTTTTAAAAACCGCCCCTTGAGAGTCTCTCTCTCTACTCTTACCTTCTCTCCTAGATTTGATCTATTTCCGGTGGTCTTCTACCCTAATTCCTTTGGAAGAAAGGTAGAGCTTCACGAGATCTTTCTTTTAATCTGAAAAAGAGAGGATTTGGAGCACTTTGGATTTTGGATCATCATCTCCATCTTCTCTATTTTAGTTGTGATCTTCAAGGTAGGGATTTCCTACTCTATTCTATAAGCTTTGTTCTAAGTTTGGTATTTTGATAGGTTGGGGACACTTTGATAATTTTGGGAACAAAACCTAGTTAAATTGCTAAATTGATTGGAGTAATTAATTTAAGGAAAATTGGGGAATTTGGTTAAACCCATGAAATTGGGGAATTTATTGATTAAATGGTGTAGTTGGATGATTTAAATCACTCACCTATTAAATTGTTGATATATTTATTTCCAGTCTAGAAATAACTGTTTTGGGCTATCGGTGGAGGATAGTCATGATTGTTGTAGACATTGCATGTGGATTAGGAATAACTGAAACTAATCACATTGGTTAAGTCATTAATTTTGACTATTGCATTAATATAGAAAATACGTGTATTGATTGAGCATTGCATTTGCATACATTGTTTTGTGTGTGGGAGGAGATAGGGGATGTACTCCACGGTTTAGGGGAAGATAGGGGATGGACCTCTAAACCGGATTTTTGTTTGGGAGGAGATAGGGGATGGACTCCATTAGCACCATTTTTATGTGTGCTTATTTTATTGAAGTGTTTCTACATGATTATTGATACAGCACTAAAATGTGTATCAAATGGGAAGTATGAAGTGTTTTGATATGAGCATGAGTCTCATTTGTTTTGTTGATATTGGAAGTAATGTGATTATGTTATATAATTCATTGTTGTAAGTTTGGCCAGGTTCTGAGCCATGTTGATAATAATGGAAAGTGAAATGTGTCTTAGACATTAGTGTTACGAGACTGTTTAATAATAAAATTGATTATCTTGATTAACCATCTATTGAATGCTATAGCTTTATTCAATGCTTATATTTGGTTTAGTATTTTTCTACTGGGCTGTGGCTCACCCTTCATGGGAACATCATTTTCAAGTTCAGGTGATAAGCTTCCTCCACGGACTTAGCCTGGAAAGATTTGATGTTTGGGATGTCGAAGACTTGTCTTTAGTTATATGTTTTATTTTGTTATTTTTGGGATTTCATGTAAACATTCAAGCCTAGGGCTTAACTTGTAGATGAGTTAGTACTCATCCTTTTTGTGTCCAAGTGTTAGCTTGGAAAGATGTAAGCCCTTAGGGCATTTATTTTGATGTTGCAGGATGTTACAAGTAAAGTCTGTCAATAAGAATACTCTGATGACTAACTCAAATGATTCATTTTCTTTTATAAATGCATGTTAATGTTATGGTTATTATGGGTTTATTTTGAGGGCGTTACAACTTGGTATCAGAGCGTACCGGGTTTGAATACTTTGGGTACGTGGGAAGTGATTAGTATCATGATGGGTTCGTCTCGTTTGATAGAGACTTAGTGTAACGTTATATGCTTATATGATAACATGTTTATGTGATTATGTGGGTATGGAATGTAGTTTCTAGGATGTTGATTGGACCCTTGAGTTCTAGTAGTCTTGTTGGAAAGGCACTTGATCACTGCTGCTTCCAACCGGAACTATAGTAACGCATTGGGACTATCATTATCCGGGAATGAAATTCGTAGGTGCTTATGTGATTATGTGCTTACGTGGAATGAATTATTGTTGTCCATTGTATTAGGACGCGAGTGTTTAGCTTTGGCACATTTATTAATGTGCTAATGTCTTTGTTTCCTTTATTAGGATGTCAGGACGAGGACGAGGACGCGGTAGGCGTGGTAGGCCGGGTAGGCAGGAGGTGCCAGTGCCTGAGGAGATTCCGATAGTTCAGGAGGGAATTGGCCAGGCCAATGTGGCCGAGCCAGTAGGCCAGCAGGCTTTGGGCGCTTTAGCTCGAGAGATAGCGGGGGCATTCAGGGAGTCAGTAGGCATTCTCAGAGCTGAGAATCAAGCTCAGGCTGGTATTGTGGATGCAGGACCTTCCTTTCTGAAGAGGGAGTTCTTCCGGTCCAATCCGGATGAATTTGTGGGTGATCCTAAAGAGCCACTTAAGGCAGATGAATGGCTCGAACAGACAACGAAGACGTTTGAGATGCTTGGCATCGAAGACGAGGGGTTGAAAGTGACCTTGGCATCTTTCCAGTTGAAGGGGGATGCGGGTCAGTGGTGGAAGTTCACTAAGGGGCGTATAGGAGGTACATGGGAGGCTTTTGTGAATGCTTTCCAGGAGAAGTTCTTATCTCCAGCAGTTAGGGAGAAGCTGAGAGACCAGTTCTGCCAGCTTAAGCAGTCGAGTTCTTCAGTGGCCGAGTTTGAGGCTGCATTTACTAGTTTATCCAGGTTTGCACCTGAATTGGTGGCGTCTGAGGAACGCCGTTGTATTGAGTTTGAGAGGAAGTTGAGGCGTGGCCTCAAGCTGAGAGTTGGGGGAACTATGATTCGGGATTATGGGCGTATGGTTGATGCTACAGCCCATATGGAGATCATGATGCAAGAGGAGGAGGAAGGGCAGAAGGGCTCCAAGAGGAGTCAGGATAGTCAGAGTGATGGTAGGAGACAGAAGGGTTTTAATCCCCAGCAGTCTCATGGTAGCTTTTCGAGATCGACTTTTCCTGTACCGAGTGCTAGTTCGGGGAAAGGCAGTCAGGGAGACATTACCTGTTTCAAGTGTGGCCAGTTGGGCCACAAGTCTCCAGTTTGTCCTCAGAGGGGAGGAGTTCAGAGAGTAGCATCTTCTTCGGCTCGATCTCAGAGCCAGAGTCAGGGTAGAGGTCAGCCACTCTCGTGTTATCAGTGTGGTCAGCCAGGGCATATGAAGAGGTATTGCCCCCAGTTGGGTGGCACACCTGGTGCATCTGGTTTGAGGCAGATTCAGGGTCAACAGCCAGCTCAGTCGGGTCAGGCCTCGAGGGCTAATCAGGGGGCTACATCGTCTCAGTCGGTGCAGCAATCTTATGCTCCTAGGGGTGAGCAGGTTGATCAGAGGTCATCTGGGCGCGTGTATGCTGTTACCGCGCAGGATCTTGTACCGGCTCCATCCGTTGTGAGAGGTACTTTCTTGTTTTGCAACTCGGTTGCTAATGTTTTGATTGATACGGGTGCATCTCATTCCTTTGTGTCTGCTGCATTTGCATCTGTTTTGGAGTTGGAGTTAGCACAGTTGGCATCTCCTATTTGTGTAGTGTCGCCTCTTGGGGGTGAATTGATTTTGAAACACGGTGTTAGGGGTTGTGATATAGAGGTTAATTACCATAGAATTCCATTTTCTTTTGTAGTTATGCCTATGAGAGGTTTTGATGTTATTTTGGGTATGGATTGGTTATCGTCATACCGGGCAGTTATTGATTGCTACCGCCAGAGGGTCACTTGTTGTACCGTGAGCGGAGAGTATTTTCATTTTCTGGGGGACCGGGTTGGTGATGTGTTGCCACCGGGGTATGTTCGACGAGGAAGGAGTGAGCTTAGTGGGCTACTTGCTAACCTTTTGATTAGTGAGGATGATGAGACCCAGGTTGTGTTGCCAAGGGTGGTTTGTGAGTACTCGGACGTCTTTCCCGAGGATCTTGTTGGTTTGCCACCGCATCGAGAGATTGAATTCTCTATTGACCTAATGCCCGGCACGGCGCCGATTTCTATGTCACCTTATCGTTTTGCCCCAGCCGAGTTAGTTGAGTTGAAGATCCAACTCCAGGAGTTACTAGACAAGGGTTTTATACGCCCTAGTGTTTCGCCGTGGGGAGCACCGGCCCTCTTTGTTAAAAAGAAAGGTGGTGCTTTGAGACTTTGCATAGATTATCGGAAATTGAATTGGGCTACGGTTAAGAATAAGTACCCTATGCCTCGTATCGATGACCTGTTTGACCAGTTGAAGGGTTCCCGTTGTTTCTCGAAGATAGACTTGAGATCGGGTTACCACCAGTTGAGGGTCAGGGAAGAGGATATTCCGAAGACGGCATTCCGTACGCGGTATGGCCATTATGAGTTTTTGGTAATGCCATTCGGGCTCACCAATGCACCGGCAGTCTTTATGGACTTGATGAACCGGATCTTCCGGGAATTCTTGGATCAGTTTGTAGTCGTTTTTGTGGACGACATCCTTATCTATTCGCCTTCTGAGGAGGAGCACGAGGCACACTTGAGGGTGGTGCTTGAGTTACTTAGAGCCCATAGGCTGTATGCCAAGTTTGGGAAGTGTGAGTTCTGGCTGAGAGAAGTCAAATTCTTAGGCCATGTGGTATCCGGTGAAGGAGTGTCTGTTGATACATCCAAGGTAGAGGCAGTGCAAGATTGGGCACAGCCTAAGAGTGTGTTTGAGATCCGCAGTTTCCTGGGGTTAGCTGGGTATTACCGTCGGTTTGTGAAAGACTTCTCTAGGTTAGCATCACCGTTGACTAGACTGACTCGGAAGGGAGTTAAATTTGTATGGAGTGAGACTTGTGAAAAGTCGTTTCAGGAGTTGAAAGTTAGACTGACTACCGCTCCAGTATTGATTATTCCAGAGAGAGGGTTGGGTTATGCAGTCTATTGTGACGCCTCACGAGAGGGTCTGGGTTGTGTATTAATGCAAGAAGGGAAAGTAGTTGCCTATGGTTCACGTCAGTTGAAAATTCACGAGCAGAATTACCCTACGCATGATCTAGAGTTAGCAGCTGTGATATTTGCCTTGAAGGTTTGGAGGCATTATCTTTATGGTGAGAGATTTGAGGTATTCTCGGATCATAAAAGTCTGAAATATTTGTTTACACAGAAAGACTTGAACTTGAGGCAGAGGAGGTGGATGGAGTTCATAGAGGATTATGACTTTGAATTGCATTATCATCCGGGAAAGGCCAATGTGGTGGCCGACGCCCTTAGCAGGAAACCTGTTGGTGACATAGCTAGTATAGCCATCCGAGAGTGGGAGATGTTAGGTGCACTTGGAGAGTTTGATTTGCTTCTGGGCGAATCCGTTGAGGCTGCGGCCTTGTTTTCTGTTGTTGCGCAACCTACACTTGTGACTCGAGTGTTAGAGGCTCAGAGGGGCGACCCTGAGGTAGAATCCCTCCGTGAGAAGATTTCTGGTGGGAAGGTTGAGAAAGGTTTGACGGTGTATCCCGACCTGAGTGTGAGATACCGAGACCGTCTATTTGTGCCGGAGTCTCATCGAGAGGAGGTACTCCGAGAGTTTCATCATTCACGCCTTGCGGTGCATCCGGGAGGTACTAAGATGTATCGGGATTTGGGTCGCCAGTTTTGGTGACGGGGTATGAAGAGAGATGTGGCAGCTTTCGTATCTAAGTGCCTTACTTGTCAGCAGGTGAAGGCCGAACATCAGAGGCCAGCGGGTTTGTTGCAACCCTTGCCTATTGCCGAGTGGAAGTGGGAACATGTCACTATGGACTTCGTTGTGGGTCTTCCGAGGACTCAACGGGGTAGTGATGCTATTTGGGTAGTTGTGGACCGGTTGACTAAGTCGGCGCATTTTATTCCTATGCGTGTTAAAGATTCAGTTGATCATCTGGCCGATTTATATATTCGGGACATAGTGAGGTTACACGGGGTTCCAGTGACGATCATTTCAGATAGAGATCCTCGTTTTACTGCCAGGTTGTGGCAGAGCTTGCAGAGTGCCTTAGGCACTTTAGCACAGCTTATCATCCTCAGACTGACGGGCAGTCCGAGCGTACTATTCAGATCCTTGAGGATATGCTTCGGGGTTGTGTTCTTGACTTTGGTGGGTCGTGGGAGAGGCACTTGCCTTTGGTGGAGTTTGCCTACAACAACAGCTTCCAGTCTAGTATCGGTATGGCACCGTTTGAGGCCTTATACGGCCGACCGTGTAGGTCTCCTGTTTGTTGGGCCGAGGTGGGTGATGCACCTCTGTTGGGCCGAGGTGGGTGATGCACCTCTGTTGGGTCCGGAATTAGTGAGGGAAACGACGGAGAAGGTTGAGCTTATCCGTAAGAGGCTTGTTACAGCCCAGAGTCGTCAGAAATCTTACGCCGACCGTAGGAGAAGACTTTTGGTGTTTGAGGTGAGTGATCACGTCTTTTTGAAGATATCACCAAGACGGGGATTGATGAGGTTTGGGAAGAGCGGGAAGTTGTCCCCTCGATTCATTGGTCCTTTTGAGATCCTTGAGAGGATTGGTGAGACTGCTTATCGTTTAGCTATGCCGCCGCAGTTATCCGGAGTACATGACGTGTTTCATGTGAGTATGCTTCGGAAGTATGAGCCGGATCCATCACATGTATTGGATTGGACCGATTTAGTAGTTGATGAGGATGTCTCGTATGAAGAGAGACCGGTTAGGGTCTTGGATAAGCGGGATCAAGTCTTGCGAGGCAAGACCATTCCTTTGGTGAAAGTTTTGTGGAAACATCACGGGGTGGAGGAAGCCACATGGGAACGTGAGTTGGAAGTCCGCGAGAAATATCCGGACATGTTTAATGATTTGTAATCTTGTAGTTAGATTTTGTAATATTGTCAAACCTTAAAGCTTTTTATATTTGTCTTAAGCTGTAAAACATTTAGAATGTTTTGGTTAATGGAAATATTTTGAAACTTACCTCGAAATGGAAGTTTAATGGAACATTGTATATATTGAATATATTGAAAATTGTTGAAATTGAAAGAAAATTGCATAGTGTTAATGCAGGTTGAAATATATGTTTGTTTTGCATATTGTGGCATGCCTCTTAGTTGAGAGATGGAATGGCTGGTGTTGGGTCAAGTTGTTTATTATTGAGTTAACATATTGTTGGAATTTGAGAAAACTTGTTTTTTTTAAAACCTTGTGCTTAATTTCGGGGACGAAATTCTTTTAAGGGGGGGAGGTTATAGCGACCCCGGTCTTTTCTCTTTAGATTATTGTATCCGGACTTAGGTTCCGTGGATCCTGTCATTACTTATTGGTTGTTGTTGTCCTTTAATCTCTTAGTATTTGAATTATAGGTTGTGTTGGACGGGTCTGTTACAGGTTGGTTGATAGTGATGCCAATAGGTGATGCCCAGATTTTGGCCTTCACGCTCGAGCGGAGGTTTTAACGCTCGAGCGGGCCCTTCGTTGTTGCTTCTCCGCTCGAGCGGGAGTTTTGACGCTCGAGCGGGATTTTCCATCTCCCAGTATTTTGCTCTGCAGTTCTTCCGCTCGAGCGGTAGTTTTTACGCTCGAGCGTGATCCCTTGTTTTTGTTCCTCCGCTCGAGCGGGGAGTTTGACGCTCGAGCGGGCGTAGCGCCTGCAAAACTTCTGAAAGGGTGCAATCGACGCTCGAGCGGCTTTCTTCACGCTCGAGCATGATTCTGTGTCTTACGCTCGAGCGGGGCTTTTTACGCTCGAGCGTAGAGTCGACTACATCAGTCCGTGATTTCACTTTTCTGATCACTTTTTGACCTACCTTTTCATCTCTTAACTTTTAAAAACCGCCCCTTGAGAGTCTCTCTCTCTACTCTTACCTTCTCTCCTAGATTTGATCTATTTCCGGTGGTCTTCTACCCTAATTCCTTTGGAAGAAAGGTAGAGCTTCACGAGATCTTTCTTTTAATCTGAAAAAGAGAGGATTTGGAGCACTTTGGATTTTGGATCATCATCTCCATCTTCTCTATTTTAGTTGTGATCTTCAAGGTAGGGATTTCCTACTCTATTCTATAAGCTTTGTTCTAAGTTTGGTATTTTGATAGGTTGGGGACACTTTGATAATTTTGGGAACAAAACCTAGTTAAATTGCTAAATTGATTGGAGTAATTAATTTAAGGAAAATTGGGGAATTTGGTTAAACCCATGAAATTGGGGAATTTATTGATTAAATGGTGTAGTTGGATGATTTAAATCACTCACCTATTAAATTGTTGATATATTTATTTCCAGTCTAGAAATAACTGTTTTGGGCTATCGGTGGAGGATAGTCATGATTGTTGTAGACATTGCATGTGGATTAGGAATAACTGAAACTAATCACATTGGTTAAGTCATTAATTTTGACTATTGCATTAATATAGAAAATACGTGTATTGATTGAGCATTGCATTTGCATACATTGTTTTGTGTGTGGGAGGAGATAGGGGATGTACTCCACGGTTTAGGGGAAGATAGGGGATGGACCTCTAAACCGGATTTTTGTTTGGGAGGAGATAGGGGATGGACTCCATTAGCACCATTTTTATGTGTGCTTATTATATTGAAGTGTTTCTACATGATTATTGATACAGCACTAAAATGTGTATCAAATGGGAAGTATGAAGTGTTTTGATATGAGCATGAGTCTCATTTGTTTTGTTGATATTGGAAGTAATGTGATTATGTTATATAATTCATTGTTGTAAGTTTGGCCAGGTTCTGAGCCATGTTGATAATAATGGAAAGTGAAATGTGTCTTAGACATTAGTGTTACGAGACTGTTTAATAATAAAATTGATTATCTTGATTAACCATCTATTGAATGCTATAGCTTTATTCAATGCTTATATTTGGTTTAGTATTTTTCTACTGGGCTGTGGCTCACCCTTCATGGGAACATCATTTTCAGGTTCAGGTGATAAGCTTCCTCCACGGACTTAGCCTGGAAAGATTTGATGTTTGGGATGTCGAAGACTTGTCTTTAGTTATATGTTTTATTTTGTTATTTTTGGGATTTCATGTAAACATTCAAGCCTAGGGCTTAACTTGTAGATGAGTTAGTACTCATCCTTTTTGTGTCCAAGTGCTAGCTTGGAAAGATGTAAGCCCTTAGGGCATTTATTTTGATGTTGCAGGATGTTACAAGTAAAGTCTGTCAATAAGAATACTCTGATGACTAACTCAAATGATTCATTTTCTTTTATAAATGCATGTTAATGTTATGGTTATTATGGGTTTATTTTGAGGGCGTTACAGTCTGTTTTATTGATTTGCTTTTATCTAATCATGATGAAAACTCTCGTAAGTAATCAATGAATAAGATATATATATTTGTCAAGAAAATTGAGAAGTCATTTCCACGAACCACAATTGGAAAAACCTCCCCATTGCACACTCTTCTTAAGCAAGACTTTTGATCATTTAAACTTCCATGCCTTGCAAGAAGGACAACTTTGTATCATGATGTGTTTTTATACCTTGTCCTTGCATGCTAGACTACATTTGACAGTTAGGAAGCCACCTAGTCTGGTCAAAATCCATGTGGGCAATTTGTTGCAGTTGGAGGGATTTAGGTTTAAGAAGCCACCCACCCTACTTGAGTATTATTTAGATTTCAAATCCAATGCATATATTGAAAAAAGAGATGAAACTATTTTGAAATTGTTATACCATATAGTCTCATAGGTTTTTTTTTTTATTTCTTCAAATTTACATGTTGATCTGTTTAAACTCGTCATGAAGTGGGCAGTAGAGAAAGAACAAGAAGAAATCAAAAGGGGAAATTCATTTAACAGTAAAAGGTGGTCTCTAATCTTTGATAAAATTCAAAAATCTTCTAGCACACCCCAAAACATGAAATGGTAAGAAAAAAATGTTTGGGATGAGAGACTATATTTATTTTACTAGATTATTGGATATTTTTAAAAATAAAAATAAAAATTTTGAAGTCATTATATTATTTGAAGAGCTGATTTTTGGGAATTTTGTATAGTTGGGTCTCGGGGCGAGTTGCTTTGGATCTGAACTCTTTTCTAGATTTTGTAGGCACTCTTCATGGCTAGCTGTTTGGTTGGTTGTTTTGGTTCTTGTGTTCTTTGACATCGTCTTGATGTTGTTTTAATAAAATTGTCTTATTTATCAAAAAAAAAAAAAAATGAAGTCATTATCATTTGCCATTTACCAGCTTGGATTGCTTATTGTTCATATTCATTAAAATTTTATTCTTATATTTGCCATTCATTGACGAAAGGATCAATTTTTGTGCTAAAAATACAGGGTAGAATATCAGCTTCCAAATCTTTTTGTAGCTGTAACTACAAAGGAAGCTTGTATGATGCTTTAAAAAATGCCATTATGGCCAAATAGGCAAGCATCAATGCCTATTTGTCTGCAACTCCATGCTATCTCTTGGGACCTTTTAAGAAAGAAAAATGCAAAAAAAAAAAAAAAAATGCAAAAAAAAAAAAAAAAACCTTGGGTTGTTGTTAATGTTAAAAAATGTATAAAAAAAAGTATTGAAATGTGTAAAAGGTATATAAAAATATGTAAAAAAATTTTGAGATATGTGAAACATGTATTGAGATTATAAATATTTTAGCCTTATGTGCTTCTTATTGACAGCCCTGAGGGCTATCATTAGCAGGACCCTCGAAAAAACCATTTCATCTTTTACCTGATAGAGTAGCTTAATTTACACTAATAGTAAAAGGAATCATAAAGGTTGATCCTTTACTGGTGTTTTTATTTAAAAAAGCTTTTGTTTGGTTACTAATTTCATTTTATTTGTTATTAAGCAAATTCTCTTGACTTCTGGATATTCTGTCATAGGAAACAAGTGTACATTGCGAATGCATAGGAATCTCTTGCCTGCAGCCTTGGGTGCTTTGAAAGCCAATATTGGGGCATTGCTTGGTGCAGAGATAAATGCTCAGGGTGCTAAGTGTGAGAACGAAGGTTCAAAATTGAGAGCAGCCACTTTATAAAAATAATGCTGAAGGTTAGGCCTATCTGATTCTCCAGTCTTCTTCTAGGACCCTCAATTAAAAGAGACCAATGCTACTATTTTTAAAAAGCCATCCCCGTCATGTTCATTCAAATATTCTATCGACAACTTTTGTTTTGTTTTCTTCTTTTGATAAATAATTCTCTTTTGTTTTTCTTTTGTGGGTGGTTTTTTGTTATTTATTTTTTTTGGTATGTATGTTTGTGTGTGTGTCTAAGAACACGGACACTTCTAAAAAGGTGACGTATCCGTGTCGTGTCCGTGTTGGACACCGACACTCTTCAGACACTTCCCCGACACGTGTCGGACACTCCTCAAAACGTGTCCTGTTTTTTAATTTTTCTTAAAGATCCGGACACTCTTTGGACACTTGGAGGACACATGTGTTTATCGCTTAAACATACATGTCCATCAATTAGACACAGGTTAAACTAATTATAAGTTTGAACAAAATAATTTAAGATACAAAATAAAACAAAAACCATATAAATTTATAGGAGTTAGTGTTATATTGCATTTTTCATTATCTTTGAATGATATATCCATATATATAAAATATAATAAATATTTATAGAATTATATATTTTATGCGTGTACCCCACGTGTCGTGTTCTGTATTTTTTGAAAATTAGCGTGTCAGCGTGTTCGTGTCGTGTCGCGTGTTCGTATCCATGCTTCTTGTGTGTGTGTGTTTGGGGAAATGGAGGGGAAATGGAGGGGAGATGGGAGGTGTTGATAATAAACAGTGTTTATCAAGTTATAATTAAGAGCGAAATATTGACCTATCGGAATATGGATGATTTGGATCGTTATGTAGGACTATCTTTACCACTTAAATGTAATATGTGAATATTGTTGCTCGTATATGTTGTATGTTCCATCAAATATACTTTCAGATTTTCTTGTTTGTTTCTTCTATAAGAATATAATTTTCTTCTTTGAAATTTCCGCCATTGTATCTGCAGATAATTTCTTTTCTTCGGCAGAAAATGCAGATTCTCATGCTGTAGAGAGAATAGCCTCGGTACCAGAAAAATGTTAAAATGTTACTAATCAGGTTTATATTTTTCTCAATGTTAAAAGATACATTTAAAAACCCAAATATTTCTACTACTACTCAGATTCAATATTTAGTACATGTCAGCTCTCAATCAAAAGTGAATTTGGTTATGCTGTTTTTGTGAATCATCAAGTTCTTGAATACATTTATCCTAAATGATAACATTTTCCAAGTGAATTTTATCTTAATCTGTTTGACAATGATTTGAAATGTAACTTTGTTTAACAGATTAAGTTGTGGGAATCGGATATGAAAGGTTGGGATGATACCAGCTCATCTTTATGATGAGTTCTGGGGTAAAAATCAAACTCAGCTCACTATGCATTTGCAATGTACACTTGAAGAAATCATTTTATGTGTGTAATTTGCAAGAAGGGAATTGAACACTTGAAGAAATCATTTTATCTTTTACCTGATAAAGTAGCCAAGACTTTAGAGAATAGTTATTGAAATCACAAAGTTTGGTCCTTTACTTGTGTCTTTCTTTATTTGTTTCTTCTATTTGAATATAATTTATTTTCTTGACCAGAATGCCCAATTTCTTTTCTTCAGTGGAATGCATAGCCTCGTGTTGCAGACAGAATACCCTCTGTAATGTTCAGATACATTTACAAACCTACATATTAATGCTATAATTCAGATTTAATATTTAGTACATGTCAGCTCTCAATTGAAAGTGAAATTTGGTTATGTTATTTTTGTCAACCACCAAGTTTTTGAAGACATATATATCCTGTTTTTAAATGATAGCATTTACCGAGTAATTTTATATCTTAATCTGTTTGACAATTATTTGAAATGCAATCCTCTTTAACAGATTAGGTTGTGAGAATTGGATATGATTCACCAGCTCATCTTTATGATGAATTCCCTCTCGGATAAAAATCAAGCTCATTTCCACTACAATTGCATTTCATGTATCTTACTTTCAATCCTTTGTCAACTTATGGATTTGTTTCCTTATATTGCAGGAAGTTTTTGAGGATGGTCATGACTTTGCACGATGATATGGAGGTTTGTTATGGGAAGACTCAACAAAGAGTGCTTATATGCACATGTGAGAATTGAACACTTGAAAAAACATACCCCTTTTTTCCATTAGAGGATGCAAAATTACCAGATATGAATGAGAAAAAAAAAAAAAAAAGAAGAAGGAGAAGAAAGGAGGGAAGAAATGTGAGAAAATGTAAAAAGTTGTTTGGTTGTTTAAATTGCTGCCTCTTTTATGCTTCAGGTAACTTTCACTTCCGTTTTCGTCTTTTATTTACGTACTTGTGAACCTTGGTTTGTCATGCTTCTGTACTAGATTTGGGATGTTCAAATATATGAAAGTGTTACCTTTTCAATTACTTTCCCAATAAAAATTGGGTGCAGCTGTTTGCACTCCGCTCAAATACTCCTACATTCCCGAAATAACACAAAAATATATTAAGGCCAAGTTTGGGAAGATCCAAAAAAGCTAAAAAGTCAAAAAGTTACTCAAAAAGCTAAAAAGTTAACACTATTCACCAAAAGTCAACAATTACGGCTGCACAACTCCCAATTCAATTTTTTCCCTACAAATCAATTTTTACAATTTTTTATTACACATTTTTCAATAAAAAGTCAAAAAGTTAACCCAAACATCCATATTTTCAACCTCAATTTTTTAGTCCAAAAAGACAAAAAGTACACTTTTTTAGTCTTCCCAAACTTGGCCTAAAGCTCCTTAATCTTATCTAACCCATATATATATATATATATATATTTGTCATTTTGGAGTATTTGCGTCAATTTAGACCAAAATGACACAAATTAAAAAATTAAAGCACAAAATTGAGTAATTGGAATTATAGGAATCAAATTAATACAATGGAAAAATTAAAGGGACTACTAGTATAATTTTTCCAAAAACCAATGACATCATACACAACGTTATTTTCCCTTTCAACAACTGAATAGTAGATTAATATATATATATATATATTCCCTTTTTTTTGAACTTGTAAATTGTGAGTTAAAAAAGACAAAGGGTTTTCAGGTGGTTGAGGACATGCTACTTGCATTCAAGTTTTACTATTATGCAATGTGACTTACCTTTTCTCTACCCCCTTCTATCGATTGTACAATAATAATAATAATAATTGTAAGTTAGAAAAGAGTTGTATAAGTGCATACAATGCTCAAAATAGGTTACTATATATTTAGGTTTTGTGCAAAGGAAAATACATTAGTCTCAATTCTGATATATATATATATATATATTTATATATTTTTCCATTAGTGGATTCATGTTGTGACTTGCTCTTTTAAGGTTGATTTGTTTTGTAGTAAAATGCCTCTTCTTCTCTCTTTCCTTTAGTAGGAACTGATTTTGTTTTCACCACCTTGTATTTGGTCATCACACTACTAAATAACCTTTTTTTTTTTATCGGCAAATATTAATTGTTAGATTATCACCTATGGGAGAAAACCTCCTCACTCATGGCAAAGTAGCTAAATACTTGCACTTTCTTAATTTAACTCCTCTAAGGGAAATTGAATCCATGACCTTCCTAGGGACTAAACCCTAAAGAAAGCATGGTGGCCAACTAGGTTAGGCCTAGTTGGTTACTAAATAACCATTCTATAAGTTCTAATCTATCTTGCTTTCTAGTTAAAATAAAATGATTGACTCTGACACTTTTTCAGTTTATTAACCATGTTAGTTATATGAATAATATTGTCAAAAAGTATTCTCATCAAAAAAAAAAATTAGAAAAATTGAAAAAATTGACTTATATCACCATTCTTGCATCTCATAAGTTCATGAAATACTGTAATACTTTTTACCAAATTAAGTTCTTATTATTGATTCCAATAATTTGACATTCCATTGATATGGAGATGAGAGATCAACAATTATAAACACAATAACATTGCTTCGGAACTAGGGGTGCAGTGATATCATCGCACCGCCCTATTCCATTGTAACGAGTTTTACAGTCTTCCCTTCAACGGTCTTCACCCTTGCATTGCCAACCTGCATCACATTTTTTTGCTTTCACCATGACCACCATCTTTTCATCTGTATAATTCACAACTGTGAGAAATAGATATATATAGAGTGATGTGTGAAAGTGAAGACAAATAAATTGTGCGAGTGAATATTTAACATAGAGTCTAAGCTATTAGTGTGATGTGTGTGCTAGTAAAGTTGGTGTGTGCTTGTGTTATTACGACATGAGTGCTTGAGTTGTGTGAGAAGATAAAATGTAAGTTTTATGTTTTTCTTCTTTGGTTATGGTACCAAAAAATGTTTTTAGAAATTCACTCAGAATGATATAGATTAATGATGTATATTTGAAATTGTTGTGGGACTACTTATGTAGCGAATCTTGACCATGCATTTAAAATTTTAGATATTTTTTGAATGATTTTTTTGAATTTATAGCATTGTTGTTTTATTTTTGTGCTAAAAGTGATCTTGTGTACTATTGAAATTATATATGGAGGGCATAAAATTATATATGAAGCATATAAAAAGGATAAATGAAAGAGATAAGGAAAAGTTACAATTAAATTGTATTTTACTCTCAAAATTATTATCAAGTCCTATCAAATTTTAATATGGACAATCAAGTTTTATTTGTTATAAAATATTCCAAAAAGATTCATTGTTTTATAATGGTGTATTTTATCTCAATTTTACCCATCTCATTTAATATGAACAACAATTTTAACATAATTAAAACAAAAAAATTTAATTGTAAGAATTATTATTATTATGTTTAAAAAATCATAAATAACAATTGAATCAAAACAATTATAGTATAAAATTTATAATTTTTTGTTATTTCAAATTATGAATTTTTGTAGTAGTGTAAACAATCTAAAAGGTTAAATTCAATTAAAATTATAAAAAATTATAAACAAATAATACTATGATAAATTTATATATTTTTCATTGCATGAGATAGTTGATGAATCTTATACTTATACTTTTGTTTATGAAAATTAATTTAATTTCAAGAATTAAAAATATTTTATTATAATAATTTAAATAAATTAAAATTATTTATGAAAAATTTTTGGTTCATATTTTATTGAGAAAAATAAAAATAAAATAAAACATACTATTTTGAATAATTGAACTTTTTTTTATAACAATTTATAAAATAAAAAAGAAAATATGACTTATTAATTAATATTGAAACGTGATATAATTCAATAGTAATTTTGAAAATAAAATAGAACTTATTAGTAATTTTTTATTGTGCTTTATGATATTTTTAAAGGGCATTTATTCATAAATTCCTCTTCATCTACTTATGTTCCACTTAATCCAAATTACTTTCTTACGTTTCAGTAAGTTTTATAGGTGACATAGTTATCAAAAGATCCCTAATAATAATAGGGTGAAGCGCGTATTAATATTCACATTAGCAATGTGAACATTCACACTGTCCACATGAACATTCGCATTGCCAAATTTATCTAATGTGAATGTTCACATCACCAAGTTACTAAGAGTTCAAAAAAATATTTGTAAGGATAAAATTGTTCATAAAATATCTTAAATATGAGGATTAGGATTTGGTGTATCAAATATCCAAAATAATAACATTTATTGGAATATAAAAATATCTTATGGACTTACTGGGATACGATTACTTAAAAGAGGATTTTCTAATAAATGTTCTTTTTTACAATATCATGATTTTTACAATTACAAATATGATTTTACTTGGATTAAAAAATTTATGAAATTGTTGTTCATATTAAATGAGGGGTTCAATTGCCATAACATACACCATTATGCAGTAATGAATTTTTAAAAAATATTTTATGAAAAATAGGACTTGTCTATATTGAGACTTAATAAAATTAGATAATAATTTTAAGGGTAAAATACAATTTATTGATAATTTTTCTAAGAAATAAATCGAAAATAATTACCAGAGATGAAGAGTAGGAGGAGGGAGAGCAAAAGGCACAAGGCAAAAAGTTTTCCCATGTTTGTAGATAATTAGACAATGGTTTTCTTGCTCTTTTTATAGACTTAAGAAGTCATTTTTATCCATTAAAAAACACAAGTAACTATAATAATGCCTTTTGTTGCAAAATTACCATATGTGAGCTGGTCAACATACTGTAATGTATTTTTAAGTATTAACTAGTAAATGTTTTCCCCCAAAAATGGTAATACCATACCACTATTAAGTCAATCCTCATAAATTAAAGGGTAAGTCTAGCACAGTCAAAATTTCAAAAATCTTTTTTTTTTTTAAATGGTTAGTGAAATTGTTTGATTTAGGTAAGTGAACTTTATTGTTTAGGCCTTGTTTGAGAGGTTGCTAAATTAATTAAAAAGTTAAAAAATATCAAAAAGTCATAAAAAAGTTAAAGATTCGAAAATTCAAAAAGTCATTCTCAAATATTATTATTTTTTATTTTTTACACCTTATATTTTAGCTAAAAAATCACTAAAAAAGTTATTTCTCAAACAAACCCTTAATTAAACTATTATCATAATCTTAAGAATTTTGTTAACGACTGCTTTTTAATATTTTGAAAATCAGACTAGTGAGAAAACCGAAAAAGTGACCGAGCAAACAAGTCATTGGTTCAATTGTGGGTGAATTAGAATTGAACCATGATGTCATAAATATATTAAAATTTATAAATATAGAAAATATAGCGACCCTGGTCTTTTCTCTTTAGATTATTGTATCCGGACTTAGGTTCCGTGGATCCTGTCATTATTTATTGGTTGTTGTTGTCCTTTAATCTCTTTGTATTTTGAGTCTTGGGCTGTGTTGGGAAGATTTGGAGCAGGTTGGTTGAGCTTAGGAACCAAGTCTAGTTACCCAGATTTTGGCTTGTCCGCTCGAGCGGGGGCTTGGACGCTCGAGCGGGGAATACACCCATCCAGTATGTCTTGTGTAGTGTTGGCCGCTCGAGCAGAGGATTGGACGCTCGAGCGGGAAGTCGTGAGTGACGCTCGAGCGGGGAATTGGGCACTCGAGCGGGGACCTGTCTGCAAAAACTTCTGGGAGTGTGCATTCGCCGCTCGAGCGGGAGTTTGGCCGCTCGAGCGGGAGTCTGTGAGTGGCGCTCGAGCGGGGGTTTCCACGCTCGAGCAGGCGACTGGTATAAAAATTCGAGAAACGACTTTCTGGATCATTTTTCATCTCCCTTTTGATTCTAAAACCCTAGAACCGTCTTCTCTCTCTCCCTACACACCTTCTCTCTTAGGTTTCATCACCTTATAGGGTGTTTCTACCCTAGTTGCTTTATTAAAAAGATAGAGTGAGTCGAGAGCTTCGTTTCAATCTGAGAGTTTGTTGTTTTGGAGCACTTGGGCTTTGGGTCATCATCTCCGTCTTCTCCATTCGGGTTATCTTCTTCAAGGTAGGGATTTCCTACTCCATTTTATACGCTTTGTTCTAAGTTTTGGTATTTTGATAGGTTGGGGACACTTTGGAAATTTTGGAAAAACCCTAGTTGAATTAATAAATTGATTTGAGTAATTAATTTAAGGAAATTGGGGAATTTGGTTAAATCCATGAAATTGGGGAATTTATCGATTAAATGGTGTAGTTGGATAAGGTAAATCACTCGCCTATTGAATTGTTGGTATATTTATTTTCCAAGTCTAGAAATAACTGTTTTGGGCTATCGGTGGAGGATAGTCGTGCTTGTTGTAGACACTGCATGTGGATTAGGGATAACTGAAACTAATCATTGATTAAGTCATCAATTTTGACTGCTGAATTAATACAGACATTGTGTGTATTGATTGTGTATTGTATATGTTATGTGTTTGCATACATTGTTTGTGTGGGAGGAGATAGGGGATGTACTCCACGGTTTAGGGGAAGATAGGGGATGGACCTCTAAACCGGATTTTGTTTGGGAGGAGATAGGGGATGGACTCCATTAGCCACACTTTTGTGTGTGCTTATCTATATTGAAGTGTTTTATTGATACAGCACTAAAATGTGTATCAAACTGGAAGTATGAAGTGTTTGATTTGAGCCTGAGTCTCATTTGTTTGTTGACACTGGATGAATGTGAATATATTATGTATGGTTCACTGTTGTAAGATTGGCCAGGTTCTGAGCCATATTGATAATGTTGGAAAGTAAAACATGTCTTAGACATTGGTGTCATGAAACTGTATAATGATGTAATTGATTATCTTGGTTAACCGTCTATTGAATACCCTAGCTTTATTCATTGCTTATAATTGGTTTAGTATATTTCTACTGGGCTGTGGCTTACCCTTTATGGGAACATCATTTTCAGGTCCAGGTGATAAGCTACCTCCCAGAACTTAGCTTGGAAGGATTTGGATGTTGAAGACTATCTTTGGATGTTTGTTTTTATTTGTTAAATAATCAAGCCTAGGGCTTAAATTGTATTTGAGTTAGAACTCATATTTTCGTGTCCTAGTGTTGGCTTGGAAAGATGTAAGCCCATAGGGCATTTAATTTGATGTTACATGTAATGTTTTCATTTAGTAATACTCTAATGAATGAATGAATAAATTGTTTTCTTTAAATAATGCACGTCAATGATATACATATAATGGGTTTAATTTTAGGGCATTACAACTTGGTATCAGAGCGTACCGGGTTTGAATACTTTGGGTACGTGGGAAGTGATTAGTATCACATTGGGTTCGTCTCGTTTGATAGAGACTTAGTGTAATGTTATATGTTTATGTGATAACATGTTTATGTGATTATGTGGGTATGGAATGTAGTTTCTAGGATGTTGATTGGACCCTTGAGTTTCTAGTAGTCTTGTTGGAAAGACACTTGATCAATGCTGCTTCCAACCGGAACTATAGTAACGCTTCGGGACTATCATCATCCAGGAATGAAATTCGTAGGTGCTTATGTGATTATGTGCTTACGTGGAATGAATTATTGTTGTCCAATGCATTAGGACGCGAGTGTTTAGCTTCGGCACATTTATTAATGTGCTAACGTCTTTGTTTCCTTTATTAGGATGTCAGGACGAGGACAAGGACGCGGTAGGCGTGGTAGGCCAGGTAGGCAGGAGGTGCCTGTGCCAGAGGAAATTCCGGCAGTTCAGGAGGGAATGGGCCAGGCCAATGTGGCCGAACCAGTAGGCCAGCAGGCTATGGGCGCTCTAGCCCGAGAGATAGCAGGGGCGTTCAGGGAGTCAATAGGCATTCTCAGAGCTGAGAATCAAGCTCGGGATGTTGTTGCAGATGCAAGACCTTCCTTTCTGAAGAGGGAGTTCTTCCGGTCTAACCCGGATGAATTTGTGGGTGATCCTAAAGAGCCGCTTAAAGCAGATGAATGGCTCGAGCAGACAACGAAGACGTTTGAGATGCTTGGCATCGAAGACGAGGGGTTGAAGGTGACCTTGGCATCGTTCCAGTTGAAGGGGGATGCGGGTCAGTGGTGGAAGTTCACTAAGGGTCGTATAGGAGGTACATGGGAGGCTTTTGTGAATGCTTTCCAGGAGAAGTTCTTATCTCCAGCAGTTAGGGAGAAGCTGAGAGACCAGTTCTGCCAGCTTAAGCAGTCGAGTTCTTCAGTGGCCGAGTTTGAGGCTGCATTTACTAGTTTGTCCAGGTTTGCACCTGAATTGGTGGCGTCTGAGGAACGCCGTTGTATTGAGTTTGAGAAGAAGTTGAGGCGTGGCCTCAAGCTGAGAGTTGGGGGAACTATGATTCGGGATTATGGGCGTTTGGTTGATGCTGCAGCCCACATGGAAATCATGATGCAGGAAGAGGAGGAAGGACAGAAGGGCTCCGAGAGGAGTCAGGATGGTCAGAGTGATGGTAGGAGACAAAAGGGTTTTAATCCTCAGCAGTCTCAGGGTAGCTTTTCTAGATCGACTTTTCCCGTGCCGAGTGCTAGTTCGGGGAAAGGCAGCCAGGGAGACATTACCTGTTTCAAGTGTGGCCAGCTGGGCCACAAGTCTCCAGTTTTTCCTCAGAGGGGAGGAGTGCAGAGAACAGCATCATCTTCGGCTCGATCTCAGAGCCAGAGTCAGGGTAGAGGCCAGCCACTCTCGTGTTATCAGTGTGGTCAGCCAGGGCATATGAAGAGGTATTGCCCACAGTTGGGTGGCACACCTGGTGCATCTGGTTTGAGGCAGATTCAGGGTCAGCAGCCAGCTCAGTCAGTTCAGGCCTCGAGGGCCAATCAGGGGGCTTCATCATCCCAGTCGGTGCAGCAGTCTTATGCTCCTAGGGGTGAGCAGGTTGATCAGAGGTCGTCTGGGCGCGTGTATGCTGTTACTGCGCAGGATCTTGTACCGGCTCCATCTGTTGTGAGAGGTACTTTCTTGTTTTGCAACTCGGTTGTTGATGTTTTGATTGATACGGGTGCATCTCATTCCTTTGTGTCTGCTGCATTTGCATCTGTTTTGGAGTTGGAGTTAGCACAGTTAGCATCTCCTATTTGTGTAGTGTCACCTCTTGGGGGTGAATTAATTTTGAAACAAGGTGTTAGGGGTTGTGATATAGAGGTTGATTATCATAGAATCCCATTTTCCTTCATAATTATGCCTATGAGAGGTTTCGATGTTATTTTGGGTATGGACTGGTTATCGTCATACCGGGCAGTTATTGATTGCTACCGCCAGAGAGTCACTTGTTGTACCGTGAGCGGAGAGTATTTTCATTTTCTGGGGGACCGGGTTGGTAATGTATTGCCACCGGGGTATGTTCCGCGAGGACGGAGTGAGCTTAGTGGTCTACTTGCTAACCTTTCGATTTGTGAGGATGGTGAGACTCCGATTGTGTTGCCAAGGGTGGTTTGTGAGTACTCGGACGTCTTTCCCGAGGATCTTGTTGGTTTGCCACCGCATCGGGAGATTGAATTCTCTATTGACCTAGTCCCCGGCACGGCGCCGATTTCTATGGCACCTTATCGTTTTGCCCCAGCCGAGTTAGTTGAGTTGAAGATCCAACTCCAGGAGTTGCTAGATAAAGGCTATATACGTCCTAGTGTTTCGCCTTGGGGAGCACCGGCCCGCTTTGTTAAAAAGAAAGGTGGTGCTTTGAGACTTTGTATAGATTACCGGAAATTGAATCGGGCTACGGTTAAGAATAAGTACCCTATGCCTCGTATAGATGATCTGTTCGATCAGTTGAAAGGTTCCTGTTGTTTCTCAAAGATAGACTTGAGATCGGGTTATCATCAGTTAAGAGTCAGGGAGGAGGATATTCTAAAGACGGCATTCCGTACGCGGTATGGCCACTATGAGTTTTTCGTGATGCCATTTGGGCTCACCAATGCACCGGCAGTATTTGTGGATTTGATGAACCGGATATTTTGGGAATTTCTAGATCGTTTTGTAGTCGTCTTCGTGGACGACATCCTTATCTATTCACCTTCAGAGGAAGAGCACGAGGAACACTTGAGAGTGGTGCTTGATTTACTTAGAGCCCATCAGCTTTATGCTAAGTTTGGGAAGTGTGAGTTCTGGCTAGAAGAAGTCAAGTTCTTAGGCCATGTAGTTTCTGGGGAAGGAGTGTCCGTTGATACATCCAAGACTGAGGCGGTGCAAGATTGGGCACAACCTAAGAGTGTGTTTGAGATCCGCAGTTTTCTGGGGTTAGCTGGGTATTATCGTCGATTTGTGAAAGATTTCTCCAGATTAGCTTCGCCTTTGACTAGATTGACTCGGAAGGGAGTCAAATTTGTATGGAGTGAGACTTGTGAAAAGTCATTCCAGGAGTTGAAAGTTAGACTGACCACCGCTCCAGTGTTGATTATTCCAGAGAGAGGGTTGGGTTATGCAGTCTATTGTGACACCTCACGAGAGGGTCTCGGTTGTGTGTTGATGCAAGAGGGGAAAGTGGTTGCCTATGGCTCACGTCAGTTAAAAGTTCATGAGAAGAATTACCCTACGCATGATTTAGAGTTAGCAGCTGTGATATTTGCCTTGAAGATCTGGAGGCATTATCTTTATGGTGAGAGATTCGAGGTATTCTCGGATCATAAGAGTCTGAAATATTTGTTTACACAGAAAGACTTGAACTTGAGGCAGAGAAGGTGGATGGAGTTCATAGAGGATTATGACTTTGAGTTGCATTATCACCCGGGAAAGGCCAATGTGGTGGCCGATGCCCTTAGCAGGAAACCTATTGGTGACATAGCTAGTGTAGCCATCCGAGAATGGGAGATGTTGGGTGCACTTGGGGAGTTTGATTTACTTCTGGGCGAATCCGTTGAGGCTGCGGCCTTGTTTTCTGTTGTTGCACAGCCAACACTTGTGAATCGAGTGTTAGAGGCTCAGAGGAGTGACCTTGAGGTAGAATCACTCCGTGAGAAGATTTTCGGTGGGAAGGTTGAGAAGGGTTTGACGGTGTATTCCGACCTGAGTGTGAGATACCGAGACCGTCTGTTTGTGCCGGAGTCCTACCGAGAGGAGGTACTCCGAGAGTTTCATCATTCACGCCTTGCGGTGCATCCGGGAGGCACTAAGATGTATCGGGATTTGGGTCGCCAGTTCTGGTGGCGGGGTATGAAGAGAGATGTGGCAGCTTTCGTGTCTAAGTGCCTTATTTGTAAGCAAGTGAAGGCCGAACATCAGAGGCCAGCGGGTTTGTTGCAACCCTTGCCTGTTGCCGAGTGGAAGTGGGAACACGTCACTATGGACTTCGTTGTGGGTCTTCCGAGAACTCAGCGGGGTAGTGATGCTATTTGGGTGGTTGTAGACCGGTTGACTAAGTCGGCGCACTTCATTCCGATGCGCGTGAGAGATTCGGTAGGACATCTTGCCGACTTGTACATTCGGGACATAGTGAGGTTGCACGGGGTCCCAGTGACGATCGTCTCAGATAGAGATCCTCATTTTACTGCCAGGCTATGGCAGAGTTTGCAGAGTGCCTTAGGCACTAAGTTGACCTTTAGCATGGCTTATCATCCTCAGACTGACGGGCAGTCCGAGCGTACTATTCAGATCCTTGAGGATATGCTTCGGGGTTGTGTTCTAGACTTTAGTGGGTCGTGGGAGAAGCACTTGCCGTTGGTGGAGTTTGCCTACAACAACAGTTTCCAGTCTAGTATCGGTATGGCACCGTTTGAGGCCTTGTACGGCCGACCGTGTAGATCTCCCGTTTGTTGGGCCGAGGTGGGTGATGCACCTCTGTTGGGTCCGGAGTTGGTGAGGGAAACGACGGAGAAAGTTGAGCTTATCCGTAAGAGGCTTGTTACAGCCCAGAGTCGTCAGAAATCTTATGCCGACCGTAGGAGGAGACCTTTGGTGTTTGAGGTGGCTGATCATGTCTTTTTGAATATATCACCAAGGCGGGGATTAATGAGGTTTGAGAAGAGCGGGAAGTTGTCCCCTCGGTTCATTGGTCCTTTTGAGATCCTTGAGAGGATTGGCGAGGCTGCTTATCGTTTAACTTTACCACCACAGTTGTCCGGGGTACATGATGTGTTTCATGTGAGTATGCTTCGGAAATATGAGCCGGATCCATCACATGTGTTAGATTGGACCGATTTAGTAGTTGACGAGGATGTCTCGTATGAGGAGAGACCAATTAGGGTCTTGGATAAGCGGGAACAAGTCTTGCGAGGCAAGACCATTCCTTTGGTTAAAGTTTTGTGGAAACATCATGGTGTGGAGGAAGCCACTTGGGAACGTGAGTTGGAAGTCCGCGAGAAATATCCGGACATATTTATCGATTTGTAATCTTGTATGTAGATTTTGTAATATTGTCGAACTTTAGAGCTTTATATATATGTCTTAAGCTGTAAAACATGAGAATGTTTTGGTTAATGGAGATATTTTGGAACTTGCCTCGAAATGGAAGTTTAATAGAACATTGTATATATTGAATATATTGAAAATCGTTGAAATTGAAAGAAAATTGCATAGTGTTAATGCAGGTTGAAATATATGTATACTTTGCATATTGTGACATGCCTCTTTGTTAAGAGATGGAATGGCCGGTGTTGGGTCAAGTTGTTTATTATTGAGTTATCATATTGTTGGAATTTGAGAAAACTTGTTTTCGAAACCTTGTGCTTAATTTCGGGGATGAAATTCTTTTAAGGAGGGGAGGTTATAGCGACCCCGGTCTTTTCTCTTTAGATTATTGTATCCGGACTTAGGTTCCGTGGATCCTGTCATTATTTATTGGTTGTTGTTGTCCTTTAATCTCTTTGTATTTTGAGTCTTGGGCTGTGTTGGGAAGATTTGGAGCAGGTTGGTTGAGCTTTGGAACCAAGTCTAGTTACCCAGATTTTGGCTTGTCCGCTCGAGCGGGGGCTTGGACGCTCGAGCGGGGAATACACCCATCCAGTATGTCTTGTGTAGTGTTGGCCGCTCGAGCAGAGGATTGGACGCTCGAGCGGGAAGTCGTGAGTGACGCTCGAGCGGGGAATTGGGCACTCGAGCGGGGACCTGTCTGCAAAAACTTCTGGGAGTGTGCATTCGCCGCTCGAGCGGGAGTTTGGCCGCTCGAGCGGGAGTCTGTGAGTGGCGCTCGAGCGGGGGTTTCCACGCTCGAGCAGGCGACTGGTATAAAAATTCGAGAAACGACTTTCTGGATCATTTTTCATCTCCCTTTTGATTCTAAAACCCTAGAACCGTCTTCTCTCTCTCCCTACACACCTTCTCTCTTAGGTTTCATCACCTTATAGGGTGTTTCTACCCTAGTTGCTTTATTAAAAAGATAGAGTGAGTCGAGAGCTTCGTTTCAATCTGAGAGTTTGTTGTTTTGGAGCACTTGGGCTTTGGGTCATCATCTCCGTCTTCTCCATTCGGGTTATCTTCTTCAAGGTAGGGATTTCCTACTCCATTTTATACGCTTTGTTCTAAGTTTTGGTATTTTGATAGGTTGGGGACACTTTGGAAATTTTGGAAAAACCCTAGTTGAATTAATAAATTGATTTGAGTAATTAATTTAAGGAAATTGGGGAATTTGGTTAAATCCATGAAATTGGGGAATTTATCGATTAAATGGTGTAGTTGGATAAGGTAAATCACTCGCCTATTGAATTGTTGGTATATTTATTTTCCAAGTCTAGAAATAACTGTTTTGGGCTATCGGTGGAGGATAGTCGTGCTTGTTGTAGACACTGCATGTGGATTAGGGATAACTGAAACTAATCATTGATTAAGTCATCAATTTTGACTGCTGAATTAATACAGACATTGTGTGTATTGATTGTGTGTTGTATATGTTATGTGTTTGCATACATTGCTTGTGTGGGAGGAGATAGGGGATGTACTCCACGGTTTAGGGGAAGATAGGTGATGGACCTCTAAACCGGATTTTGTTTGGGAGGAGATAGGGGATGAACTCCATTAGCCACACTTTTGTGTGTGCTTATCTATATTGAAGTGTTTTATTGATACAGCACTAAAATGTGTATCAAACTGGAAGTATGAAGTGTTTGATTTGAGCCTGAGTCTCAACTGTTTGTTGACACTGGATGAATGTGAATATATTATGTATGGTTCACTGTTGTAAGATTGGCCAGGTTCTGAGCCATATTGATAATGTTGGAAAGTAAAACATGTCTTAGACATTGGTGTCATGAAACTGTATAATGATGTAATTGATTATCTTGGTTAACCGTCTATTGAATACCCTAGCTTTATTCATTGCTTATAATTGGTTTAGTATATTTCTACTGGGCTGTGGCTCACCCTTTATGGGAACATCATTTTCAGGTCCAGGTGATAAGCTACCTCCCAGAACTTAGCTTGGAAGGATTTGGATGTTGAAGACTATCTTTGGATGTTTGTTTTTATTTGTTAAATAATCAAGCCTAGGGCTTAAATTGTATTTGAGTTAGAACTCATATTTTCGTGTCCAATTGTTGGCTTGGAAAGATGTAAGCCCATAGGGCATTTAATTTGATGTTACATGTAATGTTTTCATTTAGTAATACTCTAATGAATGAATGAATAAATTGTTTTCTTTAAATAATGCACATCAAGGATATACATATAATGGGTTTAATTTGAGGGCGTTACAGAAAATATAAATATTAAAATTCCAAAATAATAAATAATAAACAATTATCAAAAAAAATATTTCTTAGAATTTATTTTATGTTTTTATACATTGATTTTTAATAAAAATAATTAAGATAATATTGAATATATAATATATATACTTATTACATTGTCAACAATTGTGTTGATAGCTTAGTAGTTAGAGTGCTTGTTTCTTATGCATTGAATCTTCAATTCTTTAAATTCGGCCGGTTGTGATGACCCACTACATGTTCAACTAGAGAGTTTTTCGGTTCTCACAAATATGACCATTTTTGGGCATTAAACGGTTTTAGAGGTCTAGATGAACCGGTCAATCCTATCTGATTTCCTAAACATTGTTGCTTTTGGCACTTGTTTTTAAGTTTAAATTAGTTGTACATTGTAACGCCCCAACTTTTGTTATTCAGATAATATTACCTTTTTTCTTTAAGTCAGATTATCTCAATAATAATAACTATCAAAGATATTTAGGAAGAAATAAATTACAATGTTCTCTCTCGTATACATGTAATGAAATACAATACACGCCCACAGGCGTTATGTTATCAATTACAAAATAATGAAATATATAAAAGGGATTAACCCTTTTTACAACACATTGGCATTTTGCCTGTATTTAGAAGGCCCCATGGCCAACAATTAACATGATTCAAGTCTCGAGCAACTCTTCACTCCATACCTAAAAAATAATTAGCAACGTGGGATGAACACAAAGGTCCAGTAAGAATCCCAATAATCCTAAACAATAGCAACATATAGATAGCTAGAATTATGAATGCTCCACACACACACACACACATATATATAGGATATGTGACATTTCATCCTTCAAAATATACTTACATAAATACAATTTTTCAAAAGATTCTCTTTAACATAACAAGAAACAAAGGCCAATTATTACCTTTCAAAACTTTTCATTTGCATTTAAAAGAAATCTCCACCATTCATCACATTACCACAATTTCCTAAGATCGATCTAAACAATATACTCGTCCTACATTCCAACTCATTATGGCTACAAAGGCAATTACTATATATTATGGTCTTAAGCACAAGTGTAAAATGAATTTTCACAAATACATATACATATATATATATATATATAAGCAACAATAGACATGTCAACACGCATTACGATATTTTACCAGTCACAAGCACGGAAAACCAATCATGCATCCCTTCTTATCACAACCTAAGTATGAAAATACACAATGCGTAATTAACACATAACGGACCCCGGCTTCGTCAAGCCATAACCATCACAACCCACTTTACCGAGTGCGAACCAGAGGGGAGAGGAACCCATTTCAAAGCGCCAAACTTTACCGAACCTCAAGCTGGAGGGGAGAGGAACACGTTCACACTTTACCGGGTACGAACTGAAGAGGAGAGGAACCCATATCAAAGCACCAAACTTTATCGGGCGCAAATCCGGAGGGGAGAGAAACCCATATCAATGAGCATTTTCATTCAACTTAACAATTGGCACATTATTCCAAGTTTCACAAATTATTTAACAACGTTAATACCATCCTTTACAGATGGCCAAGGACACAGTCTCATAAATAATAGGTACCAAGTCTATGAATTCAATTTCATCCTCTTGATTTAGATTTTATCAACATTTATACATTACATAACTTTCATCTTTCAACTCCAGTTAATTCAACTTGCAATTCACGCTGTTTTCAAAACTTATAATTAAAGTATCTTCCATCACTACCATCCCGCCTTTATGATTTAATTCAAAATATTCAAATTTGGTTAAACAAGTAGTAATTCATCACGAATACAATTATTCACTTGTTTTAAAGAAAAAATCGCCAGCTTCTCTTCTCATTTCACAAAAGTATATATAAATGTTTTATTGATTTCCAAAATTTATATTACCTTCTCTTCAAACTCCCAATACCACAACAAATTGTCTCACCTTTCTCATTAATTATCAAAATTGTACTAGTCATTTATTTTCATAATCCAACACATATGTAAGACAAATTAATCCCATCTCTCAAACAAATAAATAACCAAAGGATTTGAGAGTTTTCATCACAATCCTCATAAATGAGATTAACCAATCCAAAAATCTTTCATACACACAACATTTATCAACACCCTTTTTATTTCTCCAAAATTTCATTTTTTTAACAATTATAAAACCATAGATAACAATTAACACAAATTAAATTTCATGATGACTTTCTTTATTTTCTTACATACCCATTTTCACAATGTAATACACAATACCCCATATTGTTCAAATAAAATCAAATAATTAATTTTTCCCTCTTTCTCATAACCCATAAATAATTAATTAGGGCTTACTCTAATCCTTTTAAACATTTTCCTCAAATATGCAATCTCATATATTGACAATAAAACACAAGATTTAACTCTAGATCATAAAATCCTAACCCTCATCACATGCTTTTCAAAAATATCCAACAAATCAATTTTTTAATGCAATAAAAACTATCACATGTTTATCTATAATGAGGTATTGAAAAGGAGCAAAAAAATTCTTACCTCAAAGAAAGAAGAGGAGAAAACTCTAAAAATCAACTTTGCCAGAATTTGGTCTCCACCAGTCAAAACATAGCTCTCGAGACGCTTGCCATTTTTGTATTAAAATCTCGTTTGATCTTCATAAATCGAAGAAAATGTGTAATTTGGTGAGAGTTTAGAGGGAAGGCAGAGAAAAGAGAAGTTAGAGAGAGAGAGAGTGATGAGAAATGGTCAAAAAGAGAGAGAAGGATCTTATTTGAGTGAAAAGGGCATAGAAATCAATATTTGGACGCGCAAAATCCGCTCGTGCGGATCAACTTAGGGAGAAAATGGCTTTCTCGCGAAATCCGCTTGTGCAGATTTGACTAGACAGCTTTTGCTGGATGACTTGAAATAGGTGTATCTCTCTTGTTCGGAAACGAAATATGGTCAATTTTGTGTCTAAGTTGAGGTCCCACAAATAAGTTTTTCAATAGTTCTAACCTCACATCAAGATTCAAAATGTGAAGAAAGAAAAAAGCAAAAGAGTGAACACTACTTAAAATAAATAAATAAAAAAAATTGAATTTGACATTCTTGGTCTAATCTTATCCAACCAACATGTTAACTCATCAATCAAGACTCCAAACAATGAGGAGAAAGTCCCAACTATATAACTATAAGGTTAAATGCAACCCATAACTATTGAAAAGTCCAAAAAAATAAATAAATTATAAGGTAATGGTTACCACTTAACATAACTACAACATTCTACAAATATATATATATATATATATATGTTACAAAAATTATATAATTATTTTAAACTATTTTAGTCAATGTTCTTTGTACACTCGTTAATAAAACTTGTTTTAGGACTAGCCTAGGTGGCAGTGGGTCTGCTTACATGTCTAACTCAAATTTGACTTGCCCCTCTCGTTTGTCCAGATTAGATGATTAATTTACACTCGAATGGGGGAACCAAGAACACAATTCTAAATTTATTTTTAAAAAAATGAGCCTTTACCTTACATATTTATTAAAACCATTTTGGTAGGCAAAGGCAATAATATCTGCTTGAATTCTATATGAAAACATATATATCCACTACCGGTGGTGGTTTTTCTCCTGTCTGAAATCGGACTGGAAGATGTTGTTAGGATTTCGTGGACTAACCACAGAGTCCACGTCCACAAAAACCCACATCAATGATTGAACTATCAAAATGTAGAGCTCGTTGAGTACTTCATCTTTGTAAAAAATTACATTGATCGGATATAGATAGTTACTTTATTAGATCAAAACTGTATCAACGGTAATTATGATTTGAAAAATAAATTGTTCATACAAATGTGATATGATCAGGTGGCTACTGATATCCGATTAATGTAAATTTTTACAGAGATGAAGTACTCGACGATTCTTACATATTAAAAAATTTGAATTACAAGACCTAATAATAGGCTCATAATGGGTCGAACTGGACCGTCCAATTGAGCTAGCCAACCGGAGATAATCCAACTCCTCCACTAATGTAATTTCTAAAAGAAAAATAATATACAGACCCAATTTTAGACCTATTTTATAGATCTAATAATGTGTAAGAAAGATAATTGGTTGATAATTAAAAAAATATAACAGAGAGAGTTGCCTTAAATATTTTAATTAATTGCCACATTATTAGGTGTAGAATGCGAGTTTAATTTTTTAGTTTGTATAACACTACTATAAATTATAATTCTCACTTGAGTACATATTTATAAGTTGTTATAAATTGTTAAGCTTAACAACAAAAACATACTTTAGTGGCACTACACTAATGGCATATTTTTAGAAAATGTCACAAAAATGATATTTAGTGGCACGTTTTTTAAAAATGCCACAAAACGACAAACATAAAAGGCTCTAGTGACATTTCAATGAACAAGTGTCACAAAAGTACAACAAAAACATACTTTAGTGGCACTACACTAGTGGCATATTTTTAGAAAATGCCACAAAAATGATATTTAGTGGCACGTTTTTGAAAAATGCCACAAAACGACAAACATAAAAGGCTCTAGTGACATTTTAATGAACAAGTGTCACAACACTACAACAAAAACATATTTTAGTGACACCATACTAATGGCATGTTCTTAAAAAATGTCACAAAAAGAATATTTGGTGGCATTTTTTAGAAACATGTCATAGAGCCACAAACATACAAGGCTCTAGTGGCATTTCAATTAAAAAAAGCGTCACTTCACTACAACAAAAATGTCACTACAACAAAAATGTCACTACAACAAATTTACGCTTTAGTGACACTACACTAGTAGCATGTTTTTAGAAAATGTCACAAAAATAAAAATTGATATTAAATGTTTTAGAAAAATGCCATAGAACCACAAAACATATAAGGCTCTAGTGGCATTTCAATATAGAAATGTCACATCAATTTTATGACATTTTATAAAATAATGACACAAAAAATTATGTTCGTGACATTTACCAACAGATGTCACTAAATTTTAGTTGCAATGGCATTTTTTAAAAAATGTCAGGACACTAGGTAGGTGGAAATTACTTTTTATGGTACTTAGGTGAAAAGTGTCATAAAAAAATATTGTATAGCATTTTGAAAAATGCCACTAAGCCAAAAACTTTTCAAGCTTATAATTACATTTTTGAAAAAATAAAAAATGCCAATATATTTTTAAAATTTTTAAAATGTAGTAAATGATTAAAAATAAATGAATTAAACTCAATATACACTACAGGAAAAAGCATATTCGGCGACTAAATTTCCTGACCAAAAAAATTTGGTCGCTGAAAGTATAGCTTTCAACGACCAAAACAGCATTAGTTGCCAAAAGTAAAGCTTTTTGGCGACTAAACAATTTTAGTAGCCAAAAGTCTACAATTGGTGACTAAAACTAAGTTTGGTCACTGATTATATGAGTTTTAGTGACTAAAAATTTTTTAGTAGCCCAAAGTAAAGCTTTTTGGCGACTAAAAAAATTTAGTATCTAAAAGTCTACAATTGGCGACTAAAAATAAGTTTGGTAGCTGATTATATGGGTTTTACCGACTAAAAAAATTTTAGTAGCCAAAAGTAAAGCTTTGTGGTGCCAAAAAAAATTTTAGTACCCAAAAGTCTACAATTGGCAACTAAAAAATAAGTTTAGTCACCAAAAGTGGTCATTTTTAGCGCGGGAGAACTAAAATCCTAAGGCGGGAATAAAATTTTTTGGTGACCAAAATTTTGGTAGCTGAAAGTGCATCTTCGGCGACCAAATCCGATCTTGGTCGACAAAAGTTAAATTTTTTAGCAACTAAAAAATAATTAGTAGTCAAAAGTATAGAATTGGCGACTAAAATTTTTTAGTCGCCAAAAGTGGTCTTTTTTTATTTTTTATTTTGGTAGTAAATAGTTTATTTTACATAAATTATGTTCAATAAAATAATTATGTTTATACATATACTTTTATATTAATATGGATGTATGTACTATATAAATAATATATGTTGCATATATAATCATGTGGTGGTATAGAGGTGTAGTGGGAAGAGTGTGGTGTATAAGGTTTATGGTGCGGAAGGTTGGCGGTTCGAGTCTCCGCAAGAGCGGATCAAATTGTTCTACAATAAATTATCGTCATGAATGACACTTGATAGCGTCACGAATAGTGCCTACCATGACATTAAAGTGTCACTGAAAGGTTTTAGTTTTGATGGTATAATGACACTTACAAGTGTCACTAACTCTTTTTTTAATGGCGCTTGAGAGTGCCACAAATAATATCTACCATGACATTAAAATGTCATTGAAAGTTTTCAGCTATGATGATGCAGTGACACTTGCAAGTATCTACCGTGGCACTCGTATCTACCGTGGCACCGATAGAAGTGACACTTGTTCAAAATGCCACAAGACCAAAAAATGTCATTAGAAGAATAGTTTTGTGGCACTTTCAAATGTCACTAAACTAAGAAAATATTGTAGTGAAGCCTCTCTTCTTGCAAGTGTATTCTTGTATAATGATAGATTTCATTCTAACAATCATTTAAATAATTTTATTTATAAAATCATAATATATTACTTGATATTTGAGCAAGTTGTGATCATATTATGAATGACGACAACATTTATAAAAATATAGTTCCAAACCGAATTGTTCTGCATTTTCATGGCTCTGTTTGGATTGCTTTCTCGAGTTTTTCATAGTTCAATTTCGTTTCAAATTTCTTAAAATTGTAGATAATGGTTTACTCACAAATCAAACCATGCTCACTTCTAACCTGTCCCATCCTCCAAAAAACAAAAAAAAACTATTGTGACAAATCCCAATCCAAGTGCATGTGTTCCTTGCAATTCCACCATGTTTGGTTTTATAACTCATGATTTACTTTTCACAAAATTAAATTTTTTTATTTTTCATATTTTTTTGTTTTTGTTGAACAAAAAATAATCGATGAGAGTCTACAGGATCTCTTGTAACGAGCAAAAAAATAAAAAAATAAAAATGAACAAATAGATCACCTTGCCAAACCAAACAGAGCTATCCAGCGGTAAGAACAGAGTTAAAGATACAACAAATTCAACATATAAATCCATGCTCAAACCTTTTTTTATTGGATGAATAACACGCTCAAACCTATCAAGTTTAAAACCCAGAATGGTCATCTGCTGGTCTACGTCACAAGTCCATCTAACAATCTCTACACAACAAAGTTTTGCAACAACAAATGTCATGATGCCATTGACACTAATAATTTAGAATACAAATACACAGTGTGACAGTCACAACACATCTCTATTTCCTTTCTAACCAGTGCCACCACTTAAAGATCCAAGTCAGAAGTCCTTTTTCAATAATGCAAAGCAGATACCAGTCTCAAACACACAAAAATTATCAGGATAAATATCCGTACAATGGTCAACAGGTCAGCCTTTCTCTTCCACTAACTACTATCACCATAATTTGAAAGCCTAACCTTCAAAAAATGCCGCTCAAAGAATGAGAGGCAACATAGAAACAACATCCCAGTTTGCTCTTTCATCGCGCCCATCTGTATATTCCACAAAAGATGATATTTTTTGTAGATCCTAAACCTTAGATCGCCTCAACTCAAACCAAATCTCATAGTGATTGAAGAGTAAACTATCATGCGTGTGCTTCCCAATATATTCAATCCCTAGTCTGTTTAATCTCTTTGTACACTCATCTCCACCCAAGCGTGAGCAGAATTTTATGTTGTGCGACACAAAGATTCGACCTTCATGAGGTTTTAGTTTCTTTGCTAATCTCTCCAATCCAACCCAAACAAGGTTATCAGGCATGTGAAGGAAAACAGCACTAGCGTAGATCAAATCATACATTCCAGAACCAAACTTACTGAAATCCATATCTTCACCTTTCACAATCAGAGGCCGCTTTTGCAATAATCCTTGGGATGGAAGTTAATACCTAAGCACAGACATTAAAGAAAGCTCATCTCTTTCAAGACAATGGAAGTTTCCTGGATTCAGGTACCGTATGAAATGCTGGCCTACACGAAGTGTCCCAAATCCAATTCAAGAACACGAGCATCTGGGGCAAGGTGAATAGACTCTGCAAGGAGAGCACAACTGTAGCCATTTTTTCATCAAATTTGAATTAGGTGAAAATATTGATGAAGGATTGGAGATGCTTTATAAGTTCATAACTTGTCAATCTTGAACCAGAACAGGGCTCAAATTCACATATATTCACAAGTATGTATGTAAAATTTTCCAAAAAAAAAAACTGGAAAAGTCAATGTGATTAGATTCAGTGTTTGATTAAGAAACACAAATAGAAGTCCAAAACGTCGAAATTAGAATGTAAACCAAATCAGAATCCAAAAAATCCAAAATTTAAATTCACCATTTCTTTTCAATGAAGAGCTTGAGAAGTATTTCCAACACTAAAATCATTGTGACAACACAAATCGCAGCTGTTGTGAAAAAGATGAAGATGATTAAATATCACAATTTGCCAAGCTTATCACCTAATCTTTGTTAGTTAAAATTTTTCCATCATGCATTCAAGAATATAAATATTAGCAAACATCCAGAATTGGAATCAATTGGTAGGAAAATTGTTGCTAAGTGCGGAGGCTTGCCACTGGCAGCAAGGGCCCTCGGTGGCTTATTACGTTGTTAACAAAATGAGCATGAATTGAAAATGTTACTAACTAGCAATATATGGGATTTACCAAACGAGGAAAGCCGCATTCTCCCATCACTCAAATTGAGCTGTCATCATCTCCCTTCCCATTTGAAGAGGTGCTTTGATTATTGTGCAATTGTCCCAAAGGATTTACAAATTTGGGGAGGATGAATTAGTCTTGCTATGGATGGCAGAAGGTTTAATTGAACACCCAAAAGGTGGAGAACAAATAGAAGATGTAGGACACAGGTATTTTCACGAATTGGTGTCGAGGTCATTTTTCCAATCGTCAAGTCGTAATAAATTGCTATTCATAATCCATGACCTCATCAATGATTTGGCTCACGCAATTACAGGGGACATCTATTTTAGGTTGGAGAATAATTTAGAGGGTGGCAAGTAGAAGAAAATTTCAGACAAAGCTTGACATTCATCTTATGTTGCTAGTGAATATGACAGAATCAAAAAAAATTCAAAGCTTTCGATGATGCCAGATGCTTACGAACCTTCTTAGAGTTTTTGCCGCATATTTACAACTACATAACGAGGTACTTACTTCATGATTTGTTGCTAGTGTTAATGTGCTTACTTGAATTGCGTTTGTGTAGTTTTCGGATAGATGAACTACCAGATTCTATTGGAGATCTAAAGCATCTACGGTATCTCGATGTATCCCATTCTTGGATTGGAAAATTACCTGACTCAGTAATGACCCTACAATTTACAAGTCTTGTTTTTGAAATCTTGTCATCAACTTGAGAAGTTGCCTCCAAACATGGGAAACCTGGTGAACCTACACCATTTTGATATGATCAGTGTGAATATTTGATCATTAGAAGAGATGCCGCTACAGATAGGTAAATTAACAAAGCTACAAACATTGTCAAATTTCATCATGGGTAAAGGTAGTGAGCATAAAATAGGAGAGTTGAAAAACTAATCACACATTCGTGGGGCAATACACATATCAAAACTAGAGAATGTAAGTTCTGGTAAGGATGTAAGGAATGCCAATTTAATATCTAAGGAGAAGTTAAAAGAGTAATCACAAGAATGGGATGTCTCTCATAGTCCACAGAATGACAAAATTGATATCAATGTGCTTGACATGATAAGACCTCGCAATTTGTTGGAACAACTTCCCATCTGTTGGTAATTCCAGATTATCTAAATGGGTGGGAGATGCTTCGTTCTCTGAAATAGTGTCTATTTGATTAGAATATTGCAAAATATTGCACATCTTTGCTGCTTCTTGGACAACGACCCTCACCTAAACACCTTTACATTGAAGGAATGAGTGCAATAAAGAGCCTCGGTTGTGAGTTCTGTGGGCAGCAATGTGGTGACAAACTTTTCCCCTCTCTAGAGAGATTGAGCTTTGTGAATATGCCAAATGGGAGGATTGGTCTACTTTTGACATCGAGGGAGTTTAGCTGTTCGATCAGCTCAGTGAGCTTTCCATTATATTGTGTACGAGACTCAAAGGAAGATTACCCAATTATCTTCCTTGTTTAAAATCTCTTAAAATTGAATGATGTCCCGAACTTGTTGGAAGATTACCCAATGATCTTCCTTGTGGTAAATCTCTTGAGATTAATCGTTGCTCACAATTGTTGATTGATGCTTCGAGACTTGTTTTTCCATCACTCACGTCATTGTTTATGAGTCATGTCATGCTCCCAAGCCTTCCAGCACTCTTAGAGATGAAGAACAAGCTTGACCTTGATTCCTTCACCTTGGATATTAGTTTTGTTACAGTTCCTGATTCCTTTTACTATCCAAGCATAGCTGACGAAGTGTTACTAGATAATGCAACGTCTAAGAATCTGACTTTTTTTTTGTTACAGCTAAGAATCTGACTTCAATAACTGCTTTGGACATTTCTTGTGTTGAAAATCTGGTGTTCTTATCGACATGGTTTACTCGAGGTTTAATGGGACTTGAGATATTAGACATTAGTAACTGCAAAGAATTCGTGATGCTGTGGGAGAATAATGTGAGACTGCAACATTGTCTCCCTTACCTCTGGCATTTGAAGATTTATGAATGTGACAAATTCATTTGCTTTTTGAAAAAGAGTAAGAAAAAAAATTAAGAAGGTTGGAAAAAGGAGCAACATGAGGGGCTTTCTTGCATGACGAGACTCGAGTATTTACATATTAGTGATTGTGGAGTGCTGGAGAAACTGCTACACGATATGTGCACACCTACACATCTTTTGGGGTGCTTAAAATGGATAACTGTAGAAGTCTTGTCTCTTTTCCAAAGAAAGGTTTGCCACCTATGCTTTTGATTGATACTTGCAATGCTTCGAAGTCCCTACCCGAGTTGATGACACTCAATAATCTCCGAGTGTTGTGTTGGGTATACCTCCTTATTGGAGTGTGGGACCCAGATTGGTTTATTAAAAGAGTTTGATTTAGTTTGGTATTAGTTATAATATATTTTTATATATTATATCTAATTTTGTGGAGACCTAATCCAATTTGGAAACAATTAAGCTTTGATAAAAAAAACCCTAAATTCATAATATTTTTAGGTGTATTGTTTATCCTATGAGATATTGTTTTCCACCAAAGAGAAAAGTATTGTAGCGGCTGCACTTTTTTTTGGTTTTTCAAAAGGGGAGCAACCATTGGTTCTCATTGATAGTTGGTGAGATTAGTGCTTCATGATTGATTCAGTGGGTTTGCTTGGGGATAGCAGTGGCTGTTTGATCTGGGTTGACTGTGCTTTGTTCATGGCTATTTTTGTCTCTTGATTCGGTTGATTTGGGATAATTATTTTGGATCTTCTTCAACTCTAGTTCTAAAAATTTTGGTTCATCTATTTGATGAGGTCTTTCCTCTTTGTTTATTTGTGATTATTTGGAATTCACCTAAGGGTGGTTTGTGAGACCATTAGTGTCTCGTTTGTAATCGTTTGGAACTTATTTAGTTGATAGTGGAATCGGATTTCAATCCCGTGGACGTACCTCACATGGAGGGAACCACGTAAAATTCTTTTGTTGCCTTTGATTTAATTTTTCCACATTAGTTTTTATTCCCATTGATTGATTTACTTGTGGGGAATCATCGATTTTCCCTAATAACTGGTATCAGAGCCTACGGTTTATTTGGGTTTATTTATTTGTGTAAATCAATGGAGGGGAACGTGGGTCGCATGTCTAACTTCAATGGAAGTAATTGGGTAACTTGGAAAACTAAAATGGAGGACCTATTAGTTTGTAAAGATTTGTATGGACCCATTGAGGGTGATAGTGACAAATCAAAAGATGATTCTTTTTCAAAAAAAGACATTGAGTGCCATTATTGCCATGAGAAAGGGCACATGAAGCGGGAATGCCGAAAGCTCAAGAATAAGGAGAAAAGGCGTGATAAAAGTGTGGATAAGAAGCAAGAAGACACAACAGCAGTTACTACCAATGGTGATCTCATGGTCGTTTGTGAAGATGATTGTATCAATTTTGTGGGCCAAGAGAGCAATTGGGTGATTGATTCCGGTGCTTCTTTTCATGTGACTTCTCGAGTTGATTTCTTCACTACCTACACCGAAGGAGATTATGGTTTTGTTCGAATGGATAATGAAGGTTTGTCCAAGATTATTGGCATGGGTGATGTTTGCTTGGAAACAAATTTGGGCTGCAAGTTGTTGCTTAAAGATGTGAGGCATGTTCCCGACATTCGCCTCAATTTGATCTCTACTGGGAAGCTAGATGATGAAGGCTTCAACAACAAATTTGGTGATGGAATATGGAAGCTCACGAAGGGTTCTTTGGTGGTGGCTAAGTGCAAGAAGACTCATATTCGATGCAAGGAAAAATTTGTAAAGGTGTTGTCAATGCACTTGAAGAAGATACTTCTACCGAATTATGGCACAAGCGGCTTGGCCATATGAGTGAAAAGGGGCTACAAGTTTTGTTCAAGAAAGAGCTTCTACCCGGTTTGAAAGGTACACATCTTAAAACTTGTGTTCATTGTTTGGCGGGTAAACAACATAGAGTTTCTTTTCATAAAAATGTTGCATCTAGAAAAGAAAATGTTTTGGAGTTGATTCATTCGGATGTTTGTGGTCCTTTAAAAGTTAGAACACATGGTGGTGCACTTTATTTTGTTACTTTCATTGATGATTATTCAAGGAAAGTTTGGGCTTTTTTACTAAAAACTAAAGATCAAGTTCTAGAAGTATTTAAGCTTTTTCAGGCCATGGTTGAAAGAGAAACAGGGCAGAAATTGAAGTGCATCCGATCAGACAATGGTGGTGAATACTATAGCGATCCCGGATTTACCCTTCTTGTACAGTGATCCGGACATGTGTCCGTGGATGTTGGTAGTTGATTATTATCTTGTTTACATCCTTTTTACTTTGTATTTGAGTTATAGGATGTGTTGGGCAGGTTTGTTACAGGTTGGTTGAGTTTAGAAACCAAAACTAGTTGCCCAGATTTTGACCTGTCTGCTCGAGCGGGGGTTTGGGCGCTCGAGCGGGAATTACACCTATCCAGTATTTCCTGTGCAGTGTTGGACGCTCGAGCGTGGAGTTGGCCGCTCAAGCGGGGTTGTGTGAGTGCCGCTCGAGCGGGGAGTTAGAAGCTCGAGCGAAGACCTGGTTCTGTAAAAGTTCTGGGAGTGTGTATCCGCCGCTCGAGCGGGATTGTTGGCGCTCGAGCGGGAGTCTGTGAGTGACGCTCGAGCGGGGTGTTTGACGCTCGAGCGGGGCGGCTGGGTTTAAGTTCCGAGTTTTGACTTTTCAAATCACTTTTTCACTTTCTCTTCTCTCTCCTACTTTTCCAAAAACACCATTGTTGAGCCTCTCACTCTAGAACTCTACCTTCTCTCTAGGTTTTGATCTAGTAGGAGTGATTTGCTCATCTTTGGCCTTTACAAAAAAGTTGTTGATCGTCGAGGGCTACTTTTTAATCTGAAAATTTCGGGATTTGGAGCACGTTGGGTTTTGTCATCTTCTCCCTTGGAGCTCCGAATTTGAGGTAGGGATATCCTACTCCTCTTTATGGATTTTGTCTTTAAATTTTGGTATTTTGAGAGGTTGGGGTTGGTTTGGTAAATTTGTGAAGGATTGGGGCTTTGTGTTATTTTACAAAGGTTGGGGTTTTATTTATAATAAACCTAGATACATGTTTGGTATAGAGAAATGGAATAAATGTTGAATCATTGATGAAAATGGGACCTAAGGGTTGTAATGGTAATTATGGAAAATGACCTAATTACATTGTTTGATTAATTGAGATAATTAATTGTGAGAAATGAGGAAATGAAATGGAATTGTTGAGATTGGGAATGTATTGGGTAAAAGGGTGTAGTTGAATTATTTATCACTCGCCGAATTGAAATGTCGATTGAATATCCATTGTGCATTTATTTTCTGTTTAGAGATAATTGCTTTGGGCTATCGGTGGAGGATAGTCGTGATTGTTGTAGACAATGCATGATGATTAGGCAAATGAAAACTAATCAATGGAATGTGTCATGGAATTTGACAGTTGATAGAATACATTAACTGTATGTATTGGGTGATTGTATATAGACCCAATGTGTTTATATACGTTATGTGTAGAGGAGGAGATGAGGGATGTACTCCGCGGTTTAGGAGAAGATGGGGGATGTACCTCTAAACCGGATAGTATTGGGAGAAGATAGGGGATGAACTCCGTAGATACAGCTCATATGCTTGTCTAGAGAAGTGAAGATAGAGCTCATATGCTTATCTTTGTGAAGTGTGGATATAGCTTATATACTTATATGTGAATGCGGGATATTATTGTTATACATATCTGTTGAGAATGTGGATATAGCTTATATGCTTATCTGTGAATGTGGGATATAGTTGTTATACATATCTGTTGAGATGATGATAGAGCTAATATGCTTATTTGTTGAAAAAGGGAAAATGGAAAGTAACTTGGACTCATAAGTCGTATGACATAAATATGTGATTTATGTGAATGTATCAGTGTTGGCCATCTATCAATTGCTAATCTTTTAGTCATTGTTCATGGTTGGTTTAGTGTATTTCTACTGGGCTGTGGCTCACCCTATATGGGAATATCATTTTCAGGTACAGGTAGCATGCCACCTCCAAGGACATAGCTTGGGAGGCTAGAGGCGGACATACTTTTGTCGTTTTACTTTTGATGTATTACATGTAAATTCAAGCCAAGGGCTTAATATGTAAATGAGTTAGTACTCTTTTGTTGTAACCAAGTGTTAACTTGGAAAGCTGTAAGCCCATAGGGCATTTGCTTTTGTTGTTAACATGTAATACTTTTGTAATGAAACTCTAATGAATAGAAGAATGTGGTTATTTCATATGTCAATGAATGTCTTATTTGATGGGTTTATTGTCATTATTTTGAGGTCGTTACAACTTGGTATCAAATCGTACCGGGTTCGAATACTTTGGATACGTGGGAAGTGATTAGTATCACAATGGGTTTGCCTCGCTTGATAGAGACTTAGATGTAGTGTCATATGCTATGTGCTTAATTGATAACATGCTTATGTGACTATGTGGGTATGGGATTTAATTTCTAGGATGTTGATTGGATCCTTGGGTTTCTGGGAGTCTTGTTGGAAAAGCACCTGATCAATGCTGTTTCTAACCGGAACTCTAGTAACGCCTCGGGACTATCATTATCCGGAAATGAAATTCGTAAGTGCTTATGTGTTTATGTGCTTACGTGGAGTGAATTACTGTTGTCCGTGCATTAGGACGTGAGTGTTTAGTTTCAGCACATTTATGAATGTGCTAACGTTCTGCATTACCTTTATTAGGATGTCAGGACGAGGAAGAGGTGCTAGGCGTGGTAGGCCTGCGAGGCAGGAAGTACCGTTACCGGAGGAGGTCCCGGCAGTACATGAGGGAGTTGGTCAGTCCAACGTGGCCGAGCTAGCGGGTCAACAGGCTATGAGTGCCTTGGCACGAGAGATAGCAGGAGCTTTGGGTATTCTCAGAGCAGGGAATCAGGCAGCTGATGCAGGGCCTTCTTTCTTGAAGAGGGAGTTTTTCCGGTCTAACCCGGATGAGTTTATCGGGGATCCGAAGGAGCCACTGAAGGCTGATGAGTGGCTAGAGCAAATGAGTAAGACGTTCGAGATGCTTCGCATCGAGGACGGAGCACTGAAAGTGACCTTGGCATCCTTCCATTTGAAGGGAGATGCGAGTCAATGGTGGAAGTACGAGAAGGCTCGTGTTGGGGGTACATGGGAGGCGTTTGTAAATGCTTTTCAGGAGAGGTTTTTGTCTGCAGCAGCTAGGGAGAAGCTGAGGGATCAGTTTAGCCTGCTTAAACAGCAGGGCTTGTTAGTGGCTGAGTTTGAGGCTACTTTTACCAGTCTGTCCAGGTTTGCACCTGAACTGGTGGCGTCTGAGGAACGCCGTTGCTATGAATTTGAACGGAAGTTAAGGCGGGGCCTCAAGTTGAGAGTTGGTGGGTCTTACATCCGAGAGTATAGACACCTGGTAGATGCCGCTGCTCATATGGAAATTATGATGCAGGAAGAGGAGGAAGAGCAGAGGGGCTCCAAGAGGAGCTAGGATGGTCAGGGTGATGGGAGGAGACAGAGGGGTTATAACCCTCAGCAGCCTCAGGGTGCAGTTTCTAGATCGACCTTTCCAGTGCCGAGTGCAGGCTCGGGGAGAGGTAATCATGGGGAGTTTGCTTGTTACAAGTGTGGCCAGCTGGGTCACAAGGTTTCAGTTTGCCCGCAGAAGGGTAGGGGTCAGAGAGCTGCTTCTTCTTCAGCTAGACCACAGAGTCAGAGTTTGGGCAGGGGGCAACCCTTGTCTTGTTATCAGTGTGGACAGCCTGGGCACCTGAAGAGGTTTTGCCTGCAGTTGAGTGCCACTTCGGGAACGTCTGGTTCCAGGCAGACACAGAGTTTTCAGCCAGCTCAGTTTGTGCAGGCCTCGAGGGCCAATCCGGGAGCTTCGTCATCCCAGTCTGTGCAGCAGTCTTTTGCTCCGAGGGGTGAGCAGGTAGATCAGGGGCCTACCGGGCGCGTGTATGCTGTTACCGCGCAGGATCTAGTACCGGCTCCATCAGTAGTGAGAGGTACCTTTCTGTTTTGCAACTCGGTTGCTAGTGTGTTGATTGACACGAGTGCATCTCATTCTTTTGTATCTGCTGCATTTGCATCTGTTTTAGAATTGGAGTTGGCACAGTTAGCATCTCCTATTTGTGTGGTATCACCTTTGGGTGGTGAGTTGATCTTGAAACAAGGTGTTAGAGGTTGTGACATAGAGGTCGCCGACCATAGGCTTCCTTTTTCGTTTGTTGTCATGCCCATGAAGGGCTTTGATGTTATTTTGGGTATGGACTGGCTATCGTCATACCGGGCTGTTATCGATTGCTATCGCCAGAGGGTCACGTTATGTACCTTGAGCGGGGAGTGGTTCCATTTCTTGGGAGACCGGGTTGGTAGTGTTTTGCCACCGGGGTATGATTCGCGAGGGTGAAGTGAGCTTAGTGGTCTATTTGCTAGTTTTGAGAGTGGTGAGTGTGATGAGACCCATGTTGTATTGCCGAGGGTGGTTTGTGAGTATTCGGATGTCTTTCCCGAAGATCTTGTTAGTTTGCCACCTCACCGAGAGATAGAGTTCTCTATTGATCTAGTGCCCGGCACGGCGCCGATTTCTATGGCACCTTACCGTTTTGCTCCAGCAGAGTTGGTTGAGTTGAAAGTTCAGCTCCAGGAATTGCTAGATAAGGGTTTTGTTCGCCCTAGTGTTTCACCGTGGGGAGCACCGGCCCTCTTTGCTAAAAAGAAAGATGGTGCCTTGAGATTGTGTATAGACTACCGAAAGTTGAACCAGGCTACGGTTAAGAATAAGTACCCTATGCCCCGTATAGATGATTTGTTTGACCAGTTGAAGGGTTCCTGTTGTTTCTCTAAGATAGACTTGAGATCGGGTTACCACCAGTTGAGGGTCAGGGAGGAGGATATTCCGAAGACGGCATTCCGTACGCGGTATGGCCATTATGAGTTTCTGGTGATGCCATTTGGGCTTACCAACGCACCGGCAGTCTTTATGGACTTGATGAACCGGATCTTCCGGGAATTCTTGGATCGATTTGTAGTCATTTTCGTGGATGACATTCTTATCTATTCGCCTTCTGAGGAGGAGCACGAAGAACACTTGAGAGTGGTACTTGAGTTGCTTAGAGCCCATAGGCTATATGCCAAGTTTGGGAAGTGTGAGTTCTGGCTAGGAGAGGTGAGATTCTTAGGTCACGTGGTATCCAGGGAAGGAGTGTCTGTTGATGCATCCAAGGTAGAGGCAATGCAAGATTGGGCACAGCCTAAGAGTGTGTTTGAGATCCGCAGTTTTCTGGGATTAGCTGGGTATTACCGTCGGTTTGTGAAAGATTTCTCCAGGTTAGCGTCACCGTTGACTAGACTGACTCGGAAGGGAGTCAAGTTTGTGTGGAGTGAGACTTGTGAAAATTCGTTCCAAGAGTTGAAAGTTAGGTTGACCACCGCTCCGGTGTTGATTATCCCGGAGAGAGGGTTGGGTTATGCGGTTTATTGTGATGCCTCACGAGAGGGTTTGGGTTGTGTGTTGATGCAAGAGGGGAAAGTGGTAGCTTATGGCTCACGTCAGTTGAAAACACACGAGAAGAATTACCCTACACACGACCTAGAGTTAGCGGCTATGATCTTTGCCTTGAAAATCAGGAGGCACTACCTTTATGGTGAGAAGTTCGAGGTGTTCTCGGACCACAAGAGTTTAAAGTATCTGTTTACGCAGAGAGACTTGAATTTGAGGCAGAGAAGGTGGATGGAGTTCATTGAGGATTATGATTTTGAGTTGCATTATCATCCGGGAAAGGCCAATGTTGTGGCCGATGCCCTTAGTAGGAAATCCATTAGTGATGTAGCTAGTATAGCCATCCGAGAATGGGAGATGTTGGGAGCACTTGGCGAGTTTGATTTGCTACTAGGCGAATCCGTTGAGGCTGCGGCCTTGTTTTCTGTTGTTGCGCAGCCTACACTTATGACACGAGTGTTAGAGGCACAGAGAGGTGACCTTGAGGTAGAATCCCTTCGAGAGAAGATTTCCAGTGGGAAGGTCGAGAAGGGTTTGACGGTGTATCCCGACCTGAGTGTGAGATACCGAGACCGTTTGTTTGTGCTGGAGTCTTGCCGAGAGGAGGTACTCCGAGAGTTTCATCATTCGCGCCTTGCGGTGCATCCGGGAGGTACTAAGATGTATCAAAATTTGGGTCGCCAGTTTTGGTGGCGGGGTATGAAGAGAGATGTGGCTGTTTTCGTGTCGAAGTGCCTTACTTGCCAGCAAGTGAAGACCGAGCATCAGAGGCCAGCGGGTTTGTTGCAACCCTTGCCTATTGCCGAGTGGAAGTGGGAGCATGTCACTATGGACTTCGTTGTAGGTCTTCTGAGGACTCAGCGGGGTAGTGATGCTATTTGGGTGGTTGTAGACCGGTTGACTAAGTCGGAGCACTTCATTCCTATGCGCGTGAGAGATTCGGTAGATCATCTAGCCGACTTGTATATTCGGGACATAGTGAGATTGCACGGGGTCCCAGTGACGATTGTCTCAGATAGAGATCCTCGTTTTACTGCTAGGTTGTGGCAGAGTTTGCAGAGTGCCTTAGACACTAAGTTGACCTTTAGTACGGCCTATCATCCTCAGACTGACGGGCAGTCCGAGCGTACTATTCAGATCCTTGAGGATATGCTTCGGGGTTGTATCCTTCACTTCAGTGGGACGTGGGAGAGGCACTTATCCTTGGTAGAGTTGGCCTACAACAACAGCTTTCAGTCTAGCATCGGTATGGCACCGTTTGAGGCCTTGTATGGCCGACCGTGTAGGTCTCCAGTTTTTTGGGCCGAGGTGGGTGATGCACCCTTGTTGGGTCCGGAGTTGGTTAGGGAGACGACGGAGAAAGTTGAACTTATCCGTAGGAGGCTTGTTACAGTCCAGAGTCGTCAGAAATCTTATGCTGACCGCAGGAGAAGGCCTTTGGCGTTTGAGGTAGGTGATCATGTCTTTCTGAAGATATCACCTAGGCGAGGCTTGATGAGGTTTGGGAAGAGTGGGAAGTTATCCCCTCGGTTTATTGGTCCTTTTGAGATCCTTGAGAGGGTTGGCGAGGTTGCTTATCGGTTAGCTTTACCACCGCAGTTGTCCGGAGTTCATGACGTGTTTCATGTGAGTATGCTTCGGAAGTATGAGCCGGATCCATCGCATGTGTTGGATTGGACCGATTTAGAGGTAGATGAGGATGCCTCGTATGAGGAGAGACCAGTTCGGGTCTTGGATAGGCGGGATCAGGTCTTGCGTGGCAAGACCATTCCTTTGGTGAAGGTCTTGTGGAAACATCACGGAGTGGAGGAAGCCACTTGGGAACGTGAGTTGGAAGTCCGCGAGAAATATCCGGACTTGTTTGTTGATATGTAATCTTGTATTTAAATTTCGCACTATTGTTGAACTTAAGAGCTTTTATATATGTCTTAAGTTGTGAAACATTGAAAATGTTTTGGTTTATTGGAAGTATGTTTTAGAACTTGCCTCATATGGAAGTTGAATGTAACATTATATATGTTGAATATATTGTTGAAATTGGAAAGGAAATACGTAATGTTGATGCGTGTTGAAAGTACATATGTTGTTTACATATTGTGAAATGTCTCTTGTTAAAGGGATGGGGTGACCGGTAATGGGTCGAATTGTTAAATGTTAAAATGTAACATTGTTTAAAATGGAGGAAAACTCGTTTTTGAAAACTTGTGCTTAATTTCGGGGACGAAATTCTTTAAGGAGGGGAGGTTATAGCGATCCCGGATTTACCCTTCTTGTACAGTGATCTGGACATGTGTCCGTGGATGTTGGTAGTTGATTATTATCTTGTTTACATCCTTTTTACTTTGTATTTGAGTTATAGGATGTGTTGGGCAGGTTTGTTACAGGTTGGTTGAGCTTAGAAACCAAAACTAGTTGCCCAGATTTTGACCTGTCTGCTCGAGCGGGGGTTTGGGCGCTCGAACGGGAATTGCACCTACCCAGTATTTCCTGTGCAGTGTTGGACGCTCGAGCGTGGAGTTGGCCGCTCGAGCGGGGTTGTGTGAGTGCCGCTCGAGCGGGGAGTTGGAAGCTCGAGCGGAGACCTGGTTCTGTAAAAGTTCTGGGAGTGTGTATCCGCCGCTCGAGCGGGATTGTTGGCGCTCGAGCGGGAGTCTGTGAGTGACGCTCGAGCGGGGTGTTTGACGCTCGAGCGGGGCGACTGGGTTTAAGTTCCGAGTTTTGACTTTTCAAATCACTTTTTCACTTTCTCTTCTCTCTCCTACTTTTCCAAAAACACCATTGTTGAGCCTCTCACTCTAGAACTCTACCTTCTCTCTAGGTTTTGATCTAGTAGGAGTGATTTTCTCATCTTTGGCCTTTACAAAAAAGTTGTTGATCGTCGAGGGCTACTTTTTAATCTGAAAATTTCAGGATTTGGAGCACGTTGGGTTTTGTCATCTTCTCCCTTAAAGCTCCGAATTTGAGGTAGGGATATCCTACTCCTCTCTATGGATTTTGTCTTTAAATTTTGGTATTTTGAGAGGTTGGGGTTGGTTTGGTAAATTTGTGAAGGATTGGGGCTTTGTGTTATTTTACAAAGGTTGGGGTTTTATTTATAATAAACCTAGATGCATGTTTGGTATAGAGAAATGGAATAAATGTTGAATCATTGATGAAAATGGGACCTAAGGGTTGTAATGGTAATTATGGAAAATGACCTAATTACATTGTTTGATTAATTGAGATAATTAATTGTGAGAAATGAGGAAATGAAATGGAATTGTTGAGATTGGGAATGTATGGGGTAAAAGGGTGTAGTTGAATTATTTATCACTCACCGAATTGAAATGTCGATTGAATATCCATTGTGCATTTATTTTCTGTTTAGAGATAACTGCTTTGGGCTATCGGTGGAGGATAGTCGTGATTGTTGTAGACAATGCATGATGATTAGGCAAATGAAAACTAATCAATGGAATGTGTCATGGAATTTGACGGTTGATAGAATACATTAACTGTATGTATTGGGTGATTGTATATAGACCCAATGTGTTTGTATACGTTATGTGTAGAGGAGGAGATGGGGGATGTACTCCGCGGTTTAGGGGAAGATGGGGGATGTACCTTTAAACCGGATAGTATTGGGAGAAGATAGGGGATGAACTCCATAGATACAGCTCATATGCTTGTCTAGAGAAGTGAAGATAGAGCTCATATGCTTATCTTTGTGAAGTGTGGATATAGCTTATATAGTTATCTGTGAATGTGGGATATTGTTGTTATACATATCTGTTGAGAATGTGGATATAGCTTATATGCTCATCTGTGAATGTGGGATATAGTTGTTATACATATCTGTTGAGATGATGATAGAGCTAATATGCTTATCTGTTGAAAAAGGGAAAATGGAAAGTAACTTGGACTCATAAGTCGTATGACATAAATATGTGATTTATGTGAATGTATTAGTGTTGGCCATCTATCAATTGCTAATCTTTTAGTCATTGTTCATGGTTGGTTTAGTGTATTTCTACTGGGATGTGGCTCACCCTATATGGGAATATCATTTTCAGGTACAGGTAGCATGCCACCTCCAAGGACATAGCTTGGGAGGCTAGAGGCGGACATACTTTTTTCGTTTTACTTTTGATGTATTACATGTAAATTCAAGCCAAGGGCTTAATATCTAAATGAGTTAGTACTCTTTTGTTGTAACCAAGTGTTAACTTGGAAAGCTGTAAGCCCATAGGGCATTTGCTTTTGTTGTTAACATGTAATACTTTTGTAATGAAACTCTAATGAATAGAAGAATGTGGTTATTTCATATGTCAATGAATGTCTTATTTTGAGGTCGTTACAAATACATTGGGCCATTTGATGAGTATTGTCGCAGCCAAGGTATTCGGCACCAAAAGACAGTTAAGAAGAGTCCTTAAAAAAATGGAGTTGCCGAGAGAATGAACCGCACAATTGTGGAAAGAATAAGGTGTTTGCTTTCACAAGCTAAATTGCCAAGATCCTTTTGGGGTGAGGCATTGAAGACAGCGGTTGACGTGATCAATTTGTCTCCTTCCTATCCTTTGAATGGTGATGTTCCAGAAAGAGTTTGGACCGGTAAAAATGTGTCTTATGAGCACTTGAGAGTGTTTGGTTGTCGAGCCTTTGTTCACATTCCAAAAGATGAGAGGTCCAAGCTTGATAGCAAGTCAAGACAATGTATCTTTCTTGGCTATGGGCGTGATGAATTTGGGTATAGATTGTGGGATTCGGTCGACAAGAAAGTCATTCGAAGCCGTGATGTTGTGTTTCTTGAAGACCAAACAATTAAAGACTTTGGCAAAGGTGACCAACCGGAGCCAAAAACTAGTGATCTCATTGATATGGATCCATCTCCTTCATCTTCAATTGATGATGAAAATGGGGGAGATGTGCAGCCACCTATTGAAGATGTAGAGGATGATGCTAATCCTAATGAAGTTGAGCCAGAAATTGAGGAAGAGCATCCAACTCAAGAACCGCCACCACAACTTGAGTTGAGGAAATCTACAAGAGACCAGCAACCTTCAAGAAAGTATCCTCCCAATGAATTTGTGTTGATTTCTGATCAAGGGGAGCCTGAGAGCTACCAAGAAGCAATTGAGCATGTAAAGAAAGGTGATTAGAAAAAGGCCATGGAAGAGGAGATGAATTCCTTACTTAAAAACCAAACTTATGATTTAGTGAAGTTGCCTAAAGGGAGGAAAATTCAAAAAAATAAGTGGGTTTTCAAATTGAAGAATGATGGCAAGAATTTGAGGTACAAAGCACGCCTTGTTGTGAAAGGCTTTGGGCAAAAGAAAGGTATTGACTTTGACGAGATTTTCTTGCCGGTTGTAAAGATGTCTTCTATTCGGGTTGTACTTGGCATGGCTGCAAGTATGAACCTTGAAGTTGAGCAACTTGATGTGAAGACCGCATTTCTTCATGGTGATCTTGAAGAAGAAATTTACATGGAGCAACCAGAAGGTTTTGTGGAGAAAGGGAAAGAGAAATTTGTTTGCAAATTGAAGAAAAGTTTGTATGGCCTCAAGCAAGCCCCGCGGCAATGGTACAAAAAATTTGACTCTTTCATGATGAATAATGGTTTTTCTAAAACCACTTCAGACCATTGTGTGTTTGTGAAAAAATTTTCGGATGGCAAATTTATTATTATTTTGCTTTATGTTGATGACATGTTAATTGTGGGTCAAGATTCTACCATGATAAACAGGTTGAAATTGGAGTTGAGCAAGTCTTTTGCTATGAAAGATTTGGGACCGGCAAAGCAAATTCTTGGTATGAAAATTGTTCGTGATTGCAAAGAGGGACTAATTTGGTTATCTCAAGAAAGCTACATTGAGAAAGTTCTTGAGAGGTTCAACATGAACAAAGCAAAGCCGGTTGGTTGTCCACTTGCGGGTCACTTCAAGCTTAGTTCAAATCAATGTCCTACAAGTGAGAAAGACAAGGAAGAGATGCTGAAAGTTCCTTATGCTTCAGTAATTGGTTCTTTGATGTACGTCATGGTTTGTACAAGGCCGGATATTGCTCACGCCGTTGGTGTGGTGAGTTGTTTTCTCTCTAATCCGGGTAAAAAACATCGGGCAGCGGTAAAATGGATTCTAAGGTATCTTCGAGGGACTTCGAAGGTATGTTTGTGTTTTGGGGATGGTAAGCCTGTCACGACCCAAACCCGACCCTATGGGTTTAGTACCGTAACCGGCCAGTAATCCGAGATTACTGAAGGCCTGCAGAACAGTAGAACAGTAAAACAGAGTACAGGGCCTGGCGGAAGCCAAAACAGTAAATAAACAATGTCCAATGAGCTGTGACAGTCTGTATGCAAAAAGACTTTCATACATATATACATAATCAGTACAGAACAGTATGCACAAAATGTACAATCATTCAGACTAGGGACTCAACCCTTTACATCACAGTACAGTAAGCATTCGGTCTATACAAAACAGTAAGACAGTACAGAAGGGGGAATTGCAAAACACCCCTAAGCCTTAACATGATAGGCTTGGAACCTCGCAGTGAGGCACATAGGCTGGCTTGACAAAACTGGAGTAACCCTGACGCTCCTAGCCGCGGTTTGGTGCCTGAACACCTACATATATATATGAGCAGTGAGCTAAAACCCAGTGAATAACATAATGCGTAAAGAGGTTAAGAATGAATGTCCTTACAGTATGAAAACAGTTCATTTAAACAGTATTTCAGTCATTCAGTCAGTACAGTCATATGTGGTACATCCATTAGCATACCAGTACAGTAAACAGTAGGTCTTAAAAGACCGAACAGTAGTGATGGCCATCAGTCAGTAAACAGTGGTGGTTCCAACAAGAGAACCGACAGAGATCTCTATAACAGTAACAGTAAACAGTAGATGCTAAGGATGCCACAATACAGTTCAGAATATAGGACATACATTCATTCAATTAACAGTATCAGTTCAGAAAGCAGTACAGTTCAGTCGTTCAGAAAATAATCATTTGTGAACATATCTTTACACGATCGTTACTCACAGAGTTTGGGCTACAGTATACTAGAGCGTGCCTCCCCAGTCGCCAACCCTACACAGTTAACAGATTGAACACACTAAGCTACACAGTTGGGAAAGATAGTAACTTAATCCCTAAATGCCTCGGTGTGTTCTACATCTATATCCTCAACAAGACGCCTTAAACTAGGCCTAAGAATGCCTAGAATGAGATGAGGATGCAAAGATGTACTCAAAAAAGCAGTTTCAGAAGTTTCAGAAAAACAGAGTCCCGCTCGAGCGCGGGTTTACCCGCTCGAGCGCGGGTTTACCCGCTTGAGCGGACATGCAACAAGGTACACGCTCGAGCGTCAACTTTTCCGCTCGAGCGTACTGTAAAAGTACTGGATGGGTGAAATCGCCGCTCGACGGACGCTCGACGCCCGCTCGATCGTGAGACACATGCCTCCGCTCGAGCGCCCAATCCTCCGCTCGAGTGGACTGTAAAACAGTGCAGAGAAAATACTGGATGCTCGGATTCCACGCTCGAGCGGGAGTGCAAAATCTGGAAAAACCCAGATTGCACCACCAAGCTCAAACTCACATTCAAATGCATCAAAACCAATCCTCTTGGGCCCATTTTCTGGAAAACATTTGTACACACATGGAATAACATGGTTCAAAGCTCAATTTGAGAAATCAAAGCCCAAGGGTGTTTAATTCAAACTCAATTTCAAACCATTTTTCAAGAACAAGATGAACATGTAAACATGCATGAATTCAAATCATTTTGAAGCTTCAATTTGATGCTCTAAGGAGCCAATTGATCCAAAAACAAGATGAAAACATGGACCATTACAAAATTATGGACATGCATGTACCATTTTACCATGAAATCAACTCACAACTCAACAATTCAAACATGCATGCATGAATTATGCTCTATATCAACATGTATGAACTAAAACATGACTTAGCTCTACAATTTAACATGGACCATGCAAGAATTAGCTCAAACACAAGAATGAGAAGATGAAATCCTTACCTAAGTCTTGTATTCAAGGTTTAGGGAGCTCAAATATGCAATCTATACTTCAATTACCAAGCAATTCTTCAAGTTGACTAAGCCAATCCCTCAAGGACAACTCTATTCTCTCCCTCTCTCCCTCAAGGTCGGCAAGAACAAGAGGTATGGACTGATGAAATGTTTGTTTCAAATGTAATGAACTCAAAGGTGTATAGGTAGTGGCCCACTCAAGGGCAAGGTTGTAAATAAGTCAAACTCTTTCGATTTAGCTCAATTTAATCTAGTTTAATCATACCTAATCAGTTTTCAGATGAATACACCATAAAATCACATTAATTATGAGGGTCGTGGAACATCAATCAATTCCGGATTCGGCCGCCGATAAGGCCTTCAATTAACAGTTTAAACACTAAAATATGAACAGATCAAATAATTAATCAAACAGATAGAATACAAATTAGCATACATACTTAGTCAATTCAGTTCCAGTTTTCAATCAGTCAGTTCAGTACTTTAATCAGTTCAATTATTAGTCATAATCAGTTCAGTTCAATGGTAATCAGTGTTCATTCGGTAAGCAGTGGTGAGGGTTCTTACAAAGCCGATGCTTGATGGGTTTACAGATTCTGACATGACTGGTGATGTTGATTCTCAAAAATCTATTTCGGGGTATTTAATGACTTTTGCAGGGGGAGCTGTGACATGACAATCTAAATTACAAAAATGTGTTGCACTCTCAACTACCGAAGCTGAATTTATTGCCATTACAGAAGCTTGCAAAGAAGAGTTATGGTTGAAGAAATTTTTGCAAGAATTGGGTTTGAGGCAAGAAAAGTTTGTGCTTTATTGTGATAGTCAAAGTGCTATTCACTTGAGTAAAAATTTTACTTTTCATTCGAGATCGAAACACATTGATGTGAGATACCATTGGATTCGTGATGTGTTAGATTCGAAGTTGTTACAACTCGAAAAGGTTCACACAGATGATAATATTTCGTATATGTTGACAAAGACTTTGTCGAGGGATAAACATTTAAAGTGCCGAACTTTGGCGGGTATGGTTGATCTCTCCACCTAAGTCGGTAGGGGGAGAATTGTTGGGTATACCTCCTTATTGGAGTGTGGGACCAAAATTAGTTTATTAAAAGAGTTTGATTTAGTTTGGTATTAGTTATAATATATTTTTATATATTATAATCTAATTTTGTGGAGACCTAATCTAATTTAAAAACAATTAAACTTTGATAAAAAAACCTTAAATTCACAATATTTTTAGGTGTATTGTTTATCCTATGAGATATTGTTTTCCACCAAAGAGAAAAGTATTGTAGCGGCTGCACTTTTTTTTGGTTTTTCAAAAGGGGAGTAACCATTGGTTCTCATTGATAGTTGGTGAGATTAGTGCTTCATGATTGATTCAGTGGGTTTGCTTGGGGATAGCAGTGGCTGTTTGATCTGGGTTGACTGTGCTTTGTTCGTTGCTATTTTTGTCTCTTGATTCTGTTGATTTGGGATAATTATTTTGGATCTTCTTCAACTCTGGTTTTGAAAATTTTGGTTCATCTATTTAGGGAGGTCTTTCCTCTTTATTTATTTGTGATTATTTGGAATTTACCTAAGGGTGATTTGTGAGACCATTAGTGTCTCCTTTGTAATCGTTTAGAACTTATTTAGTTGATAGTAGAATCGAATTTCGATCCCGTGGACGTACCTCACATTGAGGGAACCACGTAAAATTCTTATGTTATCTTTAATTTAATTTTTTTGCATTAATTTTTATTCCCATATTGATTTACTTGTGGGAATCATCGATTTTCCCTAACATGTTGCGGGTTTCTGCATGTGTTAAGCTCACATATTTAACACCAACAGGTGGGCTACCGTCCATGCTAAATCAACTTCAGATTGAGGTTTGCAGAAAATTAGAGTCACTTTTTGCTGAGGAAGGGATCAAAATGGATGGTCTATCTCTTGAATCTATTCGTATCCAATATTGTGAGAGGCTCAAATCTTTACCCAATGCCAATAATCTCAGAAATCTCGGTCATTAGAGATAAGATCATGTTATAATCTGGAGTCCCTGTCACTTGGTGCTCTTGACGAGAACAACAACAACATCAACCAATTCATTTCGCTTCAAGATCTGTGTTTACAGAATTGCAGAGCAGGAATGGTCTCATACTTTCTCAAGGAAGGGAGTTTTCCCACCAACATCACTTCACTTGAAATTGGAAATACCATAGTGGACGTCGGTCAACTTCTTCCACCTCCATCTCTATTAGAGTGGGGTTTGCACAAACTCTCTTCTCTTACCACACCCATACTTGAAGGCCCAGCTTGGCCATGGGGAGAAGAAGGGATGTTCTTGCCCACCTCTCTCATCAAATTGATCATCTTCAACTTCCCAAATCTGGAAAGACTCTCTTATGAGGAGTTTCAAAACCTCACCTCTCTCCAAACACTTGATATCTGGGGATGTAATCCAATATTGAAACAGAAGTGTGAAAAAGGGAAAGGCCAATATTGGCCCATCATCCAATACATTCCTTATGTATATGTATATGTATAAGTAGCCAACTGCAGGTACAAATAAATATCTGTCATACCATTTTTTTTTTGTTTGTTTCTCCATACCAGCATCATCTCATATCTTTATTACAACATAGGGTTTTCTCTTTCTTTTTTTTCTTTTTTTCATTTTTTTTCTTCCTTTTGGAACTTTAACACAACTGAGGGTTCCAATTTGTTGTGAATGACAAAATTTTAAGTACAGTGATTGAACACATGTGGAAGCCCTAAAATATTCCAATAGGAATCAGAGAAGAAAAAACAGGGCAAACTAAGCTTCAGTAATGGAAAGATGCAAGGAATAGCACAGAAGAAGAATATTTTAGAGAAAAGAAAATAGCATAGCATAGGAGAGAGAATTAAGGGGGGGGAACCTTCATTACAATCATATATCCCTCTGATACAACCCTAACAAAAAAGCTTTATACCCTCTTTGGATAAAAAGTTAACTAATCTTTTAACTACTTTGCTAACTAACTCTATAACTTCAGCTCAAACTAGACTCATTCAGCAGATTGGACTGTGTATATATTTTATATATTAAAAAGTGAATATATAACTATATTCCAAAACTATATTTTTCTACTTGTAATATATTTGTTAAAATATGAATTTTTGTTAAAGATTGATGTCAACTACATATTGTCTTTGTTAAGTATAAATAAATATTATGTAAATAGAAAGTACTATAATTTTATTTCTTTAAGATTTGTAAGTTTGAGAGGTTCTATCTCAATTGGGAGCGAGTTTCTTATAGGTTTCCTACTCAGGAGCATGGAATTGCGTTTCTTAGTAAAAAACGTCACCGAATTAGGAATCTCCTGCTACTAAGGTCTGGTCAACTCAAATTGATCAGCTTGTGTCTTCAACTATATCTTCACATCGGCTCTCAAAATTCTAATTTACAGCTATTTTTTGTCTGTATCAACACACAACAATGTTTTTACGTTCATTCCTTTTCTTTTCCTTCCATATATTTCCTTTTCCTTTTCTATCTATATACCTCTACTTAATGGATGAATTTCATTTTGTTTTTTATTTTATCTTTACCCTGACTCTTCTACAAACATGCGGTTGTGGCTTTGAATACTACATTCTTTTTGTTGTTTAGCTTGTAAAAGTGTATTTTTCTATATTTTCTTAGTGTTGTGTGTCAAAATTTAGAAAAAGATTTTTGGACAGTTTAAATAGTGAAACCCACTAACTATTGTTATTACCTCTTTGTTATCCAGGGCTTTGTTGTTGTGGAAACAAACTTTAGGATGTATTCATACTCATTGTCTAAACTGCATTGCGAGATTTTCTGCTTCTTTTCAAGGTATGTTAGAAATATGCTTGACAAAGACTTTGGCCGCTCTGATTTAACTTAAAGGTTCTTGGCTTTGAAGAGAACTACAATTTTAAATGCAATGGGTTGCTATGTTTTGAGTTTTACAATTGTCATGTGGTTTTAATTTTTTTAAAAATTGTTTTTAATGTATTGATTTACTTTTGTCTAGTCATGGTGAAAGCTCTCGTATGTAATGAAGGAGTAAGAGATAAATCAAGAAAATTGAGAATGAATTCCTTTCTAGAGATTTCAATTGAAAAAATCTCCCAACTGCACACTATCAGGCAAGACTTCCATTGCTAGAAGGGAAATTTTATCTAATTTCATGTTGCATTTTTATACCATTCTCCATGCATGCTAGACAACATTTGACAGTCTCGTCAAAATCCATGTGGGCAATCTGTTGCAGTTGGAGGGATTTAGGCTTGATTAAAGGGAAGTTGAGAAGCCACCTACCCTACTTGGAGTATTATTTAGATTTCAAATCCAAGGCAAATATTCAAAAAAATATATGACACTATTTGAAATTGGTACACTGCATAGAGTTTTTGTGTTTGTTTGTTTAAATTTGCATGTTGTTCTGTTTAGACTTGTTATGAAGTGGGTGATGAAATGATTCTCTTGTCTAAGAAGAAAACAAAAGGGGAAGTTCATCTAATAGTAACAAATGGTTCTCTTGTCTTTGATAAAATGGGGTTCTTTTCCAGATTATGGGGTTGACCTAAGACCAAAGCATCTTAGCAGACACAATGAAAGACTTTTCTTTAGATATATTTATTCTACTAGATCATTGGACATTTAAAAAATAGTCAATTACACTTTACTAGCTTGGTGCCACGTTAGGAAGTCATTGCTCATAGTTTGTATTTCCTTAAATGCTATTCATCAATGAAGGGATGAGTTTGTCATCAATGTAGGGTAGAATATCAGCTTCCAAATCACCTTGTTTCTGAAATTACAAAAGAAAACTTGTATAATGCTTTAAAAAATGGCATTATGGTAGAACATGCAAGTATCAAGTCCTAGTTGTCTGTACCTTAATCTTATCTTTTGAGACCAAAATTTATCTTAGCTATTCTATCAAGTATCAACTTTATCTTATCTTTTGTGTTCATGTATATTTCTTCAAACATCTTATCAACTTATGGATTTGTTTCCTTATTTTGCAGTAAGTCTTTGCATGAGAATATGGCGGTTTGTTCTGGAAAGCCTCAAAAAAGATCACAGTGAAAGCAGAAATGCTCGTCCACATCTGAGAATTCCCCTGTCATCCAAGGCAATAGATTCTGTGTGTAATCTGCAAGAAGGGATTTGAAGAGGAGAAAGAAAGGAAAAGGAAAGAAAGGAGAGATGAAATAAATTGTACGAACTTGCTTTTTTGTCTGTTTATGTTGGTGGGATGGGCTTTTAATAAAGCTCTTTTAGCTTGAGTAGTAACCCATTGTTTGGAGGAGTATTTGGAATGCAAAGTCTCTTCTGGAGGTTGTGCTGCGTTGGCTTATTGGAAATGCAGGTCTATGAAGATTTGGAAAGATAGATGGATTCCAAGGCCTTACTCTTACAAAGCTATTTGTGTTTCCAAAGTCCTCCATGCCGATGCTAAGGCTTTCTCATGACATACTGCTTTGGCACTTCACTAAAAGTGGCCTTTTTTATGTTAAGTTGGCATATCATTTGGAGATGGATTTGTGAAGCAGAGAAACACCAGTCAGTTCAGATGATGGGAGTTTTGAAAGGGCGTTTTCAAGGAAGATTTGGCAGCTGAAAATTCTAAATAAAGTGAAAATATTCTCACGGAAAACATGTTCGAATATCTTTCCTGTTCAATCAAAGTTGAGGAGGTGCAAAGTAATTCAATTTGATGGCTTCACTATTTCCCTTTTGCTGCACAAGTTTGGTCTTTAAGCTCTCTTTACTCTGTTCTCCATATAGGCCCAGCTCAAAATTTTCTTTTCTTGATTCAGGAGTTTAGCCAACAAATGGATGTGTTGCGTTTGGGATTATTGTTTTTCATTTGCTGAAGTATTTTGAACAATTGCAATGATTGCGTTTTAACTAGAAGAGTCAATCAGCAGAGGATGTTGCTAGGCACGTCGCTGATTACTTACAACACAGCTCAAGATCACTACTCCTGTTCAGCAAAAAGATGTTTCCAGTTGCCAGGTGGAGGGCTTTGATGGAAGGTCTGTTTAAAATCAATTTTGGTAGTGCTCTTTTCTAGTTTCAGCTTGTAAAAGTGTATTTTTCTGTATTTTCTCAGTGTATTGTGAAAAAAATAATAGAAAGGATATGTGGACAGTTTAAATAGCAAATCTACTAACTATTGTTGTTATTGCCTTTTTGTTCTCCAAGGTTTGTTGTTGTGGAAACAAACTTTAGGATGTATTCATAATCATTGTCTAAACCACATTGCAAGATTTTGTGCTCTTCTCAAGGTATGCCACAAATTTGCTTGAAAAGTACTATGGATGCTCTGATTTAAAATAAGGCTTCTTGTCTCTGGAGAGAACTACAAACTTTATATGGACATGTCATGAGGTTTTTTTTATTGAATATATTGATTTACTTGTATGCAGGCATGGTGAAAAATCTCATATATGATAAAGGAATAAGAGATATATCAAGCAAATGTTTGGAATGAGAGACTTTCCCTTTAGATATATTTATTCTACTAGATTGTTATATATATATGTATATATAAATTGAAGTCATTGCCATTTACCATTACTAGCTTGGTGCCAAATTAGGAAGTCATTGCTCATTGTTGGTATTCGTCTAAATTCTATTCTTATATTTGCCATTCATTGATGGAAGAATCAATTTTTGTGCTAAAAATGCAGGGTAGATTATCAGCTTCCAAATCTTTTTGTAACTGCAATTACAAAGAAACCTTGTATTATGCTTTCAAAGAAAACATGCAAATATCGATACCTAGTTGTTTGTAACATCATGTTATCTTTTGGTACATTTTAAGAAATTATTTCATCTTTTAACAGAAGCTAAGACTTTACAGTAATAGCTAATGAAATCATAAACTCCGGTCCTTTACTTGTGTTTTTCTTTAAAAGAACTTGAACTTGGTTGCTAATTTTATTTTATTTGTTATTAACCAAATTCTCTTGCCTTTTCTGAATGTTTTGTCACAGGAAGCAACTATGCCATTGCGAGTGCATGGGACTCTCTTACATGCGGCCTTGGTTGCTTTGAAAAGGCAGCAGGTATGTTTTATTTGAAGGGTATTGAAACAGGGAAGGGGTATGTTTTATTTGTTTTGTTTTCTTCTTTTGATAAATAGTTTTCTTTTGTTTCCTTTTATTATTTGGGTGGTTTTTGTTTTTTTGTTTTCTTGGTATGTATATTTGCGTGTGTGTGGATGGGTGTGAGGTGGGAGTTATTGATAAAAAGCAGAGTTTTTCAAGTTACAATTAATGGTGAAATCTTGCTTCTGCTTTTTTTTTGTTGATCAACGTGAAATCTTGCTTTCTTTCAAAGCCCTTAATGGGATGCTCTAAGCTGCCGGAATGTGGATGAGTTGGTTGGTTATGTGGGACTAACTTTATGACTTATATGTAATATGTGGATATTGTTGCTCATATACCAGTCCATGTGTGTTCCACCAAATATATTTTTACATTTTCTATGTTCTCTTAGGTGTAGAACTGAAGTATACAATCCCACCCCTATTTTTGTTCTTATATAAAGCTAGCCATAATTTTTTTGTTACCTACAGAGGCCAATAATAAAAAAAGAAATTTGTTTGTTTGTTTGTTCAATTAGAATATAACTTGCTTCTTTGAAATTTGAACTATTGTATTTGCAAATAATTTATTTTTTTCAATAGAAAGCACATCCTTGTGTTGCAGAAAGAATGCCCTCTGTACCAAAAAATGTTTCTAATCATTTGCAAACCAAAATATTGCTGATTCTATTTAGGTTCAATATTTAGTACATGTCTGCTCCCAATGAAAAGTGCATTAGTTATGTTTTTGTGACTCATCAAGTTCTTGAAGACATATCCTATTTTTCAAACGATTAAAATTTACAAAGTGATTTATATCTTAATCTGTTTGACAATGATCTGAAATTCAATTTTCTTTGACATATTAGGTTGTGGATAAGGTTGGGATGACACCATCTCATGTTTATGATGCATAGGAAGTTTTTTGCAGATGCTTGCGATTTTGCATGAGAAAAGATGGTAGTGAAGGCAGAGACACTCATGAAGGGATTTGAATACTTGAAAAAACGTACCTTTTTCCATTAGAGGACACAAAATACCAGAAATGAATGAGGAAACAAGAAAAAAAAAGAAGAGAAGAAAAGGAGGAAGTAGAGATGTGAGAAAATGTACAAAGTTGTTTTTTGGCTGTTCAAAATGCTGCCTTTTACTTTTGTTTTTTTTTTATGTACTTTTATTCACATACTTGTGAACTTCACCACTGGTCTTCTACTTCAAATTGTGAAGTACCATTGGCACCCATGATCTCAGGACAGCATAAATTACTGTGAACCTTGGTTTGTCATGCTTCTCTACTTGTTTTGAGGTGATCAAATACATAAAAGAGTGTTCCATTTCAATTCTTTTTCCAATAAAATATGGGTGCATCCGTCTAATTGTTGTCCACTTGAATCTTCATACAATCCAAAATGACACAATGATATTTCCTGAATTTGACCCTACCCATATTTTCTATCATTTTGTGTGTTGTTGGAGTATTGAAGTATTTGTGTCATTTTGGACCAAATTGATACAAATTTAAAAATTAAAGCGCAAAATTGGCATAAGAGGCACTGCTAATGTAAAACACCCCCCCCCCCCAAAAAAAAAAAAAAGAACTAGTGACATATATAGCATTCTTTTCCATTCAACAACTGCATAGTAGGTTTTTTAATATTTTTTTCACCTCTTATTTTGAACAAGTAAATTGTAAGTTAGAAAAAACTTTACAAGTTCGCACAATGCTATAAATGGGTTAGCACATATTCTGGTTATGTGCAAAGAACAACACATTTGTCAGCCTCACAAGTAAATTGTAAATCAGAAAAGACTTGTATAGGTTCTCTCCTCTGTCTTTAGTTTCCTCCTCACAAGTTAGATTTGATATTTCCTTTTTTTTTTTTTTTTTGTTTTCTCCAGTGGATTCATGTTGTGCTTCTTTGCCTCACTTTCCTTCAGAAGGGGTTGGTATGTTAAGATTAATTGTTTGGGCAGTTGAAAGGCAGTAAGGATATTCATTTTGATTTAGCTCCATTGATGTATGACATCTACTTCCTAGCTAAGTTATTTTAGCTTTGCAGCTTTACTATGGCAAACAAGAGCTTCTTCTCTCAAGCTAAGCTCCATCTGGTTTTGCAGCTTCATCTAGAATTCAATCAGCTAGCTCCTCTATTTCTGAGATGTTCAATCTTTTTGCTATTCTACTAGTTGTAGCCTTCGTAGCTCTTGTGTTTTTCAAGTTTTTGTTCTAAGCTCTATTTTCCTGTTTTGTTTGTAATGTTTAATCTAGTATGGTCAGATTAAACTCTTGTATTTTGTCTCTTGTATTAATGAAGTTCTTGAAATGGAATGGACTAATTGTGACATTCTTATGGTTCATTAACCATGTTAGTTATCACAACAATATTGTCAAAAAGGGTTCTCACAAGGAAATTAGAAAATTTGGAAAATTTTATTTACAACACCATTCATGCATCTCATACCTACATGGAATACTGTAATTCTTTTTACCACATGAAATTCTGATTTATTCCAATAATTTGGCATCCCATTGATATGGAGATGAGAGATCAACAATTGAAAGCACAAAAACATTGCCTCGGAACCAGGGGTGCAGTGAAATCATCGCACTGCCCTTCTCCATTGAACTGGTTTTTGCAGTCATCCCTGCAACGGTCTTCACCCTTGCAGTTCCAAGTTTTGTGACATTCTCTTGCTTTCACCATGATCACCATCTTTTCATCTGTATAGATTTACAAATGTGAGAGATTAACGGAAAGTCACATATAAAAGTGAGAACACAAATAAAGTGTGTTGAGTGAATTGTCTAGTAGTGGTGTAGGTCTGTGTGTTCAACGTAGACTCTAAGATACTAGTGTGGTGTGAATGTTGGTAAAGTTGGTGTTTGCTTGTGTATGACATGAGTGCTTAGTAGTGTGAGAACACAAATTGTGTATCAGGATTTATGTGTGCTATTGTGTACAAGTCTCTTGTGTATTGGTGGATTTGTTAATTAAAAAAAGTTATTTGTTGATTCAAATTCAACAACAAACCACCAGTAAAGAATAAGCTAAACTCGTTCTCAAAAATGAATTAAAGATGAACAAGGTTTTTAAATTGAAATAAGAAGGCTTACTAGCAAGGGTTTGAATTTATTACAGTTGCAGCTAGCTTCTAATTAAAATGCATGCATGTGTGTGGAAACCATCATGTTCATTATTATTGCCTACTTAATTAGCAAATGAGGATTTCTTTCTCTCTCTCTGTTATTTTTTATTTTTATTTTTTCAATAGGTAGGAGACTAACAAATATGAGGAATATTATATCACCCTAGACAATTAAAGTCCAACAATGCCCAAAATTCACCCTAAGCAATAGCCCAACAACCACTCGAAGAAAGATTCAATAACAACAATTCCCTATTAATGGAGGAGAAATACACACTCCCAAATGATATCAAACTCCTCTCCTTAAGAGTTGAACCCACAATTTCATACCACAAAGTGGTACTATACAACTGTTGGGACAAAATGCATGTGCAACTGAAAGATTAAAAATTGAACAACAGAAGTGGTGCCAATATGAAAATGAAATTGTTGAATAGAATTTCTTTTACCCAAATTATCCAAAGAAAAATCAATTTTGACTTTCTAAACAATTTTTTTGTCATCAGATTAATAGAAAGGTAACTGTGGAAATATATTAGCACAACTGTTTTAATTTTTAGAAAAAATTTAAATTGCATCTCATTCTAATGATTACCCCTAAAAATTTAAATTGCATCTCATTCTAATGATTACCCCAACCAGCCGTTTAAAAAAGGGATTTTTATTGATAAGTCCAATTTAGAAGTGTTTTAACCCAAGAAGTCCATGAAGGAATTTTTTAACCCATTTAGTCCCATGTATGTATAGTTTTATTCCATGAAGTCCATTTTCTTGATTTACACTATTTTCTTGGACACTTATGCCCTTATATTTAATTTTGATACCCTTATAAATATTTTTTCAACGACTAGCAATTTAATGATGTGAACATTCATATTTTAAAATTCACATTTGTAGGAATGTAAATTGGCCCATGGGCGGCCCGAAACCCGCCCGCGAGCCAGGGCGGGCCCAGCCCGTTAACAATGTGAATATTCACATTGACATGTTAAAATTCACATTAATAGGAGTGTAAAATTGGCAACCGTCCCGTGGCGGCGCGAAACCCGCCCGCGGCCCATGGGCGGCTCGGGGCGGGCCCGGTTCGGCCCGTTGACAATGTGAATATTCACATTGACATGTTAACATTCATATTGATAAGAGTATAAAATTGGGCCGCAGCCCATGGGCAGCCAAAAGCCCGGCCCGGCCCATTGACAATGTGAATATTCACATTGACATGTTAACATTCACATTGATAGGAGTGTAAAATTAGCCCGCGCCTCGTAGCTGCCCGAAACCCGCCAGGGCCGTGGGCGGGCCTGGCCTGGCCTGTTGACAATGTGAATGTTCACATTGACATGTTAACATTCACATTAATAAAAGTATAAAACTAGACAGCAACCCAGGACAGGTCCGACTCGGCCCGGCCCGGCCCGTTGACAATGTGAATATTCACATTGACATGTTAACATTCACATTAATAGGAGTGTAAAATTGGCCCCCGTCCCGTGGCGGCGCGAAACCCGCCCGCGACCCATGGGCAGCCCAGGGCGGGCCCGGTCCAGCCCGTTGACAATGTAAATATTCACATTGACATGTTAACATTCACATTGATAAGAGTATAAAATTGGCCCGCGGTCCATGGACGGCCAAAAGCCCGCCCACGGCCCGGGGCAGGCCCGGCCCGGCCCGTTGACAATGTGAATATTCATATTGACATGTTAACATTCACATTGATAAGAGTGTAAAATTGGCCCACAGCCCGTAGGTGGCCTGAAGCCCGACCGCAGCCCGAGGCGGGCTTGGCCTGACCCGTGACAATGTGAATATTCACATTGACATCTTAACATGCACATTGATAGGAGTGTAAAATTAGCCCGCGCCCCGTGGCTGCCCGAAACCCGTCCACCGCCCGTGGGCAGCCCGGGGCGAGCCCGGCCCGGCCTGTTGACAATGTGAATATTCTCATTGACATGTTAACATTCATATTGATAAGAGTGTTCAATTGGCCCGTGACCCGTGGGCAGCCCGAAGCCTGACCTCTGGCCAGGGCGGGCCCGGCCCGTTGGCAATGTGAATATTCACATTGACATGTTAACATTCACATTGATAGGAGTGTAAAATTGGCCCGCAGCCCGTGGGCGGCCCGAAGCCCGAGGCAGGCTTGGCCCGACCCGTGACAATGTGAATATTCACATTGACATGTTAACATTAACATTGATAGGAGTGTAAAACTTGTCCACTGCCCGAAGCTCGCCCGCGGCCCGGGGTAGGCCCAGACCCAAACCCGGGCCACCCCGGGCCGCCCACGGGCTTCGGGCTGCCCATGGGACGCGAGTCAATTTTACACTCTTGTCAATGTTAACATTCACATTGTCAACAAGCCAGGCCCGGCCCGCCTCGGGCTGCCCACGGGCCGTGGGCGTGTTTCGGGCAGCCACGGGGCACGAGCTAATGTTACACTCTTATCAATGTGAATGTTAACATGTCAATGTGAATATTCACGTTGTCAACGGGCCGGGCCCGCGTCGGCCCGGGGCCGGGCTTCGGGCTGCCCACGGGTCACGGGCTAATTTTACACTCTTATCAATGTTAATGTTAATATGTCCATGTGAATATTTACATTGTCAACGAGCCGGGCTGGGCCCGCCCTGAGCAGCGGGCGGGCTTCGGGCCGCCCACGGGCCACGGGCCAATTTTACACTCCTATCAATGTGAATGTTAATATGTCAATGTGAATATTCACATTGTCCACGGGCCGGACCGGGCTCGCCCCGGGCCGCCCATGGGACGCGAGTCAATTTTACACTCTTATCAATGTGAATGTTAATATGTCAATGTGAATATTCACATTGTCAACAGGTCGTGTCGGGCCCGCGCCGGGCCGTGGGCTAGTTTCGGGCAGCCACGGGGCGCGAGCTAATTTTATACTCTTATCAATGTGAATGTTAACATGTCAATGTGAATATTTGCATTATCAATGGGTCGGGCCGGGCCCGCCCAGGGCAGCCCACGAACCGCAGGCGTGTTTCGGGCCGGCCACAGGCCGCGGGCTAATTTTACACTTCTATCAATGTGAATGTTAACATGTCAATGTGAATATTCACATTGTCAACGGGCCGGGCCCGTCCCCGACCCGGGCCCGGGCTGCCCACGGGTCATGGGCCAATTTTACACTCTTGTCAATGTTAATGTTAATGTTAATGTTAATGTTAATATGTCAATGTGAATATTCATATTGTGAACGGGCCTGCCCGGGCCTGCCCCGGGCGACGGGCTGGTTTTGGGCCGCCCACGGGCCGCAGGCCAATTTTACACTCCTATCAATGTGAATGTTAACTTGTCAATGTGAATATTCATATTATCAACGGGCCGGGTCGGGCCTATTTTTTTTGGCTTGTGGGCCGGCCCGGCCCGACTCGAATTTTTCCGGGCACCCACGAGGATCGACATGAGCCGGGCCCCTACACATTGACGATATAAACATTTATATTGACGGTGTGAACATTCACATTAAGGGTATTTTTGTAATTATGTCACCCATAGGACTTATTGAAACATAAGAAAATAATGTGAACTAAATGGAACATAAGTAGATGAAAAGGGTATTTTGGTCTTCTTATCTCAAATTGGACCTAATGGAATAGTCAAAAAGAATATGGGTTGGATGGAATAAAACTCTTAGAAAATGGATTTATCAAAAAAGCTCTCTTTAAAAAATTACTTGCACACCCATGGGTGTGCCCAAAAACTAATGTTGTTTAAGAATCCATTGCTCTAACATTCATTTTGCCCTTAATATTGAGAAAATAAAAAGTAGATTTTAATAGCAACATTCATGTAATAACTATTTTTTGGAGAAAATTTCAATGAATAAAAAGCTTTTGTGGTCTTGATTTGAGTTTTAACTCCACAGCCAGTGGCTGCCACAAGAAATGTTGATGACCAGGTAATGACTTAACACCATTACATGTTCAAAAATAAATAGTATGGATAGAACCAAAAATGTTTGTTACGACCCAACATTTTCAGCTTTGATGCTTTTTTTGAGCTGTTATTTTATTTTATTTTTGAAAATTCACATGAGTTGAGATTTAATGTTTATTATTGATTATTATATTTTGGATGTTTTTAAAAATCAAATGAGTTATATTTTTTTTGACATTGATATTTATTAGAGTGTAACTACTAATATTTTATTCTTCACAAATAAATATAATTCATCTGCAATATATTTAGTGTCTTTAAGTTATCAATTCTAAATATACCCACATTGATGTGGCAAGTAGTTGTACCTTCTTATTTTTTAATAATCAAGTGTCCGAACATGAGAGCATAAACTTAACTACCAAGCAATTTCATAGGGTGACTCAAACTAATTTGTTGATTTATCAACAAATCAATAGATGATGTGTAATGATACACTTCATTGCACGTAAATTTAATAGTGACATTTAGGTCTTGTTTGGGGATTACATATTTTAGTTGAAAAGTTAAAAAGTTATTATAAGTTATCACGTCACTCTTAATTTTTCTGTATATATTTTCTTAAAAAGCTAAAAAGTTATTAAAATAACCTGTTTAGTTTTTATTTTTTGTTGGCCTAAATGAGTAAAATATTGATGCTTTATTATTATTATTATTTTTAATTTTTCTTAAAACAATGTAGTTTTGGTCTTTGAACTTGAACAATATTTTCCTACGTAGTTTTGGAGAGTCTATAAAAAAAAAAAAAAAAAAAAAATTAGTGAAACATTCTTCTCTAATTTTTGATAGTAGGAGAGATCCAATATATTTTTTCTTGTTAGTTAAGATCACTCAATAATATTATTAGAGAAATTTCAAGTCGTCATAAAAAAATTTCAACTTGTCACAAAGAAATTTAACTGAAATTTCTCTGTAAATTTTTTTTGTGAAGAACTGAAATTTCTCTATTCCAAAATTTTTTTGTAAAAATGTTAAGGGACCCCATCTACTATGAAAATGTTGCATGTCCTTTATTTTATAAAATCTTAATATGAAAAATCTTAAACTAAAATTCTAAAAAACAATTCCAAAGTATATCGCAAATGACTTAGGAATTTTATGTATTTATTTATGGATAATAAAATATAGATAGCTATACTCTAATAAATATCAATGTCAAAAACAATATAATTAGTTTCATTTGATTTTTTAAAAGCACCAAAAATATAGCTGCACATTAAATCTCGATTCATGTGAATTTATAAAATAAAATAAAAGAGAAGATAAAAAAAAAGTGCATCAAAGTTGTATCGTTTTACCCGCGTACCACAACTTGCTATACAACAGGTACCCCTTATACGAAGGGGACATAAAAAGGAGAAATGAAAGTGATAAACCAGATATAAATACCAGAGATGAAGACTAGGAGAGAGAGCAGAAAGCACCAGGCAAAAAGTTTTCCCATGTTTTTGGATGATCAAACAATTGGTTTTCTTGCTCTTTTTTATAGTCTCAAGGAGTCATTTTTAATCCATTTATAAAAAAAAACAAGTAATTAAGGTAAATTACACTTTATACCCCTATACTTTGCACCAAATCACCACTTTGGTCCCCATACATGAAATCGTGACAGTCAACCTCCTGCACTTTTACTCAAATCTCACTTTGATCTCTACACAAGTATCAATGACTCTTTTCTATTACTTCATTTTTAAATTTTTAACAAAATTAGTCATGTGACAAAAAAGTGACTACAAAATAAGGGTAAGAGAGGAAAATTATCTGTGTTTTTCACAAATACACTGTCTTACATGATAAACACATAAGAGTTATATAATACTATATATATATATATATAATTATATGGTAAAAATTAGGACGCAAAATGCAAGAAAGTAGAGTTTTTGAAATAAAAAAAAAAAATACGACAAAGAAATCAAAGAGAAAGAAAAATGAATAGACAGAAGACTGTGTCACCATAAAAAATAGAGTTTTGTGATTCTAATTTATGCTAGTTCATTTTTTTAATTGTTCACAATCTGTGTTTTGTTTTAACTTAATACAGTCATATTTTGATGTAAATTTTGGAATAAAGTGTGTATTGGTAGAAAATGTAGATGATTTTCCTTTTTTATCCTCATGTCGTAGTCACATTCTTATCACATGATTAGATTCTATTAAAAATTTAAACAATTGAGTAACAAAAAGTGGACATTAGCATGTATGTAGAGACCAAAGCTAGATTTGACCAAAAGTACAGGGGTTGATTATTACAATTTCATGTGTAGGAACCAAAGTATAATTTAACCAGAAGTGTAAGAGGTTGACTGTTATGATTTCATGTATAGGGGCTAAAGTGAAATTTGGTGTAAAGTGTAATTTACCCCAAGTAATTATAATTGCTCTTAATTGCACTTTGGGTGCAAAAATTACCATATGTGAGGTGGTCAACATATGTAAACCGTTTTAAAACAAGTATTAGCAAATTTATCTTCAAAAAAATCTCAGTCATTCATTAATATGGGATTTACGTGGGCTTCACACTAATAAACAATTGAGATTAATTTGTGATAGGGCTACGTCAATGTCGGTGAGGTACAAAATAATTGCTCTCAAGGAAAAATTATTTCATACCTCATGTGGCAATGTCACAAATCAATCTCAACCATTTATTGGTGTAGGATTCATGTGGACCCCACATCAATGTCTTTAGGCCCCGTTTGTTTTGAGAGATAGAATGGAGGGGATTGATAGTGAGGAGATTAATAGTGAGGGGATTGATAGTGAAGGAATTGACAGTGAGGGGATTAATAGTGAGGGGATTGATAGTGAGGAAATTAATAGTGATGAATTGTTAAATTATTTTTATATAAAATAATAAAACAAATAAAAAAATAAACATTATATTTAAAAAAAAAAATCCCAATATATAAAAAATAAAAAATAAATAAATTTTTTTTAATCCCCTTACTATTTTTCTAATACCATCTCTACCTCCTCTTTCTCAATCCCCCTTCCTCCTCCTTACTAATACCAAGGGATTACTAATCCCCTCCCTATCTCTCAAAGGAAACACTCCATTTTCAATCCCCTCCTCACTATCAAACCCAATCCTCTCCCCATAACTCCAAACAAACGGGGCCTAAGTGCATTGAATAATTGCCCTCAAAGAAAAATTATGAGTGATGCTAGACACCCCAAATAATCTATCAAAAGTTTTACCAAACCTCTTATGTGGGTTTGTGGGTCCCATACTTAGGGGTTGTTTGGGATGACCTAAATAAGTGTACTTGTTGTCTTTTTACAAAAAGATGTGCAGAAAAGTAGAGAGGTGATGTGATAGAAAAAAGATAAAAAGATAAAAAGATGAATTATATTGGAGTAGCCAAACTTGGCCTTATGTGAGAGGTTTGGTAAAACGTTTGATAAATTACTTGGGATACCTAGCATTTTCAAAAAATTATTCCATACCCCATAAAAAACAAAAATGTTAGAGACACCCAAATGTCTCACATCAGTACGGAACCCACATGAGACCCACATCGTATGTCAGACATTTGATACAAATTTTGATAGAATTTTTAAAGTCCATAACATTACTCCATAAACAATTTCATAAATCAATCTCAACCATTTATTGACATGGGGTCCACATGAATCCTCGAACAAATCAAGGCAGTCAAGATTTCAAAAATCTTAGGCACATAATCCAACATAGTCAAAACTTCAAAAATCTTTATTGTGGATTTAGGTAAGTAAACTTTATTATTTGATTGAGATATAAAAAAAACTTTATTATTTGATTAAGTTGTTATTATATTTTTATGAATTTTGTAATTTAACCTACTAATCACTATCCTATCGTATAACCCAAAAAAACAAGTTACATTTTTATAAATTTTGTCAACCATTGCTTTTGGCACTTGTTATCAAATTTAAATTAGTTATACATTTTGCATAGAAATGTGTGTTTTTAAAATTTATAATTATTTTAAATTATAGGGATAAATTCATTTTATTCTTTCATGGTTTAGAGCTGGAGCACTTTATCTTCTCATGGTTCAAATATACTTAGAAAATTTTCATATGATTTTGGACTGAAATGCCATCGTCAGTTTTTTATCCAAACCAATAGAAGATATATCATATACACAATTTGTTAGAGTGAGTTTGATTTTTTTTTAAATAAAGTAAAATTAATACGATAAAAGAATAATTTTATTCTCATTTTATACAAACCTTAAATTAGATTAATACGATAAATTAAAATAAAATAAATTAAAATTGATATAAAATATAAAATATAATTAAATAAAAACAAATAACAATTAAGAATTGATCTAAAATGTAATTAAATTAAAATTAGATTAAAAAGTTAAAAATTACAATAAATGATTAAATATTTAGGATTAATTGTGATATAAAATATAATTTAATTAAAATTAAAATTAAAAGTTAAGAATTACAATAAATAATTAAGAATTTATAATTAATTTTTATTTAATTGAATTAATGTTAGATATTAAAAATTATGTGTATAAGAGAAAAAAAGAAAGGAAATAACAAAAAAAGTATACAATTTGAAAGGGTAATTCTATTTACACACCACTAATTCTCTCATTACACGCTATTACTTAGTACAAACGTATAATAATTTGTAGGGTTTGAAAATATCTTAGTTCACATCTCAACTTTCCATTACTAACACTAAGGTAACACACCACCTGTCTATTTGAATACACACCACAACCCATACCTAAATATCTATATATTCAAAACACCAAAGACTTTCATCTTCAAAACACCATTGATCTCCCTCGTTAGAGTTGAAGATCTCCATCGTTGGCGGAGGGTTTCGTCTCGTCGTTTCAGATATCCATCGTCACCATTGTTTTGTTGTTGGCTTGCCAATGCATTGTTGTCGTTTTAGATCTCCATCTTCGCCGGTGCTTCGTAGGTGCATTGTCGATATTGAACATTTATCGTTCTCACCCTTGATTCACACATTTAATTCTCACATTGATATTTTTTTCTATCTTCGTTTAACTGATTCAACTTTCATAGCAAATTCTATTTCGAGTTTGGCTCAACTTTGGTTGTCTGAACATAATATCATCGTAGAAAAAAAAAATAAAATTGAACATATTGAATATGTTCAAAATATTTATGTTGAATAAAATAAATATGGTCATACTTTATACGCTGCACAATTTCAATTTGTTTAGACTTATTATGTTGAACATATATTAAATTTTATATGTTATTAATATTATTTTTTTTTTGTAAATATTGAATACATCTACTTTTTGTAAAAAAGAAAAGAAAATATACCAAAAATAAATTAAATTTAAGAAATGAAATTCTTAAGGAATTAAAATTTCAATTTTTTATGTATGAACATTTTTAATTTGGTCAACTTTAATAATTTGAACAAAATTGTTTGGTTGGAATAAAAATAATCAAACATTATGTAAAAGTTTAACTCTAATTATCTGAACACATGACAAACAAAGTCATATTCCCGACGGTTATATGAATGAGATAAACAAAAAATCGAAAACCCAAGTATTAAGTTGACATTTTCATTGTTGTATTGTTCGAAATCAACAATCTCAGTGTCATCCATGGTGTGCAAATTGTCAAAACTAATTGATTTCAATATTTTTAAACCCTAAATCTTCAAAACCAATTGATTTCAATGTTCTTAAACCCTAAAACCAATTGATTTCAATATTCTTAAATTTTAATGTTCTTAAACCTTAAACCAATTGATTTCAATATAGATAAGGATAATGTTCTTAGGGAATCTATCCTTATCTCTTGAGGAGTTCAAAGTAAGCACTGAATAGGAGTCCATAGAAGTCAGGCTTCTATCGGGACAAGGATTGAGTTAACTATAAAAGAGAGGCCTCCCTGTGAATCTAAGGTAGGCAATTTATATTCTGAACAGTGAAATTTACACTATTAATTATCTTTGAGAGATATACTGACTTGATCGTCGGAGTGCCCCCGGGTGGACGAACCACCGCCGGAATCTTCTCTTTCTGTTGCAGGTCAGCCAGGTGTTGTCTATTCTGCTAGTGTTCTCCAGCTGAATACTAAGGTGGGCAGTGTGATTGAAAAATCACTCACATAGATTTCAATATTTTTAAACCCTAAATCTTCAAAACCAATTGATTTCAATATTCTTAAACACTAAATCTTCAAAACCAATTTATTTTGGATGTTTATATGTCTATATGTGATGATGTTGTGTGGAGAGTATTTTGTGTTTTTATATATGAAATCTTTAAGTGGGTAGAATACACCCCTATGTTGTTTTCAATCGTGTGTAAAATAGAAATTTTCCAATTTGAGAATATTACAATCATTTCAAATAACACACAAAAAGAAAGAAAGAAAAAGTACTCTTCTGGCCTTCATTACCTTCACTAAAAGGAATTAGTGTTCAAGAATAAAGAGAATAACACTTAAATCCAATCTCAATTCAAAACCAGCATTTTTAAATCTTCTGGTCTATGTTGCAAGTCCATCTAACAACCTCTACACAGGAAAATTGTGAAAAATATGTTTCATGGTGCCATTGACACTTTTAATAAACACATCTCCATTGCGTTTGTAATCAGTATCACCGCCTAAAGATCCAAGTCGAAAGTCCTTTTTTCAAGAATATATTAGTAAAAATTATGCTCACTCCCAATCGACAGAAATTGAACAACAATTTAAACAAACAATTAAACAAAGAAACCAGATGACTGTGCTTTTGATTTAAATGCCTCAAAAGAACGAGGACTTATTTGGAACAAAATTACAGTCGACAAAGTAAACAAAATAAACAATAGGTAATTCCAGAATGAAACCACCAAAGTTCATAAAGGTTACAAGTTACAGAGAAAACTACTCCTAAATTAAAAGAACTACTTCTAGATATAAGCTAAGTTGTTGTTGTGTTGTTGATGATCTCCTTTCTGCCAAATCCTTGACTCTTATATCTTCTTCCTCTTTTCTTGGCCCATGATTGCAGGACTCCTTCTTACCTGCAACTGCAATTGCCAACTACCATGGTAACTGCCTCCTCACTTCTAAGTCTTCAAACTCTACCAAGCCTTCAAATCTTCCTGTCAAACCATCTCTTTTCCATGTTGCCACATGTCCCTTTACACTTTGAGCACCACATCGACAGGGTAAAGCCTTCCATCTCGTACATATTCCTTTCTGAAAACAAGCCACTAAGTTCATGACTTAGCCTGATAACTGCTCTATCACTTGAATCATTCTATGCACGTGCTCAACCTTTACATGCCACACGTTCCTCTGATTGATGAAGGACTTTCACTTTGACTCTGCCATGTGTCATCATCTGATTGATACACCTGTCGACAAGAATTTCACAAAAATGGGTTCGAACAATGCCCCCTTATTTAAGAAAAATAAATAATAATGATTTTTAACTTAAACAAATCCATTCCTTGGGCCAGATAAATAATATACTTATTTTGAACAAATCCAAACACTGGGCCCAACATAAGCTATAAAAGCTTAAACCTTCCAACTTCACCTCACTTCAATCTTCTCTCTCTCTTTCGAAACTCCCATATCAAAACACCAAACAATTTAGAACTCTAAACAATGGCTCTTGAAATCAACGAAAGAAGATGAAACCAATGATGACGTCTTAGATTCCCCAAAACCATTAGGGAACTCTCCAGCTCTCTAATGCTGGAGTTAACTTTGATTCCAAGTACCACCACCGTAGCCAAAGCAACCCTAGGACCTACGTTTACAGCCTATTTCCCAGATGAACTAACTCCATACTACCCACTTGCTAATGGTGAAACTCTACTTCTGAACCAACCAAAATTCAATTGGGTAAATTGGGACAACAACAAAAACCCTCTTAGATCATGGAGACAACTAGATTCTATCTGGCAAAGCTGAATCAAATGAATTGAAGCTCATGACTTAGATGTATGGAAACATCTAGGCATTAGTGAGGTAATTCGTTCGTCGACCCTCAAATTTGATATGAATAAGTGGTTAGTTGCTGTTGATGCCTGTTTCTGGTCATAATCTTGCAACTCAATGCTCCTAGGGTTTGGCATGATATCTCTAACCACCCTAGACGTAGCCTATTTAATTGGACTTCCCATTCTAGGATTAGAAATCAGTGCTTTACTAGAACCCTTACCAGTCACTTTCACCCTTAGCACTGACATGAGTTACACTGAGTTTATTAAAAAATACAAAGGCAAAAGAAACACCCCTATCGATGACCAAAAAAGAGCTGCCTTTCACTCAGTTTGGCCTTGCTAATTCATTTTTTCTGTTCCTGGCTTCAAAATTACCAAGGAATACCTTTCATTGGCCTTATGCCTTCAAGATGGCCAAGCCATGGCTTTTGCTCCTTACTTACTTGCCACCCTTTATAAAAGCATGTTTTCTTTTGTTGATAAAAATATATCCTCCATCTACGGTGGACCAAATTTTCTTTGTAGAAGTATAACTGGTGTCATAGTAATTGTAAAATTGACCAGCAAGACAATTCAAGAGCAAAAGCTATAATAAATAGTCTCAAATTGTAATTTAGAATATAAATATTCATTTATTATTATTAAATTTGAAAAATAACAAAATTGCCATCATATTTGAAACTTACAAACACTATGAAATTTCCTAGCATGTTTTGCAAATTCTAAAAAATATGTCCAATTTATATTTCATTAATAAAAAAATTCAATAACCAAATTTAAATACCAAAATAATTATATTTTAAAAAGTTGGGGTATTACAAAGGCAATTATGGTATAGGTAGTTATGCCTGTTGACATGAGTAGGATAAATGAGTGAAAAAGAGATAAAGAAAAGAATGGCCGAGCTAAGTGAAGCTGGGGCCTACCGAACTATTCCATGCATGAAGAAATGACTCCAAAATGCCATTTACCAAAGACACATTCCTTCTTCCAAGCTGTGGGATCGAGCAAAAGTTGTCTAGATCCAAGCAATACAAACACCTAGCAAAAGAATATGCATGCTATGATCATGCAAAGGAAACAAGGCATGGCCCACCAAGCACTTCTTTCAAGAGTGAGTAGAACTTACATAATTGATTAAGTTTTGGAAGATCAAAGTTTCTGGGCCCCACACCTATTCCACCAAATGTAACGCTGGATCAAATGCGTCAATTGAGTGCCATGCCGAGATGGAGGGCAGAGCTACGATATGTGACTGGGCCATGTTAAAAAAAAAAAAAAAAAAGGCACTTAAATGCCTTAACTGAGTTGTCCCAATGTTGAACACCAAACCGAGCTAAAGCTAAGTTGTGCAAGACCGAAGTAAGCACAATCATGTTGCAACAAAAGGGATTAAGGGTCAATTGAGAGGGGAATTTCCACCAAGCAGTTTGGTGAACCGGGTAAAGTATCTAGCTCAGCCAGTTATAGTAATCCAAGTCATACTGAAGTAGACCGAATTAAGGGGCAATTGAAATGAGAGTTTTGTGCCGTGCTGCGATGGGTCAAGCTTGACCAAGTTATGATGGGCCAAGCTCGACTGTAACGCCCTCAAAATAATAACATTAAACCATCAATTAACACATCCTTTGACATACAAATTAGCCACATTCTTCTATTGATCAGAGTCTCATTACAAAAGTATTACATGTTAACAACAAAAGCAAATGCCCTACGGGCTTACAGCTTTCCAAGTTAACACTTGGTTACAACAAAAGAGTGCTAACTCATTTACACTTTAAGCCCTTGGCTTGAAATTACATGTAATACATCAAAAGTAAAACAACAAAAAATATGTCCGCCTCTGGCCTCCCAAGCTATGTCCTTGGAGGGGGCATGCTACCTGTATCTGAAAATGATATTCCCATATAGGGTGAGCCATAGCCTAGTAGAAATACACTAAACCAACCATGAACAATGACTAAAAGATTAGCAATTGATAGATGGCCAACACTGATACATCCATATAAATCACATTATATGCCATACGACTTATGAGTCCAAGTTACTTTTCATTTTCCCTTTTTCAACAGGTAAGCATATCAGCTCTATCATCTTTTCAACAGATATGTGTAAAACTATATCCCACATTCACAGATAAGCATATAAGCTACATCCACATTTCACAAAGATAAGTAGGTTAGCCCTATCTTCACTTCTCTAGACAAGCATATGAGCTATATCTACACTTCTCAAAGATAAGCATATGAGCTCTATCTTCATTTCTCTAGACAAGCATATGAGCTGTGTCTACGGAGTTCATCCCCTATCTTCTCCCAACACTATCCGGTTTAGAGGTACATCCCCCATCTTCCCCTAAACCGCGGAGTACATCCCCCATCTCCTCCTCTACACGCAATGCATATAAACACAAAGGTTCTATATACAATCAATCAATACATAACTTTAATGTATTCAATTCACCGTCATACTCTATGACACATTCAAACAATTAGTTTTAGTTTGCCTAATCATCATGCATTGTCTACAACAATCACGACTATCCTCCACCGATAGCCCAAAGCAGTTATTTCTAAACAGAAAATAAATGCACAAATGGATATTCAATCAACATTTCAATTCGGTGAGTGATAAATAATTCGACTACACCCTTTTTCCCATACATTCCCAATCTCAACACCTCCATTCCATTGCCTCATTTCTCACAATTAATTATCCCAATTAATTAAACAATGTAATTAGGTCATTTCTCCATAATTTACATTACAACCCTTAGGGTCCCATTTTCATCAATGATTCAACATTTATTCCATTTTTCCAAGTCAAACATGTATCTAGGTTTATTATAAATAAAACCCCAACTTTTGTAAATTTGCACAAAAGCCCCAAACTCTCACAAAATTACCAAACCAACCCCAACATCTCAAAATACCAAAATTTAAAGACAAAATCCATAGAGAGGAGTAGGATATCCCTACCTCAAATTCGGAGCCCCAAAGAAGATGAAGACCAAAACCAAAATGCTCCAAATCTCGAAATTTTCAAATCAAAAGGAAGTCCTCGACGATCAACACAACTTTCGTGAAGACAAAAGGTGAGCAAACGATCCTTACTAGATAAAATCTAAGAGAGAAGGTAAGATTTTAGAGAGAGGAGCTCTCAAAATGACTTTTAGAAAAGGTAGGAGAGAGAAAGAAAAGCAAAAAGTGATTTGAAATCACCCAGCGGATAACTCATATACGTATGGCCCGCTCGAGCGGAGAACACCACGCTCGAGCGCCAAGAACAAAACTCTGGACACGCTCGAGCGCAATAATACCCGCTCAAGCGCCAAGACACAAGAATAAAGCACTTCCGCTCGAGCGTGAAAATCAGTCCGCTCGAGCGTAGATTTCCACCTCCCAGAACTTACACCCAGAAAGTACTACCCGCTCGAGCGCCAACCGACCCGCTCGAGCGCCAACCGCTCGAGCGCCAACAAGTCCGCTCGAGCGTAAAAACAACATCTGCAGAAGTTTTGCAGGAACATGAAAATACTAGAAGTGTGCAATCTCCGCTCGAGCGCAAGAAGACCCGCTCGAGCGGAACGCCTAAAAACTAAACAACAAGGAATTGAAACCAAGGCCTAACCAACCTGTAACAACCTTCCCCAAAACATCCTAAAACTCAATCAAAGGGAATTAAAGGATAACAACAAGGTAGATACCACTACGACTCCACGGAACCGAGTCCGGAATACAACAAAACGGTAAAGGTACAACCGGGATCGCTATATCGACCCACTCCTTTGTGTTCAGTTAGGCCACTGAAGACGGACTGCCTTCTAGCCAAGCTCTCCGAGGTGTTATGTTGGATCTAGTTGAACTTGTTGAGATGTTCGGAACAAACAGTATTGGGCCTTGATGGAAGGCAAGAGCGGAGAGTACCCGCTTGGTTCCAGCCGAGCTGATAGCTCGATTGTGCTTTGGGTAACAACATGGTATTTGGCTTATGGGTAATGGTTATGGGCTAACCGGGTTGTTGTTACCTCGGTCAAGGATGGCCCGATTGGATGTTGCCCGCACCCCAACAGTTAGTGGGGGACAAATAGTGACCTGCCCAAGTTAATGCTGATTGTCCAGCTGTCTACCTATGACAAGTGCATGTGTGTAAGGAAATAAGAGAATAGAATCTCTATGTCCCAAGAACCTGGGGAGTGGTGCGACCTATGTGGAGAAGAGGGATATTGGCTTGTATAAAAGGCCAACATTTCAGTTTGGAAGGTAAGCAATCTTGACTCAGAAAACTCTCTCACTCTCTTATATTCTCCAAGGGTGCTAACTTGACCGTCAGAGGGGTTTTCCAATGAGACACCTGATAGCTAACTCACTTCTGTTGTGATTGTAGGAGAAACGACGCAATTGAAGTAAACAGTACATCAGAGGCAAGGAAGTGCAGAAGCATAGATTATTTACTCCCCATACAGTGGGTATGGCAATTCAAGATTATCTAATTGGGTGGAGATGCTTTGTTCTCTGAAATAGTGCCTATGCGATTAGAATTTTCTAAATATTGCACATCTTTGCCGTTGCTTGGACAACTATCGTCACATAAAGACCATTACATTGAAGGAATGAGTGCCTCGGTTGTGAGTTCTATGGACAGCAATGTGGTGCCAAACCTTTCCCTTCTATAAAGAGACTGAGTTTGTGTATATGCTAAAATGGAAGGATTGGTCTGCTTTCAAAATCGAGGGAGTTCAGCCATTTGGTCAACTCAGTGAGCTTTCCATCCTATCGTGTACGAGACTCAAAGGAAGATTACCCAATGGTCTTCCTTGTTTAAAATCTCTTAAAATTGATGATTGTCCCGAACTTGTTAGAAGATTACCTAATGATCTTTCTTGTAGTAAATCTCTTGAGATTAGTCGTTGTTCACAATTGTTGATTGATGCTTCGAGACTCGTTTTTCCATCACTTACGTCCTTGCTTATTAGTCATGTTACGCTCCCAAGCCTTCCAGCACTCTTAGAGATGAAGAACAGACTTGACTTTGGTTCCTTCACCTTGGATATTAGATTTGGTACAGTTCCCGATTCCTTTTTCTATCCAAGTGTAGTTGATGAAGTGTTACCACATAATGCAACGTCTAAGAATTTGACTTCAATAATTGCTTTGGACCTTTCTTAGGTTGAAAATTTGGTGTTCCTACTAACATGGTTTACTCAAGGTTTAATGGGACTCGAGAAATTGGACATTTGTAAAGAATTCGTGATGTCGTGGGAGAATAATGTGAGACTATAACAATGTCTCCCATACCTCTGGTACGGGTGTAAATTTGGCCATGGGCCTCTGTCAAAATTAGGGCTGAGTCGGGTCGACCTACAGGCCAAAAAAAATTAGGTCTAGGCCCAGAGAGTATACGGTCTCAGGGCGAGCCTGGATATATATATATATATATTTTCTATTTTTTTCGCCAAAATTTGATTATTTTCTTCAAAAATTGACATTAGGCCTCGGATGGCCTAGGTAGGCCAGGCTTAGCGAGTCAATTTGTTAAGACACTTGCTGGGCTTCAAAATAACGCCCTAGACCCAAGCTGGGCTCGATCCCGGGCCTAACTGGGTTGGACTGGGCCTACCCTGAGAGGCGGGTAGGGTTCGGACCACCTACAAGCCATGGGCCATTTTTACACCCCTAACCTCCAACATTTGAAGATTTATGGATGTGACAAATTCATTTGCTTTTTTGAAGAAGAGCAAGGAAAAGAATAAGGAGAAGGTTGAAAAAAAGAGCAACATTGTATGGCGAGACTTGAGTATTTACATAGGCGTTTGGTTTTGTTTTAGAATTGTGATTTCAATTAAAAAAATTTAAAATTCTTTTCAAAACTCATAACCAAACACACAATTTAATAACATATCAAACTCAATTAAAAATTATTTTCAAAACTCATAGCCAAATACACAACTCAAAATTCAAAACTAAACTATTTTAAAAACTATATTTAAAAAAAAATTCAAAAAAATTATTATTTTATTTTATTTTCTAAAATTATTTTTAGAATCAAGATTTGAATATAAAGTTGTATTTTGAGTTATAAGTTTTGAGTTGAGTTTTGAAAAGAGAAAATTTGTTTGGTTATGAGTTTTGAAAAAAGTTTTGAGTTGTATTTTGAGTTTTAAGTTGTATTTTGAATTTTTTTGGATTTATTTTTTTTAAATATTTAAAATTTTTCTTAATTTTATTTTTTTTAGGATAAATATTTATTTATTTATTTCAATGTGCACCGTATTTCATACATTTGTGAGTTGTATTTTTTTAAACATTTTAAATAATTTTTTTAAATATTGAAAAAATTAAAAAAAATTATTTTTTTATTTTAACTATTTTTTATTTTATTTTATTTTATGAATATATTTTTAAATATTTTAATTTTTTAGTTATGTGTTTAGCTACGATTTCAGTGTGAAGTTTTGAAAGTAGTGTGTAGTTATGAGTTATGCGTTTGGTTATGAGTTTTGAAAATAATTTTTAAATTGAGTTATGAGTTATGTGTTTAGTTACGATTTGAATGTGAAATTGTATGTTGAGTTTAAAATATTTAAAAAATTAAAATATTTACAAAATAAAATAAAATATTTAAAAAAATTATATATTTAAAATAAAAAATAAAATTTTATTAAACATTTTTAAATATTTTTAAAAAATAAATTCAAATTTTTTTTAAAATACAACTCAAAATTCAAAAACTCAAAATTTAAAATACAATTCAAAACTTTTTTCAAAATTGAAAATTGAAAATTGAAGAACTCTTTTCAAAATTTATAATTGAAAAACTTTCAAAATATTTTTCAAAACACTTTTTAAAATTTATAATCAAATAAATTTTTATTTTTCAAAATTCAACTCATAATTTTATATTTAAATTATAATTTCATTCTGTTTTTTATTTTACCTTTACCCTGCCGCTACTGCAAACATGCAGTTGTGGCTTTGAATACTACATTCTTTTTGTTCTTTAGCTTGTAAAAATGTATTTTTCTATATTTTCTCAGTGTTGTGCGTAAAAATTTAGAAAAAGATTTGTGGACAATTTAAACAGCAAAACCCACTAACTATTGTTATTGCCTCTTTGTTATCCAGGGCTTTGTTGTTGTGGAAACATACTTTAGGATGTATTTATGCGCTCCAAATCCCGCACTAGATGAAAGTAGATCAGTGCTTCACAGCTGAAATGGACAATCCAGGAACTGGGATATACAAAACAGAGCATCGTCGGAGCTCCCTGGCCAGGGTAGGCCGGAAAACCCTTCCGGCGTGGGAATGAGTGATCGGAGAAGATGAAGAACTCTCTCTAAGTATAGAGAGACAAGGAGAGAAAAAGTAATTAAGTTACAATGATCTCAGATGGAGTAAGTTCATGTATTGTTCGTGGTTGGCTGAGCGATGACATTTCCTGGGTGAGAGACCCACATATACAAAAAGGTGAATTTTCCGTTTCGGTTTTTCTTGCATTTTCTTTCTTGTTTATGTATATATCAATTTGTTGATCTCTTTGATTTTGCTTGGAAAAATCTGCATTGCGTGAAGAGTTGTGTTTGGTACTTGATAAGTTGTTTTGCACTCTGTTTGGCTGCTGAGAAAACAAAAAAAAAGGATATAAATGGGATAAATTGATTTTCAATTATAGTCCAGACTTCGAATCTGAGAAAATAGAACAGGTTGTGTGACTTAGTTGAGTTGCGTCGTGCATTGGAATTTGCTATGATTTATATCGTATTTTTCTGGGATCATTCAGTTTTGTGGGTTTTGGTTCATCCCTTTTAGATCTGTTAGAACTATTAATCTGCACAATTATTCTATATTATCTATATAATCATGTAAACCACACACAGAAGCTTTGTTATGATTTTTGTGTACTTAAATACTTCTAATGGCTATGATCCTCAGATCTTAACTACTTAAAATATTTGTCATAATTAATTTAAATTTTAGTGCTTATTCGCTTAAAACAATCATGACAGTTACTTAAATTTGAAACATTAAGGATTTACAATGTTTTAAAAGAAAAGAAAGGAATATTTATTTGATCAAAGATATTTTAGTTATACAAAAAATTGTGACAAAGCTTCAAAAAGGGAGTTTCTAGTTGCACACAATTCTTTGTGTGAGCTCACATCATTTTTGTTGTTGGGATTTTAAACAAAAATCAATTGTTCGGATACCAACTACTGAACAGAGTTTTTGTTTGGAAGTTGAAATCTGAAAGACAAAATGGTCTGAACTAAGAATTTTTGTGGCCTGCTAATAGAAACTCCCCCTTAAAAAGCTGTGTGCTTTATATAATTGTATAGATAATAGAATAGATAAGGATTAAATTATTTGAAACATATAGTCTATCATTCTAAACATGTCAATGTTTGCACTTTAGGTTTGAGACCAACTCAATATTCTTGAAATAAAGTCCAGTTTTTTTTTTTTTTTATATTTGGTCATGCGTTCTGTTGTAATTATTTCCTTCTTATCTGTGTAGTCTCGGTTTTTGTCTATTAATGCAATATTTTTTTCTGATGAATTATCTACTCTATATTTTTAGTCTTAGATTTGTTTACTATATAGTTTTGTCTCTTAGCTAGTCATTGAAAGTTCCTAGCCTATGTTGGTTACTAAGGAGATTCAAAAGAAAATAACATAATTTTTTGTTTATGTTTTGGTACCTGACAATTAAATACACACATTTGAACTAGATCAAGTATTCGGCTCGGTGTCTATAGCTAAGAAGCAGAGATACAGTGATTTAAAAAAAATAGAGACAAAAACACGGCAAGGACACTACAATAAAATAAAATTTTCATATATTTTTATTTGTTATGTAGGTTAATATTATATTCACGAACAATCAAAATTAATAAAAACTAACACTAATTCGATATTTTAAAAAATATATTACTTTTAAATTAACACTTATCATTATATATATATATTTATTTTATTTTTATGGATGATCTATTAAGTATTTAAATATAAGCAAAAAACAATAAGCATTCAACATCTAACATCCATCAAAAGCACTAAAGAAAAAAGGGAAGAAAACTAGTTGGAGTGTCCCCATAGTGTCCCTCGCGTGTCCCCTAAACACAAATTAATTAAATAAAGGGATATACCATGTGGTGTGTCCCATACATGTCCTCGATGTGTTCTTGTGTCCGACACCTCTACAACACTTGTTGTGAAGTGTTGTGTCGGTGCTTCGTAGGTCTATAGGCCAGAGGCTTTTCTTTTCTTGGTTTGCAAAGAAGGAAACATACTAAGTGTTGGTGTAATTACCACCAAAACAAAATATAGGGAGAAAAAAAAATAGAGCCAGAAAACTATCACCATGAGAAGACACTAAATTGAACTTGATTTGGTTAACTCAGCCTACATCCACGGATCTTCGTCTTTGCCCACTATATTAAACCATGTGTTTATACATCATTCACTATTACACAAAGTATATCCAAATAAATTGATTTATTCAAAGTGAATTGAGGCATGGTAATCTCGCTTCCTTTCAATCCCTCTATGGTTGGTAAAACCTTCATAGCCACCCGGTGTAGCAGACCTTGTCATATGGCTTGTCTAGATTTGGATCCTTTATGGAGATTTCTATCTCCATATTGTGTGGTGGTTTTCACCAAAGGGCACCACCTCACAAATGAGGTGATCTTCGTGGCTAGAGAGAGGAGCTACGTCCTCACAAGGAAGACATTTAGTGGAATGATGCCGTTTTCATTTAGAAGCTCACAAATGGAAGACCTCTGTAATAGCAGTGAGGTGGTCCTAGACCATTAGTGCAAAGAATTAATGCTTGGTAAAAGTAATGCCATTAATGGGACGACGGAAGTTAAAGCTACAAATGCAAGGATTTAAAAGCAATGGATGTCCAATATTGGATATGGTGATTGAAAGTCCCATGGATGTGAGACTTTGAGAAATTCTTTGACGTGCTGAAACTCTTGGGGCTCAGCATATTTGTGTCATCCCATTAGCATCCTCTCTTCAGCAAGATGCAAAAATTATCTTGACTAGGCTTCAATCAAAAGAATCCTTAAAGGATTGGCTTGAATATTTCAAGTTTCAAACATCAAGAGATTCACCAAGTGATGCATGTAATGTGCTATTAGTAGTGGCCTCATTTATTGCCACGGTCACGTTCTAAGCAGGTGTGAACCCGCCAACTAGTATCTTAGAAAGAAACAAATACCCAACCAAGTACTTCAAGTGATAGAACTTTGATTGGACTGCCAACGAGCTTTGGTCTTGCTGTTGCCTCTGCAATTTTAGGATCTCATGACATTTGCGATCACATGTTTTGAGTTGATTCCCACACACACACATTCCCATGCATAACCATAAAACATTGATCAGAGAAAATGGAAATGTGAGAGGAATGGTAAATCTGTGAAGAGCTTCTAGTGCATGAATCAAGCTAATATAGATTTAGATTTGAATATAGAGAGTGATATATATAGAGAGATGGAGAGATAAGAAGAAGAAGAAGAAGAAGAAGAAGAAGAAGAAGAGGGGGATTCTTTGGAGGGAGGGAGTGTGTGATTTGGGTGCACATTTGATTTCATTTGATAATTGAAAAAAAAAAAACATACACACACACACAGAAGTTTGCTATTTTGAGCTCCTGACCGAAAACACTTGTGGAATGTGGCTTCTATCCGCTGCAAGATCACCTCATTCATGAGGTGGTGCCCTTTGGTGAAAACTTCTATACGATCTGGAGAGAGAAATCTTTATAGAGGCTCTAAATCCAGCTTGTCAAACCTAGGATATAACATCTCGACTAGTAGTCGTGTTGGCTCAGACTATCTCTACACATTAGGTTGAGCCCAAAGCACCACCATGGAAACACCCTTACATGTCACATGAAATCTTTCTGTAAAAACACAATACAGAATCTAGAAATAAAAATAGAGCCATATGAGAGACTCCTGTTTTGATCACACACACGGCCTTTTCCTTTGGCTTTGCAATACAATGGGAAACTCCATTGATGACATTTATCTCAAAACACTACTTTACACCATGTATCCATTACACATCAGTCAACATTCATTTTCTTTTTCACTTGCTTCAGCACTTATTGAATTAAACACTATTATAACATTTCATATTTACTATTCATCTTTGACTATATAACACTGTTTCATTTATTGTTTTGTCAGTTACTTTTTGACTTAATTCCACAATGCTATTACTCATTCTAGTTGGCACTTACATATATTGAAGATACACAATTCAGATTACACAATTCATGGGTGAATACTTATCAAAGTGATGAATGTAGAAAATAATTTTAATAGTGAAATGAATAGTGCATATATTATGCACCAACACTAAGATTTCAAAATATTAGTTCTTCTCTGTAGTTCGTTGAACATTATTCTGATTTTTATTTTTGATCTCTTTTACTCTTTTAAGTGGTCTTAGTGATCTGACCAAAATGGCAGAGAAGTGTGCCATTGCAAAAGATATTACTGAAGTAAGCTGCGTTCATTCTGAATTTATTTATTTATTTATTTTGGAACCTAAGATTAAGGGATGCTGTTTATCATACTCATCTTGTTGTTTTGACATGTACAGTTGATAGGTAAAACACCATTGGTGTATCTCAACAATATCGCCGATGGTTGTGTTGCTCGTATTGCTGCCAAACTAGAGATGATGGAACCCTGCTCTAGCGTCAAAGACAGGTAGCTAGATATTTTTGTTCTTTTTTTTTAGTAATCTCAATCTCCATCGTAATTTTAGAATTATATGTATTATAGGACTTTGCTTATAGATTTTGATATGCTAAATCATGCCTGGCATTCAGGATTGGGTACAATATGATACAAGATGCAGAGGAGAAAGGCGTCATTAGGCCTGGTGAGGTTAGTCCAAATGTATCATCTTCTATCATATAGATATGTATTTGAATGTGATTTTATATTTTTGATCTCAAATGTTTTCTATGAAAATACAGGATTACTTTTCCTCTATTATGTATGTTCACTTCTTTCCATCTTAGTACCAATGTGGCTATCATTGCTATTTCACAAAACCATGGTTTCGAAAATGGGAACTTGGGAAGTTCATTTGATTAATCGCATATAGGAATGTGCCTTTATATGAACTGTATTAAGTTGCTACAGATGAAGGGAATTATTAATTTATTGCAAACATGCCTGTACACTATGCTTGTTCCTTCTATAATGTTTATGGGAGCTTGACAAACTTTCCTTTGTTATTGTCTGCCCAAATGATGATTGCTGAAGAGTGTCTTCATTGAGCCTACCAGTGGTAATACTAGTATTGGCTTGGCTTTTATGGCGGTAGCTAAGGGTTATAAACTAATCATTACCATGCCTGCTTCTATGAGTCTGGAAAGGAGAATTATTCTCTGAGCTTTTGGAGCTGAGTTGGTTCTTACAGATCCTGCTAGGGGCATGAAAGGGGCTGTTCAAAAGGCGGAAGAAATAAAGGAAAAGACCCCCAATTCCTACATTCTTCAGCAATTTGAGAACCCTGCCAACCCAAAGGTATTATGGCACCAGTACTTTTGAGTTTCTGTATTATCACTTATCAGCATATGTTGGTAGTTGATTGGATAGATTAATTATTTGATCGATATCATTTGTTTAGGTCCATTATGAGATTGTTAGAATAGGAAATAATATTGCATATATTTTATTCTTATTTGATTTTATTTTTCCTTGATTGGTGTAATGGGCTGGCCCATAATTTATGCCTGATGGCACTCCTGTAATTACGCTTTATTACCAATATAAAAGGGGGTGAGGTCTCACTCATTCCCCAACTCTTTCCCTTCTCTAAAATCTTCATGGTATTAAAGTCACCTCTACCCTAGCAACCCTAATCCAGCCATACCCAGCCATAACCTAATCCTTCCATACCCTCTCACACCGACAGTCAATACCAGTCCTACCCAGCCCTCTGAAACCCCTTGCCCAGGCCCTTGGCACTCCAGAACAATCCTCCTAGGCTCCCCGACAGCCTATTAGGGTTAGTCGGCAATCTTCTCTATTCAATGGTCAGAATTATTTAGCGTGGTCGCAGAGTTTGACTATTTTTTTGAAGAGCACAGGGAAGATGGGGTATGTTGACGGCAGAATACTGGCACCTAGCACTATGGACCCTAGTTATGATCAGTGGGAAATCACCAATTCTCTTATCATGGGTTGGTTGATCCACTCTATGGTCCTTGAGATTGGAGAGGGCTATTTGGCTATGGACACTGCAGAGGATATCCGGGAGGTTGTGGCTACCACGTACTCCCGCAAAGGGAACTTCTCATAAACTTTTGAGTTACGTTGCTCCATTGAAAGGTTGGTACAGGGTGAGATGACTGTTCTCCAGTATTTTACCTTCCTTAGCAATCGGTGGAAGCGACTTCATCATCTTCAGGATTATAAACCTGTCTACCCCATGGATTCTGCTGGTTACCGGAAGTTTGTAGAACAGGTGCGAGTCTTCAAGTTCTTAGAAGCCCTAAGTGTGGAGTATGATCCAGTTCGGAGTAGAGTACTTGGTATGGATATGCTTCATTCTCTCTAGGAAGCCTTTGCTTATGTGCAGAATGAGGAGAATCGCCGTTCCGCGATGCTTGCTTCTCCCACTACTGATCATTTTACCTTGGTTTTTGCAGCCCCCGGGATGAAGAGCGTATGACTTGTGGTTCTCATCCTTTCTCTGAGAAGGATACTCTTTTTTGTGACTACTGCTGTAGACCTTGACACACACGTGAGACTTGCTGGAAGCTGCATGAGACTCCATCCGATGGCTAAGGAGATCGTCTTGGTTCTCGAGGGGGTAGGTCGAGCCAGTCTAGAGGCCGAGGTACCAATGCTCGGGCACATCTTTCTAAAACGGTTGAGCACCATTTTCAGCTCCTGTTGTCTCACCGGCTGTTAATGTTTCTGGGTTGTCTGCCTCAGAGTTTGAGATTGCTTTTCGCCACTTGTTAGACCGTCGAGCCTCTACTACTGTCTTCGGTGCATCATCTTCTTCCTTTGCCAACTCACGTAATTTGGCTTCCTTTACAAGTGCATTGCTATCTCATAAGACCGTTCTTTGGATTATTGATTTGGGTGCTTCCGATCATATGTCTGGTTCCTCTAATTTGCTCTCAGAGTATACAGCCTCCTCAGGTCAGGAAAAAGTGTGTATTGCTAACAGTACTATTTCATCTGTGTCAGGGAAAGATTTAATTCATGCCACCTCTTCCCTTCCTTTATCCTCTGTATTCCATGTTCTCAATTTTAGTGTTAATCTTTTATTTTTGAGTCGTATTACTTGTGATTTGAATTGTAGCGTGACATTTTTTTCCTGATCATTGTCTTTTTTAGGACCTTATCACGAGAAAGAGGATTGGTAGTGGTAGAGAGGACTATGGTCTCAACATTCTGGATCAGACTGACAAGCTGGCTCATTCATCTATTTAGTTACCATCCACCAAGGAAGACCTTTGGGTGTGGTATCGTCGCTTAAGACATCCCTCATTTTTACTACTTAAGCATCTTTTTCTTCTGTTTTTGAGAAAAATAATGTGTCTGATTTTTAGTGAGTCATGTCAACGTGGAAAATAACACAGTTTCTTTTGTTCTTCTGCTCCTATTAATAATAGTTCAGTTCTATTTTCTTTGATTCATTCTGATGTATGGGGTCCCTCATATTTTGTGTCATTAAAGGGTAAAAAAATGGTTTGTTACTTTCATAGATGACTGTTCTAGGGCCACTTAGGCACATCTGATGAAAGACAAGAGTGAGGTGCTTTCTGTGTTTCAAAACTTTCATAGAATGATTTGCACTCAGTTTGGGGCGGTTGTAAAAATTCTATATTCTGATGATGTGGGGGAATATATTGACTCTGGTCTTACTAGTTATTTTGCTACTCATGGTATTATTCACCAAACTTCATGCACTAATACCCCTTAACAAAATGGTGTTGCAGAATGGAAAAATCGCTATCTCATTGATGTGGTCCGTTGTCTATCCATTGAAATGTGTGTCCCTTGCTCATATTGGGGGGAAAACGGTTCTCACTGTAGCTTATTTGATTAATTGTCTTTCCACTCAAGTCCTTCAAAAACAAATACCTCTTTAGGTTTTGTTTGGATCCACCTCTTCTGGGTTCTACATTCTCCCCTATGTCCTTTGGATTTGTTTATTTTGTCCGTAATCATTCACTCACGCGTGGTAAATCGGATCCTAGGTCTTTTAAGTGTGTTTTCCTGAGTTATTCTGCCACCCAAAAGGGTTATAAGTGTTATTATCATCCACCTTGCAAATGGTTTGTCTCCATGGATGTCACTTTCTTTGAGTCTCAGTCTTACTTTCAGACCTCCCCAGTGTCACAGTCATCCCTTCAAGGGAAGCCTTGGTGTGAAGAGATTCCTGTTCCACTACCACCAGTGGTTGAAAAGATAGAGGATGTTGAGCTAGCAATTGTTGTGGAAAAGAAAGTAGGAAAAGTTTATGCCAGGGGCAAAGATAGACAGAAAGTCACCTGGATGCAAGAGACTACTTTTAATCCTCTATTGCCAACTTCGGATGAGTGTCAAGGGTCATTTCCCTCTCCTGAGAGTCTAGGCAATTCTAATCCTAATGTTACTATTCCTGAGTTTTCAGATCTTGATGTTCCTATTGCTAATAGGAAGGGGGTTAGGTCATGTACTTAGCATCCTATTTCTAATCATGTCTCATATTCTAATCTGTCTCCCTCATATAAAGCCTTTCTTTTTAAGATTTTGTCTGTAAGTTTGCCTAACAATTTCTAGGATGCTCTCTCTATTCCTGAGTGGAAACATGCCATGATGGAGGAAATGAGAGCTCTTAGCAAGAATGGCACTTGGGAGTTAGTGGAGTTACCTAGTTGTGAAAATCCAATTGGTTGTAAGTGGGTGTATACTGTAAAACACAAAGCAGATGGTTCCATAGAATGGTACAAAGCAAGACTGGTTGCTAAGGCTTCACTCAGACTTATGGGGTAGATTATCAAAATACATTTGCACCAGTTGCTAAGATGAACTCTATGAAAATACTGCTCTCCTTTGCAGCAAATTTAGATTGGCCACTTCATCAGTTTGATGTGAAGAATGCCTTCCTTAATGGAGATTTAGAAGAAGTCTATATAGATATTTCTCCTAGGTTTGAAGATGCTAGGTCCAAGGGTAAAGTGTGCAGGCTCCGAAAGTCACTTTATAGACTAAAGCAATCTCTTAGGATTTGATTTGAAAGGTTTGCTCAAGCTATGTTGAAATATGGCTTCAAGCAGAGTTAGGCTGATCATACCTTATTTGTCAAACACTCATCACTTGGTAAGACTACAGCCTTAATTGTTTATGTTGATGATATTGTTCTGACAGGGGATGATGTTGAAGAAATTCTGAGGTTGAAGGAGTACCTTGCCAAGGAGTCTGAAATCAAGGACTTGGGCACTTTGAAGTAGTTTCTGGGTATTGAAGTAGCTAGGTTCAAGGATGGTATCTTCATATGCCAGAGGAAGTATGTACTTGACTTGCTAAAGGAGACTGGGATGCGTAGAAGTAGATCATGTGACACACCTCTAGAATCGGGTCAGAAGCTAAGTGAGGATCAAGGGGGAGAGCTAATGGACATGGGGAGATACCAGAGATTAGTAGGGAAGCTTATATACTTATCCCACTTGCGCCCAGACATTGCTATTGCAGTACGTATAATTAGCCAGTTTATGCATGCTCCTAAAACTACTTATTTAGAGGCAGTTATGAGGATTTTGAGATACCTGAAATCTTCTCCTGGAAAGGGTCTCTATTTCTCAAAACATGGTCATCTTAGTGTGGAGGCTTTTATTGATGCAGATTGGGTTGGATCAGTCACTGATAGACGATCAACTTTTGGGTATCTCACATTTGTTGGAGGTAACCTGGTCACTTGGCGTAGTAAGAAACAAAATGTGGTTACTAGATCTAGTGCCGAGGTAGAATTCAGGGCTATGGCTTAGGGTGTATGCGAGTTGTTATGGATTAGATTATTGTTGAGAGACTTGGGGATTCATCAAATCGATTCCATGAGGTTGTAGTGTGATAGCAAGGCGGCTATCAACATAGCTCATAATCTGGTTCAGCATAACAGAATCAAACATGTGGAGATTGATAGGCACTTCATCAAGGAAAAGCTCACTAGTGGCATCACATGCACTCCATTTGTGAAGATTGGTGATCAACTGGCGGGTGTTCTTACCAAAGGAATAGGGAATAAACCATTTCATGACATTCTCATCAAGCTGGGCATGAGAAATATCTTCGCACTAGCTTGAGAGGGAGGGAGTGTTAGAATAGGAAATAATATTGCATATATTTTATTCTTATTTGATTTTATTTTCCCTTGATTGATGTAATGAGCTGGCCCATAATTTATGCGTAATAGCACTCTTGTAATTATGCATTATTATCAATATAAAAGGGGATGAGGTCTCACTCATTCCCTAACTCTTTCTCTTCTCTAAAATCTTCAGAGACCACTGGACCAGAGATTTGGAAAGGCTCGGGTGGGAAAGTTGATGCCTCTGTTTCTGGGATAGGCACAAATGGTACAATTACAAGTGTTGGGAGGTACCTTAAAGAGCAAAACCCTGAGATTAAGGTTAATCTTTTTCATTCTCTTATTTTATTGGAAAAGTAAAGTTTATTGGAAAAGTAGAGTTTAATGAACTCCTCTCTCTCTCATCAATCTGTGTTCTTTTTCTTGTATTGCTGCTGGTGCCCTTCTTTATTCATATACAGCTATATGGTGTAGAACCAGTTGAAAACGCAGTTTTAAATGGAGGAAAACCTGGTGAGTTGTGATTTCCAACATGTCTCACCATTTTCTATCCTGGTTTGGTGTCAACAATATTCTTGTATTTCTGGTGCATTCTTTCTTCTTTTAGATATTTTGTTGGCTTTGACAAGTTGGAATATATGATTTGGAATGAACTTGTGTTTGGCAATCATCATTAGGCATGGTTATTACATGTGATTTTGGGAAACAGGCTAGGATTTTGGACATGATAATGTCTAACATCTGGGCACGTAGACACAACTGTGTATTTGGTTGTGGATTTACTATGATGAACTTATTTGTTTGTGACTTTGTTTCTGTACACAGAAGAATGATGGAAAACAAAGTTATTACTATGTAACAAGATTGACAAATTGATGAGGCAACGAAGACCTGGTGTACTCTGCTGCTCTGCTAGATAGGTGAACTGGTTCACCTAAGCAGTCTAATTGTTTCAGCAGAGCGTACTTGTCTGTTGGGGGCTTTTCCCCCGCTTCTATTGCGGGGGATTTGGGTGATTAAACTGTTGTCAGAAGTAGTCCTATGATATGCTATGGAATATGTCAACGCAAACATTAGTAATGTTGAATAATGTTTAAAGCTTCATCATAATATACATTTTAAATTAAAAGCATTCACCTAATTAGGTGTGAACCTTAAACTTCGACATTTGACCGACTCAAATTTGAAGAATTAGAATAATCAGATGTACAACTTACAATGTAATATCAAGGGAACGAACTTGGAAGTACATTTATAATCAGATGTACAATTATCAAGGGAACGAACTTGGAAGTGCAACTTACAATGTAATATATATATATATATATATTTTTTTTTTTCTTTTTGCTTAAAATGATTTATCGTTGTTTATATGTTTTGAGGTTTTTTCATTGGCTAGTGTAGGTCGGCTCCCATAGATCAAGGGCTTACCAATTATTGATTGACCAAACTTTCATGATTCTTCTGTGATGATCATAATAAATTGACCAATTAATTGAAAAAAAAGAGTGAATAGATATCAAACTACTTCAAATGGCTTGTCTTACAAACAAATGCCATTTTTCATTACTTGAGAGAGTGATAAGCAGTGGTTGTTTTGTGTATGAATTTTGTTCGTGCTTCTATATATAACGAAGACTTTCAATACTTGTGTTGAGGATCATTACTGCTTCAAAAATAAAGTTATCCTTTTTTAAAGTTCAAGTTGCCTAATGATTCGCTTTGTGTGGCAGATGACAAAGCATGCTTGGTGTAGCTTGTTCAGTACTGATAGTAACCTTGTGACAAAATCTTTAGGCTCTCTTGTTAAATACTAAACTTATGACACGTTCCTTAGGCTTGACCTAGTTTCAGATTGTCTGTTGCATCTCAACATGTCTAAAATGTATCTAATGACCAGTGATGTCAATGATATGTAAACTATAAAATGTTTGTCTGTTATTTTCTAGCACGATAAGATTTTCACAATTTTCTTTTTCTAAATGTTTAATAGCACTTTTGATGTATCAAGCTTTATTGGCTTTTTTCATTAGCAAACTCTAATAAATTTTCTTGCGAAAATTTCTCTCTCTCTCTCTCTCTCTCTCTCTCTCTCTCTCTCTCTCTCTCTCTCACACACACACACACACACACACACACACACACAGATACTCCTGCCGTGAAGGGGAGGCTTTAGTGCTCATCTTTGAATGTAGAAAAGGGACTAATTTTCTATTTTTAATATTGTTGGGAATGTTTTGTATGTTAGACTTGTATCAAAACCATCAATCAACATGCTTTGTAACTAGCCATTGGTCGATGTCATGTGAATATCCTATGACCATTTTTTATACAAAAAATTGTGTGCCGAGTGTCACGAATGACCTGGTATGAATATTTTTCTTTAACATGTTCTGTAAAAGATTGAATTTTCTCATTTGTTGGATAAAAGCAAAGATTGGCTGCTAATCATTCTAGTCTTCTAATGTTGATTTTCTTGTATGTAAGTGTAGTGCTTTATCAAAAGGCTGGGGCTGGATCTATTCCTAGTCCACCCCTCCGTACACCTTGGATTAATCAAGCAGCACATCTTTCCTTGGGCAAACTTCACTTTATCCTCCCTGTGGTTTGGGCTATGTACTGTTTCCCCCTAACATTTGGAAATGACGACATAACTACCTTGTCGTTTGTAGATTGAATTGCACCATTAGGCCAGTTAACGATTTAATGAAAAATACTAAAATATCTCTATATTTTCGTCATTTGTTTGGAAGGCAAAGTGCACTTTAACCCCCTATGCTCTATTTCATATGCGGTTTACTCCCTTAACATTTGAAAATGACCGCATAACCCCCTTGTGGTTTATGGACTGAAGTGCACCATTAGGCCCGTTGATGATTTAATGAAAAAGACTAAAATACTCCTATATTTTCGTCATTTGTTTAGAAGGCAAAGTGCACTTTAACCCCTATGCTTTATTCTATGTGTGATTTATGCCCTTGAAATTTGAAAATGAGCATATAATCCCTTTATGTCTGCCAAGTTGGATGGAATGTTTAACAGTACACTTTAGTTCACAAACCACGTGTGGGTTATGTAATTATTTCCAAATGTTGGGGGGGTAAACTGCACATGGCCCAAACCACGGGGTAAAGTGAAGTTTGCCCTTTCCTTTATATTGCTCTCTACATGCTACACCTGCATGTTTTTAAACACAAGTTCTTAAGAATTGTGCTTGCAACAATGAAACAAACAATGCCTAAAAGAGTTTCGGCTATGAGAATATTTATGCCAAAAGCAGCACAGTCAGAGATTTTAGAGAATTTGCTTCCTTATTATGGTTTATATTTGGATGGATTTAATGTACAATATGTGATGTCATTTTGCCAATATACTGTTTGTGGTTGTTAACAGGGACTAAGAAAACCTTAAACATGGGTTTTCTTGCATGCAATTTGATATGCATTGTTGAAAATTCAATGTGGATATTACTGTCTCGTATTCTTGTGCCTGGTTATGAGTTTGGAAATATTGTTGAGTAAAATTTTACAGCATGAAAAAGAAAATCCATACTTCGTTGATGACATCAAATTCACTGTTGATATATCCATATTCACTTTAATAATTTGAGCTGCAATTTTATTTTATTTTTTATTTTTTGTTGACATCAACATTTGAAACCATGTATGAGAAAATCTAACCAACTTATTGCATGTGCATTAGCCATTTATCTACTTTTCTGGTGGCCATCATGGCATTACCTAATACTTGGAATTTCTATAATTGCAAATTTTTGTTAATCTTTTAGCTTTCAAGAAGAGCAATATCTTTTTTTATTTGAACTTGACATATTACATGTTGTAATGTTTTAGGCCCTCATAAAATTCAAGGAATTGGTGCTGGTTTCATCCCTGGGGTAATGGATGTCGCTTTAGTTGATGAAGTTGTTCAAGTAAGCCTCAAAATCTTTCTAACAAGGCAGTCTCATTCATTCAGTAAACATGTGGATGAATCTAATCATGCATCACGCTTTGTGTATCATGAAGAAAAGTAAAGCAAAAAAATAAAGAAAGAAATGATAAAGATGAAGAGAATTGATTGGTGGTTATGTGCTTCATTTTATCTGCAGCTTGGCATTTATATAGTCCTCAAAGTGTATAAACCATCACAAATCAGGTTGTCAGGGTAATCCTGTGAGAATATTGCCTATATTCGGTTTCTCCTTGTTAGAATTTACCATCACCTACCACCAATTTACCATCACCTACCACCACCTACTCCTCACCTACTACACTCACCCTCTCCTATATAATGAGCCACTCACCATTTGTAATATACAACAATCAACATATATCAATCAATAATACATCTATTTTTTATATGGTATCAGAGCAAGGTTGAGAAGCTAGTAATTCTGCTTCACCGGCGGGCGGCAGCCTCGCCTTGGCCGCCCGCCGGACCTCTACACATACCTTCACTCCGCTGCCCCAAAATACGTATCATTATCGAGCTTCCACCGTTTCAGCTTTCTCGTCCATACTCTCTCCCAATCTTCTCCAACAACACCTAACAGAATTGATTACCGGAAGCAGTGTAGTTAGAAAAAAAAAAAAAAAAAAAAAAAAAAAAAAAAAGGTCAATTAGGGGTTAGACAACCTCAAATCCGACGACTACGCTGACTTGGACGAATCCAAATCCACGGTTCCTGGATTCTGACTCAGTTTACAGATCCCAACAATCGCCGCGGACGCGTTGTAGCCGGAGCTCAAGTCTTCTTGATGCAATCTCTTCAGCTATTCTACGATCCCGGCAGTTCTCGAACTGGCCGGTTCAAGCTGAACACCAGCGGTTTGGTTGGATCGGTTCGCTTCATCTCTTAGGCGTTTCAAAGGCCTCAATGAGTGACCAAAACCGGCCTCTCTACCTCTCGCTGACAAAATCGCCGCCGAACTGGTATTCCGGTGACAAGATGAACAGCCGTGATCATCATTGGAGAGTAGATCTGCGGCATTAACGCGCAATCGCTTCAACGAAACTGCTCCATCGCTGTTACAGAACCTGCTCGAGGAGTCCTCGCTGCTCGACGAACTCGAAGGCGGAGGAGGTGGCGTCGATGACCAAGGCACCACCTGATTATCTCTCTGGTCTCTTTCTCTCCACTAGACCCACTTTCATCATATCATATCCATGATTCACCTTATTTTAAAACCAAACCTCTCTCTACACAGACAAAAGCAGAACCCACCATTCATCCATCACTTTTGTCCCCTCATCCACTTGTATATTATTTTATTATACATATCTTTTATTATTTTAATATTTTAAAATATATTAATGTCATATCTCCACCCAATCACTGAGTCATACTTTCGTAGGCACTCCTCCTCATTCCACCAATAATATATATATTTAAAAAAAAAAAAAAAAAACAAACCAATCCCATTGCAGGTTTTCCCCAAAACCGTGGGCCAAGAAACTCACGTGCAACAATCTTTTGTTTTTCCTCACTCTCTCGTTTTGATTTCACATATCTTCTTATTATTTCTTTCTTTTTCATTTTTTTTCCCCTTATTATTTTTACCAAAAAAAAGAGAAAGAAGACGAACTGCACACCAAACTCATTTTATTCATGTCGGGACTCACCCCGATCACCATTTTACACCACAAAAAAAACAAAAAAAAACAAAAAAAAAAAACAAAAAAAAAAAACAAAAAACCAAACCCAACACATATCGACACAGTGGGAGTTTTCTTCTCTACTCCGTCGCCGGTCTTTTCTTCTTGCCTCTGTCCTGAGTGGCCCTTGACGGTGTTGCCTCCGTGGTTCCTAGACCACCAAGCAAGTTGCCTCCACCCTGCTCCTCCACTACAGCATATGGCGGCCCTCCAAATCGGAACATCACGGTGGCCTTCCGCTTCAACTCCCTGTTTTCCGCCTTTAGCACACTTATCTCTGCTCGCGCATCCTTATACATGCGTTGGAGCAGAGCCAGCTGGGAGTTTAACTGCTGCACCTCATTTGCCCTACTCTGCAGCCGGTTCGACAAGTTTGTCACCGCAGTCATGGTTTCCACGCATGACTTCAGAGTATACTGATTGGCCTCAATATCAGTTTGCACCGCCATTTTTTGCTCCACCGACCGCATCGGAAAGTTCAACGGAGTAAACACAGAGGTGTTTGGTTGAGGTTCACTGGCCACCGCACCAGTTATTTCTCTTGTGGACTCGTTAAGGTCTGGAAAGAGAGTGAGCAGACCACGGGAAGATGAAGCCATTTTCTGGGCAACAGAGTGTTACAGAATATCTCTCGCAACAGAGTGTTACAGACTCTCTCAGGAATCTCTCTCAGAAAACGAAGAGTTTTTCAGAGTGTTACAGAATATCTCTCGCAACAGAGTGTCTCTCTCAGGAATCTTTCTCAGAAAACGAAGCGTTTTTCAGAGTTTTTCTAGCAGGTTTTTTTGTCTCTGCTTCCAAGCCTCAGCCTCAGTTTATAAAGATCCTGACGAAGAGGCAGACACACGCATCATGCGCCTCTCGGTGCTCGCCGACAACTTGGGCGCGCCTTTTGATGGCACGTTTTTTGATGGCACGCCTTTTGATGGAACGCCTTTTTATGAATTGGGCACACCTTTTGAGGGTGCGACTTTTTAAGGGTCCGACAAGACTCTGTAAACTGTCCCGACATTGATTCCGGTTAGCTCCTTTATGGGTCCGACAAGACTCTGTAAACTGTCCCGACATAGATTCCGGTTAGTTTCTACATGGGTACAACAAGACTCTGTAAACTGTCCCGACATTGATTCCGGTTAGCTCTTTTATGGGTCCGACAAGACTCTGTAAACTGTCCCGACATTGATTCCGGTTAGTTTTTACAAGGGTCCAGCAAGACTCCGTAAACTGTCACAACATTGTCTGCTACAACGGTCCGACATGACCCCATAAACTGTTTTCTACAACGGTCCGACATGACCCCATAAACTGTCTTCTACATCGGTCAGACACCACCATACAGTGTCCTCTACAACGTTATGACACCCCCATACAGTGTCCTCTACCACGTTATGACACCACCATCCAGTGTCTTCACCAATGGTCTGACACGACCATACAGTGTCACCTATCCTTTTTTATTTTTATGTATTTTCTTGTTTTGTTCCTCTCTTCAAACTCAAGTTGGTTAGTTTCTATCCTCCTTGAGTTTGCGGGGGGCTGTTAGAATTTACCATCACCTACCACCAATTTACCATCACCTACCACCACCTACTCCTCACCTACTACACTCACCCTCTCCTATATAATGAGCCACTCACCATTTGTAATATACAACAATCAACATATATCAATCAATAATACATCTATTTTTTATACTCCTTTTTCCTTTTAGGCTTAGGAATTAGAGTTCTATATAAGTTCTATATAAGTGATGTATTCTTTTAGGCTTAGGAATTAGAGTTCTATATAAGTGATGTATTCTTTGTTTTATTGATTCAGTCTAATATACAATTTCATTCAGAAAACTTACATGGTATCAGAGCCTGGTTCGAAACCCTAGTAGCCATTGTTGAAGCTTTTCTATTTCGTTGAACTCTCTGGTTCAACCTTGTGAATACGTGCGACTCATGTTATTTGAGATTGGGTTCGGTTCATCTGGTCTTGGTTCGAGTCGACCCATTTGGTTCGTCTGGTCTCTGTTCAAGTCGATCGTGGTTGATCTCCCCTCTTACCAGACTTGCGATCACGGTTTGCTCTTGTTCCTCTCAATCGATTGACTCCATCAAGTTCAGTCTCTCATGATTTGGCTTCGCAAGGTGGTTCTCTCTGTCGCGAAGGTCTCTCTCTCTTTCTCTCACGACCTTTGTCTGACTCTGGCTTCTTCTTCTTGACCTCTCTCTTTGCTACTGGTTTTGGGTATTTACACTTGAAGCCCTAATTTGTTTTATTTATACTTTGACCCATAACATTCTATAAACTTTGTTTTATTACAATGTCAGACACTAAAATCCAAGCCATCAAATGCAAACTCACCGGTGGCAATTATGCCTATCGGGTCAGTATTATGAAGAATTTTCTTCTCAGTCAGAAAAAATAGGGCTATGTTTCTGGTTCTGTTCCTCGTCTATCGGACCCGAAGGCAAAAGGATATCTGACTTTTTGTGATACTTGCGCCCAAGTTCTGACTTGGTTTCATAATTCTGTGGATGACCGTATTGGAATGATGTTTTCTAAGTACAGTACTGCCGAGGAGGGTGGGATAATTTACTAGGTGTTTATCAGCAATCCAACTTTGCCAAGCGGTATGAGTTGGAAACAGCTATGCAGAGTGCTCGTTAGCGAGATCAGACTATTTAGGACTTTTATATTGAGATGACAGGTCTTTGGGGTCAGTTAGCTCTAATAGAACCACTTAGTCTCAAGATACTAGACGCATATATTGAGTTTCGGGAGCAGGGTCATTTAGTGCAGTTCTTAACGGCTCTCTTCCCTTAGTATGAGGCTATTCGAGGTGACATCCTTCACCGGTCTCTTCTTCCCTCTATGGATGCTATTGTTCGTGGGTTCCTCTCCGAAGAAACCCATCTTAAGACGACCAATCAGACTCTGCTTCCCTCTGTCTTCTTGGCTCCTACTAAGCCTCCTTTATTATTGACTCCACCACCTCATTCGCTTCAGGCCACTGCGAAACCCAAGAAAGGATCATTAGGTCCAGATGAGTGTGCTTTCTGTCATCAGAGGGGTCATTGGAAGAACAACTATCATAAGAAGGGACGTCAACCTGCTCCGTCTTCTCAGAAACAGTTCCGCGGTCCTACTCCTGGTCCTTTCTGACCTTCTACCGCTTATACTACATCTGCTCCGGCTCCCGATCTTGACTTGGCTTCCTTGAGTGCTCAGATTGCATAACTTCAGTATATCCTGTCCACCTCTTAGCCATACCCATTTGCCTCCGCTCTTACCTCTCTTCATTTAGGTTTGCTTGGATCCTCTTCAGGTATCCCTTCTTTTGTCTGGCTTTTTGATTCTGGTACCTCTCATCATATGACTCCTCACATTTCCTTACTTCAAAACTGTATTCCCCCATCCATTCCTATTACTATTAATACTGCTAATGGGTTTGGTATGTCTATTCTGTCTATTGGGTCTGTCTTACCCTCTGCCACGTCTACTGTTACTATTCCTTTTGTTCTTTATGTCCCTCAACTATCTGTTAGTTTATTATCTATCAGTCAATTTGATGCTTCTGGTTTTGATGTTATCTTTTCCTCTTCTGTCTGTTGTGTGCAGGATCGGGTGTCCAAGAAGCAAATTGGGACTGGCCGTAGAGTTGGAGATCTTTATGTGGTGGAGCTTGCATCTCCCTTCATCCGCCTTTCCAGCTGCACTTTGTTCGTTTTAGTTAGATTATCAGTTGAGTCAGTTTCACTTATGGCATTTTCGCCTCGGTTATTTATTTGTTGATCGCTTACGGTCTTTAGCTCAGTCAGGGTTATTGGGTAAAGTTTCTCCTAGTCAAATTGATGAATATCGGGGGTGTACACTTGCCAAAACGTCAGCTTTACCATTTAATAAAAGTACGTCTATTTCTGTTTCTTCATTTTCTCTTGTGCATACTGATGTCTGGGGACCTTCTCTAGTTCTTACTAAAGGGGGTTCTGCATACTATGTGTCTTTTGTTGATGATTACACCCACTATATTTAGGTTTATCTTATGACTCATAAATTTGATTTCTACCAAATATATTGTAACTTTCAGTCTATGATCACTACATAATTTGGGTCTACCATTAAATTGTTACGGTCTGACTTAGGTGGGGAGTATTTTAAAACCGAGTTCTGTGAGTATCTGGCTAATTTAGGTACTATTCACCAAACTTCCTGTACTGACACACCTGCCCAAAATAGTCGTGTTGAGTGTAAATACCGTCATCTCCTTGAGACAGTTAGATCTCTCCTTTCCACCTCTGTTCCGGCTCCCTTTTGGGGGGAGGCCGTTCTTACAGCTGCTTTTCTTCTCAATCGTATGCCTACCCCTTACTCTTTGGTCGTTCTCCTTATGAGGCTCTATTTTCCCAACTCCCCAATTACTCTCCATCGTGTTTTTGGGTTTGCATGTTTTGTCCTTCTTCCGGAAAGATAGGACAAAACTTAGTGCCCGGTGTGTCTTTTTGGGATACAGTCTTACTCAGAAAAGCTATCGCTATTACGATCCTGTTTCCCGCCACCTTTATGTCTCTCCCTATGTTGCCTTCCTAGAGTGTCTAGCTTACTTTCAGCTTCCTCCTCTCATTGTTCCGGTTTCTAAAGAAGATTTGGTTCACATTGATCCATTTCCTTCTGAGGTCCCCCTTGATGAGTACATCTTTATTGTTCCTCATGAACTTGTTCCTTCTTCTCTTCCTACTACACCTTCTGTTGAGTCCCTCTCCACTGTACCCCGTGAGTCTGTTCCATCCTCTTCACCTCCTCTCTCGCTTACTCAATTCTCCTCTTCTGTTGTTAGTCTATTCTTGTTGCAAGGCTCTCTTTCCACCAGTTGTCTCTGCCTTTGCTACTGATTCTCCTACTTCTGACGACCCTAATTTGGCTAATCATAAGTATCCCCTTCGCGTCTGTAAACAGGTAGTCAAACTTGGTTTTGCTAAAACCTATTTTTCTCCTTCATATTGTACGTTTTTTTTTTTCTACTATTCACTCTTTTTCAGAACCTCAGTCTTACAAGGAGGTGTATTAGGATCTTAATTGGATTCAAGCTATGAAGGATGAGTTTCCTGTATTATAAAAGACTAGTACTTGGGAATTGGTTCCTCTGCTTGTTGGCAAGAATCTGATTGGTTGTAAATGGGTCTATAAAGTCGAGACTCATTATGATGGTTCTCTTGAGCGCTATAAAGCTCGCCTAGTTGCCAAAAGTTTCTCACAAGAATATGGTATTGATTATGAGGAGACTTTTGCTCCTGTTGCCAAGATGACTATTGTCCGTGCTTTGATCTCTGTTGCTGCTGTTCGTCATTGGCCTTTTTATCAGATGAATATTAAGAATGTTTTTCTTAATGGCCATCTCACTGAGGAGGTTTACATGCGTCCTCCCCCTGGCCTTCACCATTCCTCAGGTCAGGTTTGTTGTCTTTTGCGTGCTCTGTATGGTTTGAAGCAATCTCCTCGTGCTTGGTATGATCGCTTTCAGACTGCTGTTACTAAGCTTGGGTTTCATCCTTGTGCCCATGACGTTGCATTGTTTTTCTTCCACACCTCTGCTGGTTTTGTTGCCTTATTATTATATGTGGATCATATGATCACCACTGGCTCAGACTCTTCTGCTATCTCTGAGGTCAAGCAGCAAGCAGCATCTCTTCCGCACTTTCGAAATGAAGGATCTGGGACTATTGTGATATTTTCTTGGTATTGAGATGGCTTCTTCTCCCAAGGGCTACTTTCTGTCCTAGGCCAAGTATGCCAACGCAGTTATTCATCGTGCCGGTCTTACTGACACTAAGCTTTCTGAAACCCCCATTGAGCTTAATGCGAAGCTCAACACTACTGATGGTGTTCCTCTGGACGATCCTACGTTATATCGTGAGTTTGTGGGTTGTTTAGTTTATCTGATAGTTACTTGCCCTGATCTTGCTTATGTTGTCCATGTGATTAGTCAATTTGTTTCTGCTCCTCGTTCTACACATTGGGCTGCTTTGATTCGGATTCTTCGCTATCTTCACAGTACTATCTTTCAGGGTTTGCTATTATCAACTACTTCTTCCTTAGACTTGGTGGCCTATGCTGATGTTGATTGGGTTGGTGATGTTAATGATCGCAAATCCACTTCTGGTTTCTGTATGTTTCTTGGCGATTCCCTGATTTCTTGGAAAAGTAAGAAACAAACTGTTGTTGCCCGTTCTACTCCCGAAGCTGAGTATCGTGCTATGGCTCATTCTACTGTTGAAATTGTCTAACTTCGTAGTCTTTTATCTGATTTGGTCATCCCTCAGTCTTCTCCGACCTCTCTCTATTGTGACAACCGCAATGCTATTCAAATTGCTCATAAGACTCTCTTCCATGAACGGACAAAGCACATTGAGATTAATTGTCACTTCGTTCGTTAGCATCTGCAGTCTGACTTTATCTCACTTCATTTTGTCTCTTCGACTTTGCAACTTGCTGACTTTCACCAAGACTCACATCACTGCTCGGTTTCTGTTTCTTCTTGACAAACTCTCAGTGTTTTCCGCTAACACACCTTGAGTTTGAGTGAGGGTGTAAGAATATTCCCTATATTCGGTTTCTCCTTTTTCCTTTTAGGCTTAGGAATTAGAGTTCTATATGAGTTCTATATAAGTGATGTATACTTTCAGGCTTAGGAATTAGAGTTCTATGTAAGTGATGTATTCTTTGTTTTATTGATTCAGTCTAATATATAGTTTCATTCAAAAAACTTACAAACCCTGTTAAAGTTCAGCTGGCATAGGGAATAAATAGCCTAAAACAAGTAGTAGGATTCTTGAAATAGGTTTATTCATCAAAAAAAAAAAAGATTCTTGAAATTGGCTAAGCGAAATACTCCTGGTTTGTTCAGTCAAAGTGCATGGAACAAAGGTGAATTCATAACTTATCCCGTGTATGTCAGGATTTCTTGTGACCGTTGACTAGGGTGAGTGAGAAGTCCAAGACCTGTTATCAAATAAAACAGTTTACATTGTACATTAGAACATATTAAAAAAAAAAAAATTTCTACCTTTTGACATGTGCTATGATTTGCTAAAGTAGTTATTTTTCCAGTGCAATAGTGATAATAACACATGTTTTAATGGAGCATGTTTACTTGTATAAGAAAGCTTATGTAATTGTTATTACTCTTCCATCATTTATTGCTGCTTTTCATATTCAAAGGCCAATCTCTGATAATTATTGCTGAGTTATTAATGTTTGAACTTTGCAGATATCAAGTGAGGAAGCTATTGAAACTGCCTAGCTTCTTGCATTGAAAGAAGGTTTGCTGGTAAGAACATAATTTTTCATATTATTCAACTGTGGGTCTTACAGGCATTTTTATATCGCTTTCCTCTGTAAAAATTACTAAACTCTTAAGTTCATGTCTTAGGTTTTTTTTTTTAATATTTTTAGTTCACAAGTTTGATGGTGCTTATGGTAACATGTATTGTAGGTAGGAATATCATCTGATGCTGCTGCGGCTGCGGCTGGGGCTGCGGCTGCTGCAATTAAGATAGCTAAGAGGCCAGAAAATGCTGGAAAACTCTTTGTTGTAAGTTTGATTTTCTGCATTCAAGTTCAGCTTTGCTATTTTGTTCCGTCATTTGTGTATATTTTGTTCTCAATTGGGAAAATTTTAATGTACTAGAAGATATTGCATAGTAATTTGGCTGAACACAACATTGGACAAATCTCAGAATTTTAACCACCTACAAATATTCTATTGTTTGTTTTTGACAGGTGGTGTTCCCCAGCTTTGGAGAGCGTTATCTGTCATCTGTGCTGTTTGACTCCTTGAAGCGTGAGTCAGAGAATATGACTTTTGAGCCCTGAGATTTTTCCTAGCTTCAGAAAGGTGATAATATGTCAAGTTTGTAAGGTTGCAATGCAGTTTTGATCTGGGCGCTTTTGCTTTGGTTCTTCATGCTTTTTAAATAAATCTTGTGAATATTACTAGTTTAGCTGATGTTTGTGTCTGCAAGAGGGCATGTTGGCTAGATTTTGGTCTCACCTCTATAATTTGAAATAAAACAAAAGTTTGATGCTTAGAATATGCTCAGAATAACCTTTTTTCCCTAATATATTTAGTTAGTAAGAAATGATAGTTGAATTGCTAGTATATTATTATTTGCTTGGGCATAAAGTATATTGAAATGGTCAATGCTATTTTGATAAAAGGAAATTTAGCTTGACCACTGGTAGTGCAATCAAAGATAGAGAGGCATTCCCTTCATTTTCTGAATTTAGCACTACTTGCTCCCTAATTGTGCCTTCGCATTAAGAGAACTGATATTTTGCACAAAATTGTCAAAAGCTCCTGAGAGGAGCTATGTTTATGTTTGGATTGGATCGTGAATTTATTATTAAGGGAAAGAAAAATGGAAATATACATAGGATAAATTACACTTTCTCCCCCATAGAGTATGATTCTTTTCTCACTTTGGTCCTTGAAAAAAGATTCTTTTACTTTGATCTCTAAATTGTCAAATTCTCTCCATTTTTAGTCCAAATTCTAAAAATGGTGCCATAAGAACTTGAACTTTCCTTTACTCTCCTATTCTCTTCCCTCCTCTATGCACCTTATCACCCCAATCCACAACTGACCACCTCGCCCCTCCTAACCTACTACCTGATCTCTTCCACTAGCCTCAACGCTTCAACTTGCAGCCTCTTTACTTGAATGATGCATACCTGTTTTCATTTTCGTGCACCTATATGAAGTTGATTTTCGAGATTAGTTGGATATAGGGGTGGGGATGGTTTTGAGATTATGTTGGGTTTGGTTTTATGGACCAAAATGGGAAAACTTAGTATGTTTAATGACCAAAATGGGAAAACTTAATGTGTTTAATGACCAAAATGAGAACGGGAGCTTCTATATACACACACCTAATCCCCTCTATACACTTAATGATATTTAATTTTATTACAATTTTATCCCTAAGTGAAATTACTATTTTAGACATCAACCAAATTCATCTTAATGCACACATCCAGACCTCACGTTCATCTCAATGCACACATCCAGACTTCATCACGTTGAAGCTGAAGCTTCAACCTTCCTTATTCGTAGCTTCTTTCTCATTCATTATTGATATGGAGGATTTGTCTTCTGAAAATCAACAAATAAGTATTTATGAGAAACATAGCGAAGGAAATGCGAGTTTCTTTTCTTTCTTTTTTTTTCCAGCGTCGTTCGGATAACTAGAGCCGAATTATGTTATTTGGTTCGGAAATCTACTACCGAAATAATTATTTATTTTCGGAAGTAGTTGTTCGAACAAACTAATAAATTTCGGAAGTTGTAGTCCGAAAAAATTATTTAATTTCGGAAGTTGTTGTCCGAACAAAGTTAACTTTTACAACATTCAACTTCCGAAAGTTGAAAATAAATTCGGACAACTACTTCCGAATGAAGTAAAAAAAAATTTTTGCAAACTGTATACCAAATTTACAGTTTCGAATTCTCTAATTCTATCCCCAAACAAAGCTATACCATTTTTCAATTCCATGTTAGTATCCATTGAAGCTCAAACAAGTTTTCAAAAGGTGATCTCAAATACAATACAGAGTGATTGATTCATATAGGTATAAATTATGTTACAATAATTAAAATTTTAATACATTTTCTCAAATTATTTATCACTCAATAAGAGATTACCACAAATGTAAAAAGAATATACATAAGAAGGGAGCGAAAAAAAAAAGAAAAAAAAGAAAAACACTGTTCGGAAGTTTAAAACCAAAAGTATATATACTGTTCGAAAGTTGAAATCCGAAACAAAAAATTAATTTCGGAACTTGATTGTTGTTTGAATTTAATATATTCGGAAGTTGACTGCCGAAATAATCAAAAAGTTACGGAAACCTACTGTTGAAATAAATCACCAATTTCGGAATCCTACTTCCGAACAAATGAATTAATTTCGGCAAACCAGTTCCGAACGGTTTGTTTACACTCCGTGGGCCTTCGTCCGTTTTCAAAATGATAAAAACAAAACTCTACGTTTTGATTAATTCATTTGTGATTTATTTCAACAGTAGGTTTGTGATTTATTGTTACTGACAGAGGTTGAAGATGAAAGCTATGTGTGTGTATTTGGGGATGAAAGCTGTGTATGTGTATTTGCACATGGTAAGCTTCAATGGGTGTGTGTATCCTCAAGGTTGAAGATGTAGCTTAAGCTTCAATGGGTGTATGTATCCTCAAGGTTGAAGATGTAGCTTAAGCTTCAATGGGTGTGTGTATTTGCACCGTTGGGAGAGAGCTGGGTTTGGGGTCGAGGGTTGTGTGTGTGTGTGAGGGCAGATGTGGAATAAACCGTGTGTGTAGTGAGTAGATTAATTAGGAATTAATTTTTTTGGTGTGTGTAGTGAGAAAGATGTGCAAAGAGGGTATTTGGTGTGTGTAAATAGATGCTCCCAAATGAGAACATAACTTGTTAGGGATGGAATTGAAAATTTTGAAAATTTTAAATTGTGATAATTAGAACAAAGTGAGAAACAATAAATAATTTCAGGTCAGTGTGAGAAATAACTCATGCTCACACAGTTCTGCTGAAGAGTTTTCAACTTTGTTAGATTTGTTGCCCTTTTTTCCCCTCTTCGGGAGATTGACATGTAAGAATATTCAACATTTATGCAAATCCATTTGAGCACAACTCATAAATATAGAACTAAGTTTGGATAGGGGCCGCGTGAACGCAGGCCCCCACTGCCACAAATGATGACGTAGGCTTTGCTACTTGGACAGACCTTAGGCGAGCGCCCCTCCTAAGTGCAATGGAGGTCACTACCCTAGGCCATGGGCCTCATTGATCACCCATTTGACCCCGTCCAGGTAAATATGTTTTAGTGATCCTTATCTATTGCCTCACAATTGCCTCTCCTGCTTCATGTTTGTTCAATGTTGGAATGGCAGCAACGTCTTGACATGGAGGTTGTGCCTTGCAAACTTCTAAACAACATGCAATGAAATGTTGGTTTTACAGTTTTTGAGATGATTAATCATCAAACAGATTCCAATTCCATCTAGTAGATAGTTTTATTTGCAAATTTGCAAAATTCCCTCTGCTAACTATGCCTGTAGTTGGGAGCAATAGTTGAAGCAAAATAGGCCTTCCAACAACATGGCTCCTTTGGGTGACTACGACCCTGTTCGGTTGTTTGGAAAAGTATAAGAAAATAAAAGAAATAAAAAAATCTTATGACTGTTGCATTAGTAAGAAACTTATGAAACTCAAAATTTTAATTTTCTGAATGAAATAAGTTTTTATTCAAAATGTATATATCTCACAAAAAATTGAGGATTTTGTCACGGGAATCTCAACATACGTTACTTTCAACCACAAAATATATGTTTTCACACACATCCACTAAAAAACTGAACAACTAAATTTTACTATATCTTTTTGGCAAAATTCATCTATCAATGAACAAATACATATAAGAAATTAAGTTTTCTTATCTGTTACTGTGATGTATATCTTTTTCGTGAAAATACTTTCCCATCAAAACTCTTGACAAGTGTGATAAGTGAACGGAGCCTACTGTTGTGAAAAACAAAATTTATTAATAATGCTGTTTTCATTATATTTTGTCCATTGATAATTAAAATAGCAAAACATAATAGAAACCCCATATTGAATAATGTCTTGCATGACAGTTAGTAGGCTTTCCCTGGGAGGTCATTAATGATCAAATAAGAAGTTTTTTTTTTTTTTTTTCATCTTGAAAAACTCCCTCAAAACTTGTCGTGTAGTGTGACATACATTGTGCGAACCTTTTTCAATCCCAATGTATACCAATGAAGTAATGATTGTCATGCCTAAGCACAAAGAGCCAATTTAAATGCCAATTTTTTATTATGGATCTTTTCTCTCCCCGTCTCAAATTATATATAAGTCATAATCAATAGATCATGTAAGAATATTCAAACATAATGCTTAAGGTATAATTAAACGCTATGTTGATGTAATGTCTCAAAATTTTGAAATATCAAGAGAAATTAAATAAATAAAATAACTTATTAAGTTAAAAACTTAACATTTTAATTAGAAATTGTAACTCTCATACATGACCAAAGGCTCAAACAACCCTAAATAATAAAAAAAAAAAAAAACTTAAAATGCCCAAATACAACATTAAATGAAATCACAAAGTTCTTAATTGTTAATACATAAGATTATAAAATTTATTTGGCTCTAGTCCTGATTTCAAGTCAGCCAAAGTTCTATGCTAGCATCAACCCCATTTTCAACTTCCATTCTTTTTTTTTTGGGTCAAAATTTGGCATAAAATGCAAGGGTAACAAAAATATATGCCATGAGCTTTTCAACATCGAAAGAAAATACAACAAACTTACTTTCTTTTTACAAAAAAAATAACGAGATTATAAGTATAATATAACAATAAATTGCAAACATATAACTTACAAATATTAAAATAATTTCAACAATTTTAATAAATTAGGTGACACTCGAAATCTCACCAAAGGTATTTAACTTACCAACCACTAAGCTATGGCCACAGTTAATTTGAAACCCCCTTGAGTTAAATAATTAAGTGTTACAAACTGTGACTACCAAGGACGGTCATGCCCAGAGTTACATATCCAAGTGGTGGCTTTCGTGATTTGCCCTAAGAGAACAGTTTATCTGGGGTACACATCCTTCCTGTGTGCCATCCGCACATCCATCCTTATTCCAAAACCGAATATTGATAAGGGTTCAAATACGTCCCGTACCATCTTAGGGTTTTGGACAAGAATTACATAAAATCAGGACTCATCCTGAACAACCGATATTTATTGTCAACTGTTAATTTCGTACACCCCGTTGATCATTTTAGTTAATTTTCATAATAATTACTAATAATTACAAATTTAGGTCACCATCAATGTTATACCATTTTACTATAATTTTCAAGAGAAAATATTAACAATTATGTTCTACAATAATCAATCAATGTACATGGTATTATAAACAGTTAAATCAAGCCGTCAAGTGAAATAATAATTTTAAATACTAAAATAAATCACAACATTACACATGCATGAATTACTAATTTACAAGATTCAATTAAGTAAATTAGAACAACACTTATTTTTAATTCTAATAAATAACTGAAATGGTAATCTTGATTCTTTTAATATTCTGCCCAAAATTTTCAGAACTTAAATTTCGTAGTTAAAATTACAAATAAATTATTTATACAATTCTAAAATTCATGTAATTTTTAGGAATGTTTAACAAACATATTATGTTACTTTTCAAAAATAATTTCCTGAAAATAAATTATAAATAATTCTATAAAATTACAAAAAGTTACATGACACAGATTCGTCACATTTTCTTAAAATAATTCCACACTAAAATTTAAAAATCAAATCCATAATATAAAAATTGAGGACAAAACTATACTTCTCAAATTTAATTTTTAACTCAGAAAATACCAGATTTGGTCTAATACAGGATTTTTAGTGATTTTTCAAACATGAAGCATAATTTGTCTAAAAATCCAGATTGAATTAAAGTTCCATATAAATTCGTACAAAAATATAACAATTGGATGATCTAGACATCATTCTTAACAACTTTGTAGAAGAAACCATATTGAAATTTTGAGTATAAAATTGTCTAAATATTCATACAAACTTTTGACAGATTTAAGAATCATATGATCAAATCAAATAAAATCTTAAATCATCTATTAAATATCACAAATTGCACAAGCAAGCCTAAATTCAAGATTATATCATGATTTTAATATTACCAATATATAAATAATTTTCAAACATCTAATATATATTTCACAAATTCACATGTAATTACAAACAAAGCTCTATCAAGATTTTTTTAAGGCTTATTAGTATTTGAATATAATCTGAAATTGAAGAAAAAGAATGAGAAGGTTTTGAGGGTTTTCTTAATTAGCAATGAAGTTGAAATGAGGTGGTGAAATAGTAGGAAGATTCTAACCTTTCTCCTTCTCATCTTCTGCTCTCCCAACTCTTAACTTTGTTATCAAAAGAAATTTCTTTTCCCCTAAAGCTCCGAATTTTTTTCTTTTAAATCTTAGCTTTCACTCTGTCCGATTAGTTAAGAATTAGAATCTGCATAAATAGACTCATAAAACATATCTAACCCCTTGCTCTTCTCATAATTGTGATTGATATCAAGTCTCTCAAAAATCAAGAGCATAACCTATCCTACAGGCTTGCCATGCAAAGGCACAAATGGTGGGGTGACTCACCCTCAATAGCCACCTAATGCAATTATTATTATTTTTGTAATAATAAATTTGTATAAATGTGTATGTATTTTAGTTCCTTAAAAATCAATTAGATGAAGTTTTCAACTAAGATATTTAGTTATGTTGTGTTTGGTTGGAGGATTTGAGGAGGAATTTGGAAAGGAAAATGGAAAAGGTAGGTGAAATGTAAATTTCACACATTTTTTCCCTCTCCTTTTCCAAATCCCTATCCAAATCCCCTAACCAAACACAACATAAGGGTAATTATTGAGTTACAAAAATAGTTACAAAACGAAAATCATTGAATACCCACAAAATTATTATTCTCAACAATATTTTTGTTAGTGACTAAATTGGGATAGTTTCTAATTAATTTATACATTAATACATTTATTAAATAGGTTTTAGATAAAATTAATTTATTATTCATATATTGAAAATAATTAAATACGGGTTCTCACAATTGGAACAGGGAGGAACCTAGGCATTTTCAATTGAGGATCCTATGCCCCAATTACCTCTCTCCAATCGTCGGTCCAAATGCTGGACAGATGATTAAGTTTAGGTGTTCAAATAAAATTATTAGATAACAAAACAACTCTTCTCTTTTATTCATACTACTTCCCAGTGGAGTTGTTAATGAAAATAGTGGTTCATAACAATAGAACTGATGAAACAAGGAAAGGTGGAACTGCTTTGGTGAAATAAGGCCTTTTGATATTGAAAATTGGACAAAATTTGCAAATAATTCTTGTCACTTTAAATGGTTTTGTTGGAAGAGTGATGATAGACAGCACTAGAGTTGAAACTCTAATGCCAACTCTAGTGATGTGGCAATACATTAAAAAAAAAAAAAAAATTCAACATCACAAGCCAAAACATCAAAGCATAAGGTGAGGCCCATCTCTAGAGCTCCTCATTTTGAGATCTTAAACATTTTTGTTGTTGGAAATTGGGTTGGGTTTAGACCTAGGTCCGGGAGTCAATAGTAGCATGACCCATGCATGACTCACGAGGAGATCCATTAAATTTGAATGATTCACCTTATTTAGATGATGAGAAAAGAAACCCAACAACCCCAACCCATCAGAGATAGAGATATCATTCCTTCATTGAGAATTCAAGTTCATTATTGAAAACACGTAATTCATTCGCCTAATGACGTGTGTGGTTATATATCTCTCTAATATATATCATTCTACTGTTGGGAGTTTGAGAATAAAATGGATGCCCGTGGCTTATTAATTTGCCAGGTTTAGAAATAAAATTAGAATTATTATTTTAGAAGGAGGTGAAATTCAAAACTCTCACCATCAAGACTACAAAGGGCATAAGAGATTAACCCCCAGTTGTGCTAGAAATCAACCACAACAAAAATTTGGAGCAATTTTCAGGTTAGGAGCCGCGCGAACACAGGCCCCCACTACCACAAATTATGACGTAGGCTCCACCACTTGGGTAGACCTTAGGCGAGCACCCCTCCAAAGTGCAATGGAGGTCACTAACCTAGGCCATGGGTCTTGTTGATCACCCATTGACCCAGTCCAGGTAAGTATGTTTTATGTTGCTACCTGCTCCTCATCTATACACTCAAGCTAGCCTCTTTTCTCTCGTGTTTGTTCGATGTGGGATTTCATGCAAATCTCAACTAATTTCTGCTAATAAGTAAAAACATCCAAACAGACAATGACATGTTTGTTTCAAGGTCTTAAAATAAGCACTTGGTATGTGGGAATTTAATATGCAAATATGAGAGAGATGTTTTGCTGATTTTGAGTTGGATACCTTCATTTCTAGATTTATTTATTTCTTTTGTTATATTAGTTACTTTGTTTGGGAAGCTGTGGAACACATAAAAAGGGGGTGGGCATTTGTTTGCATCAACCATTCAAGTTTGAGAATTAAGACAGTGCAGCCCACAAAAAAAAAAAAAAAAAAAAAAAAAAAAAACAGATGGAATATTATATTTTGACGTTTCAGCTTTGAAGATGTTTTCCTATGCAATGTGATCTCATGGTATATCAAAAAAATCAATAAATAAATTTATTTTTTTAGCAAAAAGTGATTCACTTAGAAATTTTAATTGCAAAAAAAAAGAAAAAAAAAAAGGTAATTCATGGTCCTATTTTTCAAATAAACTTCGAGAAATGAGACCTATTCCTCAACTTATTCACTTCACAGAATTGTATTAATTTTCAATTCTTCATCCATTTAGTTTAAGCATTAGGATCCCAATCCCAACCACTGAATTTGGCTTCACATGTTGCATAATGGTCAAGTTTGAGATTTTTTAAATTTTTGAAAAATTCAGAAAAGTTTGCTTCCATTCCTTCCAAATTGTTATCCTCTATCCTAGATGGCTTTGTATAAACTTTTTGGTTTTGTTGGGGCTGTATTTCTAGTTTCAAAAACAAAATTTTTAAGTAAAAAAGCAACAAGACTAACAACACAAATGAGTTGGGATCTAGAATAGGACAAGGGCAGCACAAACACATGCCCCTACTATCACAAATTATGACGTAAGCTTGGGAAACTCGGGTAGACCTTAGGCAAGCACCCTTACAAAGTGCAATAGAGGTTACTAATGTAGGCCATAGGCTTTCTTCATCACCCATTGACCCGTCTGGGTAAGTGTGTTGAAACAAAGCTCATTGCTTCTCTTATAAGCACCTATTCTTGCTTCCCATCTTTTGTTTGCTTTCAATGTGGTAAGTTAACACAAAAGGACTCCCTATATACACATGACCTACAAATATTAAATAACACCACCCCTACTGTGTGCTTATTGTATATATGTATTTGGAGATGTATGTGTCATTAATGGAAGTACAATAATGTTGGATATCAATGATATGGTATTCCCATTCAATTAATGCCTGTTAACGTCAATGATATGTCTGATCCCATTTTATAATGGAAGTAAATTCCATGGTAAAATGGTTGTATCATTGGTTTTTATGGGGGCAGAGACTATGAAAAGAACATAAGAAATTGAACAAAAGGCATTGGTTATTGTAGGCATAACATAACACAAGTGCTGAGCAATAACATGGGAGTCGCATAGGAGGTGAAATGTTAAGGTGAATTATTTTAGTAATATATAACAACTTTGTAGATATCATATATATTGTACGGGGGCGAAAAATCCTCTGTTCTCCGTACTCCTTGGACTCCAAGCTTCATATGACGGCGTCTAACCTGGCAACACAGAGAATGGTGAGCTGCCCGGCGGTGGTGCGCCGGATAGACCCTCCGACGATCAAGTCAGATCACTTGAGGAAGAAGAAGGCTGTTAGAGAGAGAAGAGTGTGTTTCAGATGGCGCACGTTGCTTACCCCTGACGTTCACTTTCTACTCCTATTTCTAGGCTGGCCATGCAGCCTCAGGATTGTGCGCGCACTACCTCTGCTGTCCTCCCCTGGACAGGTGGCAGTGCTCGCCTCTCACCACCTTATGCGTGTAAAGGCCTAATCCTCCAACCACTACACGCAGAACTGCCAAACGGTATTGACGTGTGCTTGGAGCAGATTTCCTCTCCCTCACGCCATTGGCCCAGGTGGCACACTCAACCGGAGTACCGCGACCGACCTATTCCTTGTGGAGAATTGCCACCACAGATAACAAAACCGAGCTATGTACCGCCGACCTGTCCCTTGACAAGGGGCAAGAGTGTGATGCTCATGGCCGAGCTGCGTAGGACCAGTCAGTCCTGGTTGACCGGCCTCGAGGCATGCCGGCCTTTCCCCGTTCTACCTTCATTCTTGGTTATATGAAGCTGGGCCATCTCGGTTGACGGGTTGGAGGCATGCCGACCCTCGCCTCGCCCTTAGTCTATCCCGGGCTGCTTTAGCTCGGTCACCTCAAATCACTGCGCGTCCAGCCGAATGCCTTCCCAGCCATAGCTCGGTCAAGCCTCAATCCATGCCTGGTCAACCAATCCCTTCGGATGTACACGACAGGTCGGGGGCCGCGCCAACTGAGAACACAGCTCGGCACCGTGAGATTTTGACCAACCTGCGTTACTGTAGCTCGGCCGTACAGTCCGGTCCAAATCTCTTCTCTCAATTGCCCCTTAATCCCATCTGAGCTAATCGTGATTAGGGTTACCACCATGGTCGAGCTAACGGTCCTCTAGTTGCGCCAGTACCAAGCCGAGCGTAATCGGCTTCGAAGCCATTACCGAGCTATCCCATTTGGTCGGTCATTGCTTCAGCAGTCTTGTCGAGGGTCGTATAACCGTACTGACAGCCGTCTTTTCGGTGCCACGTGGCTTCATCCCATTGGCCCCGTGCAGCCCCAAAGCTGTCTTTTCATGCGCGAAATTCAAACGGCGCAGCCGTTTGGTTTTTCCCCCCCTTTTTATGCACAAACGAAGGGTCATTTGCACCTTTACTATTCACTTTCTTTCCAAGCAAAACCCTAGCCCCCAAGCTTTCCAATCGTTCCCTCCAAGCCTCCATCTCCACATTCATCCATTTTTGCTTCTTTAGAAGCCGTACTAAAGCTCGTGAGGCCTACTTTGCTTCGCATCTACTTTTGGTGAGTTCTCTATCCCTTCATTGCATTTTCTGTTTCCGTTTCCCGTATCTTCATATTTGTTTTTCATTTTTTGTGCTCTTGTTCTTCGTGTTCTTGCTTGGGGGTGTTGGAATCACAACAGTCCCCCTCCCCTTTAGACCAATAATGACACACCCTAGAAAAACTGAAATTGTAGGAATGAATGGGGCCTTCGAGCCCCTATTTCACCTTAGCTCGAATGAATGGGCCTTGAATTTAGGATGAACTGGATGAACACTGACAGAACCGAGCTATATATTAATTTAGATCCGCAAATCGGACTTAACCGAGCTAAAACTTGTTCGAGTTCTCTTCTTGGGCCTTGAGAATCAAAACCAAACTAGGAAGGCCAAATCGGCCAAGTAGTCGAGCTGAGATAGGGGTCGAACCGTCCAAACGCCAAAAATCCTTTTACCGGGGTAGGAGCTGCATGTTGAAGCCATGCAATTTACATCGTGCTAACCCTTCGAATTATTTTTCAATCAATACAGAACAAACTAGGACCGACCAGGCCCATCAGCCACTAGTGAAGCTCAACGCCCGAGCAAACACACCAAAATTTTTCATCGAGATACTGATTAAATCACCAAATAAAACCAAGATAGATGGGGAAGTACCGGTTCATAGTGAGCTCGTCCGGTGCACTAGCCGAGTTTCGTAGGGAGTACAATATTCCAGACGATGTCATTTTAGAGCTGGCTAAGAAGGGAGATACCCCATGGGGTGACCTAGACCGGTGCCCCTTCACGGTCGTATCCATAGTGGAGGGAGAGCTTCGTTTCCCGGTCCAACCCTTGATCTGCGAGTTTTTGAGGCAGACAAGGCTTTGTCCGACCCAAGTCTCCAACAACACATACAAAATAATAAACGGAGTTGCCGGAATAAGAGGCTTGGTCTGAATCTCAGACTTGCTGAAATATTCCATCAGTACAGCCTTAGTAAAAATAAGGATGGGTTTTGCTGGTACCTGAAGGTCAAGAAGGATCGAGCAAAACTCATAGAGGGTAACCCAGACAAGGAGACCAATGACGACGATTTCTTGTGGGTGTCCGATCATTACGAGGACACCGAGGCGCCCATACCGGGCTGGTATATTAGAAAAGATTTTGGCAGTGCCGGTGAGTAGCTCGGCTAACCGCACTATCTTCTTTCTGCATTAGTTTCTCTCTATGTCGGTCTAACACTCTTCTTTTTGCAGATTACAAGCACTTAGTAGAAGACTACAATCGGGCTAACCAAGAGGCCATTAGAGTCTTACTGCGTCATCCAGAAGAAGAAAGAGAATCACTGAAGCTGCTCGGCTTTGAACCGACCTACAACTACAAGGCGTTGCGCAGAAGCCAGGTCACCGACTTTCTTCGTGCTCCTTCCCCAGAACCTGACCCAAATCTTCTGCCGATCAAACTTGTTCCTACCACCACCGAGCAAGAAATGGCAAAAATCCAGGCTATCAAATCAATGATCACCCGTGAATCGAGTGACTCCCAGCCACCAGGAGCTTCTGGGGGGACTTCCTCCACTCTGGCCGGTCAAAAGGAAGGGGCTGTGCTGGCTCTTGCCAGCGAAAACCAGCTGGCTGGTTGAAGAAGCGCCCGCGGAAAGATCTGGCCGGACAACAACTGGTGGATGAGGACTCCACCGAGCAAGCTTCGACCGATCTCAGGGACCAGACCGAACAACCAATCAGCGGGCCATCCAAGAGCCCAAGTGCCCTATCGGTCTGGTCGCCAGAATTCAAGTACAAAGGCTGTGCTGTTTCTGCAGCAGACTCTGTCTACGCGGACAAGGACTACTCGCTCGGTTTTAACATGACCAAGGAGTTGATCCTACCCGCCGATATGAAAAAACATGACGAGCTGTCCGACCTGAAAGTCCTCCGCTCGGCGGCAAAATCCATAGTACTGGTAAGCTGTCAGTCTCCCTCTTTTTTTTTTTCAAATTATCGCCCGATTTTTGCTCAGTTTCCTTAATGCTAACAATCTTTCACTTGTTTGCAGGCCGCGCAAAAGAACTATCTCGCCCATGATCGCATGATCACCGTGCGGCAGAGTTTGCGCGACGCCATTACTGAGAACAAGGCACAAAAGGCCGAGATAGCAAAGCTCAAGGCCGCGCAAGAGGCAGTTGAGGCCGAGCGAGATACGCTAAGCCTAAAGTTGGACCGGGCTGAAGTGGACAAACAACGGGCTGTGAAGACGACGAAGGCTCGGTACCTCGCCGAGCTGCGCAAACTACGCGATGCCCACAAGGAAGAGAAAGACAAGGCGGTTGATGACGCCGAGGACCAGGGATACATGCAGGGCGAGAAGACCTATGAGCGGCAAGTTCAGGCTACCAAGGACATCTTTTTCCAGTGCGGTTGGAAAGATGTCGTGGAAAAAGTTAGCCTTGGTCAAGACGCTGATATGTTCCTGAATCCCCCTGTAGCCTATATCCCGGTCTACATGCAGGCGTATGCTAATGCCGCTCAAAACCGGCTCATTGATGAGGCAAAGAAAGCAGCCGAGGAAGAAGCCACCGCTGCGCAACAAACCGACAAAACTTCTCCCGAAGCATCTCAAGATGTCGAAGGTCAAGTGGCTGATCGGGAGATTATCGCGGTGGAAGGCGTTGACGACGAGGCCGTGGATGGGTTGCCCGAGCAAACGGATGAGGTCGCCTAGCAGACGGTTGACCTCGAGCTAGATTGATGTGTATTTTCTTTGCTTTGTTTTTGTTTCTTTTGTTTCTTTTTTTTAATGTAACCGGGCTAGGCCCCACATTTTGTAATGCAATTTCCTTGATCAATGAAATTTGAACTTTTGCTCGTTTATCTTCTATTTCTGTGCGGTCGATACGTGCAAAATTTCTTCATTCAAACTTTAACGAATCACAACTAGTAGGTCGGCTTTGTTGCGCGATACGCCGAGCTAAAATCAGAATCGCTTCGACTTAAATGTTCGCGAAACGTACTAGCAGCTCGGCTCTTTTAGTTTTCGGATGAACCTAGACATTTGCATCCGGCCGAGCAAAATCAGCTCGGCCCTAAATTGGGTTAAGCGCGAACATTCAGAGCAGGGCGAGCATAAATCGGCTTGGCCTTTATGGTTTTGAAAACACCCAACCAATTCATTCTGGCCATGCAGGAATCACCTCGGCCGCTCTGGCTTTGATGTCACTTCAAGTCTTGTATTTGGGTGGGTAAGAATCAGCTCGGCGCTGAGGGGAGTTGGACAAACCACCAACGTTTGATTTCAGCCGAGCAAAATCAGCTCAACTTGCAAATTGGGCAAAACACCAATATTTCGATGTGGCCGAGCAAAATCAGCTTGGCCCTTATCAGTTGGACAAAACACCAATATTTCGTTTTGGCCGAGCAAAATCAGCTCGGCCTTTACAATGGGCAAAGCACCAATATTTCATTTAAGTTGGTCATGATGCCAACATCCCAATTGGGCGAGCAAAAATCAGCTCGGCCCTTATGTGAATTGGACAATATGCTTATCATTTCGCTGGACAATACACCAACTGTTTCTGCAGTTCGTTCCTGCACCGGCGAGAGAAAATCAGTCCGGTATCATTCAGGTCGGTCTCTTTGCCCCTGGCATCCACAGTGGCCCAGTATCCTTGCGGTGTCATTGTACATAAAGATGTAATACAAAACAACAAGAGGGCCAATTTTCATTACAAAAAGCAGGGGTATCTCTTACATTCAATGCCAAAAAGCTATAGGTCTAGAAAGCTAAGTAATAAAAGCAATTACATTTTAGAAGTAAAGATCTTAAGGTTGGCCGCATTCCATGGTCTGGGGACAACTTTGCCATCTAAATCTTCCAGATGATACGCCCCTTTGCCAGCGAGGCTAGTCACCTTGTATGGTCCTTCCCAATTTGCACCGAGCTTTCCTTTGCCAGGGACTACCGTGTTGCCCAACACCTTTCTTAAGACCCAGTCCCCGATCTTGAATAACCTAGGGTGCACCGCCTTGTTGTATTTCTTGGAGAGTTCTTGCTGATAAGCCGCTATATGGATCAGTGCCTGCTCCCTTATTTCCTCGGCAAGGTCTAGCTCCAATGCGACAGCTTTGTTGTTCAGATCTGGCTGGAAACTCTCAGACCGGATGGTTGGCATGCCAATTTCCAGCGGGATGACGGCCTCCATGCCATAGGCCAAAGCGAATGGTGTTTCTCCGGTCGAAAGCCTTGGCGTAGTACGGTACGCCCAGAGTACATTAGGGAGTTCTTCGGCCCACTTCCCCTTGGCCTTCTCAAGTTGCTTTTTCAGCCCGTCCAGGATGGTCTTGTTTGAGGCCTCTGTTTGACCATTTGACTGAGGATAGGCCGGCGTTGAATTATAGAACTCGATCTTCAACTTTTCGCAAAATTTGCGAAAGAGTTTCCCATCGAATTGAGTGCCGTTATCCGAGATGAGGGCCTTGGGTATACCGAAGCGAGTGATAACATTTTGCCAGACAAACTTCTTCACTTCCTTTTTCTTTATGGTTGCCAATGGCTCGGCCTCAACCCACTTTGTGAAGTAGTCAGTGGCGGCGATAAAGAATTTGCGATTGCCTGGGGCTGCTGGGAGTGGCCCCACTATATCCAATCCCTAGAGTGCGAACGGCCAAGGACTTGTAAGGGGGAGCAATTCTCTCGTTGGCTGGTGGATTTGGTGAGCAAATTTCTGACACTTTTCACACCGGCGAATGTATTTCTGCGCGTCTGCCTGCATGCACGGCCACCAATAACCTTGGGAAATTGCTCGGTAAGCCAAAGACCTGCCCCCAGTATGGCTGCCTCAGATGCCTTCATGGATCTCATAGAGAAAGGTTTCCACCTTGGCGGGGTGGACACACTTCAGATACGGCCCGGTAAAAGACTTCTTATACAAGGCTCCGGACGGGGAGAGCCAAAACCGCTCTGACTTGGCCCGAATCTTGTTAGCCGCCTTCTTCTCTTCTGGTAGAACTCTATCTTTCAGGAAGGCGATGATGGGGTCCATCCAGGAAGGACCCAAGTCGGTGCAGAGTACCTTGGTCATTTCTGGTTCTTCAATGCTTGGCCGAGGTAAAAATTCTATCATCAAGGGGTTAGGAAAAGCTGTCTGAGTAGAAGCAAGTCCGGCCAATTCATCAGCCGCGTTGTTTTCTTCGCGGTTGATTTGTTCCATCCTTATTGCGGCGAACTTCTTGATCTCTGCGCGTACCAGCGCCTGATACTTGGCTATTCTTTCGTCCCTTGTCTCATACTCCCCTGAGACCTGATTGACCACCAGCTTGGAATCGGTGAATACCATAAGGGCTGACGCCTTCATTCTCAATGCGTTTCTTAGTCCGGCAAGGAGGGCTTCATACTCCGCTTCGTTGTTGGATGCTGGGAAGCCGAGCGTAATTGCCGGCTCGATAATCAGCCCATTTGGTGAAGTCAGTACGATGCCCAGCCTAGCCCCTTGTCTGTTGGATGCCCCATCGACGAAGAGCTTCCACATCTCACCAATAAACAACTTCCAGCAATCAGAGGGGTTCTGGGAGCTTCTCAATTCCAAGTCTCTGATCGGTTCATTCTGGTCTCTTTCCTTGCCTTGGTTGAGTCCGTCTTCCAAGAAGTCACCCGGCTCCTCTAGTTCGGTCGCTCTTCGCCCTTCTCCCACTTGTGAGCCAACACTTGTCTCTATTGCTAGAACCATGGGCTGCGCTAAATTCGCTCCAACCAAATCAGCCGGGCAAACTAGATGCGTTCCAAGGGCAAATTCCGCCACAAAGTCTGCAAAAGCTTGAGCCTTGATTGCGGTGCGCGGGCGGAACTTGATATCGTACTGCCCCAATTCCACGGCCCATTTCAAAATTCTTCCGGTGAAGTCTGCCTTTTGAAAAAGTACCTTAAGTGGAAACTCGGTTAACACAACTATTGTATGGGCATGAAAATAGTGCGCCAGCTTTCTTGATGCCATCATCAGGGCCAGCGCTAATTTTTCCAGCGGAAGATATCTCGTCTCGGCCGGGAGCAAAGCCTTGCTTACATAGAAGATGGGCAAGTGCTGGATGCCTTCAGCGGGGACTAGAACGGCACTCACAACATGTTGAGAGACTGCCAAGTAGAGATACAACTCTTTGCCTGGCCGAGGTGTGACTAAGATAGGGGCTGAGGAAAAGTATATTTTTAAGTCTGCCAGTGCACGGTCACATTCGTCATCCCAGGAGAACTTGGCCTTCAAAGTTTTAAAGAAGGGCCTGTAACGATCTGAAGACCGGTTGATAAATCTGTTCAGCGCGACTGCCATCTCGGCAAGATGTTGCACGTCCTTCGTGGAGTTTGGGCGCTCCAGCTCTTGTATAGCCTTGATCTGTGATGGGTTGGTTTCAATCCCTCGGTTTGTGACCAGAAACCCCAGAAACTTCCCGGTGCCGACTCTGAAGGCGCACTTGGAGGCATTCAAACGAAGTTTGCGGTGCTTAAGTATGACAAACATTTCTGCTAGGTCGGCGAGGTGTTGAGACTTCTCCTTACTCTTTACCACCATATCGTCGATGTAGGTCTCCATTGTTCGGCCCAAAAAAGGAGCGAACATCTTTGTCACCATCCTTTGAAAAGTTGCCCCGGCATTCTTCAGTCCGAACGGTATGACTCTATAACAATACAGGCCTCTAGGAGTAGTGAATGACGTGATCTCTCGGTCTGGTTCATACATGGCTATCTGGTGGTAGCCGCGATATGCATCCAGGAAGCTAAACCTCTGATGGCCAGCGGTCAAGTCCACCAGCTGGTCAATTTGAGGGAGAGGGAAGCTATCCTTTGGGCATGCACGGTTAACCGTCTTGTGGTCAACGCAGACTCGCCACTTGCCATTCTTTTTCGGGACCACCACCGTGTTGGATATCCATCGAGGGTATTGCACTTCTTCTATCGCTCCTGCTTCCAACAAATTTTTGACCTCCTCTGCCACTACCTCGGCATGGTGCAGAGCTGAGCAGTGAGTCCTCTGAATGACCGGCCGCGCATTTGGGAAGACATTCAACTGGTGGCAAATAAAGCTGGGGTCGACGCCAGGCATGTCATAAGGCGTCCACGCAAAAGTCTCTAAATTGGAAACCAAGAAGTTGACATAACCTATCCACTCGGCGCTACATAAAGATGATCCCAAGAGGAAGAACTTAGTTGGGTCGTTCTCGTCGATGCGCACATCCACTAAATCCTCGACCGATTTTTCCTTGGCCTTTCTTCCTACGTCTTCAAGGACCTCCTTTCCCTCGGGTCCCTCAATCATTTGGACAAATCCTTTGGCTGCTTGGCTGCCATTTACCGCAACGAAGCATTGTTTTGCCATCACCTGGTCTCTCCAAACCTCTTCGATCTGCTTGGTGGGCACCGGAAAGCGCATAACTTGATGGAAGGTTGACGCAACTGCTCGCATGGCGTGTAACCAGCCTCTTCCCAAAATTAAGTTGTAAGTGGATGGAACCTTGAGCACCCAGAATTCCACTTGCTTTACGATCGAACCCGCTTTGACCGGCAAAATGATCTTTCTGATCGGCCATTCTGGCTGAGAGTTGAAGCCAACCAAAGGGGATGTTGCAGGGGCCAAGTCCTTGTCCTCTAACTTCATTTGTTTGAACGCATCATAATACATAATTTCGATCGAACTCCCCTGGTCGATCAAGATTCTCTTGATGTTAAAGTCTTTGACGCGAAGAGTTACTACTAGGGCATCATTGTGGAGCATTTGGATCCTTTCCAAATCCTTGCTCGAGAAGGTAAGGATGTCTTTCTCCTCGGTCTTTCCCTTTTTCACAGCGGGCTGGACGAAGAGCGCTTCCCTCATGTGCTCGGCTTTCTTAATCATCCCTCTAAGCTCGCACACCCTCGCTGGTTCAATGATGCCATGGATGACGTTGATTACACCTTACGGCGCCGCGTCCAGGGCATCTATATAGCGACCCCGGTCTTTTCCCATTTGATTATTGTATCCGGACTTAGGTTCCGTAGATTCCGTCATTGTATAATTGTTGTTGTCATTCATTATTTTCTTATTTTGAGTCTTGGGTTGTGTTGGGAAGTTTTGGAGCAGGTTGGTTGAGCTTAGGAACCAAGTCTAGTTGCCCAGATTTTGGCTTGTCCGCTCGAGCGGGGGTTTGGACGCTCGAGCGGGGAATACACCCATCCAGTATGTCCTGTGTAGTGTTGGACGCTCGAGCGGGGGATTGGACGCTCGAGCGGGAAGGCGTGAGTGACGCTCGAGCGGGGAGTTGGGCGCTCGAGCGAGGACCTGTCTGCAAAAACTTCTGGGAGAGTGCATTCGCCGCTCGAGCGGGAGTTTGGCCGCTCGAGCGGGAGTCTGTGAGTGGCGCTCGAGCGGGGGTTTCCACGCTCGAGCGGGGCGACTGGTATAAAAATCCGAGATCCGACTTTCAGGATCATTTTTCATCTCCTTTTTTATTTTAAAACCCTAGAACCGTCTTCTCCCTCTCCCTACACACCTTCTCTCTTAGGTTTGATCTACTTAGAGTGAGTTTCTACCTTAGATCCTTTATTAAAAAGTTAGAGTGAGTTGAGGGCTTCATTTTAATCTAAGAAACTTGGGATTTGGAACACGTTGGTCTTTGGTCTTCATCTTCATCTTCTCCATACGGGTTATTTTCTTCGAGGTAGGGATTTTCCTACTCCATTTTATATGCTTTGTTCTAAGTTTGGTATTTTGATAGGTTGGGGACACTTTGACAATTTTGAGAAAAAACCCTAGTTGAATTGCTAAATTGATTTGAGTAATTAATTTAAGGAAATTGGGGAATTTGGTTAAATCCAGGAAATTGAGGAATCTATTGATTTAAATGGTGTAGTTGGATAATATAAATCACTCGCCTATTGAATTGTTAGTATATTTATTTTTCGAGTCTAGAAATAACTGTTTTGGGCTATCGGTGGAGGATAGTCGTGTTTGTTGTAGACATTGCATGCGGATTAGGGAAAATTGAAACTAATCAATTTGTTAAGTCATAAATTTAGATTATTGAATTAATACAGAAATTACATGTATTGATTGAGCATTGCATATGCATATTGTTTGGGAGGAGATAGGGGATGTACTCCACGGTTTAGGGGAAGATAGGGGATGGACCTCTAAACCGGATTTTTGTTTGGGAGGAGATAGGGGATGGACTCCATTAGCACCATTTTTATGTGTGCTTATTATATTGAAGTGTTTTTACATGATTATTGATACAGCACTAAAATGTGTATCAAATGAGAAGTATGAAGTGTTTTGATATGAGCATGAGTCTCATTTGTTTTGTTGATATTGGAAGTAATGGGAATATGATATATAATTCACTGTTGTAAGTTTGGCCAGGTTCTGAGCCATGTTGATAATAATGGAAAGTGAAATGTGTCTTAGACATTAGTGTCATGAGACTGTTTAATGATAAAATTGATTATCTTGGTTAACCATCTATTGAATGCTATAGCTTTATTCAATGCTTATATTTGGTTTAGTATTTTTCTACTGGGCTGTGGCTCACCCTTTATGGGAACATCATTTTCAGGTTCAGGTGATAAGCTACCCCCACGGACTTAGCCTGGAAGGATTTGATGTTTGAGATTTTGAAGACTTGTCTTTAGTTATATGTTTTATTTTGTTATTTTTGAGATTTCATGTAAACATTCAAGCCTAGGGCTTAACTTGTAAAAGAGTTAGTACTCATCTTTCTTGTGTCCAAGTGTTAGCTTGGAAAGATGTAAGCCCTTAGGGCGTCTATTTTGATGTTGCAGGATGTTACATGTGATGTCTTTCAATAAGAATACTCTGATGAATAACTCTAATGATTCGTTTTCTTTTAAAAATGCATGTTAATGTTATGGTTATTATGGGTTTATTTTGAGGGCGTTACAATCTAGGCCGTTTGGTTGGGTTTGTCCCTGTGGGACGGCTTTCATACCCCCATCTATGTATTGGTCAAGATGCCCTGCCGCCACCAGCTCCTCCAGATGTTGTTTGAGAGGCAAGCAGTCCTCTGTTCGGTGCCCCCGTTCTTCATGGAAGGTGCAGCGATATTTTGAATTGAAGCCTCTCTGTGCATTTCCCAACTTGGCCGGCCAGCGGACAAAAGGCTCACCTCGGATCTCACTCAAAATGCGATAGATAGGGATTTTAAAGACCTTTGTGATTCCAGTTCGCGCCTTCAATTTTCTCTTGGCATCCTTCTCTGCATCGTGCTGAGCGTCAGTTCGGTCGTTTCTGCGACCTTTGTTTCTGTCATCGCGGTTTGGGCCACGACGTTGATCTTTTGACCGGTCGCTTGGGCGGTTATCCTCCTGCCCGACCGAGTGAACTTTCTCTGCCACCCTTCTATCCGCTGTGACCGGATTAACCTTCTCAGTCGCGGAGGCGGCATCATCTTCCACACGAATGTGCTCATTAATCCGCTGCATGGTTGTGGGTTGGTGCATTGTGAGCGAATCTCGCAGCCTATGTCCGACTGGGAGACCCCGCTTGTATTGAGTGATCGCCAGATTGGTAGGGCAGTCGAGGATTTCGTTGTAAGTTTCCCAGTACTTTGCGTTGTATGCCTTCAATGATCCTCCTGACTCCATCTTGACGCCCAGAAGATGATCGACCTCCTTCGGCATTCGAGTGTTGGTTTTGAATCTGGTAACGAAGGCCTCTGCTAGTTGCTGCCACCCCTCGATACTCCCCTCCGGGAGACTTTCGAACCACTTCAAGCCCAGTTCTCCCAAGCTTGCCGGGAATATGAGGCACATCAAGGCGTCATTGCGCCGGTGGCCAGCCATTACTTGCCGGTAATGACTCACGTACATGTACAGATCCGTCTTACCGTCGTACAAGGTGAACTTAGGCTGGTAGAATCTCGCAGGGAGTGGTGTACTCTCGATTTTCGGAGACAACGGCGTGGCTGTAAGTCTCGCCAGCTCTTTGTCCTCTAGCACATGGGCCATCACTCTAGGCACTGGCATCGCCACTTCTTCGCTACAATGAACTGGGGTGCTCAATCTCTGCAACGCCGGCACTCTCTGAGCCTCTCGACGGCGTGCCCTCTCTTCCAATACATCCTTAGGTCTTTGGAACGGGTGGAGAAAGAGTATCGCGACGTCGGCGACGGGCGTGAGGGGCAGTATGTGCTATCTCGAGTGAGGGATCTGCCCTCTCTTTGGTCAGAATCTCCAACCCCATAGTTCCTGGTGATGGAGAGAGAGTGAGTCCTCTCCTAGCGACGACTGCTAGAATAGGGGGACGGGGTGCGCTCACTGAGGTTGCCCTCTCCAGCAACACCCTTCCCTTTAGTCTGACGTTTCAGTATCTCCATCTTCGACACCATCTTGCGAATGAGGGGGTCTTGGTCTTTGAGTTTGTGCTCCAGGTGCTGCGCACGGGACTCCCCTTGCCGCCGACGGCCCTCTGGACTCTTCGAGCGATCAGTACTCCATCCGCGTTTGTCTCGCACACCTCGTGAAGAAGTTTCTAGGCCCGCCATGGCTGGATCATTTGGGGGGCCTTCTCTCCGTTGGACAGACTGTGGTGTGACACTATCAACGACGGACAGTGGAGTTTCATTGTTGTTGGCCATGGAGATGGTCGAAGAAGCTTAAAAAACAAGGTTTGAGTATCAAAGAGTTTCCCACAGACGGCGCCAATGGGATGAAGCCACGTGGCATCGAAAGGAGCTCCTACTCCGGTAAAAGGATTTTTGGTGTTCGGACGGTTCGACCCCTACCTCAGCTCGAATACTTGGCCGATTTGGTCCTAGTTCGGTTTTGATTCTCAAGGCCCAAGAAGAGAACTCGAACAAGTTTTAGCTCGGTTAAGTCCGATTTGCGGATCTAAATTAATATATAGCTCGGTTCTGTCAGTGTTCATCTAGACTGTACGGCCGAGCTACGGTAACGCAGGTTGGTCAAAATCTCACGGTGCCGAGCTGTGTTCTCAGTTGGCGCGGCCCCCGACCTGATGTGTACATCCGAAAGGATTGGTCGACCAGACATGGATTAAGGCCTGACCGAGCTATGACTGGGAAGGCATTCAGCTGGACGCGCAGTGATTTGAGGTGACCGAGCTAAAGCAACCCGGGATAGACTAAGGGCGAGGCGAGGGTCGGCATGCCTCCAACCCGTCAGCCGAGATGGCCCAGCTTCATATAACCAAGAATGAAGGTAGAATGGGGAAAGGCCAGCATGCCTCGAGGCCGGTCAACCAGGACTGACCGGTCCTACGCAGCTCGGCCATGAGCATCATGCTCTTGCCCCTTGTCAAGGGATAGGTCGGCGATACATAGCTCGGTTTTGTTATCTGTGGTGGCAATTCTCCACAAGGAATAGGTCAGTTGCGGTACTCCGGTTGAGTGTGCCGCCTGGGCCAATGGCGTGAGGGAGAGGAAATTTTCTCCAAGCACGCGTCAATACCGTTTGGCAGTTCGGCGTGTACTGGTTGGAGGATTAGGCCTTTACACGCGTAAGGTGGTGAGAGGCGAGCACTGCCACCTGTCCAGGGGAGGACAGCAGAGGTAGTGCGCGCACAATCCTGAGGCTGCATGGCCAGCCTAGAAATAGGAGTGGAAGGTGAATGTCAAGGGTAAGCAACTTGCGCTATCTGAAACACACTCTTCTCTCTCTAACAGCCTTCTTCTTCCTCAAGTGATCTGACTTGATCGTCGGAGGGTCTATCCGGCACACCACCGCCGGGTAGCTCACCGTTCTCTGTGTTGCCAGGTTAGACGCCGTCACGTGAAGCTTGGAGTCCAAGGAGTACGGAGAGCAAAGGATATTTCGCCCTCGTACAATTGCACGGCTTCAACATGGAGCTCTTACTCCGGTAAAAGGATTTTTGGCGTTTGGACAGTTCGATCCCTATCTCGGCTCGACTACTTGGCCGATTTGGCCTTCCTAGTTTGGTTTTGATTCTTAAGGCCCAAGAAGAGAACTCGAACAAGTTTTAGCTCGGTTAAGTCCGATTTGCGGATCTAAATTAATATATAGCTCAGTTCTGTCAGTGTTCATCCAGTTCATCCTAAATTCAAGGCCCATTCATTCGAGGTAAGGTGAAATAGGGGCTCGAAGGCCCCATTCATTCCTACAGTTCCAGTTTTTCTAGGGTGTGTCATTATTGGTCTAAAGGGGAGGGGGACTGTTGTGATTCCAACACCCCCAAGCAAGAACACGAAGAATAAGAGCACAAAAAATGAAAAATAAATATGAAGATACGGGAAACGGAAATAGAAAATACAATGAAGGGATAGAGAACTCACCAAAAGCAGATGCGAAGCAAAGTAGGCCTCACGAGCTTGAGTACGGCTTCTACAGGAGGAAGAATGGATGAATGTGGAGATGGAGGCTTGGAGGGAACGATTGGAAAGCTTGGGGGCTAGGGTTTTGCTTGGAGAGAAAGTGAATAGTGAGGGTGCAAATGACCCTTCGTTTGGGCATAAAAAAGGGGGGGAAAAAACCAAACAGCTACGCCGTTTGAATTTGGTGCATGAAAAGACAGCTTTGGGGCTGCACGGGGCCAATGGAATGAAGCCACGTGGCATCAAAAAGACGGCTGTCAGTACGATTGTACGATCCTCGACAAGACTGCTGAAGCAATGACCGACCAAATGGGATAGCTCGGTAATGGCTTCGAAGCCGATCACACTCGGCTTGGTACGGGCGTAACTAGAGAACCGTTAGCTCGGCCATGGTGGTAACCCCAATCATGATTAGCTCGGATGGGATTAAGGGGCAATTGAGAGGGGAGATTTGGACCGGACTGTACGGCCGAGCTACGGTAACGCAGGTTGGTCAAAATCTCATGGTGCCGAGCTGTGTTCTCAGTTGGTGCGACCCCCGACCTGTCGTGTACATCCGAAGGGATTGGTCAACCAGGCATGGATTGAGGCTTGACCGAGCTATGACTGGGAAGGCATTCTGCTGGACGCGCAGTGATTTGAGGTGGCCGAGCTAAAGCAGCCCGGGATACACTAAGGGCGAGGCGAGGGTCGGCATGCCTCCAACCCGTCAGCCGAGAGGGCCCAGCTTCATATAACCAAGAATGAAGGTAGAACGGGGAAAGGCCAGCATGCCTCAAGGTTGGTCAACCAGGACTGACCGGTCCTACGCAGCTCGGCCATGAGCATCACACTCTTGCCCCTTGTCAAGGGACAGGTCGGCGATACATAGCTCAGTTTTGTTATCTATGGTGGCAATTCTCCACAAGGAATAGGTCGGTCGCGGTACTCCGGTTGAGTGTGCCACCTGGGCCAATGGCATGAGGGAGAGGAAATCTGCTCCAAGCACGCATCAATACCATTTGGCAGTTCTGCGTGTACTGGTTGGAGGATTATGCCTTTACACGCGTAAGGTGGTGAGAGGCGAGCACTGCCACCTGTCCAGGGGAGGACAGCAGAGGTAGTGCGCACACAATCCTGAGGCTGCATGGCCAGCCTAGAAATAGGAGTGGAAGGTGAACGTCAGGGGTAAGCAACTTGCGCCATCTGAAACACACTCTTCTCTCTCTAACAGCCTTCTTCTTCCTCAAGTGATCTGACTTGATCGTCGGAGGGTCTATCCGGCACACTACCGCCGGGCTGCTCATCGTTCTCTGTGTTGCCAGGTTAGACGCCGTCACGTGAAGCTTGGAGTCCAAGGAGTACGGAGAGCAGAGGATATTTCGCCCCCGTACATATATATATATATATATATCTATATATGTATAACACCCATTATATTTAGAAAAAAACCATATCACATGAGATAAAAGTCACATGAAAAGGTAAAAAATTTGATATGAGGGTTGTGCAAACAAAATGTAACAATTCCATTTTATGTTTCTTGCAAGGAATGACTGCTTAAAATTATTTTTCCCTCTCCTGAAATAATAGGGCACATACTTAAAAATGATTAGAGATAAATTTATTTATTTTGTTATGCTTATTTTAAATGGTCATTTGGCCAGCCTTACCTAATAATTTTATTGTGAATAGGATAATTACAAACTTTGCCTCACCAAAGACAAACACATCTTATGTACGAAAAGCATTTCTCATTTACTAAACAAAATGTGATTTGTTCATGTGGTTATAGTTGTCCGACGAAGTTGATTTTTTTCTTGTGAATAACCTTTATTGTGAGACCTATCGGATAGAAAATTTAGATCATCTATGTGAGCTCAGATTAAGATTCGCAAGAAAGGTGTGGAGATGAGTGGAACGATGAGTTACAGGGAAGAGCTTATTCCTTTTATAATCATCTCATTGAGATATATCCAATAAGGTCTGAGTTGTCTAAGAAATTTAAAAAATAAAATAAAATAACCGGTCTCAGAGCAACCTTTTTTCTAATTCAAAAAAAAAAAAAAAAAAACTAAAGTTAATACAGTAAAATTTCACAATATTAATGTTAACTTAGTGAAATTCTACCACCACTATCATCAACTACCACAATTATCACAATTTTTTTTTAATGTCAATTTTTTAATGATTTTAAATATAAAAACTAAATAGTTTTCAAACTTCAATTTCATCAATTAGATTAAAATAAAAATAAAGTCTCTAAACAGTGAGTTAGAGTTTAAAATGTCACTATTCAAATATAAAAATGTTTTTAGTAACCTTGAATACAATATAGCCCTCATAATCATTATTAACCATCACAATAATAAAAATGTTTGGGAGTTCTAATAGTAGAACTCTAAAGGAGTTCTAATTGTGTGGGTTATACAGTGATAGTGATGTTTTTGTCTTTTTTTTTTCCATTGCCAAGTGTTTAGAGCACTGTTTTTAGTGGAGTGTATCACTTCTGATCACAATAATCATAGCACTTCTAATTTTTAATTTTGTTATGATTTTAAATACAAGAAGCAAACCAACAACATCCAAAATTGACAAAAAAAGAAAAGAAAAGAAAAGAAAAGAAAAAATCGATGCATTCCAAAAATCATAAAATTAATTATGAAGGTTCCTAAATATATTTTTAAAATGCGTATGAAGCAGATTGAAAAAAAATCAAAATCTATTGGTTATATAAAAATAAAAATGTCTCTATATAATGAAATTTCACGGTTCAAATATAGAGAATGCTTTCACTAACTTTCCACACAATGACACCAATCATTACCATAACTATTATCACTGATCACAATAATGATCACAATACTTACGATTTTTTTCCTTGGGCTTCAAATAGGCTTGAGCCGCTTTTATTGCACCAAATAGTTTGACACAAAACTTTTCAATTAAAAAAAAGTTATTAGTACAAATAGACTACACCAAATAAGATAGTAGTGGTAGTGTTGGTAGCGGACCAATTTGCGGTGGTGTGGGTACTTGGGTGATTTGAAAAGGGAATAAGGAAGTGAGAGTAGGTAAGTGACATTGTTTACATGGTTTTTTGGATAATGAGAAACTGTAACATACTAAGTTAGTCATTATTTGTTTTTTAACTATCAAACAAAAGTGAGCTAACACGTCCATCCATAAAAATTTTAATTGTATAATTGGTTTAGAGTATCATGTGGGTAATATAGTGTTCTAGAACTACTTAATAATTACCTTGAAAAGAGATGGGGAAAAGAAAGTTGAGAGTGAAGGGAGGAAAAGTGACTCTGTTTACATTTGATGGTATTTTGTTTAATGAGAAACTATAACATACTAAGTTCGTTATAATTTATTTTTCAACTACCAAATAAAAGTATGTCTATTAATTTTTTTTTTAACTGATTGGTTTGAAATATTGTAAATATATATGATATTTTAAAACTACTCAATGATTACCTTGAAAAGAGATGGGGAAAAGGAAGTTGATGAGTAATTCTTTTCGCTTGCACACTACAAATATTATCGAGAAAATTGCAAAAAAAAATTCAAGGTTTGATCATTGTAATAAAATAATTTTTTAATTTTTTCAATTTATACTATTTTTTCGTCAATTTTAATTAACGAAAATAAGCAAATGGTTTAGTTGAAAACAAATAAAAAATTTAGTGTTTAAATTGATAAAATTAAAAATTATTTTGTTACCATGATCAAACTTGAAGTTTAATGTGTAATGTGCAAATAAAAGGCTGTAGAGTTGGTAATTTCTTAGACCCAAATTTGAATATAATTTTATGGGGCACTGACTTGTAGGTCCTCTTTGCATAGTTCAAAACTCATCTGGTTTCAAAACAAAATATTTGCACCAGTTAATCCTGCATATTTTTAACTGTTACAAAAAAATCTTTTTAATTTAATTTTATTTTTGGTTAAAATTTAAGGACGCTGCACATGTTACGACATCGGAGTCTTACTAGAATGTTCAACATCACCAAAAATTCGTCGAAAAGTCCAGAACATCGCTTGAAGGAAAAAAAAAAAAGAAAGGGAAAAATTAAAGCGAAAAAATAATAAAATTTAACCACATCTTTCTCAACACTAAAAAACACGAAAAAAATTATCTATCATACAGAGCACATAATTTTCAGTTTACAAAATTGTAAAAATTTAGAGTTTGAATTTATTTCTCATCATACTGAATAAATTTGTAGTTTTAAAACTGCAAAAATTATCAATTTGCTCATTTGCAATTTATTAAAACACAATTTCACGTCGCGACGATAGTGGCGATCTCAGATCAGTAGTTTCTAAGGGTTTGTAACTTTTCTGTTTGTTAATATTTGCTAAATTTTTGTTGTTGTTTTAATAAAGTGAAAAAAAGGGCTAAAATCATATAGAACAGCATAAATGTATCTTCAGAATTGTAAATTTTTTTAATTTTTATCACTTGTAACTAAAACTCAAAATATTTATTTAGAATTTGAAAATTTTCTCCATTAAAATAAGAAAAGAGAAGTGTGTAGCAGGAAAAAAAAAGAAAAGAAAAGAAAAATTGAGAGATTGAAAGAGAGACAAAATGAGAGGATTGTATTATGACAACAATTTTTGGTTTAAGTCTGGCCGGATGTAATGTAGATTTACTCAGATTGCTCTAAATCTAAATGTTATGTAAGTCTTGTCTTGTAATCTTGGCCAAATTTAAGTAGATTTACGTTAAAAATATTATCAGAAATTCATCTCCTCTGCTGTCAATGAGAGTAAAGTAAACAGTTGGTGATTATCAGTGAACACAATCAATGGTGGTCGCCGACAAATGTATATAAAAAACGAGAAAGAGAAAGAAAAATAAATAAAATAAAATTTTGGATCTACATAAAATAAAAAATTATGAGATTAAATGGAGTACAATTCCTGACTTACGGGTAATTAATCCTACTTTTATTGGCAGAGCCGAACCGACCTACGTTTGGTTGATTTGTTTTTCCGGATTTTCAGGTCTCCAGGACACCCTGACCCAACTTCCTCAGCTTATCCTATGCAACTGCCTGAAAACTAAAGAATTTGGATCCTCGGCCGCCCTTCTGGGCGGCCGTTCCCAGCAGCCCCCCAAAACGACGTCGTTTTGGGGGTTTTTTCATTTTTTTTTTTTTTTTTTCGCAGAACCAGAGCAGAGGGGGAGAGGAGGGGAGCTCGCCGGATTCGCCGTCGCAGGTCGTCGATCTCGCCGTCGCAGGTCGGCGAGTTCGCCAGCCGTCCGATCGTCGCCCGATCCGCCGTCGCCTCTGCCTCCTCCTCCTCCTCCCCCGGTGATTATGGCCCCCTCCAGTCCGGTGCTCCCTCTTCTTCTCCCTTCCTCTCTCTCTCTTTCCCCTCCCCTCCCCCTCTCTCTCTCCCTCCCCTCCCCTCCCCTCCCTCTGGTTCTGTTTTCCAACGAGGAAGAAGAAAGAAAAAAAAAATCAAAAAAACCCCCAAAACGACGTCGTTTTGGGGGGCTGCTGGAACGGCCGCCGGGAAGGGCGGCCGAGAATCCGGACTCGAAAACTAAAAGGCTACAATTTTGGAGAGAGAGAGAGAGAGGAGAGAGAGAGAGTTTCCAATGGATCATCATCCTGTAAAAGGTGACCCAACTTTCAACAGAGAACGTTGCTCATCTTCATCAAGGCATCAGTTTGCTTCTCTCAGCGTGGACTGCCCTTCAGATGGCCTTTGAGAACTATTGTGGTGGCCCTGACTCTTCCCTCAACCAATCCCAAGGTATTTTTTTGATTGTTTCGGCTAAAATGTTTGATGGGTTTTTCTTTTTCTTTTTAATTCAATGCGTTAGAAGTACCCCTCAAAAGCTAGTCATAGTAATTCAATTAACTCTTTGGCATTGTCTCATTGACATTTTTGGGTATCAGTTTTAATTATTTTTTCAATGTTGGTTGGTGGTAATCATTCTCAAGAACAAAATTGAGGTATTGTTGAGAGGATCGACAACCCATAGAGCACATGATTGATTGGTGTTGCATGTACAAGGGGCAGGAGAGTTGGTGAATTATCTCCTCATCCAGGTTGCTAGGGAAATCTGAATGCCGCTTTTATTTAGATATGTTTGGAGTTGTTGGCTTTTTCATGCGGCTCCTGACAATGAGTGGTGTCACCACTCAATTTTCAAATTTTCTTAAAACAAAGGTAAAAATTTATCAAAAATATTTGAGATTTTACAAATTGAACCCAGTGAGATTAGAGAAACAAAAAAATTGTTATTCTTATTCTATTGCATTATCAATATGCTCTATAATTTGTTTTTATTTTGCAAAATTACACAATGCATATTAGAATACAAATTTTGATTTTTTTTTATTATTTTATTTTAAATGTGCAGTGAAAATAACAAGTACAATTGTCATTGATTCCACCAGTAACAACTACAACTGTGAAAAGATCTTTAGTTGCGATGCAATTTAAATCAAATACGTAACCGAATGAATGATGGTTCTTTTCTTTTTTTGGATTCAGAGTGATGGTTGAATGAATGATTATTTGACTATATAGATTGAAAATATGTGTTTGATCGCATATGCAATAAGGTTATCGTATAATGATTTCAAAAAATAAAACTCATTGTGAACAATTGTATTAGTGTAGATCTTTGCTTAATTTTTGTTGAAGCAATAGTATTAATGTCCCAACTTTAAGTTTAATATGTAATTTGACAAATTTAAATTACCTTTGTTGATGTGATTAAAAATATATAAAATTACAATGGATTATATGAAAATTGATTTTGATATAGACTGTGTAGAACTTAAATCCACCATAATGATATTGATGATACTTGTTAAATATGACCCTGGTGAACTAAAGCTATGCCACTGGTTGCAGGTCGAGTGGTCTTAAGTATATTAGTGTAATTGTTCCTGTTTCCTCCTTCATTATTTTTGTTTATTGGTCATAAAAATAATAATACAAGAAATGTAGTTCAAATGGGTCAAAGATCAAAATTTCTGTCATCCAGATTTCTTATAGTATTGAACTCAATGTACTCCAAGTATGCATCGGCTTAACCTTTTATAGATGATAATGATATAATTGATGAAGAAGTGGTTAAGCTGTGTATACCATTAATGAACAGAGGAAAATTATATTTTCCACATTCATTCTATTATGATGTTAACAAGTAGTAATGGTTTCACGTATTTGTTAGCCAATTGATTTCAACCCCCCCCCCCAACCAATATATTTCTTGCTCATTTATATCTTTCATTCCCAATTTGTATCCTTTGCAAATTGTATGCATTTGTTTTCAGTTTTGCGACCTTTGCTAATTGGTTGTTTGGCAGAGTTCTTTCTAAAAGATAGCAGAGAAATGAATGATTATGCATGAAGAGTGTTTTGGAAGGTAACTATAAGTCAATTCAAATACTAAAGGAAACGAATCCTCTGACAGGTGCTATTCCTCATATCTGATAGGTAATTATAGTGTTTCCTTGACTGAAAATGTTTTATACCCAATAAATGAGTGTAATTCACTATTTCTGCTGAGCTGTTTGAGCTGTTTTTCATGTTTGTTCTGTTTATTTGGATAAGGGAATGATGAAATATTTCCAAATGAAATAAACATAGTGGAACAATTATTATAGATTGGCATCATTTGATAGTACCTTTTAGTAGCTAAGAAGCATGGGCACGGGCATGGACACTACACGGACATGCTAATATGGAAATTTTCAAAAAATGTAGACACGGCATGTGAGGGACACGTACAAACTATATAAATTAAATATATTTTTTGTATGTCATATATAAGAATAATAAATTATGAATGAATAAAGGAAAAGAAGGTAGGATAAAAGATTTCATTCAAATGTCATTATGTACCCTGTCATACTCAAAAGGTTTTTGCACTACAATATATAGCAACATATATTATGTAGTAGTTGCTTGCATGAAGAAATTCAACAATACCACAAACCCATAAAAAAAATATCAGAAAATTACCCGGACAAATACATCTATGAATATCACAATCATTCTAGGTGTGACTCACATTCCACCCACTTTAAATCTACACCATACAACTCGTTTGGGGGTAACTTTTCATGGTACCTAGCATTTCTAGTAGAATTTAGTTATGTTTCATGTAACAACATGAATCATGTTAAATGCAAAAAGCTGGTAGAAACTTTTTGCTAAGCTTGGTGGTGAAAAGACTCTTTTGTAGTATGGGAGAATCATTTCTCTTAAGGAAGAAACACCATTTTAAGAATTTGTAGTAGCTACAAGCCTAGATTTATGTCATCTTCTTATAACATTACCAGTTACCATGATGAAAATTTTCTAGTTGAAATTTGCTCAACATGCTTGTTGGATGGAAGATATCACTATTGTTATATATTATACTTCTTTTGTGCTTTTATATTTTTTTCGTTTGCTTCCTCATTATGCACCATGCTGTCAGTGATGGGTAACGATGATGAAAGCATAGGGGACAATGATTTAGAAGTCGACGCTTCGGAGTTCCAATCGAATGTAGAAGATGGAAGGACAGTAGTTGCCTCAAGGGGCAGAGCAGAGGTAGAAGGAACTATAGGTTGAACCCTCAAGATTTACGATCCCTGTTTATTTTTACTTTTTAATTTCCTCCTTTTTATCCTATACTTTTTGCCCCTTTATTTGTGTTAATATGTCATTTTTATAGAGTTATTAGTGTGGCAAATTTTGTCCCTTGCTTTTGATGCCATGCCAAGGAAGTTGTGCTGGTGGTGTAACTGGAGAGTGGAAACTGGTTTCCTCTCATATATAGGTGCTAAAGCATCATACATGAAAAAGTTTGCTTTCTATATATATGCTTTCTACTCAATGTCCATTCATCGTATTTGGCTTGAATATATATATATGTATGTGTATAGTTGAGAGTGTTGGAGCAGTTAATGTCTAGAGTCCTTGGAGTTCCTCAGTTGACCCCTTAAGGTTGTGTTTAGATCTTAAATTTGTGGAGAAAAAAGAAAAAGAGGGGAAATTGAATGAAATAGAAACAAAATTGTTTACAGAAATATTGGGAAAATGCTGGGGTGTAGGTGTAACCATCAATATTAAAAAGTTATATATATATATATATATTTATGGAATTTAACTATTGTTTAGAGAGGGGCCTACATGATTTTCACACAAATTCCATGAGTCCAAAAGCTTAAGAGTAGCACTCCAAGCTTCACTTCCCTATATTTTCTACACTCCGAAAGGAAGTGACCCTTAATTTTGGGTTCACTTCTTTTGACCTCTGATGCAATTCTTGAATGCCTCCCTTGTCTGATGCTCATCCCCCAAGTGTTCTTAAATCTTTACTTGAAAACTTCTACTTGTTATAACCCTTATTATTTATTAGTTTAATTAAATATAACAATTATTAAGTATATAATATACACATAGAAACTCATATCAATACCCATTCCCACCATCAACCCTACTCATCTCTAACCAAGAACTCAACAACAGAATTCCAAAACCCTATTTTCCCTCTCCCTACCCACATACACAGTGCTTTCTCTCACCAAAATGGTCACCTTCTTTCTACTAGCATTGTTATTTATCCTCCTCCTCCTCCTCAATCCATTTCCGGCCATGTGTCAAATTGGCCGTGAAGGCGAATGGTGTCTCTTGCACGCAAGCATTGGCATATCTGCTATGCACATGCAACTACTACATAACAACAAGGTTGTCATGTTTGATAGGACTGATTTTGGCCCCTCTAATCTCTCTCTCCCCTATGGCCGCTGCCGGTATGTTCCTTCCGATAATGTCCTAAAAAATGACTGCACTGCTCACTCTCTACTCTATGACACAGGCACTAACACTTTTCGGCCACTAATGGTAGAGACTGATACGTGGTGCTCCTCTGGTTCTGTCCTCCCCGATGGAACGCTAGTCCAGACTGGAGGCTACAATGACGGTGATCATGTAGTGCGCACATTAGCCCCGTGCAATGATGAGTCCTGTGATTGGGTTGAGTTTCCCGATTATCTATCGGAGCGTAGATGGTATGCAACAAATCAAAGACTACCAGATGGTCGGATTATCATCATCGGTGGAAGGAGACAGTTTAACAACGAGTTCTACCCTAGAAACTCTGAATCTTCATATTCTTTCTGGCTTGAATTTCTCAGAGAGACTAGAGATGATGATGAGAACAACTTGTACCCGTTTGTACACCTATTGCCAGACGGAAACTTGTTTATTTTTGCCAACACAAGAGCTATATCTCTAGATTACAAGCAAAATCGTGTTGTTAGAGAGTTCCCTTCAATAACCGTCGATGATCCTCGAAACTACCCTAGCTCAGGTTCATCCGTGTTGCTCCCCATAGATGAAAACGAGCCCATTGAGGCTGAGGTTATGGTATGCGGCGGTGCACCCCGTGGTGCATTCTCCAGGGCTAAACAAGGGATCTTTGATGCTGCGAGTCGCTCATGCGGACGCATAAAGGTCACGGATGAAAATCCCAGTTGGGCCATGGAGGACATGCCGATGCCTCGTGTGATGAGTGACATGATACTTCTTCCCACTGGTGACGTGGTCATCATCAATGGTGCCGGATCAGGTACTGCGGGTTGGGAAATTGGGCAAAACCCGGTTACCCGACCGGTGATTTACAGGCCCCACGGGGTTGAGGACATCCGGTTTTCAGTCATGTCCCCTGCGACAAGGCCAAGAATGTACCATTTGAGTGCTGTTTTGCTAACTGATGGTCGTGTTTTAGTTGGAGGAAGCAACCCACATCCATACTACAACTTCACTGGGGTACAATACCCGACCAATAATACTAGGTATCATGAAAACAATGTCATGAAAAGTTTTCATGAAGATTCTCTACCCTTGGATTAGATTATAGTGTTTATAATGTTTTATTGTATGTTATGCATCACCCTTGGATTAGTTTCATGAAGTTTTTCATGATATTTATTTCATGATACGTAGCATTACCCATACCCGACAGACCTGAGCTTGGAAGCCTATTCACCGCCCTACTTGAGACCCGAGTACGACCCAATACGCCCCAGAATTATGAATATCAATGAGAGTTTCAGGTATATGCAGTCATTTTGGGTTACTTTCACGGTGCTGAGGTTCCTGAAACTGAGTGTTGTATCGGTGAGAATTGTTGCACCATCGTTTACGACGCATTCGTTTGGTATGAACCAAAGAATGGTGGTGCTGAAGACGAGTGAACTATACTGTGTTGGGTCAGAGGAGTATAGGGTAACTGCAATAGGGCCTTCAACAGCTGAGATTGCACCACCAGGTTACTATCTGCTGTTTGTTGTGCATGCTGGTATACCAAGTTCTGGTATGTGGGTGAAGATTCAGTGATGGGTTGTTTGTGTGTAGCTAATATGTAATTTTTTTGCTATAATAATATAGATTTCAGTTGTAGTATATTGCAAGGAAATGTGAATGCAAGGGGTTATGATTGATTTACTGGAACAATAAGGATTTGTTTGATTTGCATTCTAAGAATTGGAATAATATTGTAGAGAATTGAGTAATGGTATAAAAGCATATGTTGTTTACTTTTTTATAGAATGATGATATGGTTCATTTTTATTCATTAATTTAAAGTAGACAGATTCATGACAGGGATTTATAGTTTAAAAATGTTAGTACCATGTCAGTCTTGTATGGAACTTGTGTATAATATAGTCTACAAACACATAATTTTTCTAAAATCTTACAAAAGGACATGTTGCTGACCATGATTAGTTTCTCAAATATTGGTGTTGTGAGCTCATTTTTTGAACATCCAATCATGCGTGGCAAAATATGCATTCAGTGAGAATTTTAGTAAAGTTATTTTGTTTTATAGATTTTTTGATAAAATTTATGTTTGCTTGGCATTTTGTTTAATAATTATGTGGGCTTACAGGAAAAAAATATAACTCGCATGGATAGTCCAATCGTAACTTGTAAGGGGGAGTTGGGGGAAGAGGGAATTGAGGGGATGAGGAGAGTTTGCCGAGTGTCGAGGGTGGCGGGAAGGGGAAGGGTCAATGGTGGAGGGAAGGGGGGAGATAGGAGAAAGAGGAGAAAGGCAACGGGTGGTGGGGTCATTGCAAATTGGCTACGGACGAATTGAATTATTTAGTCGACGTGGGACAAACAGGCGCCAATTCGTGTGTCAACAACAACAATTCCATATCACAGAAATATGTTTGTTTTCTTAGCGAGAAGTTCGTATATTTTGTCAATGTTACCAGAAATATGGTTGAAAGCTTTTGTAAAATTCAGTTGAACTATAGTTCCATAAAATTCAGTTTATAGATGTGTTCATCAAATTCAGTTGAACTATAGTTCCACAACAGTAGAACATACAATATCGCACAAACAACAAATACAAAGAGCTCAGTACTTTATCAGAAATTTGTTTTTCTACTTCATTTGTGATCCTTTGACTTGGGTTTGAGTCTCCCTCATCCACACAAAAAGAGAAGAGAAAGAGTTAAATAAATATAGAAAAAATTATACTAGTAGTCCTTACATTTTACCTCGTGTTATTTTGGTTACTACACTTTCAATTAACTTAATTTTAACTCTAAATTTTAAATTTTGTATCAATTTGCTTCAATTGATAACACGGTTAGTGTTTATGATGAAAAATATCACTAAATTGGTTAACTCACCGTCACTAGTTGAACAAGTTTATAATTTTGCCTTAAAAAATATGACATAATGTCACTTATGTGGATATTTTTTATTAAAAAGTGTTAACAATTGTAAGTAATTGGATTAAATTGAGACAAAATTATAAATTCAAGATTGAAATTGAGTCAATTGAAATTACAGAAACCAAAATGATACAAAGACTTAAATACATGGACTATCAATGTAATTTGTACATATATATTTTTATTTTTTGATCAAACGGTAGAATATTGTTGTAGTATTACATATGTGAAGACTAAAACTTAGTAGCCTGAAGTCTTGTTTCTCTTTATGCTAGGGGTGGATAAGACTCGAAACTAAGACTTTTGGTGTGGTAAAGAAAATTCTTACCATATGAGTAACACAATATATATGCATATGGTATTTTTTATTTACTTATTGTTTTAGTTTACTTAAATTGTATACACATCAGCCACTACTGTTAGTAAAATTTTTGTTAGGCTTAGATCGATAAAGCCTTAACTAAAATTTCACCAAACAACACAATGATTAAGCAATTGTGTTGAGATTTTATGCCTTGAAAGTTCAAGGACTTCCTTGGAATAAAAATAATGGCAGTACAAACAAGAAAAAGAGAAAGAGAGAAGAAGAAGATGATGATATAAATGTTTGAATGAACAATCAAATACGAGTAAAGTATATTAAGACTACTCCTATCTAAATTTAAAATACTCTTATGTAGATTAGATCTACTCCTAGGATAGAAAAGAAATAGAAATCAACTCATGTATTGATTTGTTGGTGTCTTACAATAGAGCCATTAATGGCAATTTATAGAAAAAATGGAGGAAAAAACTTTCATTAACCACTACCTAAATAATTACTTTTAACTTCCGAAATCTTCAATCTCCTTTCTTACAATGCCATGTGCCTTCTATCCCTTGAATCTTCAAAACTTACCTTAACTCCTCTTTAACCTTCAAGATTTTCTTGCATAATAATAATAATAAAAAGAAGAAGTAATAGAAAATTTAAACCTAGTCATAATTGATGGAAAATCTATTTATGGTGCAAACAATACCCTACCAACTCTTTAAAAATAAGAGCACTTGATTTCTTGAGGAGTTGTATGAACATAAATACATAATAGAAACTATGAAAATTATAATCGATTGGCCATATATATATAATTTATTTATTTATTTTGTGTGTGGCCACATCGAAATACTCCTCTATTACTATTATATAAAAAATAGAAATAAAATTCAGAATTTCTTTTTGTAAACCACTATATCAAAATTAATTTTTGATGTGACCCACAAAGCCATTGTGGTTGTTGGATGATAGAAATCATAATGTCAATTTGACACGCCCCAAGATAACATCACAATCCATCATTACAATTAGTGGGCAATGTCAACATATCTTCCATTATTTCCGTAACACATTAATTCAATGTACATTCACCATATATTAAAATTTCATTCACATAACAAGTACAAATATGTTTCACGACCTTCTACATTATCCATTAAATCATTCATTGTTTTGTCATACAAAAATATAACACACATCCATAGAGGCAAAGATTCATCTTTAAAGTGTTCACAATTCTTGGGTTCAAAGTATTTCTTTACTTTTCCATATTATTATCAAGTCTTCAAATTCAATTTTTAAAACACATTGGTTATCAATTACTATCCACGGTTATAAATTAAATCTCCAACATTTAATTTCTTTGATACAACTCATTCATATAACATCGTCATATTTCACAATCTCCCATTTATCATTATTTACACTCATCTTAACCCAACATAGACTTAATTTCATAAATTTAATGTTGATTGAAGTATCCTCATTTTCTAAAATAAAACTTCATAACTAGAGTTAAATATAAAGTTGGGCTTTTAGTTTTGAGGTATAAAATCACTTTTTAATTACACAATAAAATTATTAAATCTTCACTTCATCATCTTATTATAGATTCCGTATCATCTTTCAACTCCCCCTACGGGTACCAATACAACACCACCCAACACAACTCATCTCAAACTCAACATGACCCAACACAACATAACTCAAACTCAACACAACTCAACTCAACACAATTCAACATGATTCAAACATAATTCAACATAATCAACACTATTCAACATAATTCAAGGTGAACTCTTAAACCATTATTTCATCATTTCACTCCAAGGCTCATGTCATCCATATCATCAATAAATCATTTCCCTAATCTTAATTTCACATTATAGCATAATTTACAATATCCATAACAAAGGTTACATTGCTAATTTTTAACATAATTTTCAAACACATCCAAAATCCAATTAAACTTGTATATATACAATTCAACCTTTCAATTTCATGATTCTACTTTCAATTTGGGCAAAATCATTAATTATCATCATGAATCAACCTAGGGTTTTCAAGAAAAATCAAGACTTTCAAGAAAAATTAAAACTTCTCTCACCACTACTTTTAATTCTAATTTTTCTCTTGATTACACACCTAAGGTTCATAATCCACCATATTAACCCAACAATTGAACCCCCAACATTTCAAACCCTAAACCCCCAAATTCCATGATATAACACTATATGCTCAAAAATGGAGATTTTGTATTTGTATAATCAAAATACCACAAATCTATCTATTAATACAAGTATTGAAGAAGAACTTGGACCCCTACCTCAAGAATCAAGCAAAAGAACAAAGTTTTGATAAAAATCCTTCGCAAATCCGAATTCCAATCGGTAGAAAAGTAAGATCTTCAAGCCTCTTCACTTTCTTGTAAGAGATCTTGCCCAAATCTTAGAAGAATGGAGGGTATTTGGGGTCAAAAACCTAGGGTTTTCGGACCTAGGGTGAGAGGAATGAAGAAGGAAAAGGAAAATGCAAAGAATGAGCTAAAAAATCGCATTTTAAGCTGCTGAATTCGCGCAGTCCGCTCGAGCGCCTATTTTCACGCTCGAGCGGACATGCTTCCAGCACAGATTCCAAAACTTCAAACGGGCATAACTCTCTCATCCGGACTCCGTTCTAGGTCGTTCTTGTGTCCAAATCGAAGCCCCGGAAATAAGCTTTCCAATGGTTCTAGCCTCACATCCAAATTCAAAGTGTGGAAAAAAAAAAGGGCAAAAGAGTGATGGCTGTTCGTAGGAAAAGTTATCCGAATTAAATTCTCGGTTCACTCTTACTTTACTATCATGCTACCACTTCGATCAATACCCCAAAAGAAAATAAGGAGGTTCCAAATACACTAATAAAAATGTCAAGGGCAATCTCACTTTCCACGCTCGAGTGTTGCTTTCCACACTCGAGCGCGTGGACCAACAAAGCTGTCCGCTCGAGCGACCACTCCTACGCTCGAGCGGGAATTCACAACTCTCAGAATTTCGGACCGTCTGCATAAATATTGAGAACCTCTCAAGTCCGCTCGAGCGTCAACTCCCTCGCTCGAGCGGAGGGAAAAATTCCAGATCGTTACACAATTGACTTTAGAAAGTTAAATTTTTTGACAAAATTAGCAATATCAAAAAATTCAAATTCATCAAATGTGGATTGTTCAAAATTTTCAACCATGTTTAGTTTAAAATCATATCCCTGAATTGGATTTTTACCATCATTTTGTGATGGTTGTTCATAAAATTTATCCATGTTTGGCTAAAAATCATGCCCTCTAATTGGATTTTCACCATAATTTTGTGATGGTTGTTTATCAAATTCAGCCATGTTTGGCTTAAAACTATGCCTTCCAATTAAATTTTCAGCATCATTTTGTGATGGTTGTTCAACATTTTTTTGGTCATATGTGACTTAAAATCATACCTTCCAATTGGATTGTTAACATTAAAATGCTCAATATCCTTTGGCAAAAGAAGTTGGTCTTTTTCTTCAATTAATGGCTTGAAAAATTGCCCTTCAGGCATGCCATTTCCATAACTTAATTTTTCCTTGGCCATGGCTTTTGTGGATAGAAAGTTTTGCTTGGAAATGCCTATTAGCAGCTCATAAATTTTGTGCTTTTTAAGATTCTCTAATTTTTTACTCCAATGTTGAATTTGTCCATCAACTTGATAAACTTAACAACTAAGTTGATGAATTTTTGCATCAAAGTAATTTATATCTATTGGAACAATCTTCTGTGTATAAAATAAAACTCAAATAAAGAAAACAAATAACTTATAGGAAGTTCTTGTATTGAAAAGTTAGAACAGCAAAAACACGATCAAGTCAAGTGTGACACTCTGTCTTTAAGACAAATTCGTCGTTGCACAAGTGCTCACGGATTATTGGTGTCTATCTCCCAAGATACAATGATCAATATCACAGATTGTAGTAGCACTACAAACAATCTGTCTTGCGAACCAGAACTTGAGTTCTGCACTCTCTAAATTTCTATAAACTAATATAAAGAACAGATGCAGGAAAGAAAGAAAAAAAGGGAAGGAAATAGATGAATTGAATCTGCTGGAGGGTCCTGTATTTATAGGTAAAGAGGGGTCTGTTCAGAAGGGTAGAAAACCCTTCGAACAAGTGTGAAATCTTGAATCGCCAGAAAATGAAGAGAGGCAACTGGAAAGGCATCGTTCCAGGAAGCAAAAATTTGATGCAGAACCTGAGTTCTACACTACAATGATCGATATCACAGATTGTAGTAGCACTACAAACAATCTGTCTTGCAAACCAGAACTTGAGTTCTGAACTCTGTAAATTTCTATAAACTAATATGAAGAATAGATGCAGGAAAGAAAGAAAAAAAAAGGGAAGGAAATAAATGAATTGAATCTGTTGAAGGATCTTGTATTTATAGGCAAAGAGGTGTTTGTTCGGAAGGGCAGAAAACCCTTCAAACAAGTGTGAAATCTTGAACCGCCAGAAAATGAAGAGAGGCGACTAGAGAGGCATTGTTTCAGGAAGCAAAAATTCGAATTCGAATTCGAATTTTGGCACAAAAGTTTGAATTAATTCGTTAGGAATTTAAATTTTCCAACAAGAGTTTAAAAAATTTCAAAGGAATTTTGTCCAAAAAATCAAAGTTAGGACTCGACCCACAACCCACACGAGCCTCACTCGGCCGGACGATGGTGGCGGCACATGCTCATGTGTGGTAGATTTGGGTCAAACCCACTTTGTTTATAATTTCCCTCCTTACAAAAATTGGGGTGCCCCTTGGGGCCCATCCCAAGTATGTCAACTTAGAACTTATATACTCATACAAACTCTCTTATTGTTTCTATGTGGGATCACCAAAACAAGATAACCCACATTTGTCTCTTCAACTTCCTATTTCACGAAACTGAAAATGACGTCAACTTCCCATTCACCCGTAAATAGTTTTGACGAACCGTCTTCACTGTATGACTTGCCATATGGCAAGGAACACGTCACCATTTGGACCCATTTTAAAAGATGTGTGGGCCCCACTTAAATTTGGGCTCAAAGTTGGCCCAAAATAAGCCAATAAAACTAAAATTTCCAACAATCCCCCACATGAATGGAATTGACGGAGAGAAAATGCAACAACATGATGTTTCTAAAGAGAGTACAGAAATCGGAGATATTCTGCAAAGGATAAGTTGCTTTTGGCTTTGAATCTTCTCTTGTGAGACACTATCGGATTTACTAGCTAATCAGTGAACATGATGCTTTGAACTGTTAAGCCATTTGTGTAAATCAAGACAATAGAACTCACATAGCATATTTTCAGACACAGTTTGGTTCTCACGATTGTGTTCATTTTGGCCCTGAACAACCTAGTACTTCATAAATGCTCTAGAAAATTGTAGCCCTCACAAATCTCATAGAATTGGCCCAGTTCACACTCATATAGATGATTCTTATGAAGAGTATCTTGCCATACTCCATTAGGTATTCCTAGATATGAGAATCATTAAAAGATTGCTTATCGTAACACGCTGCAAACATCACTATTTCATCATAGAAATGGGTAGAAGTTTGACTCCCCAGTGATCCTTATGAGTCATACACAACTTGGTTGTCCCTTTGAACCTAGATCTTGGGATCTCCAGTCAACTAAGTTGGGTTGTCGTTGTGGTACCTCTTATTTAATAGGCTTAAGTTCCATTCCCCTCGATGAAATCTCAACTAACTCTCTTGTTAACCCTTTAGTTAGTGGATCAGCTATGTTGTCTTTAGACTACACATATTCAATGGAAATAATTCCACTAGAGAGTAGTTGTTTCACGGTGTTATGTCGACGACGAATGTGTCGTGACTTACCATTATACATATGACTATGTGCTCTACCTATTGTCAATTGACTATCACAATATATACATATAGCAGACACAAGTTTCGGTTACATTGGACTATCTTCAAGTAAATGACAAAGCCATTCTGCTTCTTCCCCAGCTTTATCTAAACTCTGATTCCATAGCACACCTAGCAATGCAAGTCTATTTGGAATATTTCCAAGATACAGCTGCATCACCAAGAGTAAAGACATACCCAGTGGAGGATTTTGAGTCTTTAGTATCCGATATCCAGTTTGCATCACAGTATCCTTCAAGTACCACTAGATAGCTAGTATAGTATAGCCCAATGTTACAAGTAAATCTGAGATATCTTAGAATCCTTATAATAGCTTTCCAGTGTTCTACTCTTGGATTACTCATATATCTACTTAATATACTTATTGCATAGGCTATATCTAGGTGAGTGTAGTTCATCAAGTACATTAAGCTTCCAATAATCTGGGCATACTCTAATTAAGAAACACTTTCCTGTACATTCTTAGAGAGAAACAGATTAATATCCATAGGTGTTCTAGCAAGATGATTATCGTCTTTGTTAAATTTGTCAAGTATTTTCTCAATACAATGTGACTGTGACAAAGCATATCATTCTAATGTTTTGGTAATTTTCATACCAAGAATTACATTAGCAATGTCCATGTCTTTCATGTCAAAATATTTATTTAACATTTTCTTAGTAGCCAAATGCTATACTTGTCTTTTGTCAAAATATTTATTTAACATTTTCTTATGTCAAAATATTTATTTAACATTGTCTTTTGGATACTAAACATGTTTTTAGTCGCCAAATGCTATACTTTAGGCTACTAAATTTTTTAGTCGCCAAAGGACCTTACTTTTGCCTACTAAAATTTTTTTGGTCGGTAAAAGCCATATATTGGTGACCAAATAGATTTTAGTTGCCAAAACCTATACTTTTGGCTATTAAATTTTTTTTAGTCGCCAAAAATCTTCACTTTTGGCTACTAATTCTTTTTTAGTCGCCAAAACTGATATTTTCAGCGACCAAAAGTGATTTTTTAGTCGCCGAAAATGCTTTTTCTTGTAATGATATCATCAACATAAAGACATACTATAACAAAACATTTGTTCGTGTTCTTAACATAACACATTTGTCAGATTCATTAATTTAAAATCCATTAGACATTATTGCATTGTCAAATTTCTCATGCCATTGCTTTGGCGCTTGTTTTAAACCATATAATGATTTAACCAATTTACACACTTTCTTTTCTTTCTCTAGAACAAAAAATCCTTCTGGTTGTTCCATATAAATTTCTTCATTTAACTCACCATTTAAGAAAGCTGGTTTTCACATCCATTTGATGAATTTCTAGATTGTACAAAGATGCAATGGCAATTAGCATTCTAATGAATGTTATTTTAGTAACTGGTGAATATGTGTCAAAATAATCAAGATCTTCTTTTTGTCTATATATCCTTTGACCACAAATCTTTCCTTGTATTTGTCAATTGATCCATCCGCTTTTATTTTCCTTTTGTGTAACGCCCTCAAAATTAACCCATTATATCATTGACATGCATTATTTAAAGAAGACAATTTATTAATTCATTCATCAGAGTATTACTAAATAAAGCATTACATGTAACATCGAATAAAATGCCCTACAGGCTTACATCTTTCCAAGCCAGCACTTGGATTTCAAAAATATGAGTTCTAATCTCAATACAAGAAAAGCCCTAGGCTTGAATGTTTACATGTACTAATAAATAAAAACTATTAACTAAAGGTAGTCTTCTTCAATCCAGAAGCCAAACCCTCCCAAGCTAAGTCCTTGGAGGTAGTTTATCACCTGAACCTGAAAATGATGTTCCCATAAAGGGTGAGCCACAGCCCAGTAGAAATATACTAAACCACATATAAGCAATGAATAAAGCAATAGCATTCAACAGATGGTTAACCAAAATAATCAATTACTTCATTTTACAGTCTCATGACACTATTGCCAAAGATACGTTTTACTTTCCAATTTTATCAACATGACTCAGAACCTGGCCAAACTTACAACAGTGAATCACATATATCATATTCACATCCTTCCAATATCAACAAACAAATGAGACTCAAGCTCATTCCAAATTGATACACATTTTAGTGCTGTATCAATAAAACACTTCTATATAAATAAGCACACACAAAGTGATGCTAATGGAGTCCATCCCCTATCTCCTCCCAAACAAAATCCGGTTTAGAGGTCCATCCCCTATCTTCCCCTAAACCGTGGAGTACATCCCCTATCTCCTCCCACACACAAAACAATGTATGCAAATGCAATGCTCAATCAATACACGTATTTTCTGTATCAATGCGATAGTCAAAATTAATGACTTAACCAATGTGATTAGTTTCAGTTATTCCTAATCCACATGCAATGTCTACAACAATCACGACTATCCTCCACCGATAGCCCAAAAACAGTTATTTCTAAACTGAAAATAACTATGTCAACAATTCAATAGAAAAATGATTCCAATTACCCAATTACGCTATTTAATCAATGAATTCCCCAATTCCATGAATTACTTATACAAATTAATTCAATAATACAACTAGGGTTTTTCCCAAAATTTACCAAAGTATCCCCAACATATCAAATTACCAAAGCTTAGAACAAAACATATAAAATGGAGTAGGAAATCCCTACCTCGAAGAAAAACAACACAAATGGTGAAGACAAAGATGAGTGCCCAAATACCAAAGTGCTCCAAATCGCCAAATGTTCAGATTAAATGAAAGCCCTCGACTCCCTCTATCTTTTTAATGAAGGATCTAGGGTAGAAACACACCCTAAGTGGATCAAATCTAAGAAAGAAGGTGAGTAGGGAGAGAGAGAAGTCGGACCTAGGGTTTGGAATCAAAAGAAAATGAAAAAGACTGATCAAAACTCGCTGCTGTGTATATACGCTCGAGCGAAGACATGGTCGCTCGAGCGACCAGACACAGAAAAGCAACGCTCGAGCCAAGGAAGCCTCGCTCGAGCCAACGACCCAAAAGCTCGCTCGAGCGAAAGAAAACTCGATCGAGCGAAGAACTCAAACCCACAGGTCTGTAACCAGACACACGCTCGAGCGAAGGAACTATTGCTCGAGCGAAGAACAAACTAACTCGCTCGAGCGAAGAAAAGCTCGCTCGAGCCAAGAATGCACAGCTACAGTCCAAATTAGACGCAACCTCTCGCTCGAGCGAACAACTCCTCGCTCGAGCGAACAACCAAAAACCTGGACAGCAACACATGGTTTCTAAACCCAACCAACCTGAAACAAACCTGCCCAACACATCCTATAATTCCAAATGAGAAAATAAGGGACAACAACAACAGTTATACAATGACAGAATCTACGGAACCTAAGTCCGGATACAATAATCAAATGGGAAAAGACCGGGGTCGCTATATTTTGAAAATCCACTTGTATCCAAGAGGTTTACAACTTGGTGGCAAATCCACCAATTACCATGTGTGATTTTGTAAGATGGATTCAACTTCGCTCTTTACTGCCACTTTCTACAAAGAAGCCTTAGGACTGAACATAGCTTTTTTACAAGTTGAAAGCTTATTTTCTAACAAAAAGGTCCAAAAATCTAGACCAAAAGATTTTGAGGTTCTAGCACGTTTTCTACACCTAGGTTCATTTTCTTTATTTTGATCTCCTGAATTATAGCATATGCCATATAGGAGAGAATCGAGATAAAAGGTAATACATATAAGTTTATGCTCTAATGGCTGCATCTTTCCAAGACATTGCTTGGTTACAACGAATGGATCAAGTCCAAAAACAATTACAAAAGCTCGAGGCTTGTACAAAAGATAATTATAACAAAAGAAACAAAAATGAGCCTTTAGCTCCACGGTCCTCCCAAGCTAAGTCCTTGGTGGAGGCATATCATCAGTACCTGAAAATTGTTTTCTACGTAGGGTGAGCTAAAGCTTAGTAGAGATACTTTAACACTAAGTATGAAACATAATAAAGTCATAAGGTGAATACATATGCATGTCTTTTGCCAAATATTATACTTTTTCATCTCAAAACAATGTAATGCCATCATTATTGTATTTCAATTCATGAAAATAATCTTTTACATTAGAAAATAGGGCGGTGAATACAAAACACTGGGAATCTCTACGTATGTGTTTGCCAGTAAGTTATATAAGCACTACCAAAGTCATTTTATCGGTACTAACCGGAATGATCGACACCTAACCGCGCGGCTTTCTGGACTTTCACCAAGGACCCTCTAATCAGATTCACCAAGGTATACACCCTTTTTTCTCAAAACAATCCATTTTCAATGATTAAGTATGAGAGAATGCTTAATGCAAGATGTATGAGTAATTAGTTTCAATTGACCTAATTCTTATACAATTTCTATAACAATCAAAGCTATCCTCCACCGATAGCCCAAAACAAATATTTCTCTTTTACAGATAATTTTCCAATAATAGATATAATCTCATAAATTTCAAAATGGGAGCGATAATACATATCCAACTCCACTATCATTATCAACAGATAAAATTTTCATAACTTTTCAAAACCTAGCATCCTTACGTTTCCTTTCATTTATCTAACATCAATAATTTTCAAACAAAACTTCCTTTATTTCCAAAAATCACATTTAAAGAAAGATCATCCCATATTTCAATACAACCCATCAATATATACACTTCCACATTCCTTCTCAAGCATTTATTTGAAAATTTCTTCTTTTACATTTCAAAATCAAACCCTGGATTTAACCCAAATCCCCAAATCACTAAATCTTTCTAGAGAACAAATAACCAAGTTAAAGATCATGTTAAAGGTTGAAGAAATCCCTACCTTAAGAGTAGAAGAGGAAGAGAGCAAGGGTAAAACTTTTGACAAAGCCGAAAACGAAATCATCTCCAATTAGAATGAAGCTTTCAACGAGCTCAACCTTTTTTTCCAAGGAGCAATGGTGGAAAAATCAATGGATGGTGGAGTATTTGAGGTTTTAAACAAGAACTAGAGAGAAAAGGGGAAGAAATAAGGTTTAGGAAGTTTTAGAGAGAGAGAGAGAGGAAATCAAAAAAGTGAATTAAAAATCCCTTTCCCGAACTGATATACGTGCAGACCACTCGAGCGATCAAAATACCGCTTGAGTGTAAGACACAATAAGTGAGATTACTCGAATGACCAAAACGTCGCTTAAGCGCATAATGACCCCCTCTCAAAATTTTTGCAGACCGCAAAAATCGCTTGAGTCTAAGAAATACCGCTCAAGCGAAGAATATCCTACTCCTAGAAGTTTTGCAAACCTGCAAAAATGCTAGGAGATCTCAAAGACTGCTTGAGTAACCAAACAACTGCTCGAGTGAACAAGAAGAAAACTGGTCAACAACTCTACTGAAAAACCAACTCCTAACATGTTTCAAACATAACCAACAACTCAACTCAACTACTAACAAGATGATAAAGGGTATGAACAACTATTAAACGTATGGAACCCAAGATCTAAGAGCATGAAATGGGTTGGGTCTAAACCGTTATATGCACTACTATTCTTGGCATAACCAATAAATATGCAATTAACGATTTTCGGATCTATTTTAGTCTTTTTAGGACTAGGAATAGCTACTTTAGCCAAACACCTCCACACTTTTAAGTATTTGTAGGATGGTACTCTTCCATGCCACATTTCATATGGTGTTTGATTCAACTTTCGGGGTACTTTATTAAGAATATAATTAGTAGAAAGTATTGTTTCTCCTCACAAGTTTTGAGATAATCCAAAACTTATTAACATGACATTCATCATTTCTTTTAAAGTCCTATTTTTCTTTTCAGCAATTTCGTTTTACTATGGTGAGTAAGGAGCGGTGGTATGATGAATTATTTCATGTTCTTCACAAAAATTACCAAATGGTGATTCATATTCTCCACATCTATCACTTCTTAGAATTTTAATTTTCTTGCCAAGTTAATTTTCAACTTCATTCCTATATTGAATGAAAGTTTCCAAAGATTCATCATTAGTTTGAATTAAATAAACACAACTATATCTACTATAATCATCCATGAAAGTGATAAAATATTTTTTCCCACCTCTAGTTTGAATTGATTTAAAATCACAAATGTCACTATGAATTAATTGAAGTGGTTTAGTACTTCTTTTAATTGAATGAAAAGAAGTTTTAGTTAATTTTGCCTCAACACAAATTTCACATTTATGATTTGGATCAATTTCAAATTTAGGTAAATATTCCATATTTTTAATCTACACAAAGATCCATAATTAATATGTCCTAATCTATCATGCCATAAATTTGAAGACTCGAGTAAGTAAGAAGAAGATATATTTTTATTAATCATAGAAGGTACAACAGTCATTACATTCATTTTGAAAAGGCCATCAGTCATGTATCATTTTCCTACATACATCCTGTTTTTGGTAAGTATAAATTTGTCACTCTAAAAAACTAACCTGAACCCATTTTTGCTCAGCAGAGATCCAAAAACAAGATTCTTACGAATGTCTGGTACATGCAACACATTGTTAAGGGTGAGTTCCTTTCCAGATGTCATCTTTAGAATAACCTTTCCTTGTCCTTCGACTTTAGAAATCGAGGAGTTGCCCATGAACAGTTGTTCTTTATTGTCTACCACAGAATAGGAGAATAATATCTTTTTGTCGGCACAGATGTAATGAGTGGCTCCAGTGTCCACCAACCATTCTTTGAGATTTCCGATAAGGTTGACCTCAAAGACAACAGCTGAAAGGTTTATGTCATCAACACCATTGGAGATTTGGTCCACTTCGGTGACATTGGCTTGAGCAGGTTTCTTACTTGAACTTCCTTTACCTTTGCTCTTGCTACAACAATCTTTGGCTCGATGTCCCTCTTTGTCATAGATGTAGCATTTTCCATTAAATTTGAACTTCTTGGTGTCCCCTTTCTTAGAGCCTTGTAAGGAACTTTCTCTGATAAATTTTCATTTCTTCACTTTTGGTGCATGTTCCACCACATTAACCTTTGACTCCATAGGATGTTTGCCAACCCTCTTCTTAGAAGTTCGGTTGTCTTCCTCCATTCTCAATCGCATAATTAATTCTTCCAAAGTCATTTATTTGTATTTGTGCTTGAGATAATTCTTGCATTCCTTCAATTCTTGTGGTAATATTTCAATTAAGGTAGCAACTTGAGAGGACTCGCTTAGTGACATGCCTTCTGCATGGATGTCATGCAGAATAAGTTGGAGTTCCTAAACTTGGCTGATCACAGTCTTTGAATCAACCATCACAAAATCTAGAAATTTGCCCACCAAAAATTTCTTCGAATTGGCATATTTTGTTTTGTTTTTTCTCTCCAATGACTCCCATAATTCCTTTGCCATCTTGATAGGACTATAAATGTTGTACAATGTATTATCAAGCCCATTCAAGATATAGTTGCAACAAAGGAAATCTGCATGCTTCCAAGCATCGACTGCAGCAATTACTTGTCGGTTGGTTTCATCCTCTTTCAGAACAAGAGCATCCTCAGAAGGAAATGTGCCAGATTTAAAGTAATAAGATAGAATAGCATTTTTTGCTGTCATCTTTTAAAGTCAGTTCCTAATAACTTTTCTGATTTTTCCCCGTGATTCACCGGCATTGTCACAACAGTAGGAAAGATTGGGACAATCGCAACATCGATCGAATTAGAGGTTTGAGCAGTTTCAATAGTCATGAATTCTAAATTATAAAACATAATTATAATTAGAATTTTATACTATACAAAAAATTAAACCCACATAATATAATTTTGTAAAAAATAAAAGAAACAAAATTGTAACTTTTATTTGAAATTACTTTGAAAATAAACTTTTATTTAATCAAATTAATTCCACATAGAATATTATTTTTGTACAACTTCAAAAATTAAAATATTGAAAATTAGAATTTTAATTAATGAAAAACCAAAACATTATTTTTGAAAATTCAGAATTAAATTATGAAAACTTCACTCAGAAAATAATTTCTATAATAAAAACAAAAAAGAATTTTGAAAAGGAAACAAACAAAAAATTTAGTATAAATAGAATAATTCAACTCTATCTTAAGATTGTTGGAACAATCTTTTGTGTATAAAATAAAACTCAAACAAAGAAAATAAATTACTTACAGGAACTTCTTGTACCGAAAAGCTAGAACAGCAAAAATACGATCAAGTCGAGTGTGTGACACTTTGTCTTTAAGACACATTCACTGCCGCATAGGTGCTCACGGATTATTGGCGTCTATCTCCCAAGGGATTATTGGCGTCTATTTCCCAAGATACAATGATCAATATCACAGATTGTATTAGCACTACAAATAATCTTTCTTGCAAGCTAGAACCTGAGTTCTGCACTCTTTAAATTTCTATAAACTAATATGAAGAACAGATGCAGGAAAGAAAGAAAAACGAAAAGGAAATCAATTAATTGAATATGCTGGAGGATCCTCTATTTATAGGCAAAGAGGTGTTTGTTCGGAAGGGCCAAAAACCTTTCAAAAATGTGTGAAATCTTGAACCACCAAAAAATGAAGAGAGGCGACCGGAGTGGCACTGTTTTGGGAAGCAAAAATTTAAATTCGAATTTTGGCACAAAAGTTTGAATTAATTCGCTAGAAATTAAATTTTCCAGCATAAATTTGAAAAAATTCAAATGAATTTTGTCCAAAAAAATTAAAGTTAGGACCTGACTCACACCACGCACCTGCGTTTGGCTGGACAGCGACAGTGCGTGTGTAGTGGATTTGGGTCAAACCCACTTTGTCCATGACTCCCCTCCTTACAAAACTTGGGATGCCCCTTGGGGCCCATCCCAAGTATATCAACCTATAGCTTATATACTTATACAAATTCTCTTATTGTTTCTATGTGGGACAACCAAATCAAGGTAACCTACATTTGTCTCTTTAACTTCCTATTTCACGAAACCAAAAACGACGTCAACTTTCCAATCGCCCATAAATGGTTTTGACGAACCGTCTTCACCGTGTGACTTACCATGCTGTAAGGAACATGTCACCACTTGGACCCACCTCAAAAGACGTAGGTTCCCTACTTAAATTTGGGCTCAAAATGGCCCAAAATAAGCCTATAAAACCAAATTTTCCAACAATATCTTTTTGCATCAAATAATATGGTGGTGATGAAATTATTTGAAATTTTTGCAATCAAGAGAATTAATTGTTTTTTGTAGGGCCAAAATTTCACTCTTGTACCAATAAATTCTATCCTCACAATGTCGAATTATTATTTCCATTTCATTTGTCATGCCACTATGTTGGCAACAGGCAGTAGAATCATTATACATGGAAGATGAGGCATTTCAAAAATAATTCATACCTATTGGAACATTGTGTAACAACCTCGACCTGTGATTAGCTTATAACTTTTGATTAAGAATGCCTAATAAGTAATTAAGAGAGAATTCTACATTAATTGCATGTGTATTGTGTTATATATGCTTATATCTGTTTGATGTAGAAATATCTGTCTGTATTTCTATTTCATTATGTGAATTGAAGGCCTTATTGGCATTTGATCATGGAATTGACTTGGTTTATGTGTTATTTGGAATTTTTAGAACATTATGGTAGGTTCAATTGAAATTCGATTCGGAACCAAATAATTAGAATAAAATAATACCAAGGGATTAGCCTTAACTCAACTTAATTAGCTAATGCTAATTGAGCCTATATAAGGCTAATTTGATGCTAGACTATTCCATTACACCTTCATTTCATCATCTTTGAAACTAAAACCAAGAGAGAGGGAGAGAGAAGGAGAAATTGAGATCAAGCAAAGGAATTGAAGGGAAATTGGAGGATTTATCTTGGAGACTTTAAGAACTAGTCATTTAGAGCCCAATTGAACTCCTAAGGTAAGAATTCAAACCTTTGGCTTTGTACTTGAGTTGGTTAATGCATGAATTTAAGATAATGGAGCTAAGAGATGCAAGAATTAGGCTAAAGAGGTAGAATTAGGATCAAATCATGCATGCATGCACATGTCATGGTGTTTTGAAGATGTTTACTCAAGAATTTTCACATGTATGACCTTACCTTGGCTATGTTTTAAGAATTCAGCACATTTCTTACCATTTGATCTCAATTGATCATGTTTTGAAAGCTTGGAGTTTATGATAATACATGCATGTTACGTTTTGGAAGTTTAAAGTTTGGTTTTGTACAATTGGCAAAACTTTTAGGCTTGATTTTGCAAAATGGTTTGTAATTCTTCATATACTATGAGTTTCTCAATGTTTTACTAAGTTTTGGCCCAAAATGATGTGTTTTGAAGATTTGAAATTGAGTTTTGAACTTGAATAAGCAATCTGGAAATTCCAGAATTTGCACCCTTTGCTCGAGCGATGGAGTCTGCGCTTGAGCGGAGAATGCGAGCTCGCAGTACTTTTGCAGAGTTTGGGGGTTGGCTCGAGCTGCAAAACCTGCGCTTGATTGACCACCCTTATTTTTGACCCTTCGCTCGAGTGACCGAAGTTGCGCTTGAGCGTAAAATAAGAGCACCCAGAACTTTTACAGACTTTTGCAAACCACTCAAGCGTAGGAAGTTGCGCTCGAGCGAAGACCCTGTTTATCCAATCTTGTGCTCAAGCAGACATTGAGCGTAAAAATCATGTAACCAGTACTTTTGCAGCCTTTGCAAACCGCTTGAGCGACCGATGTTGCGCTCGAGCGAACTGCCCTATTTTTGAAAATTTGACTAAGTGTTTCAACTTACATTTTGGCATCCTTATTGCATCTTAGGCATTCTTAAGCCTTAATTAGGACATAATAATGAGGATAAGGATTAGAAACACACCAAGATAGAAAAGAATGAGTTGAGTGTTTTTCGAGCGTGTGTTTCAATGTGTATTCGCTATATGTTTGTGTAGGTCACGTGCCAGAGATTATTGATCCGACTGTTTTGACTCTTTTGCTATTGGAGCTATCTGTGAGAAACAACTCCGTAAAGCTATGCTTGATTATAGTATTTCTAGAATGATAAGATATGATCTGTTTATGAACTGCTATTTTATGGAAAATGAATGAATGTCCGATTTTCTAAAATTTATTTGTGGCATCCTTAGTTCACATGGCCCTCACCCGGGAAAAATAATACTGTGGCTTACGATCATAAGGCCCTTGCTTGGGGGAAACAATACCATGGTTTATACATGGCCCTTGCTGGGAAGAAACAATACCATGGCTACTTGTGCACAAGATATGGACCTTTGGGGGTCATCGGTACCGACTATGCATATGGGTCCTAGGACCAAGATAATATGATCACTAATTGATGTACTGCTTATGACTTCTAGTTACGTATATGAATCTGAATCTGTTTTTGGTATGAACTTTGATTTCTGAAACTGTTTGGACATCATTCATAAACCCTTTACTCTGTTGTTATTCACTGGGCTCCAGCTCACCGTATTATTATGTATGTATCTAGGTGATTAGGTG